>NC_140663.1:59834485-60520319 GCF_054131305.1 Coturnix japonica | reverse complement strand
TAATCCATACCAGAGAAGTTTCATTGTTAATTATATTGGCTGGAGAGTTTTTATGTACACCAGAGATTCCTATGCCCTGCACTGACTTCCTGACAGGAAACATCATCTGCTAAACTTCCTGCCTGCCACAGCAGAGAAAAAGAAGGGAATAAACATTTATTTATCAGGGCCACTAAGTGACATCTGTGGGGAACTGCTCCCTACCGGACAGGAAGAACGGTGAAAAACAGAGAAAAGGGATGAGAAGAGACAAGTACAGAGAGGATGGCAAGTTCAAAACAAATGGTATCTGTAAAAACAAATTGCTTGGATACCTTTTCATTTTCTAATGTGGTACAAGGATTGCATGATACCAGCATGTTTTTGTAGATTTTCCTGTACTTTCTGAAGACATCAGCCAGTTAAACAAATTATGGTTTTTGAAGCCCACAGAAGTATTCATGTTTTAAAGGAAAAATATAGACTTATCAAACACCTCATAAGCTGAATGGTCAGATGTGCCAGGTCATGTGTCTGTCTCTCTTTATAGAGGAAGGACAGAAGTTGAAAGCCCAGTGCATCAAAAAGCTATTTCTCTTGCAAATGCACACATAAATGCAGCAGTTTTGTCTAACTGTTAACAGAAGCTGTGCTGGCTTTTCATCTCCCTCAGCTCATTCTCACGTCAACTGCTAATGTAGCAAGTTATATTGAATTGATTTTCGTCAAAGTTTGCTGATCAGGATCCAGACTTTCAAGCTGGCAGGAAGCCTTGAGTTTGGATTTGTCCTAAGCATGAGGAAGGCTGGGATATTTTGAATAAACATGGGCTCCCTTGTTACAGTGCCAATTTGTCATCTAAATATGAAAAGTGTATTTATGGGTAGTAAATGCCAAAACACTAAAAGCTCGGAGACCCCAGAGAACCCTGCCAAGAGTCAGCTCCCCAGTCTTGTGAGCCTTAGCAGCAAAGCGGAGAAAACCCCCGGCTAGTATTTGCATTTCAAAAGCATTAACAGTTAATTTAATAATATTTGTAATGCATTCAATGCATAAGCTGCAGTGAATTTTAACATTCTTATGCCTAGGTAAACCTGAGCTCCCTAAAGGACTGATGATGTGAATTAAAGGCCTCAGCAATGCAGATACTTACATGGAGTAGCAGACTGCTGGGGGCAGTACCTCAGTCCTGCTGCCCACCATCTACTTGCAGCACCAGGCTGGTGTGGGCTGCAGCCTCCAACAAAAGAGAGTTCCAAGTATGTGAGGTAGCTCTAACTGCTGTCTAGGAAGAGTAAGATGAATTCCCTCTTCAGGGGAAGTAGCCATACTCTCACTCTCCTAGGGACTTAAGGAAAAGCAAGGCCGGCTTTCAGTGACTTCTCTTTGCAGTTCCCATCTGCCCATACCCTGCAGATGCTCTATTCACCTCATTACCACACCATTGCCTCTCATCACTGGGGCAACAGAAGACATCTGTACCTGTAGTGCCAGAGCTGACTCTGCTGTTGCCAAACACAATGAAGTCATTCTGAAGGTCGAACACTCACACTGACATAGGTACTGTTCGCATAGCAATACAAGTAGTTTCGCCCCAATATCACCATTGCAGCAGGCATAGGCTGTGGTTGCTCTAGGTCTCTGCTGTCATCCTGTCAGCCAGAAAACTGATTTTAACTGCAAGGAGCAGCATGGCTGGGTCTGGAGCAAGGACAGAAATAGGGCTCTGTACCTAGCCAGTGTGTCTTCTCTCACTTCAGTGCTGAAGAGCCTGTGACTGAGATCGTGGTCAGCTCCAAAGCATGTTCTGTTTCTCCTGCAAGCATCAGTTGCAGAAAAGTGACTGCATGTCCCTAAGTGGTGTGGGAGCCACCCTCACTCACAGCCAGGGATACAGCTCAAGACCTGGAATACACCACTGTGTTGCTGGACACTGACCAGCCTACTCCCGAGAGGGGTGAGCAGTAATTCATGCCAAAAACTGTACTAAATCTGGGATGTGCCAAGCACACACAAGAGGAAGCTGTACATCCAGCACTTCATGGCATGTTGCCTATTAGCAGAAGATCAAAGGTGACATTTTTTGTTAACACCCCAGAAATAGTCAGATGTGAGAAAACACTGTACTGTTTCCTGAAAACCCAGTTTTGCTCCTTACCTTCTCCAAGACACCATGATGTGTGTTTTTAGCTGTGCAAGCTCTTTCCTGGCAAAATGCAGCTGCATGGGACCCCCCTCCAGCCATCAGCCTCCAAATACCTCTATTTTTATTTACCCATAAAACAGCAGATCCACACTATTGCTCTGCTTACCTAACAAAAGTGACTTTTCCTTTGGGGGTAAAGAAACAAAATGGCTTTCCTTTGGAAAAGTGACTTTTCCTCTGTCAAAGCAGCAGAGAACAAACCGGTTTTGGTACATGATTCCTCTGGGGTTTTGCTATTGCTGCTAATCACCTTATTTTATTTTATCTTGCCGCTGCTGCTCTTCTCCAGAAGCTGCCGAGGCACACGTAGCTGCTATTTGTCAGCAATGGCAACTATCTGATCTTCTCACTGGTGAGCATGAGGTGGAGGATTCGTCTACCTGGGGAAACCTAGGATGTTTGAACATTCATCCATCCTAAAGAATAGCCAAGCTCAGCTACAGAGGTTATCAGCCATGGCTTTCACAGTGTGTCTGACCTGGTCCTGCAACAGTAAGTCTCTGACTGGTGTGATGTAAGATCTAGCTCCCCTTTCTCTTCTGGCTTCTTAACTATTCAAATAGTAAAGTTTTTCCTTCTCTTGCAGGTCACTGCTGCAGCCTTCATATGCTTGGGACAAAACAGTCATACTCCTCCTGATGTGAGACTGCAGACCAGTCTAAAATCCCAGTTCAGCACAATAGACCTCTCAGCCCAGCTCACAGGCACTTTCATAGTATTCCTGAAGCAAACTATTCTTTCTCTTTCTTTTCACACGGGGAAAGGCTTGCTCTCACAAGCACTTCAAAACCTTATTTCATAACCTCATTTATTAAGCTCATTGAATAAGCACAGCACAAAGACTTCACTATGAACTTTCCCTAATGCAGAGCAATAATTTCATGCAGTCAGTAGCCACAGCTAAGGCACCTCATGTTCCTCGCAATCATCAAGCAAGAACAGTTCTCTGCTGTGGGGCAGAGTCCTGTTTCACTTTGACCAGAATCCTACTTCACTTCTAATACAAAACTGTGGAAGAGAGAAGGGAGAAGTTTTTCTGATGTAGAACATCTGTTTCAACTCACTGATTCATGTGGGACACCCAAAAACCAACACAATGGTGCTTTGTTACAGATGCTATAACACAGAATGTTAAAAGCAGCCACAACATTACATTAGCATCTCAAAGCTTCTACCAGGAACCAGAGCAATGTGGTAAGCAGAATGGTAAAACACACAAGAGATAAACTCTTCCCTGAATGAATGACAAACTAAGTTTGCAAAGTAGACAAAATGGGGAGTTCTGGTGTTTAACTGGAAAGCTACTGAGGCAGAGTGAAGAAGCGATTTCCACAGGAAAGTAGGTAATGTAAGTAATGGGGCTCTATGTCTTCAAACAATGTTGCTCTCAAGGACAACAGTATATCAGTACCATGATCCTGATCTTATTTCATTCCAAGGAACCCCTAAACATAGGAGGTCAAGAAGTAGCTCATATTCTTGGCTAGGTGAGCATTAGAACACGATGACAAATCTAAATGCTGATGAAAAATTGCCAGAGGCCCATAAAGCTGCCAAAGTACAGTAGGCAGGTTTTCACATGATTACAACTCTTTCTTTCTCAAATGCCCAACCTGATTGACCAATTAAAGTATTTAATGCTCTCAGAAAGAGTCTGTCATTAACTGTAATTTGTTCTAGTCTCACCAGTTCTTTCATGGCTGCTTCTGGTGAAAGGACCATTATATATAACCATTTCAATCTCCATATTATAATGTGAATTTTTTGATAGTTTGCTATAAATAGGATTGATTCATAAGGAGAGTAATGAATTCGTTGCCAGTCCTTTACCAACTACTTAATGACTGTCAAGATACATTAAACATCCTTAGCTGTACACTGGGGCCTGAGCTTATTCTTGGCTAGTGTATCTGACTGTATCAAGAAACCTGCACTCAGTGCATTAATGTTAAGTGAAAAATACTCTCAGTAACTATGAATAATTTTTAGAGTGCTTTATTTCCTCATAAATATTGACACTGATCATTATAAATGCCTTCCGAAAGAGGTGACCAGATTGATTACACAATCTATCATCATTAAACATAGAGAGAAAATGAAAAAAGGAAAGAAAGAAAGAAAAAGAGAAAAGGAAAAAAAAAGAAATAGGAAAAAAAAACCATTAAAAAATCCCAATCATACTTTTACCAAGGCTCTCCTGGTATTCTCATCTAAAAGAGCTTGTCACAGTGGTAGGCCCTGTACAAATTAAAGACACTTTTGAAGCTGTAATGTATTTAGACTAGCTGGTTAGTGAGATAGTATAAAGCCGTTTGTACTAAATCTCTCAAATCTCTCTTTCATGCCATGTCCATATGTCAGTGTAGTTAGCAGACTGTGCCTACAACCACACCTAATTTGAGAATACAGTGGGTCTTGCTTGAAGGTCATAGTCCACATGACGTGCTCTTGCCCAGCCCCTCCTCTCTGAGCCAGTGAGGGTTGGTACTCAGTGATGAAGGATACATGAGCTCTCATGATCCGCTGCACTACCCTGGGGTTCCCTTATGGCAAGTTCCCATATCCTCAGGGAAAGGCACTGCAGAGATGTCCAGATGAAGCCTAAGATGTACCCACTGGGACAGGGAGAGCCAAGAGGAGAGGAAAAACACTGTTTAAATTTCAGCCTGGAGAAGGTTCTGGGGAGATCTGATGGCAGCCTTTCAGTATCTAAAGGGGGGTGATAATAAGGAAGGGAAGAGATTTCTTTAGCAGGGTAGAACTAGGAGTAATGGTTTCAAACTAAAAGAGGAGAGATTTAGATTGGATATAAGGAACAAGATATTTACAATAAAGATGGCGAGGCACTGGAACAGATTGCCCAGAGATGTGGTGAATGCCACCCCCATAACTGGAGACATTAATGGTCAGGCTGGCTGGGGCTCTGAGAAACTTGATCTAGCTGTAGGTGTCCCTGCTCACTGCAAGGGAATTGGACTAAATGAGTTTTAAGGGTTCTTTCCAGCTCAAACAATTCTATGATTCTATATCTCATACACTAGTATTCATTTCCAGCTCTTGCATTTACAAGGCCCAAGGACAAGCATCTCTTATGCTGCAGGAATATAAATCTATAGCATCTATTTTTAAAGAAAACTAAGTAGAGCTAGGCAATATGGTCTATGGGGAAGGCCTGTGATGTACGATCACGCTACATAACATTAGCTAAAGTAATTCATCTTGATACTGGAAACAACCTGGAGGCATCTCTGTGATAGTTCATGAATTCCACATGAGACCTCATTATTTGTTATTATACACACTGTGTACATTGAGTGTGATAATTCAACAGCGTATTGCCAAGGAGTGCAGGGAAGACGAATTACAGAGAGATTACAGACAGGGTCTGGATTACAGTCTCTCAGTACACCTCCATGATTACTGGGTTGCTGACTTTTGTTCTTCCCTTCTCCAAACACTTTAAAAAGGCTCTGAAAGCACAGAAAGGTGATGAAGTTTGGGAATACCTTTAAAGACATTTTCTAAGAGAAAAGAGAATAAGCCCATATACTCCATGCACACATGCAACACATTTTCTGCTATTGTACCTAGTTCCCCACTAATCAGAACAATGCCAAATTAAAGTCCTTCTTGCAGTCATTAATGAAGTTCATCCATGACATTTGAACATGATGCAGGCGCTTGAAGCTTTACTTGGTTTTCTTCTTCAGTAAACCATGAAGACATGGAAGTAACAAGCTTTGTAATCTGGAAGAAAAAAAAATATATATACTGATCAGTCAAAGAGAAGTCTTTAGTCAATAGTCCTGAAGGAAAAGCATTAAAAATATATATGTTACCCTCATGTACTGCATACAGTAAGGACCTGACACAGTTTGTTGACAAGAAACACAAAGAACATATAAATGAAGAACTACTGTCTAGTTTTATTGCAGCACTCATCTTTACAGGGATTCATTCACTAACCAGAGGCAATCCAAAAAATACAATCCTAGATAATTAGCACTATTAGCTAAATTGGAGATCATCACATTCAAAATGAATTCTTTTCTGGCTATATCAGGCTCCGTCTCCTATAAAAGCTTCTTGCACATAATAGGAAGAAAACACTGGAAATCCAATTTTTTAAATCCCAATTCAAATAAGACTGAGGAAGTCACAGTAATAAATCATCTCAGAGAACACAGTACAGTCTTGTGGAAAATCTAGAGTAGTAGGTAAAGAAGCAGCAGAAAAAAAAATCTCTATATATATAAAATATATCCTTTCTGATGCCCTTAAATCAGAAAGATATGCAATACAGAGATAATATTTACATAGATCATGAAAACATGATGTATTCAAATTAAGCCCAATCACTTCTTTATATGTCCAGTGCTGTTAATGTAGCTAAGACTTACTCTTATTGCTAAGTGCCATTTTATCTGGCAGGAGAATGTGTTGACTTCAGTGCCATCATTTACATTTTCTCTCTTTTTTATCATTTCTTAAAGGAAGTGCTCAATAATCAGTAGCCAGAGAAAGATACAATGCTAAATAATATTCCTTGCAGTTGCAAATGTCTGTCTGCAGCAGAATCTTTCCAGAGGATATTTAATTCCAAATAATGTCAGCTTTTATCAGTAGATACATTGTTATCGGGCCAGTTCTCTGTTCTGAGAATGAAGATCACAATATTGGAGCTGTTTGGGGGGCACTGATGAATGTCTCTTCTTGTGGAGGGGTGTGAATGGAGAACAGGCTCCAGCAGGAAAGTGGATGTCAGGGAACTGGACTCTTCTGGGCTCTGTCACCAGCCTACTGGGGCACATGGGGCAAACCACTTCATTTTGCTTTATCAGATGCTTTAACTATATGACGAGGAAAAGAATTAGAGCTGACCGATAGCTTATGAAGCCAGAAAGAAGCCTTGGGTAGAAAGGATTCTGCTTGAAAGGAAATTCCTATTTTTTTATATTAAAGTTTGGCTGTTTGTAATAAAAAACAGGTACACCTTATTATATATATATATATATATAATTTTTGGCAAAGAAAATTCAAAGCTTTTCAATGAAGTCCAAGGGGAAAAAACACTTTCTTCTAACTTTATTTTAGTTCTGTGAAAAAATAACAACAGTGATCAAGTAAATCTTTAGCTAGCTCTAATGAATCTAACTCATTATAGAAAAACTGTTTGGCTGAAAAGCATTGCAAAAGAGCCAAATAGCATTACAGAACAACTCTCTTTTGATAGTACATCTATGCTCAAATTATATTCCAGCTGACAGCATCCTGACATCCACAGGTCATGCTGGTCACACAGGTGGAGTAAAAGTCAAACTATGTTGAAAGCACATTAAAATCCCCTGCTGAAGAATTTTGCTCCCACTTAAGCAGACAGAATTAAACTGATCTGTGTCAAGGTTAAATCACTATTTTGATTGAGTCACCGACTCACACATTAAATAAAATGGAGGGTCGATGGAACCTGAAACGTCTTATCCATGATGGTTAAGGAAACCATGCTAGACCACTGTGTATTAAATCCTTGTTTAAATACAGTCACTGCTGGCTTCAGTATCTGGCACAGTGATAGCTCTGAAAAGAGAGAGAAACACCGGACTTAATGTCTTAATAGACCGTGAAAAGCAGACAGACATAGTTATGTTTTAATCTGCTTTCCTACTCCAACACAGAAAAGCAGCCAAACTGAAGAAATCATAGCAATGTCTATGACTACGTGACATTAAGAGCATACAGAGTCTATATGTTCAGACAGTCAGAAGCACTGAAAACTTGTTTACTGAGTTGGGAAGGTGAGACAACTAAAGGAACTCCAGAATACCAACTCTTTTATTTCACAGCTTCTGTTTCATAGTTGCTACGGATGTATGTTGGATCATCTTTCCTCCAGGAACTTCATTTGGATTGCCTATGATAAATGATTCTGATAATGTTGCCTCTGCTTATATTTTATTCTAAAGCCATTATTTCCAAATAGACTTCCCAAATAACAGTGGAGATGAGAACCCATCAAAAAGTCATCTGCTGTGAGCCTTGGAAATGCTAACCAGAAAGAGTGTCAGAGGCACCATTTTAATAGGCAGTCCAGAAAATACCAATTTTAATGAGTGCGTACAAGCATCGGACTCAATCATCATTTCCTACCAAGACAAAGACATTGGAAATGAAGCACTTGAACCCAGCTGTGTACACCACTTTGGATATATTCATAATACCTCTTTCAAAACAGATCTCATTGGACCACTTTCCTTGAACTGTCAGAAGAGTGGACAATAATCTGAAGTATCCTAAGTGCAGCTAATTGCTCTAAATTGTGTCTGGGTACACAACAGAAATAAAAGGTATTTCTCTTTCCCGGTAGAAATCAGCTACAGGAATTATTCATGTGGAGGAGAAAGGAGTGTTGGCCATTTTACATAAATCTGTTCCCTTTGATGTTTGCAAAAGAGAGCAAGTTCATAATATTTGAGCAGGCTGAAATTACAGCTGAGTAAAGTTACAGACTTTTTTTCCTTTCATTTTTAAATGAGATTGTAATGTTTAAAAGCAATCAGCTGATGGTTGTGGTCCACTTTTGTATAATCACTGCTTCGATTGATGCATCTCCTAAAAATACTTGAAATTGAAACCATCAGATGTTAACAATATCTCTTTTTCTGCCATTAGATAATATCCAATCAGTGATTCTGGGCAGCAGTGAGGCTTCTTAATTCAATGATTATGTACCACCTATGTTTCCCATTTTGCTGACTGAAGCTCCAGCTGTTTCTGGTTCATGTCAACACACTTCAAACATTGGCAATTATAGCTAAAAAAAAATAAGAATAGGAACATTCTGGATCCCACATCAGTTCCCCTTATGTAGTAAAAGAATTTTAGAAAGTTCTTGGATGGGACAGAAAGGCAGAATGAGATTTATTTTAAATAAGCAGTAGACAATTCCACTGATAATCACTGTTATATATTTTCTCCAAGTAGAAAAATTGTCACTGATGAATTGACTCTTGGACGGCTCTGCCTCCCCAAGAACTGTTCTATACAGGGGGCTATGTTGACTGTAATATTTTCAGCTAATAAAGTACATAGGAAACTCCATTCAGAGTTGCTTTGATTGATAGTGGGACTTGTGCCTGTCTCCATGTGAAAGGTGGTGACACTTAGACCACATTAAAGCTCAGGCAGTCGTGTCAGTAATCAAGGAGTGTTGCCACTCTACAGGACTCACTGGTGGGGCTGGATAAAGAAGTGTTAACTAAATGTAGGTGTCAAAATGACTGTGCAGCAAAATCAGCTCACAGTTAAGTATGCCTGCTTTGAGGGTAAAGAATGTTATTAACTTTAAAATGTTCTAAAGAAGTTTCTGAGCATTTACTTTAAGAGCTGAGAGCTGTTTTAACCATGATGTGTGCATGACAACACAGGGCACTGCGTTAACTTGAGGTACCTTGCTTTAGTCACTGCTATTTTTAGGTGTCTGTAAATAGAGACACTTGAAGCAGTGACCGTGATTTCCTTGTGCATTTATTCAGAGTTTGCTGAGCTCCATAAGCACGCACGCTCCTAAGTCACTGAGGCTTGTCCATAATGATCCACCACAGAATCTTTGTTTTGGTATGTAAGTTCATCAACAATCAATGCATACCGAAAGATTTGGGCCTTCCCTGCATCAAGAGTACCACCAACCCTGACCACCCTGCCCAGCCTTCCTTGATGCTCTGCCACCCTGCCACAGAACATGACCCCATTTCAGGCATCAGTCCTTGTCCCCCACCCCTGGCAGTATTATGCTGGGCTATGCCGGTGCTGTCTGAAGAATGGCATAATATAATGTGGGCAGTACTCTGCACTCTGCTCTTTAAACTAGGAACAGTGGCCAGCAATGTGGGAGAGGACAAGGGAAGTACTGACTCTATTTTCCACTGTCCAGAGTAGAGAGGCTTGTGCAGATCTCTCTGTGCATCCAAGAAGCAGTCCTGATTTCTGGCACATCCAATCTGGCTGCTATCAGGTTTCCTAGGGTACAGGCTTCCATGTTGTAGAGTGCCCAAGTCATTCCCTCTCTTGCTGATGATGTGATGAGAAAGCAGTGTGGAAAGTCTGAGATGTGTTTTCTGGTGGGAGAGTTCCCCCAGGACCTCCCAGTCTCCTTTCTGTTATGAACAGAGACCAAAGGGCTGCAGTTTAGCCTAAGGCATTTTATCTGACTTGTCTCTAATAAATTCCACAGTCCAAGCAGCAAATTCTTGCAGAAAACTATTTATGGTCATTTCACAGCCCGAAGAACAAATATAAAAATATTTCTGAATTACAAAGATGAAGAAATCGTTCTTTCAGAGAGACCACAGAAAAAAAATAAATAAATAAAAAAGAGGCCATCTTCATTGCATGGCCTTTATTTGCAAACTCTTGCAAGGAGAGGGAAGCAAGAGCAACACCAGCACTACCCTCGGAGATCTGCTACAGGATCAGTCCAGGCAGCAGTGGCCACGCTGGCCCTGAGCCTGCCCAGGAGCATCACACTTCCCAGAACTTGCTTCTGCCTAGGCTGGCTTCAATCACTTCTGTGCCTCTTTGTCTCTTGTGGCTGGTTTTCATTCTTGCAGCCCTGCTGGGTGAGGATTTGTTACTACAGAGGGCAAAAGCATCGAGCTAGGAATGGAGCTGAGCTTTCAATTGTGTTGTGCATGTCTGCGCACACAGATACACATTAACCTGAACCCTTCTTATTTGCATTGGTTTCCTACCATGGTAACTAAGTATTTGATTTAGATGGACTACCATATATAAAACTACATTTTCTGGTTGTGGCCAGATTTCTAGCAAGAAAAATATTTCTCTCTGAGATTACAAGGGGACTTCAGACATAGTACTAGGACCTTTGTATGTCTCTGGCAACTGAGTCAGATTAGCATTTCTGTCCAGGCAGTCTAACACTTGACTATGCTACATAGATGGCCACAATGCTCACACAGATGCAACCTAGAATTTAACTCTAGTGGATCCTACACATGCAGATTGCATCAGAATTACTGCACGCACAGATTCCCTATGCAATGCATGAGCAGTTTATTTCGCATCTCCTTAATGCAGTGGACTCTCTGCAACTGTGCAGGCCAGTATAAATGTCTACTAATGCATATTTATTCCAAAAATAACAGAAAACAGTATGGGAACCCCAAAATAAAGTTAAACTTTCAATTCAGCTTCAATTCACAGAGATCTGTGGAGTCCTCTTCCCTTTTGACTCAAATACATGGTAAAAGTAGGGCTGAGATAATGGAATTTTCCAAGTTTTCAAGGCATGCCCAGGGCTTTATACAATGGGGACAAGGTTTCCCCACATGAAGCAAAGCTTTCTTCACTCCCACTAGAAACAGAGAAGTTCTCAATAGCAAGGAGACCAGGTGGGAATTGGATTTTTGCAGAATTGTATAGAGGAGTTAGTGCTCCGTTAGCTTCCTTGGGCACTTTTTGCCTCAGGAGAGTTTCTCAGTTGTGGGCCCAAGGTTTCCCTGCAGTCACAGTATCTATCGATCCAGGTATAGCTGCTAGACTTATGATCTAAATCTGCTAGGCACGACTGTTTTTCTCCATCCCAACCATACTTGGAGCCTTTATATAGAACTATACAGTGCTTCACGTACTCAAAAATTAGCCATTCTGAAGTGAGATTTTCCTCAATTATTAAATATGTTTCCCTTTTCCCCTCTCTCTTTGTTATCTTTAAGCTCCAGGGAGATTTTCAGAGTCCTTGTATATGGATTACAAAGGGAATAAGCGGATTATGGAAAAGTAGCTTTTTGATGTACCCAGCATAACACAAATTAGGATTGTTTATATCTTCATACCCTTATCTGTTATTACTGCAAGTATGCTGATGTACTTTGAGTTCTCTAAATAAAGAGAGGGAGACAAAGGCAACTGAATTATTTTATTTGGCATGTTAAGGAAGGTACTTGCCAAGGAACAGATCATGTACACAGTACTGCTAATAAGCTAAGTTTGTCCTATTATTGAAAGAAACACTGGAAAAAGGGTCAGTCTTGTGGGGAAGGACACAGGGCTACTGCAGCTCTGGTTTCTCAGTGTTAAAGAAGGCCGTGCCCAATTCCAGTGACTCACTGGTCTATTCAGGTTTTAAGTTTTTCAAAGCAGGGAGTGACTTCTCACCTAGCTCTGCACAGTGGGATTCTGATCTTGATGGAGTCCTCGTAATGTTCACCCAGTTTTCATTAATTATTAAACATTATTTAACATTCCTCCCTCTATCTGCGGGGTAACCTGCTGTATAAACTTATTAGTGAAATTAAATAGCAACAAAAATTCTCCATCTTATCACCAGGAAGCCCAAAGAAAGTGAAACTGGGTATTTTTCTTTTTGGCTTCTCTGCTTCCACCTTTGTCTCTGCAGCTATGATCAGGGAAGATGCTGGTGCACAGACGTACCAGAAGGTTCAGATCTACCAACAGCCAGATCCTCACGTAACAGGATCTGCTCAGTTCCTTTGGCTTTGGCTTCAGTCATTCCCATATCTTTGGGAGGGGTAAAAAGGGGGAAAAACAGTTAAAAGTTAATTCCTCTGCCAATTGAATGAAAGTATCCTCTGGTATTTTCCTTTCTGGCAGAAGTGGTCTGGCAGTTATTCTGCAGTGGTGTATGTATTGCTAAGAATGTCAATAACAAGGTGCAGTGTACTGCAATGTGAATTTGCTAACGAACTAATGAGAGAATTATTTTTGGATTGTGAACAAGAGTGAGAATGAGCTCTAAACGCTTGAGGGGAAAAAAATTCCACTGCTTTTGGGTGTACCAGCACTGAATGCCATTCCTCTATCTCTTGATAAAAATAAATGTAAATGTCAAGCCAAGCCAGCAATGACCTCTGCCTTCTTGGAAAATGCCATGATTCTTTCAAAAGAGCACTCTGAGAGCAGGCTGAATGAATAACTGGTAGACTCTAACCTCTGGAAAATCCCAAAGAGTGTTGAAATTGCTGAACTTCCCTAAAGGCAGGATGAGTTGTACCGAACAGAGATGCCGGGAGCAGTGTAACAATAGTTCTGACTCTCTCCACCACCACAACAGGCTCTTTCCCAACATTTGATGCTCAGGGGAGGAAAGGAATGAGCAAAAATCATCCTCTTCAGCTTCTTGTCCCTTGAAACTTGAGCTGACTTTGAAGTATGTGTCCATGTTTTCCCTTCTCTGCCTCCTGGTCCCAAAGGCAAAGGTGTTAGCTCAGGGGCAGCTGCTGAGACTCACACGTCGCTGGTCTAGGAAAACATTTGGGGTTGGGAGGGTCATAATCCATAATCCCTCTGTCAACAGCAGCCACAGAGACTGCTGCACTTTTTCTAGACCCTCTCAGTGGGAGACAGATAATGGGTCTGCAGATAAAGGCTTGCAGATGAATGTAATTCTATGCACATTGCTGGGCTCCATAGCCTTGCAGCCTGTGCTGTCTCACCGCAGTGCAGTGTGAAGGGGTAAATGTTCCTCAGTGCGACTGGAAAGTATTGCATGCACATTAAGGACCACCTGACACAGGTTTTGAGAGTCAGATAGTTTCTCAATATGACTATACATGTATCAAACACACACACATATAACCTGTATATGTATATCCCTTTCAGAGTGATTAAGGTTTTATGTAACAAGTTAGCTATAATAATAATAGATTAATATATGCCACTTAATTCAGGCTATTTAAAGGCAGGCTGTGACAGTTCCAGTCCTGCATATATTCAACCAGAAGAAACCTTGCTGAGGGCTGCATGAGAAGCTGTCCCATGGCAGCTTTAGTGTGCCTTTCCCTGCCTGAGACAGATGCCTCAGAAGAGGAGACCCTTGGGAACTGTTTTTCAAACTTGCCTAGCATCTCTTCCTGGTGGAAGCAGCAGTGACTGGGTGCAACCAAGCTGGAAGAGGTTTCTCTCGTACCCTGGCATTCCGTGCTCTCTCTTTTCTCTGCAGACATGACTTACGTGCTGTCTGGAAGTTCCTACAGGTGGAGTCTTCCCGATGCCAGCACTCCTCGGCTGAACATCAATGCAGTAATAACCACGTACTCTCCATCTCTGTGGCCAACATGGGCAGATTTGTTGGTGGTTGCTAAAGACAACTGGTGCTGATTGATGGTTTCCATGAACTTTCCACCAGCAGGGTGAGGCCTGGGCTGTCCTGTTTCCAGGGCAGACAGCAGGAGAAAAGCAGACACTGGAACACCACAGAGGTACTTGCTCTGTTCCTTCAAACTTGTACACGTGAATGGCTTGGAACCACAGCAGCGTAAGGTGGCAAAGACTGTACCTAGGAGTTTGTAGCTAATGCTGGTAGCACACTCCATTTAAAAAATAGCAAGAAAAGTAAAACTAAATTAGTAAATCTCTAATGCAGGAATACACAATCCCTGCTCTTTTCACTTTCTCGCACTACAGTAAGACAAATCTCTTTTAAAATATTGATCAGAGGAAAAGCAAAGTATGAAAGAGATTTGCACAGAACTTCTTATCAGCGCTGGGTGTGTGAGTCTGTCTGTCAGCCCTTCCGTGACTTGCGGAGTAGTTTTCTCTGCCTACTTCATGCATTTCAGATGGTATGAAAGGATTTCACTGTGTACTTGAAACGTTTTCCTCCAGATTTATTTAACCAGCATTTTTCTTTAACATGCTTATTTGTCTCCATAAAGGTCTGCTTTACATTACATAGTCTCTTTGTATTCTGTGTAGATGAGAAGCACATGCGTTTCCACTCATCCTTCATCCTAATGCTACTTTTTGAAGAAAAGCATCTCGTGTGTTCTAAAAAAAATAATGTTATCTTTACAGTTTTCAAAAACCTGTTGATGACTCGTTGGGAAACTGTGAATAACATCATTTTCCTGGCTTTGCTTATCCCCATTCAATCTCAGATCCTTCTGCCCACGAGGTGCAAACTGCTTCTTGTGGGTGGGGCTGGCAGCTCCATTTTAAAGCACATTTACCAAACATTATCTATTTTAGCCATAATTTCCACTCCAAATACCTTACCTAAACCTGAATTCCATGACAAACTCTTTATCAGAATTTTCTGTTATCTCTAAGGTCAGGACCAGGCCGATGTTTTGCCTTGCCAAAATATTCTGGTAATGTTTCTCAGAGAGGCTTTTATGTCCCTGCCCTTTGAAAAGGAACACAAAATTTGCTTTTGTGAGAGCCTGCCCAGTTTGACCACATGAGAAGGCTTTGAAAATATACAAGTGGCACCATCTGACAAGACCTGTGGCCATATCTCTGAACAGCTATTAGCTTCTGGGCTAACAAAACAGGGACAACAACTTGCCCTCATCCCCTCCCAGCCATGCTGTCTTAGTCCCCTCCATGTGTCAGTTTTAACACTCTCCAGGCCCCTCCGTGATCTCCTCAATTCAGCCCACTGATCCCATAGAAAGTGGCTGGATTAGCTTTCTGCCAGTGACCAGTGGTAGGTCCAAGGGATACAAGAGTGAAGGAAAGGGAGATGGTGAGGATGCTACATCAACTTCACGTAGGCTAACAAGTAGTTTTCAGGAAGTAGAGACTTTTGATTATTCCTCGTTTCAAGCTAGGTTTAATCTGAGATTCAGAATTTGAAGTCTATGTTTTGTAATATTCATAGCCTTGGATATTCAGCCTTGGAGAAATCTGTTTTTCCAGACTAAAATAGGATTAATCCAATTAACAACAGGATTGTCCTTCTGCCCACCATACCTGATAAGGATTATTACAGCCACTTTAATGTTTAGTTAAGATTTTATCTAGAGGAACCAAACCAGAAGAAACAGAGCAGTCCAAACCCATAGAAGATCAGCCAAGTCAGGTTCTTCATTTCAGGCATTACCAGTATTTGGTAAGTTTGGGGCTGAGGGACAAAGCTGTTCCAGTACACAAAAGAACTTCCAGTTTATTTGAGTACTCTCTCCAGCCTGTATGTAGTTGAAATTAAACACCTAAATCACGTCTTCTGAGCCCCAAAGTGCCATCCTGTTTCAGAGAAGGCTGTATTGCTTTCTCAGGTCCCTGAAATCACATTATTGTCTGGGTATCTCTTGTTATTGTAGTCTGTAGGGATGCAACAGTAGCCCTGTTCTGGTCATGCTATTTGTACGGCAAAGATAGATCTTTACTTGTGATTTTTCAGATTTTTTTTCTGTCTCTTTGCATCAATTGGATCATTACCATTTTCATTCTGCTGCTCTTTATGGTCCTTCAAAGATTATTTCTCCTGAAACCATTTCAAGCACCCATTTCTACCTTTCATCATTCCCCTGTCAGACCTCCTAGGCCTCACCAAGGCCTACACCTTCATCCTTCACCCTAGACCACATCCTTCATCATATTTGTCCCAAAATCTTTCTTTCCCCTACCTCTGCACAGTCTGTTGACTGCTCAGTGTGCCATCCAAAGCCTTTCTTTTTTTGGTGTGTGTAGTGTTTTATTAGCTAATATATCATGTTGTAGCTGTAATATGCAGAGTAGTGTTTCACTGCATAATTTAAAGGCTGGATGCATTTGTCTTTTCTCCAGAAAGCTCCTCTGAATGGTTGATTCATGAGTCCAGAAGTTTATTATAAATACGAACAATATACCAAGGTAAAAATTTTATAGTTTTTACAAAGCAAATTGTTTATGGTCATTTTTCATTCTGGTACCAAGAGAAATGCAATTCTTATTGTGTTTGATTGCCTTTTTCTGGCTCTCTGTTGGTATCCTCAGCTTGTCATTCCTGTGGGTTTCTATAGAGAGTAAAGGCAAGTTAAATTTGCTAGAACACTGTATGTCCCAGAAACAAACACAGATCTACATCTAAAATTTGCATGTGTTGCTATCTAGTTTTATAATATTATATTTTGATGGTCCTGGATAAACTGCTTCCCAGGTTTTCTAATGTATCCAGCAGAGATCAAGGTAGGGGAGAATCAAACAAACTTCAATATGAGGCTCAGGGAAGACCTTATAGCTCTCAGCATCCCCCTGAAACTTGGTTGTAGCAAGACTGGAGTAGGGCAATAGGAGGAGAAGTAATGGACTTAAGTTATGCCAGGGGAGGTTCAAGTTGGATATTAGGTGAAATTATTCTCAGAAAGAATAGTCAAGCCCAGGGAAGTGGTGGAGTCACTGTCTCAGGAGGTCTTCAAGAATGTGTAGATGTGGCACTGAGAGACAAAGGGCGTGGTGGTGATGCACTGATGGGTGGAGATGATCCTAGAGGTCTTTAGAGGTCTTTTCCAAACTTAATAATTTTATCACTTTATTATTCTCTATGCTTTTTTCTAATATTGAGTTTATGGTGCATAGAGGACCGACATAGAGTGTGTATATCAGCAAAAAATTCAGGAATACACTATTACCAATATAAAGCATTCAAAAATTGTGATGTAGAGATTAATAATCATGAAATTGGCTTTAAATACAGTGTTTAAATACTAAACATTTGAAGTTGTCTTCAGCTTTTTCTGAATACAAGGACTAGACACTGCCTATTGTATAGTGTTTGAGCGATGCTAGCATAAAGGACTTTAGAAAACAATAAATATTGTATGATGTGACAAAGTTACAGTTTTTAACCTGCAATCTGTGTGTTTGGTGTATGTTTAAAGGGTCTGCAGAGGGTAACTAAGAAAAGCAAACCTATTTTCTTTAGCATTAAATCACTATGCAGGAACTGACACTTCCACTGGAAAATGCTTTAAGGTGCTGCAAATTGTAAAAGGTTGCAAAATATGTTTCAGGAGATTCTGAGTTGAACTTTGAACTGTTTAAGCAATGCGAGGGCCCCAGTTCTACTGAGGTTAACTGGGATTTGTTCTAAATCCCATGGGTGCTTTGGAAAGTTCAAACCAGAATTTCTGGATGAGTGGTTTCAACTGCATATAATATGCAGAGCTTGTTGGGTTTTGTTTGTTTTAATTTCTTTTTCTTTTTCTTTTCTTTTTTTTTTTTTTTTCTTCCAGTGGAGGTGTAAATCCCTGCATGTAGAAGTTAAGCCTATGCATAGCAAGCTAACATTCTTTTATACCTTCTGCAGACCCCTTACTAATATTCCATGAGTCTTGGCATTTTCAATTACAGAGGCTGCCTGAGCTTTTAGTGGCTTGCTCCTGTTCCTCAGCTAATATTTCTGAAAAGGGATTTTAGTGATCATTTTGGCTTGGGAGTAGTTAGTTAAACTGTCAAGTAAATGATGAATGGAATCTGCACCCATGTGTTACCACAAAGATGCCTTGCAGACATTTCCTCAGATTTTAAGGCATCTGGTGAGAACTTTCTTACGTCATGAAATATAATAGAAGAATAGTAATGATTAGCAGTTGTATCACAGTGTGCTTCTCCAAGACCTTTTTGCTTGGATGTTTATAAACCTCTGCTGGAAGAAATACAGTAATTCACAGATGGGAAAACTAAAGAAGGGGTGAAGTTGAAGATTTTAGCTCCAAAACTCTCACGATTTCTTGGCAGTGATACTAAAAACCGTGCAGTTATTCTGTAATTGTTTTCCAAGTCAAAAACTATGAGTATTAATTTTTCTCATGTGTCTTTCTCACGTTAAAAGTCACCAAATACCAGGAGATGAGCATGTGGAACAATTAGGCTTGTAGTTAAAAGAACAAACAAACAAAAATATTATATCGTGCAAAATGAAAGCAAGCAATTCCCAACGACATATGATTTCCTGATGTTTCTCTCCAGCTCCTATGCCTAAGGCCAAATCAATCCTTTCAGGGAATCATCCACAGGAAGGATAATGTTGCTCAAACTCTGAGTCAAAGTCAGTCCCTGGGACTCAACTCACTAGCTGCCTGAATCCTGCCTTGCTGCTCCTCCTGCTCCAAGGCTGTGCTGCAAAGACTGTTACTCGTAGTGTGGATTGATGGAACCTAGAGTCTATTTTGCAGGAAAAAAATATGTTTCCTATTTCATGTCATTCTGTATGCAGTGATGGGTTCAGGAGAAGCAGATAATATCAGAGCTTCCCAAACCTTCACAGGGGATTAAGAGAAGTTTGGGGTGTGGGCTTGTGTTGGTGGTGCCTATTAGAAGCTAAATATCTGGAGATGAGTTGTGGTCTTGAAATGGTAGGTATCCGGCTGGATGATTAGTGATGAACATTACGGGTGTTATTTTAATATTCTTAGGACTGACTTAGAACTGCAGCAACTAACTAAGTAATTTCATCATAAAGCAAGTTTTCTTCATATACCCTTTCCCTCTCACCTAGTTTGGCATTCACATAAGAGAAGTCACTGTACAGACCACCTGTCCGGAAGGGAAACCACAGCCTGTCTGGCACAGCTGCCAGGAGCAAGTCCCAGCCAGCTTCCAGACTGTGTCACGCTGCTGCCTGCTATCACCAGACATTGCTCTTTCCTTCTTACTCTCAGCCATAGATTTTCTGTCATCATTATCTTTATCCAGGCCCTTCACACCTTGTGCAGCAACCTCTGCAGTTCAGCATTGATTTGGACAGGGATTTATTCTTCTACCTTCTTTCTACTTAAAAGCTCTGAGAGCTGTGGGATAGCTGCAGTGCTTTTACCTCCAACCCTTACAGCAATGGGGCTGAGGCCATCTATCCTTTCTGGTATTCCTACCTAGAATCTCCTGGCTGAAGCAGTGGACCTGCAGGGATGACCCCAGGCAGCCATATAGGCTAGAGCATCCTTCCTCCACCCTGCCTCTGGCACCATGCTGCTTTGCTGATGTGGCTGCTTGCCAGTGTGTTAGTCCTCCAAGGCTCATTACACTGAAGCAGCTCACTCCCCAGCCAAGTTATTAGGCTCAGTAGTTCATCTCCTTGCTGGTGCAGTTTGTGTAGCCTTCAGGTTTGACTGCTGAAATTGCTGCTTTTGTTTTTCCTGTGCTGCTATTACACAGACTGGGGACACTGCCACACTCCCTCCACCACTGGAGTGAGTTACTATGATCTGGACAAGCTAGTATTACCACAGCATCATTTCAATTGCAAAGATCTACTGAGAGATAGCTTAGGAAAGGGTTATTTGCATCACAAGCCTTCCTCAGATCTCTCCCGTGCTAGTTACTTGTTGGAGCATCTGCATTGGCTTTTTGCACATTGTGAAAGCTGTTCTGTGTAGGAGCATTCTATTTGCCGGTGGTTGGATAGTACCTTGTACACGCTTAGTGAAGTTAGCAGGCACCTCTGTGATCTGTTGCAATGTTAGCTGGTAAATAAGGTTTGATTTATTCTGTTTTTCTGAGTAGTCTTCACTGCTGTGTCTTTCCATGCTGCTTTCCCAAATGATTATTGCCACTGCACTGCACCCCTTGCCTTTGTGCATAGGCAGCTCTGATAATGCAGCTGTCTCACTGTATGCTGTTATCAGCTTGACGCATCACAGCAAGACCTCCAAAACCTCCCTGGAATTTCTGGCAGATATTATCTCTTCCCAGGTATAATACATTACCTGTTAATAAATCAGTATGTGCCTAACCTTAATGACCCAGGAAAATGTAATGTTTGAAACTGATGGTATCCTTTTTAAAGAATTTAACCCGAGATATGTCTTATGCAAATTGCAGAGTGTGTAACAGTAATATCTTCCTTGAAATGACTGAATGATCTGCCTCCAGCTTACAGGAGATTTGCTTTTCTTAAAGGCACAGTATACGGAACAAGAGCTCCAACCTTCCCTTTTCATCGCCTCGTACACCAGAAAGGGCGCTCGGGTTCATATATTCTCTATGGGCTATTTTGCTGCTACACAGTTTAAAAAATGCAATTTTGGAGTTATGCACTCCACATTCACATAGTTATTCTTACTGCTACACAAACAGTGCTTCCCATTTAAAGGCCATAAAACTGCTCTCGGTCATAGCATGGGACTCACATGAGTCCTGCTTCTGGCAGAGTTTGGCCTTAGTGTGTTACGGGTTGCAGAAAAACTTGTAACAGATTCCATTACACATATGGATGTAAATTTGTCAACCAGTAACAGGTATAATGGCGTTCAAGAAACACGCTGTTCATCTGTTAGGAGGTCTTCTTGGTTTACTGGAATCTATGAAAGAGTTTAATTTTTCATACCCTTCATTAAAAAGGACCACAGGGAGGAGAAATCATGAGTAAGCAGAGCCATAAATATATTACAGATGTGTAGAGGTTTCTTGGGGGACTGCAGTCAGAAATCATTTGCCCAGAGCTGTCTGACACTCATGCTAGTTTCCCTTGTCATATTCATGACACAGGGGTATTTCCTCAAGTTATGTGGAGGCAGGGTTGCAAAGGGTGCATGCATGAGGCAGATATGAAGGGTGGCAGATATACCAGCAGACTTGGCCACTAGCAGAGGAGAAGATATGTTTTCACAGAAAGGTTTTGAAGACTAATGCTGGTCTGGGAGATTTCTCTGTCTTTATGAATTAAGAAGGTGGAAACAAAAAAATTCACTCAGCAGAAAGCACAGGATTTTTCTTACACTCCAGGAGTTTCCAGTTTTCATGGCACTAAGTGAAAAACACCTCCTTGACACCCCAGGTGCCCAGTATTTACCCACCATGTAACAAACCGTACCACTGTGTACTCTGAAACTACAGCCAATCCATAAAGAAATAGAAGAGAAGGTGAAATTTGCCCCATCCTTTCCTGAAGGCTGAGTGTGGTAAGCGTACACATCGTAACCCTCAGATAAGGATGACCATCAAATCTCCCTTGTCCACATGGGATTCCTAGAACTGGCAACTACTTTTAGCCCCTTGGCTCATCTCCCACACACTTCCAACATAGCTCCTTGGCTTCCCTCCTGTTTTGGGACTCCCCAGGCCGTGTCAGGAAAAATTGTTGATTCTGATGTGTGCTTTGAATGGGCTGCCTGCAGTTGCTCCAAAGGGCCATGACACAGAGGGAAGCCTGGGGCACCTACCAAGGCCTCACAGGTCCACCAGTGCTGTCCTAAGGCTCCTTTGTCCCACAGGCTGCTCCCAGGGTATGATTGATAGCAGCACTCTTTCACCCACTTGGAAAGCAAACACTGATTGTGAGAAAACAAATTAGAAAGGAATATTTGATCAAATATGCAGCCTCGCCTTTTTGTCAGTGAGGAACACATTACTGCATCATGAAGGAAGGCTCTTCTGAGAGCTCTTTACTACACTTATTTTTCAAGGAAGAGATGCAAAGTGAGTCCCAAGAACACCAGGGCTTCTGAGTACAAACTGTTTGTGCTCAAAAGAAACAAAACAAAACCCCCACAAACGAAAATAAGAATGAAAAGAAGGTAAGAAAAAAACAACCAAACAAACAAACAAAATCCCAACCCAAACCACTGTAGATGTTTCATTGTGGCATTTCTGAAATAAAGCATTGATTTTTCAAAGCAATGTTTTCTAATCTCTTTCGAGGTTATTACTCCTTTGAAGTTTACTAACACTGAACACTGGAAGATAGAAAACTACCCATAATTTGTCCCTGAAGTATTCAGATCTTTGTTGTTTTCAGGATGAATCTCTTTGGCACAGCTTGTGAAGGAGGAAACATTCACACAGTGCTAAGCATAAAAAGGTGTATGATTTTGCCAATTTTTCCCAAAAACTCTGGTGTGAAACAGGCTTGGGAATATTGTTTTAGAAAGCTTGCCTTGGATGGGAAAAAAGCCTTCAGAAAACAAAAATAGTTTCACAGCAGGCCATGGCGGGCAAATAAGTAACAAGATAATCTTTGTAACCCTCTCACTACTACGAAACAAAACTGTCTAAACAGATTTCCTTAGTCAGATTGTCTGGCTTTATGTGTTGGAAGTAAGAAGGCCCTGTTATTCTTGTTTCCTTTTATATCCTATGGGAACTATTCCTTTGTGCCCAAAGTGCTTCTAACCTGTGTAAGGGAAGCTAAGATGGAGATCTAAGGCTGGGTTGGATGGGGCCCTGGGCAGCCTGATCTAGTATTAAATGTGGAAACTGGCAGACCTGCCTGTAGCAGGGGAGGGGATGGTTGGAGATTCGTGATCCTTCAGGTCCCTTCCAACCCAGGCTATTCAGTGATTCTGAGACCCCAGCTCCTGTAAACAGAGACAGCAAGTTATTGATTAGTAGGGAAAACACTGGTGGGGAGGAAATGTTAGCAAATGTCTATTAGTGAATCTAAAAATGTGTATTTTGACATAACTTCTGTCAGGAGTGCTCCTCAGGCGTGGTATGTTTAAAATCAGAGAACTGTGAAGATTCCAAGATACTGGGGGATTCAGATGAAAGATGAACAGTCCTTTCTCATCAAAGCTCAGAAAAGGATCATTGGCTCCCTTGTCATCCATGTGTCCCACTCACTGAAGCAGACCAGCCAGCCTGCTTGGCAAGGAAGTGGAGCTAGGCTGAGGTGAGGGAATTAGCAGCACTCCTGGAAGACAAGAATAGGCAGAGGCAAAAAAACACTCAGGTGAGGTCTCTGCTCTGAAACAAGGAGGATGATGAGTTCTTATCTGCATTTCTCTCACCCCTTTTGGAGGAGTGAGATGCACACCCTACTATACAGATGTTACCCTTTCCCTAAACTCTGGAAGAAATGGACTGACATTTCTGAAATATTCAGTGGACCATTTGGGAAACCATTTCCCACCTGAATCTGTGTGAAGAGCCCCTTTCAAATCTTAGGAGATCTGTACAGCAGCTGAGAGAGATACTTGGATGAATATCATTGTCTAAGTGCAAAGGACTTTGCTTCTTTACGAGCAGTGTTTGAACAGCACAGATAAACAAAATGATTATCTTAAAACAGATTGACTCTTTCTTTCTTTCCTTGACAGAAAGGACAGCTAATTAATTGAGAAACCCTTTTCTGCTGCACCTAAAAGTAAGTCAGTCTTATTGAAGAACTTCGATTTTTTCCACTTTCCGTAGAAGTATGGTCATTATAACTCTGCCATCTGTAACTACAGATCTTGTAGAAATTTAAAGCTACCAAGCACAAAAGATCATTCCATCTTTATATTTAAGCATGACACTAACTAACAGACATGAAAAAGTAAACAAAAAAAAAAACAGTAAACAAACAGAAGTCAGGAACAGGTTGTAAAAACAGAACTTAGAGGTTACATGCAATTGCTTGAAAGAATAAAAATTGGCCTAAATCAATTTATTGTGTGTTTACCACTTTCCTGCTTGGCACACAGTTTACCTTTCTTTACTCACCAGATACTTGAAAGCAGCTTTGAGCTCTGATTTTACAGGAAAGGAGAATACTTGCAGTATTGATCCAGCAATTTCAGAGGGCTGCACTTGCATTACTTACATCTCCTGTGTTTATATTTCAGTAGAAAATTTCAGTGCTCAAATGACATGGATGTTTTTATGACAGAAATTTCTACCTAGAATTTCTACCATGTCACGTAACAAATTCATTTTACAGATGAGTTATTCAGAAAAACAGCATTACTTAAACACAAATTCTCCCCCCCCCCCCCCCCCCCCCCCCTTTTTTTTTTGACCACCCATACTTTATAATAATTTTCTTCCTTCCATTTAGGATTTCAGCTCGTTTTCTGCTTTAGCACATCATTCATCCTCTCTTGAACTACACTGGTGGGCTGTCTGACATCAAAGGTATAATAAAGAAGGTATATCAATAATCAAGGAAATTCAGTTAATGAACAAACTGCCAGGCTAATGTAAGTACTTAAAAATACAAACAGAGCCATTCTCTCTGAAGCTATTATTTTTTCCTATTCCTCTGTTTGCTTTAATAAGAAATTAAAATCCATCATGTTCAGGACATTGGAATATTCATCATTCTGTCCACTGGAGAGTTGTGCTTAAAGCTATATGGAATGGTAGAAAATAATAATAATAACAGAAAGCAGAAGCAGCACTCATTTTTTCCTCAGTGCAGAATATTGGAGACTGAATCCTCATCCAGTCTCTAATTAGATGTTTGGAGGAAGTTTTTCCACACAGAGAATGGTGATGCACCGGAACAGGTTGCCCAGAGAAGTTGTGGATGCCCCATCCCTGGAAGCATTCAAGGCCAGGCTGGATGTGGCTCTGGGCAGTCTGGTCTGGTGGTTGGTGACCCTGCACATAACTGGGGGGTTGAAACTGGATGCTCATTGTGGTCCTTTTCAACCCAGGCCATTCTGTGATTCTATGATTGATCCTGATATATACCTTCTGAGAATATGGCCCTGGACCCAAAATTAAAACAAGTCTTCTCCAGAGGTTGTAATTATATGCATTAACATTATCATCAGAGCTTTTATAGGTAAATTTTCATATAGGAGTATGACATTCTCTTGGAGAAAATAAATAAATAAATAAAAACAATCTGAGATTTTTTTAAGCATTATTGCCAGGAGAAGATGGCATGTGCTCTTGTGTTACATCACCTTACTCCTACAGCAAACAGACAGCAGGCTGGTGTTTTAGGTAACTACCCCATAGCAGGACATAAGTAGCAGCAATCCCCTTCTGAGTTGGTCTGTGCAGCTCCCAAGTCCTTCACAGTCAGGAAATGATGTGGCTTTGTGGAGCCACAACAGGGGAACTGGCTTGGCCACAATGGGCTTCCTATTCGGAAACAGAGTTTCAGTTTCAAATAACTGCACTGAAACACTTCCCTGGTATAGAAAGAGGTACATTGTGTTCAGCTTATTTCCCAGAAAGGTGAAATAGCTTTCTCTGATCAGCCCAGATCTGACCTCACAACACCACCATTAACAGCTGTAACAGCTATTCTGTAATGGCTTGGGTAGGTAGGTCTTGACTGTGCTTCAGTCACACAGGCAAGAACAGCACAGTCATACCCTACCCTTCAGCTAGACTGGGTGAGGTTTTCTTCCTTGCACCAGGATACACCTTTCTCACGCTCTTATGGGACTGAACTCTGGCTGCACAGAGAATAACCCAAGAAAAGTGGTGTCCAGTTGCTTCTTGAGAGGCACTTCTTTACATCAGAGCACAGCTGTGTTGGACATTGTCTTTGGGTTGTGTCTAGAACTGCAGCTTTGGCTGTAGGGCTCCTCTGATTACTGGGCAGCTCAGAGCTGCACAGCAGTGAAAACTTGTAATTTTAAGGCCTCAAGCTTGGCTTCCCAACTGTTGCTGATGAGCTGAGTGGTTTTTAAACAATGTTCAATGATACCTTCAAACACTTGTTCTTTAAGAAACCCAGCCTGTGCTCTTTTCCCATCCATTCATAAAACTATTAGGAACCTCAGAGCAGTATAAAGGCCTGATTTCATTTAAAGTCTCCAAAACCATTAGGTCTGCTCAAGTTAAAGTTGCTAAAACTGATTTAGGCTTCCTTATCCCTGACAGCCCATTTGATAGCTATCAGTAGAGTTCTCCTTTCTCTGCTGTGCCAGGTAAATATGAGCCTAGATGTGGATAATGTGAAAGAACAAGATGGCAGCTGGATCAGGACACCCAGTCAGCCTCTGCAAGAGAGGCTCCCATGGAGAAACCTGCCATTGGAGCCCCTCAGTGACAGTGTAGGGAAGCACCTAGACCTGGCACAACCTCTCTCCTATGCTGAGAGTTCACAAACAACTGAGTGGCTGATCAGACCCATTGCTGTTCCCACAGTATGGTGTCCTGAGGATAACAAGGAAGGATAACAAGTGGTTAACTACAAATCTGTGTGATTTAGGAGTTGGAAAAGACAAAGTGTGAACCCATAGTGAGGACTTCTCACCTTGGAAACAAAACAATTATTAAATGGGAATTAGATGTTACACCAGTATCAAAGAATCATAGAAACACAGACTGGCCTATGTCAAAAAGGCCCTCAAAGATCACCTAGTTTCATCCCCCTGCCATGGGTAGGGTTGCTAATGACCAGACAGGGCTGCCCAGAGCCACATCCAGCCTCAGACATGGACCCAGTAAAGTAGGTACTTTCAAGAAATGCAAGAAACCAAGATACAAGCCCTTAAAAGTTCAATTTAGAAAATCCTAATTCAGTGAGGATGTGTATAGGTCTGTAAATACACGTATGCTAGTGGAGGGAGTATCACAGAGGCACACACCTCTTTTGAAGAATTTGGACTTGAAAAGATACTGTAAACTTTTTTTTTCAGTTACATGTGTGTGAAGTAGTAAAAATATATATATATATATAATGAAACCTCTCAAAGAGAAAGTGCTCAATAAGAGGCAGCAACGGGTAAAGCTGGGAAAGGGCTTTTCACAGCTCTTATTTCCAGCAACTTGTAAGGCATGGAGCTGCCCAGTTATCCTAAAAGAGTCATCCAATTTGTTTCTCTCAGGGGAAGGTTAGTGTGCTCAAGTCCAAAGGATTGGGAAATGGTTCTTTGCTGAGAACAGGTATCTTGCCCTTTCACGCTTCCCAGATGATGGATCACAAAAGTAAGGAATGAGAGTGAGAAAAGTCTTTAGAAAACAAAGGAATTAACCTACCAAATTCCTGTTAATTACAGATATTTTGCACTGACAGGCTTTTAGAAGGACTTAGAACACCTACATATCTGTTGTAGGGTGCTTATTTCCAAGCTTTTCCAAAAATCTATGTGAACTAAAATACATATATATTTTTTCCCATGCAAACTTCTTCATATGGAAACCTCAGCAACAACAATCTATTCTGTCTTTTTGTTCTGTTTTGCTTTGTTTTTAATCTCCCCCCCCCCCAGATCCATTTTGATGTGTGTTTGAAAGCCCTCCAGGCATCTATTTGCATTTTCCAGAAACTTTGGAAATCTGGCCCTGGCTTACTTATGAAAATGGGTCTTAAGCTCTGGAATTACTGAAGCGTTTTTGAAATTCTACACTCACTGTATTTTAAAATATATTAGACTTGATTCTGATGCTTCGGGGGACAGGTAATCCCCACCATCCCACCATTTTTAATGGAGATGAAGTACTGTACAGTAGGAAAAAATTGAGCTTTTAGAAGTTATCAGCAAGGGCAAAATATGAAAGGGATGATAGAAATATGTTGATAATAAAATAGTAGGTATGCACTTCGGTGCACTTTTGTTAGTTTTACAGGTGAATGAGGAATTGATTTATAAACTGAAGGTGATTAAATACATTGCTCATGAAAACAATATATTGCACTGGAAATGATAATCGTAATAAATCATGTGCAACAGTACCATGATAGGTCCTTCAAATATTGCTGGTTTATGAGCTTTATGGAGGGACACCTTACTGTCTTAAATTTTTATGTCACACCTTGAGAAAGGAGCTTCAGCTATGGCAAAAAGCACGTTGCTTAAAAAAAAAAAAGAAAAAAAGAAAAGAGAAAAAGAAAGCCAACAAATCAGAGCATGAAAACATTGTTGGAATCACAAAGATCATAGAATCATAGAATCACAAGGTTGGAAAGGACCTACAAGATCATCTAGTCCAACTGCCCTCCCGTTACCACAGCTGCAGCAAACCACTAAACCATATCTCGTAGCTCCTCATCCAGATGCCTGCTGAACACTGCCAGGGACGGCGACTCCACCATCTCCCTGGGCAGCCATTCCAGTGCCTGACCACTCTCTGAGAAAAAAAAGTTCTTTCTTATGTCTAATATAAACCTCTTCTGGTACAACTTGTGGCCATTTCCTCGGGTCCTGTTTGTTGCCTGGGAGAAGAGGCCAAGCCCCTCCTCATCACAACCTCCCTTCAGGAAGTTGTAGAGTGCAATGAGGTCTCCCCTGAGCCTCCTCCAGGCCAAACCATCCCAGCTCCCTCAGCCGCTCCTCATAAGATTTGTGCTCCAGACCCCTCACCAGTTTCATTGCCCTTCTCTGGACACGTTCCAGGGCCTCAATGTCATTCTTTTAGTGAGGAGCCCAAAACTGAACACAGTACTTGAGATGCGGCCTCACCAGGGCTGAGTTCAAAGATTTCACAATGTTTCTGCATTTTACAGAAGCATATTCTTGTCTGAATCTTCCTGATAGAGAATGGCATGGAGTTTCAGGCATCAGGCAAATTAAATCCTATGTTAAATATCATACCTCCTGGAACTGTGTATTTCCAACTTAAAATCTTTTTCCTGACATTCACTTCTACTTGAAAACAACAATTGTTTTTCTTGTCATTTTTTCCTTTCAAGAGAGAGGTTTTTTCCTATCCTAAACCAGATATTCAACAGAAGAATAGTTTTAGGTAGCTTGATCTTCAGATGTTTCCTTGGTCTTCTGAGTTGCATTACTGCCAACAATCAGCTTCTCTAGGGAAGAATGATGGGAGTTCCCACAGAGATGTTTATTTGTTTTAGCTGATATCTGCCCATACTTTATCACAGCTACAGCAATCCATTTTCAGCCTTCTACAGTGCTTGAGATTTATACTGACGCCTTCTTTCCAGGATTTGGAAAAAAATACCATGCAAAATACTTGCATAAAACTTAATAGTCAAAGTGTTTCTTTGTGATTCGAATTAAAACTAAATATCTGAAGGCTAATATAGATTATTTCTCCCTCTGAGTTACATGACATTTAGATTTCTTATTTGCATTTTGGTTTTGGAACTGTCAAGGTTCAGGCCTTTCTTGTGTTTCTTTGTAACCAGGACAACTACAAATCTTTCCCCCAGTCATCCCCCCTCCAGCTCCCCCCCCCCCCCCAAAGAAAGCTGAGATTCTTGTGCAGTGATCTACCAAAGACAGAACTTAAAGGAAAATGCTTTACAATTTATGGTCTGCTGCTGACCATGCCAGATTGATTTAAACAGGCCAGGGGAAACTGTAAAACCTGATTCACAGGTATTCATCCAGCCCTTATAATCTTACAGCTAATGCACAGGGGTGGGGCCCGCCTTTTCCAGCGTTTCACTCGCACACATATGCACACCATAGATTTCAGCATAGTCCTCCAACTGGATTGAATGGAGCTTCATAATCCCTCTCTGAAGGAGGAAAATGATTGTATATAACTCAAGGAAAAACAGAGAATAAAAGTTATTCATTGATTAATGACAGGTAGAACAAAAACTACCTTTCCTGTGCAATAATCAGAATAATATATATCATAGAATCATAGAATGGCCTGGGTTGAAAAGGACCACAGTGATCATCCAGTTTCAACCCCTCTGCTATGTGCAGGGTCGCCAACCACCAGACCAGGCTGCCCAGAGCCACATCCAGCCTGGCCTTGAATGCCTCTGGGGCATCTTGGCTGATGGACCTGTAACAGCTAAGGGTGAAGAAAGTTGTGTGATGCTTTTGCACCTCTCTGAAGGACACACCAATTGCAAACACAGTGTGACTGCAGGGAAGTTGGAAGAAACTACATAAAGGTTTTACTTGGCTTTTCCAGGGTGGAGGAAGCAGGAGGCATATGTGCTTATGATGAAGGCAGAATGTTTTCATTGCTGATAGGATACACCAAAGGATAACTCACACCATCTATTCCAGGATAGACAATAGGCTCCAAACCCTCATCTTTAATGGTTTTCTGTGTGAATCCTTCCCTTTCAAGTATGCTTCTCCTCTTTTAATGCCCATTTTTAAGAAGTTCCTTCTATATTTTTGCATAGGATGTAACTCATTGTCATTCACTCCTAAAGTACTCCATATTCTACCACTGGACATCAACTTTTTAAAACTATCCCCAAATACATTTACACTGTGCTTAGACAAACCATTACCTGGGAGAGACACTAGATAGTTACTAGAGAGTTGCTGCTGCTAATGACAGCAAAAACAAGAATGTAAGATTGCTCTACTTACTTACTCAAAGCTAGTTCCCCAATTCATGTGAGTTAACATATGTGGCCAGGTCAGGAGAGAGGAATTTGGTCTGGATTTTCTTATTTTGTTTGAACTGATTTGGATTAATTATATAACATTGAGTCCTGAAACCTACAAGTCTCTCAAAGCATTCAAAATCTACCATATAAAAAGAAAATTGAATATATTTTGCATCTTGGAATATCAGACTTTTGGATTTCAAGCTTTTTCATTTATATCTAACACCAAATGTCACCAATACTCTACAAACAGCCAATAACAGGATCCAGAAACCTGGAAGAGAAATGAGGACTTATTGCTCTTCAGGCTCCAAGAAATAAGTACTAACTGAAGAGAATAACAGAAGTAATAAGAAAGAGCTTGAAGAATGCACTTAACCTAAATTCTAATTTGATGACTGTTTGCTTCCCCTTAATTTCAGACAGCAGATTTATCTTAACAAAGAAAAAAAAAAAAAAAAGCCTCTTGAAATGTTCATTTTAAAGGAAAGCAAATACACTGCAGGACATAAATTAACCCCACTCCCCCAAATTAGCTTGTTTTTCTGCTTGTTGAGTATCATTTCAGATTTATTTGCTATGGAACCAATTCAACAAAATACTTAGGAGCATGCCTAGCTTTGATCATGCAAGCAGTCCCATTGAGAGCATTCACATCCTTAAATATATGGACACAGTTAAATAGTTTGCTGAATCCAGACCTACTTTATTTCTTCTCAAGAAAGCATTTGCAGAGACAGGGTTGTTTTATTCTGACCATGAGGAGTTTACTGCAAATACGTGGTACTGAAAGCTGTGCTGATTGCTTGTAGCTGCTCATACAGAGCTGTTTCTGTTCAGAATGAGCTTGATTTATACTCAGGATTAAATTTAAAGAGCCCAATGAGAAATTGGATTTCTCAAGGTGAAATGACAGTGGAAAGGGCACTGCTAACAGAAGATCAGATCAAGAAGAGGGGAAATTAAGGAACCTCAGGTACATTCTCTTCCTGGTTTTGGTCAAAAAGACGTAATTCTTGGAAAGCTTACATAACCAAAAAGCATGTGGGCCTGTTTTCTCCCTTTTGTCATAGTTAAGAACATATGTGCAAGACTCTGTGTGTGCATGCTTGTGTAGTACAAGGAGTTCGGTGTGTGACACTCGGTGCCATCATTGAGAGAGCCTTTTCCTGACTGCCCAGGATACTTTAATTACTCTTCAGTTAACAGGTAGTAGGATCTGTATGAGAAATCTGTCTCCAAATACACCAAGCAGTTATATAGATCATAAAAAGAAACATCTCTGGTTAGGTCCATGGCATTTCCACAGAAGGTAAGGATGTGCCTGAGTGTTTTACTGGATTAAGAGCCCATACCCTTCTCCAGCCACACGCAAAGGAAGGAGTGACTCAAGGTGAATAAAACACAGCTTACTGAGGATTATATATAATGTAATTAAGTTAGGAGGAGATTGGGGAAGGTGCTGGGTCCCAGGAACCAACTGCCCCAGCAGAGACATCCCACAACAGCACAAAGTCTTGCCCTCAGACGGTTTAGTTTAGCATCCCTCGACCATACCTTCCTCACACAATTTCTAGGGAAAAAACCTCTCATTCTTTCAGTGTGTCTCAGAGAGCAACTAGGCTGCTATGTTACACAGTGAAGGAATTTATACAATCCAGCCTTATTTTATGGCTGGATTTGAGGCCAACTCCCTCTCCCCCTCAACACCCTTTTTTTCCCCTTTTTAATGGCCATTGTCATCTTCACAGTTGGAGCTGGCCTTGATCAAATGCTACATGTTTACACAATCCCAACCATACAGCCAAGTTTCTCTATTTTTACACCACCTCACCTTTCCAAAGAGTTCAATTTTTAATGTGAAAAATCACTCATGAAATTGTATTTGATGTCCTCCCTGGACATACTGGTTCAGCAACCTGTGCAAAAAGTGCCCTGAAAATTTCATGTACGCTATATTGAAGAAGCAGAAATGTGTTATCTTTAGTGCCTTTAAAACCTAAATTACATGAGGGAAAGAGGGAAATGAAGACATAAGAGTATTTGAAATGTCAGCGCTCTTTCTAGCTACAAAAACTGCCACAACCAGCAAGTGAAACACCCAGCCAATACCGAGCAGAAACATTTTTTATACCCCTTTATATATGCTCCGAACACCTTCACCAAAAGCCTCTTAATCATCCTCTATATCAGGGTGATATTCTCCCTTAAATTCAGACTTCCTGACAGGAAATAAGATAGTGAGTGAACGAAAACCGAAGGGTTGAGAAGCTGATCAGAAAGCTCCCTCTCTATATAAAATTGGGTGTTTGATGTTCTGCGAACACCTGGAGTGGTAAACAATACAGTCCCAATGACTTATCAGGTACTTGTTTTCAGTAAACCATTAACTTCTTGAAAAAGGCTTTTTTTTCCTTCCAACAATAATTGGTTTCTCAGATCGCTACCCCTCCTTCATATGAGCTCCAGAGGAGGCTGGATTTTGAGAAAGGATCTTACAGGAGTTTTACGGCTTCTATTGTGTTTACTGGCTTAAAGAAAAGAAAGGAAGTGGCAGCATTATGAGCACAGCACTTCTCAGGAGCTTTACAGGAATATTTGGCTAAACATTTGCAACAAGCAGTCTGTCTGGAAAATGCAGCTCTTTTTTTCCTGCTAGTAAATTATCTGGCAACAATCTTTATTAATACCCTTGAAAGTAATGGCTAGAAATGCTTAGTGCGAACTAATCTCATCTTGTAGACTGCAGGAAAGCTGGTCACCCAGGCCATTGCTGGAGGCATCCCTGCCATGTCACATTTTCCCTGTTTCATAAGATTGACAGTGCTGCCCTCTTCTTTTGGGGGTCAGCAACAGGGTGGGAGGGAACGGTGTGGAGCTGTGCCAGGGGAGGGGCAGCTGGGGGTGAGGGACAGGGTCTGCACCACAGGACGGGGGGCATGGAATGGGCTGCACAGGGCAGTGGGCACGGCCACAAGTGCTGGAGTTCAAGGTGTGTTTGGACACCGCTTTCAGCCACAGGGTTTAATGTTTGCATGGTCCTTTGTCAAGTGAAGAGTTGGACTCAGTGACCTTTGTGGGTCCCTTCACACTTGGGACATTCTATGTTACAAGGTGTACACAGCTGACCATGCAGACCACCAGTGCCTGGACTGATTCACCTTATTTCTGCTATTTCTTCTTACTTATAACTCATCACATGTGTCTATGGCCTTCTACAATAACTAGCTGGCAGCTCCTGCTGTCTCAGATAGCAGAAGAAGGCTCAGAGGCACGTCAGGCATAGAAGTTACATAGAAGTGCCCCGAAAACTTTCTCAGCAGGAACTTTTTGTCTTGCCAGGAACGCTTACAACAAATATGCTCAGCCGTATAACGATGTGATCATAACCCAAGATCCACGTGTGGACAAGCATCACTAAGATAGTGGTAGTCAAAACAGCTGAGAGTTCCAAGAGATTCCATTGCAAACCATCAGCCTGATGTGCCATAGGGCAAAGGCCTGGCCCTGGCCAAAGTTGGGCAGCAGTGCTGCTGGAGAGACACTGCCAGGCCCTGTACAAGCACATGCAGACAGCAGAAAATGCTTGTGAATCATTTTGTTTCCTTTTTGTCTTAGAAACAGTCATCTTCCGATTCCAAGCTGTACAAACACACAACTGATTAAAAGTTCCTGGTGCCAAAAACAGCCTCCTGCATAAGACTCTTCGCTGCTCTGGGTTGTTATTTTATTATTATTATTATTATTTTTCCGGGGAATTTTCCATCATCAAAAGCACAAGGCAGAAACAATAGCAAACACTGCCTGCCGGCTTTCAGTTAAAAACAAGCAACATTGTTCCAGAAACAATAGGAAAATCTCGGCGATTAAAGAAAAATAAGAGGGAGAGAGAAGGAGTAGGTCTGGATTCAGAAGGCCGCCGGTGCTGTGCTGTGCTGTGCTGTGCTGTGCTGTGCTGTGCTGTGCTGTGCTGTGCTGCGCTGTGCTGTGCTGTGCTGTGCTGCCGGGCCGTGCCGTTCGGCGGGGCTGCAGCGCCTCTCTCCTTACCAGGCTGCGGTGCCTGCCCGCCCCCGGGCCGGGAGCGTCGGCGGCGGGGGGCAGCGGGCGGCTGCGGCTTTAAGAGCTCCCACAATGCCGTGCTGGCGTCCCAGTTCCGTTACATGTCTCTCCCGGTGAAGGGGAGCGAGGCAGAGGCAGGAAGGAGGCGGGGGACAGCCCCGCGCCCACCTACGCGCTCGGCGGGCCCGGGGGAGGAGCGGAGCCGAGTGGAGCCCAGCCCAGCCCTCGGGCTCTGCGCCCCCCGCGGGGCACGGGAGTGAGGCGGAGCCGGCGGCCGCCGGAGCCGTTGGTGTGCCCGCAGCCGGAGCGGTAAGTGTGGTCGTGCCGCTCCTCGGGCTCTCCTCGGTCCCCATCCCGCCGCCCTGTCCGCCCCTCTGCCGCCAACTTTCCCGCTGTCGTCGCTCGCTCCCCTCGCTTTTTCTCCGCTTCGGTTGCTCTTCGCACTGTGCCGTGCCTCCTTCCCGTCACGCTCCCTCCGTCTCTCGGTTCTTTCCTTCTCTCCTCGTCCGTTCCCTGCCCTTTGCTGGCGCTTTGCTTTCCTTCGAGCGCCGCGTTGAGAGGTACGGGCTGTTTTGTGCGTCCTTGGGAAGAGACTCGAGCACCGACTTTCCTCGCACCCCTATTTCTCTCGTCCTTTCCCGTGCTGTGCCCAGCGGGAGGGTCTCACTTTTCCTCTCTGCATCTTTGCGACGTGGACCGTTCGGTTTCGATCTCTTCCTCCCTTCCTCTCCAGGCGGTGACGACTCGTTTCGTGATTAATCACTTATTCCCGTCCCGACCTCTCCTCCTTTCTTTCACTCCCCACAGTGAGCAAAAGATTAAAAAGAAAAGCTGCTGCGCCAGCGGGAGCGTGTGAGGTTCCGTTCTGTTGGTGGGGGGTGAGAGCCGGGGGGGGACGCTGAGAAAAGCTGGGGCAGGAGCGGTGCAATGGGAGACAGAACTTTGCAGGGCAGAAGATGGATCCAGCTTCGTGGTCTGCGCAGCCCTGAAGCGTGGCTGTGGTCATCCAGGACATGGCTGGGCTGGGGTGGCCTGTCCCTGCTCAGCGAGGGGCTGCAATCCTTATGGCAGCAGCGCATTGGGCTCACGCAGCTCAACGCGGCTGGTGGGCTTCGTTGGTGCAGGAGATGAGAGCAGAGGGAATGCAATGGGTTCCAACAGCCCCTCTGGAATGACACCTGTCACCCCTCGCATCCAGAAACTGTGGATGTGTCAGAGCTTGACAGATTAACACCTTAGTTGGGACTGTGTGGAGCCCTGTTGGTGCTGTAGCATGTGCTTCAGCTGTGCTTCCCAAGACACCTGCTTGCAGGGGTTGGGTGCTCACAAGTAGTGGGCTGGGTGGTGGTGCGGGTGTGTTAGGTGCTGTGGAAGTGAAGCCTGACTTGTTGGTTCTGTAGACAATGTGTAGTTTGGAAAGGTGAGGTCAGCTCCTTAGGTCCGAATGGAGCACTGTGGCTCATGGCTGTGTTATTACCTCTTTATTCTCTTCCTTAAGGCCACAGGGTTACCTGGTTCAAGTGCAGATGAAGCCCTATTTGTCTCTCTTCCTTTAAAGAAAGGAGAAACTACAGTTTCTTTCCAAACTTTGTTTAATTATAGCTGATAATAAAATAGGCTGGGGATTGAACCGGAAGCATTTATTTTTATGTTGGCGATTCCTTGTGTATCCGATGACTTTTTGGCTCTGGGTTAGCGGAAATGACTGCTTGTCACTGCGCTGTTCAGCTGTGCGCCCTTTACAACGGCACTGAGGTTCAGATTTGCTTTTTACACCCGTGTAACTTCTGTCCTTCCCACCCCCACAAGCCTAACGGGACCTGACCGCAGTTGTGTGATTTGCTTTTTTTTTTCTTGCTCTCTCCTGGAGATGAGAAACTTTGTAATCGGGGGAAATAGATGGGGATAAATTAACCAAATATGGTTAGCAAGAAGTCGGAATCTTATAAAGCTGTGCTGAGAGCCAAGGACCATGGGTCCTGTTCCTGCCTTTGCCATGGAATGGCAGTGTGACCTTTACTGAAGCTGTCGTGTCTTAGCTGTGCCTTATAGGACGTGGAGGCTTTCAGAATAACTGTAGTACTCTTACACGTGATTTTTAGGGATAATTTTATCCATATGCATCGCTGTGTTTGGTTGTGATTTGGAATGCTGGTCAGGTGGCGGTTATTCTTGTGCTAATATTTGTTCTTAGGAAGCTGTAAAGCAGAACTCTTGATCGGTGTTTATTTTGAATGACAGTGCACCAGATTTTTGCATTGCTGTCACAGTTTGGAGCCTCAAGTTCTATTTATCACTTGTATACTTGGAGAATGTTGCATGCTTCATCTCTGATACCTTGTCGGGGTGTGAATTTGCTCATTACTGCTCAGGCTCTCCAAAAAGAAACCCAATGAGCTTTAATTGCAGGTTGGAGAATGGGCCGGGGACCCCCCTCAGTGGGATGTGTGCAGCTCTTGGCTGTTTCTTGAGCTCTGTAATTAAGAGATTGGCTTAGTACGTGGGTTTTTTGTTTGCTTTCTAATTTTAGGTCTTTGCCGAGATTCTTAAGTCTTTAAGATCTCTATCTTGAAATTAAATGTAAATGCTGTGTGGTTTTCTGGGGCTTTCTTGAAATGTTGGATTTTACAACTCTCAAGCCAGGACCATACAGCCTAACATTGACATACTATGATCTCAGTGCTCGCCTTCCTGTGCTGTTTGAGGTTTGTAGCCTTTGTAAACAATGGGCTCGATCCTGTTGGAAGTGTTTCTCTGCTGTGAATGAGAGACTTCTCAGTAGAAACTTGCTGTTATGCAGCTGTAGGTACAAGTTTCTGTCTTCTTGCCTCTGCCTCTATGAGCCCCTTTCTGTCACCATCTAGGCAGGCAGTCTGTCTTCAAATTCAGTTTTGCAAATACTTGATTGCTTTCTATCCTTCAAAGTATGTACTGATCTCAGCTCCAACAAGAGTAGTTTTGCTGGCCAATTACAGCATACTCGCATTGCTTTCTGTATTCACGATATTTTCTCCTGCAGTTGTTGTGTTTGTATGGCACCTTTCTCTGTACTGATACAACATGGGGAGGGGAGAGAATTGCCTGTGTGTACCAAGCTGAGCAGTACTTCTGCTTGCTCCAATTTCTTACCTGTCTGGTTCAGATTGAGCCCTTAAGCTGCCACAAGAAGGAAGATGGTTTTGATCTGTACCTTACAGTGCCTTGTCAGAGGGATTGCAGGCCAGATCCCTCTTGCTGTTACTTTTGCTCAGTCTCAACAAGCGTCGAGTTGTCTTTGTGATAACTTAAATATGGAGATAGGAGAATGTATCTGAGAGGAGATGAGGAAATTTGTGCTGTAAGCCTTTGGAACTGAGAGGCGCTTAAGAAACCCACTTCATTTACCTTTTTACTTGGAGTTACTACTTAAAGGGGGGAGGAATCTGTTTTCTTTCCTACCGTGCTCGGAGAAAGGGCTTACAGACAACAAAGGACATTGTAATGCTTTCCAATAGTCCAGGATTATTGAACAAAAGTGTCTTGCTGTGCAATATTGCTGCTGTGCTCAGTGTTGTATGATAACACATGTTTCTCAGCTGTTGTTGATTCCTCAGTGGCACAGACTTCAAAAGAATGCGCTGAAAGAGAGCCGTGGCCAAGAGAAAAAATGAGTTTTGTTCCAGTGACCTGTACCATCCGTCCGCTTAAATACTTAGTGGAGCTATTCCAGAGCGTTCAGGCATCCAGTGAAGGCCAGAGAGTGATTACAGCTGGAAATGGAGCCTGCTATGAAGAGATCACCTAAAGAGCACTTAAATGCCACCTTCCCCTCTAACCCCCCCCCCGCCATCCCAGCTGGCAGGAGCGGATAAGGCTCATCGTTTAGGGAATCTTTCAACATGACATTGTCTAACTCCTAATGCTGTTGGGATTTGTTTATTTTTACTCTCTCTGCTATCTTTAGCACAAGAATAGTAATGAGGACAGAAGGTCATCTCTGCGGTTTCCTTTTGAATGTAGCGAACCAGGTCTGTAATTTGAGTAAATACAGGTTATATTAGCAAGTTCCTTTATTGCTGAAATGTGTGGGATGTTTAACAGAATATGCAGGTGTTTGCAGAGTTAGCAGTATTAATTGCTGAATTAGTTTTAGTTGAAAATCATTACTGGTGAAGTCACCTGTCTTCATATTGGAGTTAATTACAGTGAACTGTGTCAGGTTGAGTTTGGGAAGCACTCCATAGTTCAACCTATGGTAGCAGGTAATAGTAATAAAAAGATGAATTGTGTACACAGGCATGTTTATTATGATGCAGTAGTATGCTATGAATGCCAAGTGTTGTAATTGATTTTACTTAAATTCTTATGTTGGTGTCCACTGTGCAAGATGGATCTCGGCTTGTAGTTGCTAACCAGATCTTAAAATCATGCCCCGTGTTTTCAGTAGTCTCAGACAGTGGAATTGAAGGGAGTCTTACCAGAGGGGTTGTGAGAACACAGTTTCGCAGAGGGTTGTTATTAGGGTAGTATGGTTAGGTTGTGTTTGGGCTTGATGATCATTGAGGTCATTTCCAACCTGAGCTGTTCTGTGATTCTACGATCGTGAACTTTTGAATATCCTTGGCATTTTTCTTTGTGGGGCTGGCATTCATTTTAGGGGCTGGGGCTATTACTGCATCAACAGTACTATGAATTACAATAAAGAGGATTTTCCTTTGTACTGGATGGGAAGTGGTCATACAGATGCACTAAGAGGACACTTGTATTGGGAAAAACGTGAGATACTTTAGTAGTTGTTTTTTGTCAGCAAGCAAATGGCATGACTCTAAAGGTAAGCTCAATTAATGTCCTGCTGTAGTGTTGCTCCTTTGTACTGTTATGTAATACTTCTGCTTTGGAGAGGATTGTTCTTCTCCCAGTGTAGGCAGTTGTGCTTTTTTTTTTGGTGCGTTGAGATGTCAAGTTTTAATGCCTTACTACCTCTTTGAGAGGAACGGGGAGAGAAGTTTTAGACATCTGTAATGTAACTGACTTCCATCCAGCTTTTGCCCTTGCTCCGGGGCTGAGGTTGTAGTTTGAATTCATTTACTGCCTTTGAAGGCTGTACTAGGTGTAACCTTGTCTCATTCCCCTTACTGCCACAGTACCTGATGTATTTCAAGCATGCACTTCTCTGCGTCTCTAGGTTTTAAAATGGTGAGGTGATGTTGGTGCTTTCTTTATTGTAAGTTTCCTTCTAGTCTTGGGATCTGTGACTTTCTCTTGTTTCAACTGAATGGAAAGTTTTATGCTAGAAGACTTTTGGACTCCTGAAGTGTCTGACAACATTTTCAAGCCATCGTTCAATGGAAGCTTGGAGTTTTTGGATCAGCCTTCTGAAACTTTGTGTTTTATCATTGGTCAGCAGTTCTGTGAGTGTGAATAAGGAAAGGCTGCAACTCCTCTCAGCTGGGCAGCCAGATGTTATGCAGTTTATGCCAAAGTGGGCAGACAGTGTGTCTTTAGCAGTCACAGAGTCTGTCAGTTGTTCTTGTCACTAGCCTGTTTGGGAATCTTCAACAAATGGCACCAGCTTTTCCTTCTCCCTCTCATTCCTGCTGTGCCTGCGCTGATTGGGACCACCTCCTAAATAAACCGAGATTGAGAGCTAAGTGTTCTTTGTTGCTTTTTGAAAAGTAGATAGATATTTCAGCTTGTATTTCCTGTTTACATTAAAGCTATAGAAAAGCCACATGTAATTTGGCAGTTAGTGAATGTATAGTTGTTCTCTAGTAGATGAATTCCAACAGTGATTAGCGTGGTGGTGTGTTAGGGGAGGGGTGGAGATGGAAATAAGGAAAGCAATTATCAATGAAAATAGAGGGGAGAATGCTTATAGTACCTCACATCTGTTTCACACTAGATGTGCCTGGTCTCCAGATCAGTGCGTGTACCAGACTTGTGAGATCTTTAGAGATGCTTGTCCCTGCTTCTCCTGCTTCTCTCTGATACATGAAAGAAAGGAAAAATAATGAACTTGGATGTCCATGCATGTTAAAGTCCTCGTGGAGAATAAAGTAGGAATATGCCAGATCTACTAATATATAAAGGATGATACTGGGAACCAATGTACCAGTTGCTTAATTGTGCCTTTGAAACGGAATGGCTAACAATACTAATTAGGCTTTCTGCTTGGAATAACTGACATGGAAAGAAAAACATATGGCAGTAGTGGAATGCCCTTGTCATTGCCCATCAGAAAGTGATTGTGTGGCTCTTTTAAACACATCCTCACTCATCAGAATTTTTCCCTCTGTGTGGTGTGTGCGCTTTGGGTTTCATCCAACGTTCCACATCAGTCAAAACCTTTACGCTGGTTTCATTGGGAATGAGGACAGAAACCTTTAATGAATAGCTGCACGTTTGATGCTATGTATTTCAAGTAGTGGAACTGGCACAGATGAGCAGCAGGAGTAATGAACGTCACTGAATACAACACAGTCCTTTCATGCTCTTAATGGGATTGGAATTGGTAACCTGATACTCCAAACAGATAACAAAGGCTATTTATCATACAGGGCAACATTGATTCTGAAGGAGTTGGGCAATAGCTTAGTAAAATCTTTGATTGGAACTTGTTCCAGTGAATGAGATCTGTCAGAAAAAGACTGAATTAACGTGAATTTATGAAATTATCTGAATGGGGGAGTAATTTCTTCTTATTTCCAATGTTGTTGCACTGCAGTTCATGTATTTATATATCAATTTACTTGTTCGCTCATAGCCTATGAATTTAGCTTTTGTTTCAAAATGAGGTACAGCATAAATTAAAAAAACAACAACAGAAAATAAAGTATTTGGGCTTTGCTTCTTCCAAGTTTGAAGGACTTAAGAAGGCAACAAAATGAACTGATATGTGGAAGGTTTATCTGTGGTATGTGACCTTTCCTTGTTTCCTGGGAACAGACCAGAAAACAACTGACCTAATATAAAAGACAGCAGCAGTCCATGGGATTAAACTATGCTATATGAGATTCTTGGAAAATTTCCTTTAGAGGCCGTTTAATACAAGTAGGATGGATGTCTTCAAGGGTCATCTGGTGCAAGAAAGCTCAGACCGTCCATGTAATTCTAGAATGAAAATAGCATTTTTCCCTAGGCCTGTGACTTACCAATGGAGGGAAAATAACTGGCCACCTTACCTTTGACTTATTTTCTGAAGCAGTGAAACTTGCTGTCTCTGCAGGCAAGGCTGGAAGATAAGAGTACCTTGAAGAGGTGGAATGTGCTGTAGGAGAAGGAAGGCTTGATTGTGTCTGCTGTCAGTAACTGAAGCTCTGTGCAGGAGGGGTCATGTTTTGTATCAGAAGCTAAGGGAAGAAGCTCATTCTTCCTAGATAAGATCACAGAGCTCTCAGCTAAGAACCACACTTTATAAGGTATTCTAGTGGTGTTTTTGGTTTACTTAAGCTTTTAGCAAGACAAACTTTTCTGGGTGTTTGGTTTCCTAGGACTTGCCAGCCTTCTGTTCCAGTGTGCTGCGGAACAAATGGTCAGCAATGGTGTATCGCAGTAGTATGTGGAGGCCTGGCATGAGATCGTCACCTGTGCAGGTGCTCAGTGAGACATGAGCTCTCTGCTTCCATCGGGGTGGGAATGTGAGGGTGCTAAGCGCGGCTGTGATCCATTCTCATGGCACAGCTGGAGTTGGGCTGAAGGCACAGTGCTGCCTGCTGTCTCCCTGCCCTATGTCCAGTTCATAGCCCATCACAGCCACCTTCCTGCATCAGCTGCTATAGACAGTTTGTTGGCCCAAATTCTCTGCTCCTTGTCAGAACTAAATTTGCAATGTGCCTTTTGAAAATGTGCCTTCCTAAACCCTGTGTTGTTAGTTTTCTGCTGCACTTGCTTGCTGCTGTTCTTTTAATGCTTCTAATTAGTCTTAATGCTGCATGTCTGAAAGCACTGCCATTTCTTCCTCTTCTGCTGTGGGTCTTCCTAAATACTTGTTCATGAGCCACTGGCTTTCCAGGTGTTTCTTTGGTTGTGGTATAGCATTTGCTTTTCTATGGGAAGACAAGATGCCAGAATGCTCTTTCCTTCAAGTCTCACAGCTGCAGACAGAGACATAACTTTAAGTCCTTCACCGCCAAGCAGTTTGGGGCCTGGTGGGGGATGCTTGCTTTGCCATTCCCTCTCCCTGGAGCTGGGTTTAAGTTACACCAAACACCTGTCCTCTTGTGATGCTGACATCCTGTCAGTATGTGTTCCCTCTGCCCCTCAGAAGGTAGTGCTTGTTTCTTTAAACTTATCCTTATAGGAAAGTCAAGCTAGGAATCTTCCAGAATTCTTCCCCTCCTTCTCCTTGTCTTTCACTGACCTCTAGCCACATTGCTATCTTTCCTGACAAGATGCTTAGTTTCATCGCTGCTGCTTTTCCCTTTCACTCTTCACCTTTGATTACTTTTCCTGCAGTGAGCTGCTTAGAAACATTAACCGTGACAGATGTATACAGTAGCCAAATATAGCCAAGTTCCTCAAGTTTTTTTTTTAAGCTTGAAACTTATACTAAAATGCTTATGGCAGGTAAATGTCTTTTCTGTATATTACTTGTCACAGCAAAAATATTTGTCCTCGGTGAGAAGGGTAAGTCTCTGCAGTGATGTCTGTATCATAATATTTCTGTGTTACTTTTTATAAGAGCCCTAATTCTCTCTCCCCGAGCATAAACTACTGCTGCAGTAACATCATGCCAATTTAAATTGAGTTTTGGATGGAAATGGAGGACTTAAACTATCGTTTGATTTTTCTAATGAATTATAAGATAAAATGTAATATGGATAGAAGGCAATATATGGAAGCTTTCTTACGCTTATGGCTTCCTGGTTGCTTGAGAAATTCTGTCGCTTCTAAACATTATTCTTTTCTGAAAGACCCAAATTTTCTGAGAAAGTATTTGCTTTTATTCTATGAGTAGCAGAGAAGATGACTGGATTAACTTAAATATGTTCACAAAGGCTGTGTTTTCCCTATTCTGTACTGCTACTCTTGTCATTCTAGATACTTCTTCATAAGCATAAGTGATTAGCTGTATATGAGGGCTGCTCAGAAAGTAATGCCTCCTATTTTATTACACTGGCCCAGAATGTCAAAGGTACATGCTGGTGTTATGGCAGTAGAGGCTGAACGTTCCCAGCTGTATCCCCTTACTTGTTGCTGTATGACAGATAGCAGTAGAGGGGCGGTCTGACAAAATAGCATCTGACATGGTAGTGTGTAGGAAGCAAAAGTGTATCATTGAATTCTGCCATACAGAGAAGAAAAATGGCATCCATTGACATTCATCAACACTTGGTGAATGCTTATGGAGACCAGCAGAGCACAGTAAGGTGGTGGGTGGTGGTGTTTTGACAGCAGTGACAATGATATGAAAGACAAGCCATATTCCAGAGAGACATGGAGATTTTTACAAGTGTGACATGTAGCTCTTGTTCACCTCTGGTGAAAATGCATTGCTAATGGTGGTAACTATGTTGAAAAAGGGTGTTTTGTAACAGACTTTGCTCTGTCAAATAGCGTTGTTAATGTTTGTTGTAGTTTCTGTGGCAATAGGAGGTATTACTTTTGAAGCAGCCTGCATGTGTGCTTTCTGACCATGATTTACTTTCATAGTCTGGAATGATGTCAAGGCAAACTGTATTTCTTTGGAATACAACTTCAAATTAAGCTCCATGATGTTTATCTTGTTATACAGATGAGGAAAGTATTCAAGGTGTGTGCTATTTTTAAGTCCTCTTCTTTCTCATGCACCATTATAACAACTATCTGCATGTGGTAAGCAGAAGACAGTTCTGTTATAATGGAGTGTGAAATTAAACTAGGGAAGACTGAGCTGTAATAGCTGAAATGTCCTCCCTACATTCCAGAGAGGGTTTTGCACTTCTCTGATGTAGGTGGGGGGAAAAACGGTGAGTAATGGCTTTCCAGCTTGCCCTCAGATACAGTATATCTCATTCCCCAGGTCTTGAGAATGGTTGTTATTGCTCAACATAGGCAACGTGGGTCGTTCTGTAAATAGACCACATTCTTTCCAGCTATGGGCTGTGATACCTTACAGAGGCCCAAGCCCCCAAAAACTTCTGTTTCAGGTCTGGTGCTTGCAAGGAAGTGATGGCTTCCAAGCACCTCAGTTATAAAATGAAACCAACATAAGTTAAAACTGAGATCTCACTTAAAAAAAACAACTCCCCCCACCCCTCCACCCGCCTGCTTTTTAGAAGCAAGGAATGGCATTGTTTGGCTGTCTCATGTGTGAAGTTGCCATATTCAGTGGTACCACCAAGCCTTCTCTTACCTGCTGGAATTGCAAGGGCTGTAGGCAGATTAGAATATCTGTGATTAGATCTTGGTATCAAGGAGCTATCTGAGGTGATTCATTGATAAAGCAAACCTTAGTACAAAATTACAAGACAAGCCACCTTTGGATGTCTAACCGCTATTTCTCTGGCTTTTTTTTTCCTTCATGAAAATGTGGAAGAAGGTCAGTATAGCTACTAGGTGACTAATTAGACCTTAAGCAAATGGCTGATGTTCATGTCTCTTCCTGAGATGAGGGAAGCTGTTGGCAGTCCCTGAGAGATTTCACTGTAATGAAGTTTCGCTCTGCTAACAAGCGCTTAACTTTGTAGGTCAACACAACCACACGCTTCTGTCAGCGTTCTGAAGTGCGTAACTTCAGGATGCTCTTCTGAAGCCTTAAAGTTGTGGATGTGATGTTATAATGATTGAATGAGATGCAGCCATTGAGCTGAGCCATGGTAGCTTAGTAACAGTGCCTATGTGCTGTGGCTGTTGGATGATGCCAAGGGGTGCTTCTGTCAAAAGCGATAAGCTAATGTGACTTACCTAACACCTTGACTGGGATTGCTGTGTGCATAGAGTTGAACTACAGCTTCTCTGCAGGTGAGAATCTCAGTGGGAAATGGGCTGTTTAATGTTCTTATGGTATGTTTTACAACAACGCTTTGTGAATGGCCTGTTAAGGAACAGGTTTTGTTAAAGGTTTGCCTGGAAGTGGACACAACTTGTCACAACTGCTAACTAGAAGAGCGTATTTACATTACGAGCTTGTTAATTGGTTTCATGTATTAGTGAATTGTTAGCTTCTCCTGTTGATTCTAGCAGTTGTGCTGTGTATGTAGAGCAGTCTTGGTACTTGTATGCTTCAGAGCAACTGTACCTTTGAGAGCTGTGAAGGTAGATGGTGAATTTCTTCATAAGCTTCTGCAGAATGAGTTGCTTGGAAGATTTTTTGAGGACAAATCATCTGTGTGAAGTGAGTAAAACGTTTTTCTCTGCCTAAATAGGATTTGTTTACTGGAGCTTGTTAGTATCAATTGATGGGAGCATGAGGATGTCGTTGCAGTCCCCTGTGCTGCAGGAAACCTTTAGGAAAGAAGCCTATCTTTCCATGCTGACTGTCATTCCATTTCTGACTGCCTGTGCTGCTGTTGAACTGTGTGTGTGGTACCAGCTTGCCTTCTCCTTTTCTGGCTTGTCCTGAAGAGCAGGCTGGAAAAAGGACCTGTGAACTTGTGGTCATGGCTTAACATTAGAAGATGGATACGATGCTGGTTATTTTCTTTCTTTTTTATTTTACTTTTTATTTGCTAGGTTTTGCTCAATGATCATTGAAGATCCCAGAAATCTCAGGTCACTTGTTTTCTTTGTTTCTTAAATCTAGGATACATATATGAAATTATCTGCACTAAACAGATGTACGTAAAGCATGGATCTATTTAGGCATGTAAAAATGTTACTTTCTCAGCTTATTCTATATATTAAAAAAGAAATGAAACTTTACCAGAGAGTGGAAATTTTGGTCTTCACATGAGATAACTTTTAAGTGCCAGCCTTAATTGTCTTAGTGCCTTTGCAGCATCAGAAATGCAGGTGTTAGGGAATGAGGTGAACAGTGACTTGGTGTAGGTGTTCATGCCATTATCCACAAGCAAATATTATGGCACAAATAACTACTTGTGCAAGTTTGCTTTGGTGTGTTTGTTTGCTTTTCTCTGTGGTAACAGATTAGAATTCTCTCTCAAATTGGGGAAAGCAATTTGTGACAATTCACACCTCGGGGGTGGGGGGTGGGAAGTATAAACTTACATGTAATGAAGTGAAATTGAAGTTGATTTTTTTCTACTTGCTGGCACCTGGCTGTAAGAAACCCAGTAGCTTTATCAAACTGAATCGGAACAGTAGTTGTCATCTCAGACTAGATTTCACGTCCGCTTGTATAGATTTACAAGTGACTAATTTCTAAGTGAATGTAACTTGATTTAAAATGCATTAAGTGTTAATAATGGTGTATTTCTTGTGCTTTAAGGAAATCCTTTAAATGTTCTGAAAACTAAAGTAATTAAATGACACTGAACTTCACTAGAAGTGTAGTGTAAATAAAAGCATTTAATAAAGAGAAAGATCAGGATTTGTCACTGGCTTGGGACTAGGCTGAGAGAGCAATCTCTGGAAGACAGAGTTCTAAGGAACCCTATGCATTTCTTTCTAGAGAAGCATCTTAATCTCTTGAGTCAGTTTTCAAGACCAAGCTGGTGAAAGCCATCTGATCTGAGCTGAGTGCTGGCATTGCTTTGAGAGTCTGAAAGCTTTGAAAGTCTGAAGCAGAGTACATAACATGTTCTTTCAACCTGATGTGTTGTCCTTAATTTTCTTTCTTTTTTTTTTTTTTTTTAAGTAGGTAATTGTACTATATGACCACTATGCATCCTTGCTCCTAGGTGGCCCTTAGTAACATTTTTCCCCCCTTTACAGCATTTCTTCTGCATTAATGAAGAGCAAAGCCTAGACGTTCTTCATGTCTTTTTCCTAGCCACTGCAGAATGATTATTTAAGAAGCTGGAGTGGGGCAAATTGATGAGGCCTTTCTCTAAATCTTAGGTCAATTCCCACCTTTCTGGAGGCTGAGATTTCTTAGAGAATCGAATGTTTCTGTGCTATAATGTAGCAGGTTTAAGAAACAAAAAAAATAAACCAACTCAGAGTGCCCTTTAAGGGAGTTTAGCATAGGTGGTACAATATGGTGAAGCCTCATATGATTTTTATTTTTTTTTTTTTTAGTTTAAAAAAGGGCAATAAACTTAGCAAACATGAGAGGTCGTAATTGAAGATGCATTAATTTTTGAAGAGAAAGTACCTTGCCCCGAACAAAAGATTTAGCAAAATTTGGCTTGTACATTCATATGATGAGAGGTATAATAAGGAACTGAATACAGATTTATCTGTAAGAAAGGAACAAAATCAGTCTCAAATGCTGTGTCTGCCCTTGATTAGTGTATGTGTGGGGGAAGGGGGAAGGCCTTTGATTCCAGTATTGATGCACAAGTCTTACACAGCTCATGTAAGATGTGTGGAATAGGTGGTACCTTTCAGATGGAAACTTTCCTTTCAATTACCATTTTCTGGTTAGTACAGTTCTAGAGAGGCAGGTGATGGTGGTGAGTTAATTATTCACAATTTCACTATACTGGTTTACAGATTAAGTAAATGTACAAGTTAAGAGCAGTAGATGAAGTAGAGGGGGAAAATATCAGGACTAAGGATACAAAAGAACTTCACAGAATGTTCTTGTACTTAAAAATGCTCAGCAGCTGCAAGACTAAGGGTTGATGCTGTAAATATGAGCAGCTAGTGTTTAATTATGTGTAGGCACCTGAGTTTTAAAGTCCTGTGTTTCTTAATCAAATCAGTGAATGAAACATTAATTTATTGGAACCCATACTGAACATGGGCAACATGAAATGAAATTTTAGATAGCAGTATATTCTGGTATCTATTGCTGATTGTTTGGTCGTATGCATTGATGTTTCTCAGTCCTGGTAATAACTTTTCTATTGTATGAGCTGGAATGAGATGGTGATTTGAAGTCACTGCAGAGTGTCAGATGATTTCTTGAGTAATTTACCAAAATCACGCAGTGAGAAAGAATAAAAAGACTTATTTAACTGGTAGCTTCTTGGTTTATTCACTAACCAACCTGTCACCTAAAGTGAAGTGGTTGAATTCTGAGCATGGAATTCATACATAGACTTTATGCTCATGCCAAAGTCAGTGGTCATTGCTGGCTGAGGTGTGCTGCAGTGGAACTGTGTCGCTACCAGGGATTTTTTTTCTCCCTAATACAGTAATCAGTGCTGTGGAAGCAGACATACAGTGAGCATAGGTTATTGTGTGCAGGAATGGGAGAACACAGGAGTTCTATATCAATGTGTTGCCAAATTTGATTGAGATTTTCCTGTTGAAAATAAATGAGTGAAGAAGAATTAATTGTAGCGTGGCCAGGGACCATAGGGTTGTGTTGTTCCAGTGCATTCATTTGGGATTGAAATATGTACACTGGTAGTACTTGCTTCAGAATAATATGCAGGCTCATCACCAAAGCTGTCTTATAGGAAGTTGTGTAGGCTCTTGTAAGAAGGTCTAGCAGGTCAGGGTTAAGTGTCTGGGGCCATAAGTCTTTGTGATCATACTGTGGCAGAGGGAGGGACAGGCTAGTTTCTGGAGAACGTGCTGTAGTGACATCAGTTGCCAAATGTGGTGTTTTTATATTGGAGAAAATGTGCATGAAATGTATTGTTGGAATAACAAGTTTTGTTGGAAAAGAGTATTTAAGAATCTGGGAACTCTGAACAAGTCAAATGTTTCTGTACTGGCCTATTCTGGCAGTCTCTTAACCGCTCTTGTTGGTAGTCTGAAAGAAATAGCTTTTTGATGGTGTACTTCCCTTAGAGGGATCAACTTGATTTAAGTGCTTGTTAAAGTTCACTAGTCAAGCAACACCTATTAAATCCTGTTGTCTTTTAATGTAGCTTGACATAACAGCATTTGTGTGCTTCTGTATTTGAAGGCATGCAGCTGAGGAGGCTTCTATGCTGTCACAGGTACTGTGCATTGAAAGTATCTATCGTTGTACATGAAGTGTCTTCTGTGCTTTTTCTCTTAAGAATTTGTCACTTCCTTTACAGTAACAATTGGCATGTGCCAGTGGAACAGCACGCATTATTTTTTGCTAATCTTCTTAGATTAGGATCTGTGAGCTAAAATGGAGCTCTTTTTGTCATGAATCCTTTCCAAGTTGTTTCCATTTAGGGTCAGTTGATTAAAATGTATATTGTGTTGGCTGACTCGCTCTTGCTGGTTGGATAAAATGAAGTTGCGGTCTAGGTACAAAACTCAGCAATGTAAGATCCCTGCTGGTAAGGTTGTGTATTGTATTGAGATCTGTTTGCTTGGTGGTGGTGTATGCAGAAGTGTTTTATCCCTCAAGACCTGAGATTGACATCCTGCTTTACTAGGTCTGTCTGTCTCTGGATGTTGCAGAACAGATGGTTAATTCAAAAAACAAGAGTATTAAAGCTGAGTAGCTAAATCTGATCTCCTAAAAAAAATGAGGTTGCCAAAACAAGCTGCTGTATTTGATGTAGTTGCTGAATTGGTCTTTTTTCCCCTCATACGAAGGTGAATCTAAGTTTAATGCCTCAGAGAAAAGAGGCTGGTGGTGGTTTCAAGAATTTTCAGCTTTTTGATCCTCTCGGAACCTGCAACTTGAAACAATCAGTTGCCTACATTTTGTAGGGCTCTGTGAAGGAAAAGGCTTGTTCCAAATCCATCGCTTTTCTTGTCACCGTGGTCCTGAATTTTAAAAATAAGAAGGATAAATGGCCAGAGTAGGGTAAGGCTGGCAGCTGATTGTTCTGCCGTGATTTGCTTTTATTCTTTTATTTCTGTAGTCAATGAAATGCGAAGGAAAAAAGCGAACTGTTAGAAGACGTTTTTTTTTTTTGTTGTTTGTTTTTTTTAAATGTTTACAGGCAATTTCTTTTCATACAAAATAGGTTTTGTTGTCAACAAATAGGATAAGTAATCTGAGACAAGCATTAAGCCAAGGAAGCCTTTAGATCGTCTAATCCAACCTGCATACCACAAATGCACGTTATCTCTGGGCAGAGCCAAACAGTAAATAAATCCACATACATCTGTACTGATATGAAAGGGATTAATTTATTTTATGTATTCATCCTGTTGGGATTATTTGTTGGGGACACCATTTCACACTAACCTACTTGCCTACTTTGAAATGAAACACTGGGGTGAGCGGACCAGTGCTGCTTATCTCAACCCTGGGGTTTTAAATACTTATGGTTCCTCCATGAGCTGCTAGGAGGTCTGTCTACTTAGCAATTCTCAGGAAGCTCTGAACTCGCAATCCATTTTTCTATGGTGGATTGAATATTAAATCTGTAAAATTTTGTACGTTAATTTTTGGAGATTATCTTATAACATCATACAACTAAATAAATAAACTGTCATATTTCTGTCTGCCAAAATATGGTACTATCAATACCTATGCATGACATAAAGATAGCTTGGTTATTGTATAAAAGCTGAACAAAGCAGTAAAACTGTTTGTGTGAGCTTCTGGCTTGGTAAATGCTTTTAAGGTAAAGATTTGAAGAGTTGAAATTTGGTACTTTTGTTAACTCTTCTGATGTTTAATCCTGTATATTTAAGCTGTCAGGCAAACAAGTGGAGACGGAGTCCTTCAATCAAGTCTATTCGGCAAGTTTTGCTGTAGAATTGAGCTTGCTGGGTGAGAATGTAAGATCTCAAATTTTAGTAGGGTAGCCCGCCATTTCCCATAGAAGGAAGTCTGAGAGGAATCCACTTCCTTCTAAATGCTATATATATATATATATATATATATATATATATATATATATATATATATATATATATATATTTGGCTTCTCTTGGAAGAATAAGTTATTTGGTTCTTTTAATTCTGCATCTCTTAATTGGCCTCAACCCCCTTTTTCTTTTAGAAATCAATGTCTCTGAAGCTATTAACCATACACTCAGACTTCTGGACATGATCTTTAAAGGAGGCATCATTTGAAATAACTACCTACATTTCTGCTGATCCCTATGATTATGACATGGGGTTAGATGTTCATACCACAAGTCCACAGCTGGAAATAGCTCCTTCAAACCTGGTAAAAGGGGGGAAAAGAAATCCAAACTAGAGCAACCTTGGGAAAGCCTGGGGAAACCAATATGTTAGGGAAGAAATTGGCAGAGGCACCAGAGTGTCTGAGAGCAGATGGAGTGTTGTCATCAGTTGCAAAATCAATGTCAATATTGCACACACACAAAAATGGCTCTTCATATGCTCTTGCCAAACACAGGGAACAGGAGCTATAAGTATCACTGGTAAATTGTTTTAGCTGCCAGCGAGCATCTTGCAGCTCTAATCAACAAGTTGGAATTATTCCTTGCAGTGCTACGCAGTGGTTGTTGCAGAAACACTTAATTAGTGGCGATAAAATAACCCCGTTTGAGTTTTTGCTTAATGACATGGAATTCTTACAGTTAAAATAATAATCTCCTACCTGTGTTGCTGTGCTCTTCTGGTTCTCTAGTGGGGCATTTAACAGTAATAATGAATTTTTCAGCGATTCTCTTGTGGTTATGTTGTTTCATATTTTAGTGTGGTTCAGAACTGGACTGCAAAGCTATTATTCTGTACTTGTTAATACTGTGTAGCTATTGACCTGTCTGTCCTCTAAAATGCAGTTTTGAAGTGTTGTCCTGTTTATACCATGTATCGGGATAGTTGCCACAAAGTTGACCACTGAGGTGTGTGATTTGTAAGGGGCTGTCCACCTGGAAATGAGAAGTAGCGGTCATAAGGCAGGATGCCTTACTTCATGATTGCACTGTATGGCAGATGTCTTTTTAATTAATTCATTGGGAGAACAAATGTTGAAGCAGAGCCTGTAAGACGGAGAGAGGTTTGGTTTTAAGTTCTGAAATCTGTTTGTACTGATCCAAGCTCCATTTCCATGGAAACAGGAAGTCTAGTGCTCTCATTTGTCAAGTTCAGCTGCCTCTTGGCTTTGGGGAGAGTAAATTGTTCCCTTATGCTAACCCTTTCAAAATCAGGAGTTGTGCTAGTGTATTAACAGTGCATTTTTCTTTTTTTTTTTATGGAGGCAAATAATGATGGCAGTTCTTTCATGCATTTTGTTTCTGGGAGAGACATTAACTGCTTATAGGTCAAATATCTGAGTGTTCAGAGTTTGTGCCAAGTTACCTAACTTTGGATTTGTCACGATGTACTTAGTGTTAATGTAATACAAGATCCCCCTGATATTGGAGGATAGGAGGAGTGGTCTTCATTATGATGTAGTTTTTACATGTTGTGAAGCAAATCCAGCCCTTTGTATATCTAGAAGGATCAAATCTGTCCTCTGCCTGCCTTCCCTTCAGTTCTTCTGTCAGCTGCCTGCAGTAACACAGGTTTCTTTCCATGCTTTGCACCAGCCCTAGAATATATTGGCTCCAGCAGCAGCTTATCCCTGAAGACATCGGGAGTCTGCAGTCTGAGTGAACCTGGGACTTAACTGCAGCAACACCGTGTTCTGCATTGCCTCTGTACAGTAGGTATCTGAGTTTGGGTTGTGCTTTTGCCTGCAGTGTGACACTTCCAGGTATGGTCTGTGTGGTGTTTGTACAAGCAGAATGACTGTGTCAGACCTGGAGGAAAACAGGCAGAGGTCTGACTTTCTGGAAGAAATCTTGAAGAAACTGATGGCTTTTCAGGTTTTGAAATGGAGTGGAGGTTATTGAGAAGATTATGGGGAACACAGAGTATGTACTACTATTCTTCATTGAAGATGAGTGCTGATAGGAGAAGCTTGCAGTCCCTTGGCTAAGTGTTGTATGTTTTGAGGAGTTAGAGTTTCTCATCTGGAAGGTTTTACAGGTTAAATGACTTCCCCCCCCCCCCCCCCCCCCCAATGATTTATACATGCTTTATCAGTGTTCTGCTCGGAGCTGCTTTTGGCAGCAGTAAAATTGCTGGAATTACTATTCAAGTGAAAACACTTCTGTATTTCTGTAACTTGTACCATTCACTTTATTGTACAAGAGCTCAACACAGTAAAAGCATATTGAGTGTGTGTAGAAACAGCGTTATACCAGAGACCTACAGCCAGAAGTGTGGTGGCTTATTCTTTCTTTTGTAGAACAGTGGTGTTAACATAAACCCACAAACACAAATGAGACACAAAGAAAATAATCCCTGCTTCTGTTAACTCTTTAGCTGTTCAGATCATGTGGGCAGTTAATTCAGGCTTAAATATCCTGCCACCAGTTGTTCAGCATAGATGGCCTTCTGTGCAGGTGATGTCTTCTTTGAGCACAGCTGTAGTGCAGGCTGTGCTGGATGGCTGAGTAGAAGCAAGGTTCTGCAAAGAACCTCAGATTGTTGAGGGAGGCTTGAAAAGAATATAAGATTGTTTTGATGGGTAAATAGCCCTACTGTAAATATATATATATATACATATATATATATATATAGTTGACAGCTTTGTAAGTCATCTGTAGCATGATGTCATCTTTATCTCAAAAAAAAAAAAAAAAAAGCAAAAACTTGCACACAAAGTGGTTCTGAAACAGTACCTGGGATCTTAGCAGAGGTGTCTTAAATATTTAAGCTGTTTGCAACCAAGAACATAGATCAGCTTCGTACACTTCAGGATTTCTCTCATCCAATGAAAGTATCAGTTCATTCTTGTTTTCCTCTATAAGCATGAGGTCAATAAACTAAATCTTACAAGCAGTGTAAATGGAGAACCAGCTGATCTGGAGATAGTCTTCTCGTATGATCTGAAGTCTTCTGGAAAGGTGTCTCCCTGCCTTGATACCTTTTTGATTCTAGTTTTCAGCATGTTTATTTAGGTGTAGTATAATGGGCTTAAGGCGAGCTGTCTTGGGAACGTGGAACTTAACAGCTGTGAGGATCTTGTCTGTTGTTGCTTGAGGTAGAGGGGTCCAAAATTACTCTGGAATATTGAGTTTTCTTTCTCTGCACTGGCTGAATTTCAGTTGGAATTTGCCAAAGTAGATCTAAACTCTGAACGGGACCTGGTAGCAGGACTGGTGGTGTTCATTTCTCTTAAAACTTAAGCAAAGAGTTGGGGAAGAAAGAGCCAAAAATGACCATAAATGAATAATTATGTCACTAATGTAGCCAGGAAATCTTGCCTGTAGATTGTAGCAAGTAGAAACATGTCAGTAGCTTCAGCGTCTTTCACAAATGAAATCAAATAATGTAATGATGACTTTTCTGTTCTAGCAGTCAGTAAGTCTAAAAGCTTTACAAACTTTGAGGAACATATACAAGGTACATTTTCTTTTGACAAATGTGTTCTCTAACTATCTGCAATTAAATGCCAAAACAGTAGGTAATCCTTTAATCCTTAAAATGCTGTAGGACACAGCTCCTGCTCTTGCTCTGAATGAATTCAAATGGATCTTGAGGTGTGAAAACTTAAGAAGGCTTAAACATAACTTATCTTCCTGTTTAGCAGCTATTTACTGGGACAAGTCAGGATGTGTGCCGTGTCAGACAGTTACTCAGCTACGGAATTGTTGTTCATCTGCTTGTATTATCCCTGTGGCATTCAGTTCTTTTGTGTTGACTTTAAATATTTTCACTTACAGTAGATTACAGATTGAAGAACAAATAAATAAATACAGTAACAATGGAAGAGTGCAAGTGCATAGAAGCCTTGTGTGATGGAAATGTATTGTAACTGATGGAAAATCTTGCGATGTTTCTGTCACAAATAGCAATAATCTTACATGCTTCTCACTGAAAATGGACCAGTAAACAATGATCACACAGTGCGAGCAGAACAGGTGGTGTAAATGTGAGATTGTTATTTATATGTTCTCAGTGTTTGGAAAGCAGATGTGTTTGGAAAAGATGCAGGTGAACAACTTCTGAAATACAGAAATGCCGAATCTCTTTTATTCTATGCCTGTGTAGTATGTCTTAGGCACTGTAATAAGGTTTCTGATGCTGTTAGTCACTTTTTGGTGCCTGCAAATAGCTGTCTTTTCCACTCAGAATCTAAAACCTATGATTCTCATCCATGTCATTATTGGATATAATTTGCTTACCAATAGTCACTCTACTTGAATTATGCTACTTATTTTTAGAAGGCTTAAGGAGTTGTATTGTAATTGCATTACTGTGAAGAGTGGCCTGATGCATTATCCAGTATGTTCGCAGTCCTGGTCAAATGGCTTTTAATTGCATTAAGAGATAACCTAATTGGTTCTAGGAATATATGTATTTTCCCCAGATGTAGTATTTGTCAAGAACTACAAGTGCAGAATCACAGAATTATCAAGGTTGGAAAAGACCTAGAAGGTCATCCAGTCCAACCATCACCAACAGTTCCCAGTTAAATCATATCCCCCAACATAACATCCAAATGTTTCTTGAACGCTCCCATGGTCAGTGACTCCACCACCTCCCTGGGCAGTGCATTCCAATGCCTGACTGCCCTTTCCGAGAAGTAATACTTCCTAATGTCCAGCCTGAATCTTCCCTGGTGTAGCTTGGAACCATTGCCTCTAGTTCTATCAGTGTTTACATGAGAGAAAAGGCCAACCCCCAGCTCACTACAACCTCCCTTCAGGAAGTTATAGAGAGCAATAAGGTCTCCCCTGAGCCTCCTCTTCTCCAGGCTGAACAATCCCAGCTCCCTCAGCTGTTCCTCATAAGTCCTGTGCTCCAGACCCCTCACCAGCTTTGTAGCCCTCCTCTGAACGCATTCCAGGGCCTCAATGTCTTTCTTGCAGTGAGGGGCCCAAAACTGAACACAGTACTTGAGGTGCGGCCTCCCTGTTCCTGCTAGTAACACTGTTTTTGATGCAGGCCAGTATGCCATTGGCCTTCTTGGCTACCCAGGCACACTGTCGGCTCATGTTCAGCCAAGCATCAATCTGTATCCCCAGGTCCGTTTCTTCCACAAAGTCCTCCAGCCACTCCACCCCAAGCCTGTAGCGCTGCCTGGGGTTGTTGTGGCCAAAGTGCAGGACTCGGCATTTGGTCTTGTTGAACCTCATCCCATTGACTTCAGCCCAGCTCTCCAGCCTATCCAGATCCCTCTGAAGGGCCTCTCTACTCTCAGGCAGATCCGCACTCCCTGCCAATTTGGTGTCATCTGCAAACTTACTGAGGGTGCACTCAAATGCCCTCATCCAGGGCATTCCAAAAAGTAAAGATACTGAAGAGGACAGGCCCCAGCACCGACCTCTGGGGAACACCACTCGTGACCGGTCACCAGCTGGATTTAACTCCATTTACCACCACTCTCTGAGCCCAGCCCTCCAGCCAGCTCCTTATCCAGCCAAGAGTGTTCCCATCCAATCCGTGGGCTGCCAGCTTCTGCGTGAGAATAGAATACTGTGGGAGACAGTGTCGAAGGTTTTGCTGAAGTCTAGGTAGACCACATCAACAATCTTTCCCTCATCCAGCAGATGGGTCACTAGATCATAAAAGAAGATAAGGTTGGTCAAACAGGACCTGCCCTTCATGAACCAGAAACCAGAAAATTTGTTCAGAAACAAATAGCAGCAGTCCATAGTCTTGTGCTGTTACACAGCTGAATGCAAAGGAAAGCACTCAAGCTGCTCTGGGCCTTTCATATTTGGCCATCCTATCTTTAATGTAAATGCAAAGTTGACTAGAACTGATGCTGCTTTGTATGAAGACCTCGTATGCTATGCTATCAGTGAAAGTGGATGAAATTAAAAACCCCTTTCATGTCTTGTTTCTCTTGGACACATGAAAATGTCCTTCATGAAGATGATAACACTAAAGTATCCATGCATTGGTTTAAAAAAAAAAAAAAAAAAAAAGAACACAAACACAACTCTTTCTTTTTTAGTGACTTAGCTCTAAATCTTATGTTTTAAATGTAAGCAAATGATAAAACCTTCGAGTGGAAATATCTTTTGGCTAGTTTATCTACTAATACATGTAAGATGCTAATTCTGAAGGCCTTAGAACAGTAATTATGATTGGCTTATGAACAGGATCAATAACCTGATGGGTTTCCCACCCATTCCTTGCAGACAAAATATTACTTCTCTGTGGCAGATATATTTTAGGTAATGTGTACATAGTCCACATGGCTGGCTAAGGTTATCATCCTACATGCCCCAAGTTGTGTTTCTGAGATTTTTCTCTCTGTATCTGTATTGCAACTAGCTTTGTGTCGTGATCTGCATTCACTTTCATTTGGTGCAGTACAACAAGGACCAGCAAGAATCGGTTCTGTACTTCCAAGGGAAGACTCATTTTTTTGTGTCTCTGATGTAAGCAGTGAACTGCGTGTGGATTATTTCTTTTTGCTGCAAATGGAATTAAGATATTTTATCTATCCTCACATCCTAAAGCAAAAGTAAGGCTTTAAACCTGGGTAAATGATAATGACCAAATCTTGGCTTTGTAATCAAAATGTAAAATTGCCTTTAAAATTTAATCTCACCATGCTGTGCTCCTAATTTGTAGTTTATTCAATGAGTTGTTTTGACTACAGGATACCAGTAGATGCACCTTTAATATTTGTGCCATGACCAGTATTTATCAAACGTGTCAGAGTGACAAACTGTACATCTACATGCAGCACAGCTTTTTGAATGCAGCTTGGATTTAATAATTTGTTTTGTAAAAGGCATTCCAGAATGGAGGATATCTATGGGGAGTGATATGTATGCATGTCAAAGACAGCTCTTTTGTATGGGCTTGATGAATCACTGTGCCTTGCTACCCTGTGAAAGGCAACTCAGAGTTAAGAATGAAACGCTCTGCAGTTTTGTTATTCATGGGGATCTGTGTCAAGACACTTGAAAACACCAGAACTGACACATGTTGTGATGAATGCTTAAGTTGCATTCTCCAGATTGGTTCATATTCAACTCCCCAGTTATAGCAGCACTTCCTTGTATTTTCCAACTTTATAGGACTTCCTCCAGAGCATTGCAGGGTTCTCAGATTATTTTCCAGTGGTGCTTTGTAGGTATGTATTTTTGCTGCATTTTTAAAAGAGAGCATTTTTAAAATGCTCATCTCTACGTGTGAGGAAACTCTTAGAACTCTGTGTTCACACTGATTTTGGAGTTTGTTATTACATTAAAATATGCTCATGAGATTTCTCTTCTGAATACACCGTTTCATTTTGATGAATTAATTCTAGATGATGGTGTGAAAGCAAGTATTTGCAAGTGGGAGTGATAGTGTGGGTATGCCTCGTCTTTGAGGTTTTCCTGTGAGGCTGCTGTCTACGCTTTATATTTAATCTATGCTAACTTGCTGTTGTGATGAAGAGCTCTTGTAGAATATAGATGCTACAGTACTGAATGTTGCAGAGTGCTTGTGCACACAAAATGAGATGTATAGTTCAGTTACGCAGTAACATCCAATGGATGACGTACTCTTAGAGACGAGTGATTGCAGCCATACTTTTATCGTGTTAGAAGTCAAGTAGCATAAGCCAATTTCAATAAATGTTGGGCAAGAATCAAATCTGAAAGAGAGTAAACTTTTGGCTGGATTGTTATGAGCTTGCAGTCGCTGACTACTAGTGCAGTAATGAAATAATTGTTGACATGTTAAAGGCAAACTGCCAGGAGAATGCTGATTCTGATTTCATTGTGTTTAAACTAGTTTATTAACAGTTACGTAGCATTAAGAACTACTTAACACTGCAGCTTTGTTTACTTGGGAGACTTCACTTTCAAAATGTATTTGTCAGTTTTTATTCCCAGAATCAAGCACTAAGAATATATGTAGTGGCTTTTTCCTTTGTGTGTGTGAACATAAATCAGTGCACATATATTACCTATACTGTTAATCCTTTATGAGGAGTTATTCTAGGGGTGACTGAACCAATGGTTTGTCTTTCATCCTAAAAATGTTTTGTGTCAGTAAAGTTAAGGATCATCAAGCAATTATTTACAAAATGTATTAATGACTCTCATATGGGGAATTAGGTCTAATGCAAGGTACGTGCTTTCTTAGCTTTTTCCAGGTTAGTCTCAGGTAGATTTCTTGCAAGAAGGATGGATAATTGGAGTAGAGAAATGAGATTTATAAAATGAAAAAACAAAAAACAACTACAAAAGGATCATCTGATTAACACACATCTGAGAAAAATTAGAGTGGCTAATGAGGGTGTGATGGTAGATGTTTCTTTCTCAGTTGTGCATGTATAAGTAACTCTTGTGGCGCCTTGTCTTTGTCCATTTAGCTATCTCCTCTAAAGACATGGACTACTTAAACTCTCTTTGCTCCTCTGATAATGTTTCTGTTTAAACCAGAAATATTATGTTTCTTGGTGCTATTGGCTGGGCTGGTTGCACACAGCCCCTTCTGGTGAATAAGGCATGGTAAGTGTGAGCATGCATTCAGTGCTTAGGGAAATTAGGCTCTTGATGCCTGTTGAAGACCTAAATGTCAGAAGCAGCTCTTTTTCCTACTGGGAAAACTGTTCCAGATTTGTAATGCTTTGCTATTTCAGTTATGCATTCCTGGCTAGAGCAGGAAAGTTGTCACAGGCAGAGCCTGTTGGCACTTGGCTCTTGCACCTGCCTGCTGAGCACCAGTCTGAGGAAAAGCTGGCTTCTGTTGTCTGCACTTCGCACCAACATCAGTTGTGTGAGGAGATACCTCAGCTGTTAAAGTGCAGTTTTACAGAAACTGTATATCAGCTTAATTATATCAGCTCCCTTATCAAAATGCTGCTAAGAAGCTGTGCTTTAAGCAGTGAATGCAGTAGCACTTAAATTCTGTGTGGCGTGTGTTTGAAAGCTGGTGGTCTTTAACTTTGCTTGTTTTCCCCCCAGTTTAAGTTCTGAATATTTCCCATAAATACTTCTCTTACTGAACGCTTTGAATCCATTTCCTTTAGCACAGGGTGTCTGCTTAGAAATTAAGATTACTGAGTAGTGTTGCTGCCCTTGTAGCTGATCTCTGGAACATGGCTCTAAAACTGATGTATTCAGCAATAGTTTCACTAGGACTCTGATGCTAAAAATAGGGAAGTTTTAATGCATGCTGTTGGTGCCATTGCGGAAATCCACCTTACATTTTACATTGTATACTTATTTAGCTTAGTTTTAAATTGAGTCTAATATATATTCTTCACATAATAGTTAATATTAATGGCATAACTGTAGTTGTGTTTTTTCATAGAATGTTTATTTCAAAAGGAAGCGGTATCAATTTTTACTCTATGTTCTTCCCTGTAGAACTGTATGTGTCTGTGTAGCATCTCCATAAGGACCTAGTATGTGAAAAGTTGCATCTTATAAGGGCGTTATTGAGGTTCCTTGTGGGAGTTAGAGCTTCCTGCTTGATTTGGGAGTGAATGCTATAAAAGTGATAATTAGTGCTTTGTGCTGGTCTCTTTTTTGAGGGTGGAATTCTCTTATGTCACCATGGGAATTAGTGGGAGACAGAAGGAAAGAAGGAACTGAGCAAGCTGATGTCCAGTGTCTGAGTAAATGTAAAAACCTTCTTTCTTTTCATCACAGCTACTGGAGATCCTTAATCTAAAATCAGGGGGACTGTAAAAGTACAGCAAAACTTTATGATTAATTCATGTGTGCAAATGATGATGAAAATAAGTGAAGATGTGAAATAAAAGCAATTTCCAGTTAGACCATGGTACATCAGTAATGTGGGGAACTATAGGTATTCTTGGAAATGCTGTCAGTACTGCTTCTTGTATCTTTTACAGCAATAGAAACTGCTTTCACTTTGGAAGAAGGGAATCTGAGTGATGTACAAAAGCCTGCTTGGAGCAGGGGGAACAACAGCAGTATAGGAGAATGTAGCAGAGGTAGTAAAATAGCCTTCAACCAGAGATGTTACCTTCTTGGAGTGCCGGAGTGGAGTAGCTGTCTTACTGCGTTCTCCATAGCATCTGAAGAGGCTCAGGAGACTGAGAGGACTGTGACGCTGAGTTACAGTAACAAACTAAGGTGCAGCTGCTCAGCTGTGGTAACTTTGTACCACCTCTTACCAATTCTCCATTCATATTAAAATGCTTCAGTGGAAGTGTCTTCACTTGAGTTTTAAACTAATGGGCCAAGACTGGTAAATCCAAGCTCGTTAATGCTGTGCTGCCTTAAGCTTGGTGTTTGTTGTGATGCGTAGTGAGTTAAAACACCTCAAGTTTTCAGGTGTCTTAAGTCTTTGAATGTGAGCTTGTAACTCCTAATCTGCCTTTTTAGTGAAAGATGTCCAAAGAAATCTTGTCCAGTGTTTATGGAGTTCAAACTGTGCTTCCATTGTAAAATTGCTTGTGGTTGAACTCCTTTCACAGTGCTTAAGTAAACCTGGGAGCTTTACTCTGGCTATTGACTGAGGTGGGATACTAAGGTAGTTGAATATACGATCATATGTAAGCAGTAGATGTTTAAAGTAGAGCTCCTTCCTTGTTTTGTTTTGGAAACTTTAGGCCGGGGAGAGTTGAAATGACTGAAATGCCATTGCTATTATCTGTTGCAAATTAACTTTGTCAGAAATTACTGCTTGTGACCTCAGTTAAATTATTTTAAGACCAGCATCTTGTGTGCAGTAGTGACTGTGCACACACACATTCTTTCTGCCTTCTTTCTAAAGCAGTAGAGAAATATTGAGAAATATGTACCCAAATTAAAATAAAGATTAAAAAAAGCTTAGAATAGTCTTCTCAAAAATTAGAACTCCAGAAGGAGAGACAGCTGCCTTCTTAACTCCAAGGCCTTGTCTTCATCAGCATTTCAAGCCAAGAAACATTCTTCGATGGGGAAGCAGAAAGGGGTACACAGTGAGGTTCTAGTTGTCATATGTAGTCCTCACATTGCCTCCAGTCAGGCCAAAATAGAAGTCACCACCTAGATTCCAAATGCCTTTCCTTCACTGAACAATAATTTATTTACTTCCGTAGGAGACAAACATTACTTAATTTTAAGTGCCCAACATAAGCCAAGTGAAAGTGTCCCTTCAGAGTTCAAAAGCAGGATTCAGATCCTGTTGCAATTAGCAAAACAAGCTGAAATAACAGATAAAAGTATCACAGAATCACAGAATTATCAAGGTTGGAAAAGACCTAGAAGATCATCTAGTCCAACCATTACCAATACTTCCTGGCTAAATCATATTCCTCAACACCACATCCAAGCGTTTCTTGAACACTCCCATGGTCAGTGACTCCACCACCTCCCTGGGCAGTGCATTGGTGTTATTTTTTTTATAGCTGGAATTATTTTCATTTAACAACCATGGTGGTTTGAGATGTGAAGAGACTGACCAGATCCCTGTTCCTGATCTTCTGTGAGAGTGAGAATTCTGCAGTTTTGATGATGGTGCAGGCTGCTGCTGTCACTTGTAAACCAACCAGCCTGGTTTGGTTTTATTTTTCAGGCATGTTATACTTATCAGGAAACATGTAGCATCCTTTTAAATATAGAATTATGTTGCCATTGATACAAATTAAGTTCTGTAGTTGGTAAAGCAAACACTTGTATGCTATCAAATAAACTGTAAATTTCCAAGTCTTCAGTGGTGTAGTCCATTGATTGGCCATTTCTTTAAAGCTGGTCTTAGTTCTACTAGATGATAATTAACTACTAGTCAATGTCTAACAGGAGATCATTATTACTTCTGAAACCGTGGGAGTCTAATTGCTTTCTACACGGTTTTTCTTAAGTAAATCTCTTTGCTGAGACAAATGCTATAGCTTTGCTTACTGCTGTTTGAGGTGGAGGTAATGGCTTGTGATATAAAGAGAATTTTTTCTACATCTCCTGCATCTGTCTTACACATACACCTTATGCAAGGTCCAAACATCCATGAAATTCATTCCACTGAAAAGATTACTTCCAGACAATTGATTAAAAATTCTTGCTGAGGAGTGCAGCAAAACCAGGAAAAGTCAACTTTGTGTTTCTTCCATCACCTCATTGCTAATTGCAAGGTAAGGAAAAGTTGTAGTCGATGCTTTTTGCTGACTGCGTAATGAAGTAAGAAATGAATGCTCCAAAGAATGAAACAAACATCTGATATTAGCAGCTACTGCTACTATGTAATGTTTATTGGATTATGACAATTAAACATAATGATCTCACTAACATTTCTTCAAATACTTGAAGGGGAGGGAGAGCAGAGGTTAGCTGAAGGTCTGATGGAGGGCGCTCCTTATCAACAAGAACAAGTGCTTACAAACAGCTACAAATCTACAAGATTTCAGGCCCAGTGTTCCTCTTTGCAGCTGCCATCTGTGACTGGTTTTATAACCAATGAAATGCCTAACAGCTGTATTTCAGTACTTTCACCTTTTATTATTCAGTGTGTGCTTTCAATTATAGATATCTGAAGTTCATTTAATAGAAGATGGCTATTTGCGAGCACAAGTGTTCTCAGACTGTTGCCTTCTACTTCCTTTTATGCATCACTATAAAATCTAAATTAGTGAGGTGCTTTTTTTTTTTTTTTCCAATACTTGAAATAATGACCTATAATGTGCTGGTGAAAGTGTGCCAAGTCTCTTTGACCCTTCTGCACTGTAACTTGGCCTTACCTGCAGAAAAGCGAACAAGGGGCAGGCTTTCTGGTGTCCTGTATGACTGGAAATTTTGTCTCAGTGTGTAATCCTTTCTTTGTAGACAAGCGTTGATGTGTGCAGGGAGGAATTCACCGATCCTTTATACCGTTTTAGCTCTAGTGAGCCGTATGAAACTGCTTGCGCTATAGTTTCATTGGTGCATGTGTTATGCTGCGCTATTAGTATGTAAGGTTTTGATTCTTTTAAGTCTGGATTTGATTTCTGACTCAGCTCGCTATAAATTGAGGGCGGCCACATCAGTTAAGAAGAGATGGAAAGTACAATTTTTGACTGCAGAACTCACTTCTACTTCAGAGTGTTTATGGAACTATATGCATTTGAATCACATACGGAGATTGAAATGCACTGCATGCAAGATGGAAATCACAAAATGAACTGTTCTAGGCCCTTAGAAAACAAGCAGTTTTTCTATCTGCTGGCAGTTTTGCTGCTACTTACACAGTCTTCTGTGTTTCAGTTTTTCCCTATGTAATTAAAAAAAGATGGGAATCTGGGAATTACTGGGAGTAAGGTAGAACTGCATTTAAAAGTTAGCTTAAGGTAACCCTTAAACCCTGTGAGAAATCACTTTTTTGCATGATAACGTTTCCAGTTAATGCTTTTGAAAGAAAAAAATACAGTGACATAGTATTCCTGCCTGTGTTGGAGACGGAAATGATGTCAAACTAGATTTTTTTTAGTTGGCTTTGGTTAATTCCTAAACCAATCTGATTTAAGTTTACAAATAATTTGTAGTGACTGCTGTGATATCTTCCATCTTTCTGATGTGGATTTTGGGAACCACTTGACTTCACTGTTCCTATAAAAACAAGACAAATACAGAATGATGCCGTGGAAGCAGAAAAGAGTGTCCCTGATTTGCAAAGCCACATCCAGCCTGGCCTTGAATGCCTCCAGGCATGGGGCATCCACAACCTCCTTGGGCAGCCTGTTCCAGTGCGTCACCACCTTCTGAATGGAAAAACTTCCTCCTAATATCGAACCTGAACCCCTCCCCTGTCTCAGTTTAAAACCATTTCCCCTTGTCCTGTTGCTGTCTACCATTGTAAACAGCCATTCCCCCTCCTGTTTATACACTCCCTTCAAGTACTGGAAGGCCACAATGAGGTTTCCCCAGAGCCTTTTCTTTTCCAAGCTAACCAAGCCCAGCCCTCTGATTGTCTTAGTGGTCCTCCTCTGGACCTGCTCCAAGAGCTTCACATCCTTCCCGTACTGAAGGCCCCAGGCCTGGACACAGTATTCCAGATAGGGTGTCACAGGAGCTGAGTAGAGGGGGACAATCGCCTCCCTCTCCCTGCTGGCCACCCCTTTCTTAATGCAGCCCAGAACACAGTTGGCCTTCCATGCTGCAAGCACACACTGCTGGCTCATGTCCAGCTACTCTTCCACCATGACCCCCAAGTCCTTCTCTGTGGGGCTGCTCTCAAGGAGATCTTCCCTTAGTTTGTATAAATACCTGGGATTACCCCAACCCAAGTGTAGCACCTTGCACTTGGTGTTGTTGAACCTCATTAGGTTTTCATGGACCCACTTGGAAAAAGTCAATAAAAAAGTAAATTTTTCCTGCAGGAAACAATCAAAAGCAGGTCTCCTATCTGTAAGTGTAATGCTGCAGTTCATGCTGTCTTAAGAAAAGAAATATGCTGGCATGTAAAAGAATTGCTGATTTCTGTGCTATTATGGTGATATTCTTCCAATTTGAATTGCACGAAAGGAGAGAAGGTCTTAGGGTCATGTAATGGAGCTATGCAGCAATCTCAGATTTATTTTTATGTAGGTCATTATATAGTTGCTGATGGATAATTTTTGATTAATTGTGATGAGAAGATAATTGAGACTATAGGACCCAGATGTAGCAAAGACCTCCTTAGCTTGCAGCGTCCAATCTTCCTTGCTGCTCTCTCCAGTACTTACCTTTCATCACAGCCTCAAGGTATTAACAGATCTATTTGTACTTTGGATACAGTAGTGTATCTTCTTAAATTGTGACCTTCAGGTTAATAATTTGTAGCTGTAGGTTCCATATGATGTCTGCAGCATTTCAGACTCATCATTACCTTGATGGAGATATAAGTTGACTTCATGGTTCTCCCATTACTCCATAGAACTGACCAAAATGTTCTGACCCTGCTAAAAGTACAGATGTTTACTTGCTGATAATGATTCAGTTTTGAGATTCCTGTTTCCATATGCTTCTACTTTATGGCTAATTACTACTCAACTTCAACAAAGACAGAAATGGCTTTCATTTTAAAGATTTCCTGCTTGTAGTCAAGGATTACTGCTTTCCTGTATTTAAATGTAAAAGACTTTTGAAAAGTCAGCTTGCTTCCTTTTGTAGTGCTATTTCTCAGTAAGGTCTTTTTCATCATTGTAAACTGCTTCTTGTTTCTCTTAAATATGCTTTCAGCTGGGGATTCCTTTTTTTCTCTTGAGTTGGGAGACAGAGACTGTCATTTGGTAAACCAAAGAACAGCTGTTAGGGGATGGAGGTGAAATACAAGTTCTAAGTTTAGAAAGAATTGTTGCCATATCAATCCTGTTTTCCGTTCAATGAGTGGACGTTTCATGGTTCCTTTAGAAATGTGCAAATGGAAGAGGCCACCTGAGTCTGAAAGTAATTTTTTCTTACTAATACTCCTTCCCCACTGCAGGCTGTTGAGTAATGAAAGTTTAGTCCAGGAAGTTATGGAAAAAACATCAGTGGGAACAGATAGTCAAAACAGCCATTCTGGAGTTTCATATTCTCTGAAGAGGTGGCCAACACTTGTTCAGTGTCATGGAGTTATCTAAATCAGTCCATGTCTGTGATGGGGGCGGTAGGCCCATGGGCCCCCTGGCCCCCCAAAAAATGGGAAGGGGTCAGGAGATGGGAGCTGGGCTCAAAGAAACAAACAGAACAGCAGCTATGATCTAAGGAAGAAAACTTATTTTACTAACGATGATATTGGAATACAAGATAACACACTGTAATACAATCAAATTGAAATTGAGGCTAATAAATCAAGTAAAATAACAGAGTTTTCTGAAGACTGAGAAGCCTACTTTGAAATGGAAGGTGCCACAGCTTGGAAGCACACCCACACCTGCTGCCAGGCAGTGAGAGAGAGTGAGCATCTCTTCCGTGATTTATTTCCCTCTCTGACTGTGAGGTGCTCTAGGACAGGTCCTCTAGTATGTGTAGTTCTTCTTCTCTGTGCTCTGCATGATGTAATGGTGTGGAATACCAATAGCAAAAATTACAAAACCATGGCATTCAATTTGCAGGTGCCTCTTCTTCTTCTTTTTTTTTTTTTTTTTTTTTTTTTTTTTTTGACAATCACAGAACTGCAGGGATTGGAGTTGGCCTCTGGAGGTCATCTAATCTAACCTCCTCTTTCCTAAGGCAGGTTCCTTATAGCAGGTTACACAGGAAAGCATTCAGGTGAGTTCTAGATATCTTTAGAAGAGACTCCGCAGCCTCAATGGACAGCCTGTTCCAGTACTCTGCTACCCTTAAAATAAAGAAGCTTTTCCTCATGTTCAGATGTAACTTGTTCTGTTCCAGTTTGCGCCCATTGGCCCTTGTTCTGTCAGTGGACATCATTAGAAAGAGTCTAATGCCATCTACTTGACTCCTGTCCATTAGATATTTGTAAGCACTGAGAAGATTCCTCCTGGGGTCTACTCTTTATGCTGACTGGCCACAGGTCTCACCCTTTCCTTGTAAGGGAGATCAGGTCCCTTGTCATCTTTGTGGCCCTCTGCTGGACTCTCTCAATAAGATCCCTGTTTTCTTTAACAGGGAAGCGCATGTTCTAAATGTAGCCTTATTTGAGCAGGGGGAGAGGATCACCTGCCTTGACCTGCTGGCCATGTTCTTTTTAATACACTCTGAAATTATATTGGCCTTTGTAGCCACAAGGGCACTCTTCAGACTTGTGGTCAACCATATGTCCTTCTCCACAGAGCTCTTTTCCATCAGGTCAGCTCCTAACTTGTAGCAATGTGTGCAGCTGTACCTTTCTCTTATCCTTGCTGAACTTCATTAAATTCCTTTTGGTCCACTCTCCAGCCCATTCAGATCTCGTTGAATGGCAGCACAGCCTTCTGGTGTGTCAGCCACTCCTACCAGCTTTGTATTATCAGGAAATTTGCTGAGGGTGCTCTCTATCCACTCATTCAGATCACTGATGAATTTGTTGAACAAAACCAGACCCAGTACCAATCTTTGGGGAATACCACTAGCTACAGGCTTCCAATTACACTGCACCACTGATCATAACCCTCTGAGCCCTGCTTGTTCTCAATCCACCTTGCTGTGTACTTATCTATCCCATACTTCCAAAGCTTACCTACGAGGATGTTATGGAATACAGTATCGGAAACCTTGCTGAAGTCAAGGTAGACTATATTCACTGCTCTCCCCTTATCTAACCAGCTTGCCATGATATCATACAAGGCTACTTGGTTGGATAAGCATGATTTCCCATTGATGAATGCATCCTGATGACTTTCCCCTCCGTTTGCTGAGAGATGACATCCAGAATAAGTTTACTCCGTTGCCTTCCTAGGAACAGAGGTGAGGCTGAGTGGCTTGTAGTTTTCTGGATCCTCCTTCTTGTAACTTTCTGAAGATGGAACAATGTCAGCTTTTTTCCAGTCTTCAGGCACCTCTCCTGTTCTCCATGATCTCTTAAAGATGATAGAGGCTTGACAGTCACTTCTGCCAGCTCTCTCAGTCCTGTGGGTGCATCCCATTAGGGCCCATGGATTTGTTCGCATAGAGTTTGCCTAAACGATACCTGACCAATTGTCCTTCACCAAGGGGAAATCTTCATTTTTTTCAGACTCTCTCTTATCTCCAAGATCTGGGATTCTTAAGAGGCAGTCCTAGAAGTAAAGACTGAAGCAAAGGAAGCATTCATTAACTCTGCCTTTTCGGTGTCCTTCATTACCTGGGCACTCAGCTAGTCCAGCATTCCCTAATCTTCCTTTTGCTATAGACATGCTTAAAGAAGTCTTTCTTGTCCTTGACCTCCATCAGATTTAACTCCAAAAGCGCCTTAGCCTTCCTTGTTGTGTCCCTGCATGATCTGACAGGGTTCCTATATTTCTCACATGCAACTATACTCCTTTTTCACGTTTTGTAGACTGTCTTCTTCCATGAGCTTCTTGCTCATGCATGCAGTCATATACTCAGATGACGTATTTGTTTCTCTCTTCCTCTGTCATCATTAGGATCTCTCTTCTCTTCTTGCTGGGTAGGCTCCAAGGTGCAATGCAAATAGTTGCTTGGGGTCGCCAGGGAGAAGAGAGTCCACATGTGTCTCAGTGACGTCTGAGAATTCAAGAATGCTCTACTCAAAAGTTGCTATTACAAGTAAAGAAAGTTAGGTCTTTATTTCCTCTGTCATCTCTCGTATGCTTTTGAATTCTCAGTTTCTTACCCTCTTTGAGCCCATTGAGTAGGAGGAAAGGGTATGTTTTACTGTATATTTACATTATACACATAGGAAGTGTTACTATCAGTGTGACCTATTATTTCCATGGAAACTCTGACAAAAAGCATAATAGCACTGTTTGATAGTGCAGATTCTCAGCTACAAAATGCTGTTTTTCAGCAATTGGTAGTTGAAAAAACTGCCATTACCTATGCAATTTTTCCAGAGATGAACAGGAACATGCATGCTGCGCTTAGCAAAGTCTGCACCAGTAGCTGTCACCCACTGTCACCACTGCTGGAAAACTCAACCCACCACCTCACTGTGCTCACACACACTGTTTGGTCTCCATAAATGTTCAGCAGGTGTTAATGAATGTTGATAATTACAATTTTTCTGTGTGGAGGAATTAAATTCATTCAACTCCATGCAGTTGCTTCATCCGCACTTCCATATCAAATGCCATGTTCTCAGACTGCCCCTCTGCTGCCATCTGTCATGTGGCAGCAAAATGTGATGGGATATCATTGGGAAGGTACAGCCTCTACTGTCGTGCCAGTAACATCCACTTCTGACATTGTGAGCCTGCATCATAAAGTAGCAGGCATTATCATGAGAGCAGCCCTTACCCAACAGTGTTTACAGATATATACGCGTATACATATGTGTGTGTGTGTGTATAAAACAGAATTTCATCCCGCAGCAGCTTTAGGCTTGCATACTTCTCATCCCCAAACTGAACCAGAGTCTAAGTTTATTCAGTTTTGTGAAGCAGTGATCATGCTTAGTTTTCTTTGTTTGTTTATGTTGTTTTTCAATTCATCTCCCCAGTTTCTCCTGAGAGGGAGAACGTCCCACCTGCAAGAAAGAGAGTTTTCCTGCTTAAAAGAGCTAGAAATCTTAGTGGTTTTATGCTTTCACCCTACCATTGAGATCCTTGTAGGTGCAGTGTGTGTTCTTCTCTTGATCTGAGAATAAAATTATCATCCATGTGATTTTACCAATCTGGAGTTATTTTATGTATCCTGTTGGAATTGGCCATCATGGTTCACCTTGATAAATAAGCTGACCTCTTGCAAAGTCCTGTGTTGTAGCATCTTTCATTGGTAGGTGTTTCTGTTAGACTCCTGTAGGCTACTTCTGGCATTTGCACACATACGTCTACTTAGCACATAGTAGGAATAAAATATGACTTTTAATGCCTATCAACTTCTGCTGATTGAAAAGAAATAGGTTGTTTTTTGACCCTGTACGCTAGGGAACCTAGTCAGTGGCTCATATTGGATCCCTGCTCTTACATTTAATGGGACTGGATGCTTTTCTTGTTAGTTCAACTGACGTGCATTTTTATTATTAATTTCTTTTTTCCCCCCTGCATCTTTTTACATCTTTTAACAAGTCAGGGTCTGTTACAAGTAAGTACTTGATTTAAGGCTCCGAACTACAAGTCTGCAGTGTGAGCACAAGAATACTTCTAGTATTTTCCCTGGGACATCAATAGGACCTCTTTTTTTTTTTTTTTTTCTGACTAAAATACATAAAACTTCTCTGCTAAGATGTCTGGATTGATGAAGGGAATAGAAAAATCTTTTCCTCCAACAGTGGCTTGATTAATGGATTTATTGTTTGCAGAGATTTTGTCAGGAAGCCATATGGCTTGAGGAAAACAAGGAGGAAGTGGCTGATGTTGAGAATCTGATTTACTAGGGGTCCCTAAGGACACAATGTGGCTCTTATCCTTACTCCTTTGCACTGGGTTTGTAAAGTGCTCTAAGAAGAGCTTCAGTGCTGCAGCAGAGCTAAAGATAATAGGTCTCTGTTTGAGTGGAATATCAGACGCTACTGCCGGATCTGCATCATAGTGGCTCAACTCTCAGGGCAAAAACCCACTGCTCTTATCCTTTTGTTTAAGATATTGTGGAATAGCTTGCAAGGAATGGCAATTGAAGTGCTTGCTTCTGGTATCTTGGCGGCTGATCAGTTGGCACTGGTGAGGACAACCACCTCGAAGCTGGCCTCTCTGTTCAGGATGAGGTGCTGTTCCTTTTCTTCCTACTCCTTTCTCTACTCTTTGCTCTTCCCTTCCTCATCAAAATTCAAGCAAGTATGTCTGTGTCCTACAGTCAAGTTTATTATAATCTAATGTGTGTATGGAGTTCAGTAAGTAACTGAAGCTTAGACACCTGTGATACAACGTGACGTGATGGGTCAGATGAATGTTCAGCTTTATCTGTGACAGTTTGATTCTAGTTATGACTACTTGGTGAAAAAACCTGAATGGAAGATTCAAAGCAATGTTCTGGAACGTAAGTGCTAGCAACTATGCTAAGGATGTTAGTGCTTCCTTGTGTGAAAGTATAGTCTCTCTGCTGAGAGGCATAAAGTCACCAAAAAGCACTTACGGTCACCTGGAAGTCTTCACTGCATGGCGCTTGTGGTCTAGTGTTACAATATACCAGTCTTTCCTCTCTAGATCTTTAAGAGGTTTCTTGCTGTTGTTTTCTGTCTACTTAGAACATGCTGTGCTGGAGTTGTTGGTTGTTGAATCTATGGCAAATACTAGGGGAAAAGCAGTTTGCATTGGCAATATTCAGTGCCTCACAGCAGTGGAAGAGGACAAGCTAAAAGATGCAAGGGAAGCTTGCTTGTTTCAGAGCTAGTATACTCTGCTGTCGAAGTGAAGTTTCTAATTAGCATTCAATATAACAAATATGACAATTGAAGTATTATTCAGAAACTCTTCTACAGGTGTTTAAAAATGACTTTTCACATGTTCTCCCTGACTATGACATAGTATTAGGCAATGTTTGTAGGCCTGGCACCATCACGCTGTTAAGCATAATTGTAGTAAGCAGCCCTTGCAAGCTGATTAATATTAGTCTTAGTCAGCTGTTCAGGATTTGTTACCTTTTGCCTACTTTTCCGTATGTATGTGTACGTTAACTGAGATTTACCACTACAAGGGAGTCAGTGTATGCAGTTCATACAGTCTGTATGCACATGGGGGTTTTTGTATTTGGTAGACTTCCAGTTTAAGGATTATTTTCATTAAGAAGAAAATGAGGAAAGAAGATTATTTCACAAGCTCTTATATTTACAGTATAGCAGTGGCAGATGCTCATGACTACCTAGTGTAATGTCCAATATTTCATAACGTTCTGGAGAGCTGATGAAATGCTGTTTACCACATTTAGCTATTTATAGCAGGAAGATGTCACACCTGGTTAAAAAGAAATGCAGCAAATGAAGTACAATACTCTGTGTTCCTTTGGAACTGTTGGAAGAAAGATATTCTAGTTTTGTGTAGCTGACTGTTACACTACGTTTTTCTTAGTCTGCCTACCCAGGCTAGAGAAGCACTTGTTTTCAAAAGCATTGAAGGGAAGAGGGGGGAACTGTAGCCTCACTCTTGAGATAGTTTTACTATTTTATAACGTTTCTTTTTCTTTTTCCAGCAAGTGACCTTGTCAGCAGAGCTGGCCCTTATGCCTGGAGCAGCAGATTGCACTGAGCCCTCTGCATAACCTGTCTTCACTTGAGGGTAAGAAGTTATGACAAACGTCAAATAAGAGTTTTCCTTCTCCTTCCTGAAAGTGTTTGTACGTGAAGCACACCAAGAACCCTAGAGCTTAAAGAGTTTCCTAAGTGTGTGTGGATATTCTGATATCACTTCCTCTGAGCAAGATCCCAGCTACCCTGTTCTGTGCAACATTAGCTTTCCCAAGATAGTTGTGTTCTGGAGCAGGCCTGTCATGGTCCTGCCAAGTTTACCATTCATATGATGATCTGATTCCCATATGCATCTCCTCTCCACCTGTGCATGGAAAAGACATGAGACCATCCTGCCTCTGAGGAGAATGTCCTGAATAAGAGGAGACTTTTGTCACTGGCTCCTAGTTGTCAGACCTTCTAGGACAGCTCTATGCCAGCAATAGTTCATTGGTGACCTGCCATCAGTCAACTCTGGCTGTGTGGGTTTTGGGACAGCAGGCTGCAGCTGCCTCTTTGTACAAGTGATGTCTGTGCACGTTGAAAACATAATGCTGCATGTAAGGAGATATCCCCAATTTGGCAATTGTAACACTGCTAAATATCCAGAAGAGATGACCAGAAAAGGAAGCAGTATCAGATAATGACTTTTATGACAGTGTAATTAATTCTTGACATAGTAGAAACATCAGAACTTTGAATTAAAAACCATACAAATATATACTGTCAGATTATGCACTGGCAGTAATTACTCACGTTGGTTTGAGTCCTCTGTTCTGTGGTGTAAATTAAGATGGTGAAGCAAGTATAGGAAACTCACTACTACAGTGTGTTCTGCAGTCTGTGAATGGAACATAGTTAAATTTATCTATGCATTTGTTGTGAGTGCTACTGAGTAAATTCCTTTCAGTGCAGCAAGTCCCTGGCTGGTCGCCAGGTGACTAGAGTGTCACTCCTTATCTGTCACTTTGTAATGAGATATGCAAATTGTACTCTTTGAATTCCACTGTTGTACCACAACAGGATATATGTGCACACAAAAATTTCATCAAGATGATGCTTGCCCGTTGTCACATGGGGAAACTTACTTGTGTACCTTACTTCTTTGGAGTAAACCAGTAGTTTTTCCTCATAAACATCACTGCAATAATTAGCTGCTTTTATGTTATTTCACTTTGCTGTCTGTTTTAGGGTGTAATACAAAGGAACAGTACAGGAAGGATGTGGAGCTCTTGGAGCGGATCCAGAGGAGGGCCACTAAGATGATCAGAGGGCTGGAGCACCTCTCCTGTGAGGAAAGGTTGAGGGAACTGGGATTGTTTAGCTTGGAAATGAGAAGGCTCTGGGGAGACCTCATTGTGGCCTTCCAGTACTTGAAAGGAGAGTATAAACAGGAGAAGGAACGGCTGTTTACAAGGGTGGACAGTGATAGGACAAGGAGGAATGGTTTGAAACTGAGACATGGGAGGTTTAGGTTAGATATTAGGAGAAGGTTTTTCACACGGAGAGTGGTGACGTACTGGAACAGGTTGCCCATAGAGGCTGTGGATGCCCCATCCCTGGAGGCTTTCAAGGCCAGGCTGGATGTGGCTCTGGGCAGCCTGGTCTGGTGGTTGGTGACCCTGCACATAGCAGGGGGTTGAAACTGGATGATCATCACTTTTGTCCAATGTCAGTCAAATATAAATAAAAGGTTAGAAGAAAAACTTTATACCCCTATATAAATCTGTAGTTCACTCATTTTGGATCATCCCTGTGGTCTGTTTCCCTCATCTCAGAATGTAATAGAAGTGGTAGATTTTTGAAGGAGGATGGTAAGGACGATGAGAGATGTGTGTTCTTCCAAAGGAATTAGTTTCTCACTCTGTATTTCATTGTGCATGTCATGCCAGACAGCTCAATTTCTTGTCCTTAATAAGCATCAGCATCACGTTTTCTTAGTGTTTAAGCATTCAGGCCTCACTTGTGTCCTGCAAATCCGAGTAACTCCTACGTGATTTGTGGCTTGCATTATGCAGAATTACACAGAGCAGAAGTCTTTAACCCTCCTAGGAGGTGCTTCTACTATCTTCACTCAAAAACTGAGGATGAAGTACCCCTCCCTGATCTACTTTCCTGCCATGTAAATCAGGGTGGAATTTTGTTTCCATCTCAAAGTCGTGGGTCATGAATCAGAGAATATCTTGTCCATTGATCTCTTTTAGTGTTCTTTTTTCTCTGTTCCAATCTGTGCAGCTACTATCTACTGGAAAGAATGAGGAGGTGGAACAAGTTCCTAGATACTGTCTAAAAGGAGCTCTGGTTTGGAGTGCTTTTTCTCTGACTTTTGGGGAAGTTCTCATTGAGGGGAGAAATAATTTCAAATGAGATGTGTTGCATCTCTCATTTTCATTGCTTTGCTCATGTGTTTCGAGTTACTGTGCGTACGCCTTTCATCCTGTCTTTGGATTGCGTCCATACAGGGAAAAAAAAATATGATGACGGAGTTATCACTGGGATCCTTGAATTTTGCTGCATTCTTTGGATTACAAAAAACGTTTTTCATCTCTTCAACCTCTGTACCCCCTCCTCCCCACTCCGGAGCTGAACACCGCACAATGTACCTCTTGTTCCCTTCTTAACTGTTGCAGCTTTATAATGACCTTGTACTTGCTCCTACCGGTGAGATACCATAGCTGAAATTGAAGATATTATGGTGTGTGCATCTGTTTCCTCCCTTTTCATGACTCATTCACATTTTTATCATTTGTAACTTCTTACTGTTTCACTTAATGGTGATTTTTTCTTTTATTGTTTTATGTAAATCTGTCATTATGTAAAACTCAGATCTTGTATCCAGATTTAAATGAATTCACAATTGTAGCATCTGTAGAGAAAACGTCACGAATGCATTTCAAGTTGAATGCCATTCTATTTCTGTTTCTTTAGACAGATTCTGAGGAAACACTGGTTTTATGTTTAAAAATGCACATCTTTTCTCGACTTTTCCAGAATTAGGATTCTGCATTTTCTTGCTAACCCTGGGCAAACTGGAAATCAGATGTAAGTGGGGAGAATACGCTCGGAGATAAAGGCAGAACTATTGGTGATAAATGATGGGGAGGGTTCAGTGTGGAAATGCTATGTGCATGCTGAGACATGAAAGCCACTCTTTATGCTTCAAAAATGTTCGCTTCTTTCTTTATCATTTGGGACATAGGTTGCTGAGTGCAAGCCCTTAGTGTTGCAGGCAAACTATTTCATATTTCTGTTCATGATTTAGCTGAGCTTTGGCTCAGTTTGCATCCTCTCACTGTTCCACATGCTGATGAGGTTTTTTTCTGTAGAATGGGGAAAGCGAATGGGATTATGGATTTCATTTAAAGTTTTCAAAATCTTTTTGAGATCACAGTTGGTCTTTTTAATTGACAGACTGGTCTCTATAGAATTCCGCAGTATACTAATATTCAGAGTAGCAAGACATAGAGCTCTTGCGGTGAGCATTGCATAAGCGGTCATTACATGTTTGAAGGAAAAAAATATGCGTATATTACTTTTAAAACTTGGAGATAACAACAGCTGAGGAATTTCTACTGAAAATGGTGTTTTATCAGCCGGCAAAATACAAACATAGTATGGCAAGAAGGCAGCACTGCTTTTAGAGGTATGTAGTTCTGTTACGATCCTCTTTCTCCTTTTCCATTACGTTTCAGCAATTCTGTGCATTACTTCCTACAGAGGATAGCTTCAGAACGTTTAGCATTGAGAACGGTAGGCTTTCGAGAAACAACGTTTATCTTTAATTTTACTTGTGAAGGAAACAGGTTTTGGTAATTAATATATTGAGGAAATAAAAATAGCCATTGAATGGGGTCAAAATCTATCCCATTATTTATCTGCAAAAATGACACTAAGATCTTCAAGTGAATCAAATAATTCATCACTAAATAGGAAGAGAAACACAAATGCCTTTTTCACTTCACTCTTTAGCCTACCTCTCTTCTTCTGAAATTAATGTAATTTTTCATTTTATTAACCTTTCCTAAGTCTGAGAAGACATTTCATTCAACTTTTCGGAAGGGCAGACAATAGCAGGACAAGGAGAAACGGTTTTAAGTTGAAAGAGGAAAGATTTAGGTTGGATGTCAGGGGGAAGTTCCTTACTATGAGAGTGGTGCTGGCACAGGCTGCCCAGAGAGGCTGTGGATGCCCCATCCCTGGAGGTGTTCAAGGCCAGGTTGGATGGGGCCCTGGGCAACCTGGTCTTGTATTAAATGTGGAAGATGGTGACCCTGGCTGAGGTGGGGCTGAATTGATGTCTTAAAGCTTCTTTAGGAAGGTTTCTTACACCTGTTGCAGATGTGACCTCAGAATGTATTTTCAGAGGCTTGTAATTTTGATTCAGTTCTGTCCCAGTTTGGAAAAAGATTGGATTTTAAAGATGCTTGTTTAAAGATGTTTGCAGTCAAATACTTGATCTCGAGAGGCGTTATGTGTATGTTTTTATTTTCCTATGAATCTGCTAGCGTGTTCCAGGCTTAGCACGTGTTGAAGCCTCCTTAGGCTTGGGGCCTAGTTTGTTAGTGGAAAATTAGATAGATTATTCAGTAAACATTGGGAAGCACACAGGTTCTGCATGAGCAGAGGGGCAGGAAGCAGCCCCTGATGCACTGAGAATTCCCAGTGTTTGTGTAAAGGCTGTTGCTGATTGCCTGGTTTGTGTAAACGCAGGGAAAGACAAACAGAGCTTCTAAAATTAAATTGAAAGTTAGTGGGAATCATAGAATCATTTGAGTTGGAAGGGGCCTTTAGAGGTTGTCTAATCCAACTCCCCTGCAATGAACATGGGCACTTACAGCTAGATCAGGTTGCTCAAAGCCCCTTCCTGCCTGACCATGGATGTACAAGGTTGTATTTTAACTAAAATATGTTATAAAACTGGCACCTACAAACCTACACCTTGACAAAACCACAGAGATACGCTGTAGGCTCAGCTGTTATCTATAGCTGTCAATATGTCTTGATGCACTTGGGCCAGAGGTTCCGATGCAGAATTCTCTAGTTCCAAGCTAGGATCTGAGTGCTGCAGTGCTCCCATAGCAGCTCTATTTGGCTTTCATGACATTCATTTCAGTATTTAACAAAACTTGCATGTCTCCCAGTGCTTCATCCTGCACTCTGCACTTGCTGACTTTTGGCCTACTTGGACCGATTCCTCTATTAAGTGAGAGGAGGGCTGTGCTTGTTCAGCAGCTTAAACGATCAGCTCCATGGGCAGTGATTTATGCCAAACTGGATTTTAATTGAATTAGGATTTCCTATGTTTAATTAAGCTTTACCTTGTGCTTTAGTGCTTCACTTTGTGTTTATCTTCTCTTGCTGCACTGAGCAAATACCTGTGCATAATCAGTTACTACAGCCTGTTAGCCATCTTTGTGTTCTTTCAGAAGTCATGCGGGGGATTTGGAGACTGTAGTCTTTGGTGCTCCAACACTAGCTAAGTATTAAGACTGTAGTCTGACTACTGCAATAGATTTGCTGTTGTCTGTGCACAGGTCTGAGTCCAGTTTCAGGATCTCTGTGCATGGCATTCGGGTGAACTTCCCTGCTGTGGCTGCAGCCTCTTCCCACACCAGGTGAGCTGGCACTAGTGCCACAGCACATAACCAGGCTAAGGAAGTTCTGCATAGATCACATCAGCTCTGCCTTACAGAAATTTCTTCATGTTGTGCTATTTCAAAAGGGGTAGTGTGAATCCATTTGTCTTTCAGGGAGTGTGGAAATAATGCTGTTCTGTGGTGGGCTCCACCCTTTGAGACAATGAGGACTTTCTACCGCTGTGTGTGGGCCAAGGCAACTTCCTTGGCACTTTGGTCTGACAGAGACAACTTCAAGGCTAAAACTAACCATAGATTAGATAACTACAGTTGGGCTTCAAGGCAAAAGTCCTGTTTTATAAAGAGCAGCTTGACCTCTGCAAGCCATTTAAAAGAGGGAAAAATAAGAAAAGCCAGTCTCTGAATGCCACTGTTCTATTGTCCTGCATCTCCTCTCATCCCACAATATCAGAAGTGTCAGCAGAGGCAAGAAATCTTAAGGCTTTTCTGTTGGCGTAACAGGACTGACTGTTCATCTGTCCTGACTGCTCCTTGGATGCAGAAATCAGAATTTAATAACCATTCCTGGTGATAATTCATAGCAGCGTTCAGTCCTGCTAGATTCATGGCTTAGAAGTTGCTTCAGGTAAAAAACAGTAACAGTTCAACTATAGCATGGCTTTGTTTCTTTGCTTCAGACTGACATTGGATGTGTTTATATTAACTTGTCCCTACATATTGACCAGCAAGTAAAAAGGAGAGCAATTTAGGATAGAGAAACTTCTGGAACTGGACTAGATGATCCAGTACTTCTCAAAAGTGTATCCTAAGCCAAAGTTGGTGCACTGTTTTGCTTTAGAATATGATTTCTTCAGAACTTGCTGTCCCTGAAGTATACTGAAATACTGAATGTATAAAATATTACCAGTGAATTGGTTTTTCTGTTTTAATGTGTTGATGCATCTGTCTTTAGGCTTCCTTTCTTCCCTTGGGTTAGTGCTTTTGGGAATGGGAAATGGATGGATTTTTTTATTTGGTTTTAGCTTTTTTTGCAAAAGTTAGCTTAAAGCTTTCTCTTTTTTTTTTCTTTTTCTGAGTAGCTGATGTAGGGATGTACATCTGCTCCCATTTTATTCACTGTTGGTCTTAATAGAGTGTGTTAAGAACTGATTTCTGCTGTATTTTCTTTGCCTAGTGATGCTGTATTTGAGACCCCAGTGTACACGTTTCTCCCTGTGCTTTGCCATATGTATGTTGTTGGCTTCCTGACTTGTGATCTTTGTTGCCAAGATAGTGAATGAATTTTTGAAAGGATTTTTAAAATTCAAACTGTGTAAGCAGTATTAAGAACTGAAGATTATTTCATCCTATGACAGTGCTTTTAATTATCAGGCTTATAGAATTAAAATCTGCTTTGTTTCCTCTGTCAGTTCAGGTACACTGTTTCCTTGGCCTCCTAACACCTCAGCAGAAGAAAGGAGCCCTGCCTTCATCTCACACAGATACTTATCTTAAGTAAAAGATGGAGTTTGAGGCTATTTGAACAAAGGAAAGTGTAGAATCTTCACTGAGTTATTCTTCATCATCCTTTGGTCCACTATTCAAATCTACAGTCCATAAGAAGATACTGGGGTCTTTGAGAAGGACTTGGAGCTGGGACAGTTTTCAGAGCTGCTCTCTCATCTAAGAGCTTAAATGCAGGAGAGGCTTGTGGCCACATCCCTCCCTGAGTGTGTTGCACTGATAATCAGTGCTTATCCCTGAATAACTACTTCCTCCTTTTGCGGCACTCAGCAGGGAGCTCTGGTGCACTGCTTCTTATGGAATCTGTTCCAGGGGGCCAGGAATAATGTAGCAGTGTCTAATGTGCCTGTAAGAAGTCTTGCTCCTTGTCTGTCTTACCAGAGGATATAGCCCTACATAGCTGCTTCCTGCTTTGTCATTCGTAGCTGTCTGAAATACTGCTTTATGAAGCTTTCCTGTCACTTCTGGCAGTTGAAGTATTCTCAGCTGCAGTTGAGTTTCAAGCCTGAAACTGTGTTGCTCAGATATGTTAACAACACTGTTATTTTAAGTCATATTTTTAAAACTGATCATGTAGCAATGCATTTATGTTCTGTTTCAGAGTTAAGAACTGTCGCTGTGTGCTTTTGTATTTATAACACGATGTTTGAGGGATGTGGAAGAAAGCAGGAGAACTCCAGCACGGCTGGTAACTGATCTTTTGTCCTGCAGGTTTTCTTAGCATGTATATCCTAGAAGTATGTTTTGACAGAGCACAGCAGTTACTGTGCAGCTGACAGTAGATTACAATATTGTTTGTTTAGGATTCAGAAGCATAGTATTAGATTGCTTCTTGTCAGCAAAGCGCAGGATATGCCACATGGTGTTTGCACATGGAAGCGGTATGACCCCAGGCCTAGCTGTGGAATTCAGACAAAGCGATGCTGTTCTCTGGTAAGAGGGACGAGATTGCAGTTCAGCTTTATGTCATAGTTGAATGTGCATTAACCTTGTGAAAATGCATATTTCAGTAATAGCTTGGAAGTATTGTAGTCTCTGGATATGCATTTTCTTGCTTTAATATTGCTTTAATACAAGGTATTACTAACGTTGAAAGCTCTCAGATTTTGTTATTTCAGCCTAAATGTTTCAACTTTTACCATATCTAGGATCCCAGTGAGCTTTTATAAGTGCAAGGACTGTGAATAATTGAACAAGCAGGGCTTTGGCTTCAAAGTTGTTTTTAATTAAAAGCTTTCTCTTCCATGGACTACTCCCACTTAGAGGGCTGGAAACTCATATCTTTCCATGCACAGATTTTTTTCCTCATTCCCTTGGGAGGACATAAGGGGCAACAGACTCGACCACCTACAAAGGATGTGGGTATTGCAGTGAAAGCAACTGCTTCCACTCCAAGCAGAGCTTGGCTGGGGATGGAAATAGGAGCTGAAAATGTTGATTTGTGATTTTCTTCTTGTAATCCACGTGCAGCAAAATGTCATTTTACAGAAAAATCCAGACCACTACTAATGTTGATTATGCTCATTGTGTACACACAGATGAAGTGCTTGAGATTTCAGGCAGTGATAGCAACTGTGCCAGGACAAAGTTTAAGCTGATCAGTGTGCTGGGGCTGGGGGGAAACTGCACTTCAATTTAAGTCATGATACAAAAGCACTGAAGGTGATTTTACTGTGATCTTTAGGTCGGGTAATCTGTTATTCTCTTGCCAGTATCAATATGCAAACTGTAGACTGCAGAATTGACAGTGTCTTCTAGGGATTCAGGTACAGCCTGGGATCTGCCTTGCAATCCTTCCACTCCCTGTCCCCACCCTTCAGAGACATGCAGCTGCGTCTCTGCAGAACACAACTGGTTCTGAAAGGCAGTGCCTTTTCAGGGGACTGATTGTGGGGTGCCTTTATGTGTACTTACACAAGAACATTCCACTCTAAACTGATAAAGATTTGATCAGTCAAGTTCTGGTTTTGAGTGGATACAGATATGTTGAGGGGCGGGACTGTGCAGTTCAGAGAACTGCCCTTGTGAGTTTTGTCCCTTTGCCCATTTTACCATACTTATTTCCCCCACCAGATAACCATTATGGAATCATAGAATGGCTTGGGTTGGAAGAGACCTCAAAGATCATCTAGTTCCAACAACCCCCTGCCACAGGCAGGGCTGCTAACTGGTACATCAAACACTAGATCAGGCTGTCCAGGGCCCCATCCAACCTGGCCTTAAGCACCTCCACAGATGGGGCATCCACAACCTTTCTAGAAAACCTGTTCCAGCATCTCACCAACCTCTCAGTGAAAAACTTCCCCCAACATCTGACCTAAATCTTCCCTCCATTAGTTTAAAACCATTCCCCCAGGTCCTATCAATTATAATTGTTGTAACCTTCCCAATAGATTCCCCATGAAGTATTCAGTAGACTCTACACTGAAGTTAAGCATAATGACCCCATTAATTTTCTCTCTGAAGTTGCAGGATATATTTTCAGGCCTTGTATTATTTTATTCTACTATTGTGTTTACCTCTGTCTGTGCCACTGGCTGAGCTGTTTATACAATAAAAGAAGAAAGGGAGAAGATGCGGGAAAAGGGAGATTGTGTGTTGGTTCTGGAACCTTCTTCACTGTATTGTGACAGAGGCTAATATGCAGTCACCTAGTGAAAGGTACGGTGAGACTGGAAGTTGTTTCTGTAATTGAGATGTGAAAATGCAGGAATAGGGCTTTTTAGATGACTGAAATGAAGGGAGGTTCTTAGAAAACTTGATGTTTATTTGTATTAAATAATTAACAAAAAGATTGCTTTGCTGTTGGAATGAAAGTGTGTTGTGAAACTCTAAAGCAAAATGAAAACAGAAGGATAGAGAACTTAGCAAATGGGGTCAAAATTTCTTGTCAGTAGAGTACATCAGTCTCAGGCAAGGCTGAGGACTAAGCAATGCCAGGAGATTAAAGCCCCTTGAACACAGAAAACAGACAAACATATGTCGCTTTAAAGAATGTTAAATTAGTTCCCATTGAATATGACTGTATTGTTACCTTTTCAGTAATACATACATCCCCGGGACTTGCGCTGCTGTGTAAGCTGATGTGCATTATATGCACATAATGCGAAACTGGGTTTTGCTTATTCTTATATAAAGAAGACTTTATATACAACTGTGGTAAAGATGTCTAAACCACAGAATGGTGAATCCCCAAAATTGCTAAAATCCTACATCTTCTTTAGAGGAATGGATTTCTTCTTGATAAAGATGCTGAGAAACAATGTTGGTAATTTGGACACCATTGTTTAATGTGATTTTTCAACTTGCACAATTGGAAAAAAAAAACAACAACCACTTCTCATTTCCTTTTCTTTTTACTGATCTCTTTTTTATTATTATTATTGTTTGAATGCTGTGTTTTGGGTGTTTGAACTCATTAATGCTGTATGTTTTGGGTAATTCTAGGTCATTATTTGCTTATTATCTTATCAGTTAGCAGAAACATTGAGTTCTGTCCAAGATTTAGAATGCTTGCTGAGTAATTGTGCTTAATAAGCCGTTTTGGCTTCTTAATGTTACCTGGTGCTGTACACTGCCGCAGCTACATATCAATAAATATTAGAAATGCCGTCAACCACCAGGCTCTTTTTAGTAAGATCTGCCAGAAACTTTTAAATCCTTAACCCTCCCTAACTCCAACAGCAAATAGCTCTCCAGAATATACAGCCTGTCCTCTGTGTTTCTATGGAGAAGAGCTGTCTATGGAAGTGGGTTCAGTCGTTGAGGTTTGGTAAGGAGCAGTGGAAACAACGATAGCTTAATTGGATCTTCTCTTTACTTGTTTGTTTTAAAAATGAAAAAAATAAAAATAAAAATCAAATGGACTTTGTGCTTTATAAACTGGGCTTATGGAGCCCAGAGAGTTTATAGGAACTTCAGCCTAGGTTACAGCGTTACAGAACAGCTGAGCTGCTCTTTTGTTTAACTTGGACTGTTGTTTGTTGAATTCTGGATGTTCTTCAGTCCCAAGGCCTGCCATCCCAGGCATCTTGTAATTAAACTCAGAACACGTGGTAGAGATGCACCATAACAGGAGAAATGATACTGAAATTCCATCTAGTGGGACACCTGTATTCCTGAGAGGCTCTTAAAGCAGGATCAGTGTTTGCTTGGCTTCCCAAAAAGAAAGTTACAGCTTACCCAGGGTGTATGTAGGCACATCAGGCATCCATGGAGGTGTGTAGAACAGCACAAGTTATTCTAATAAAATAGTGAAAGGAGAAGTTATTCTATAAAAGTAGTGGAGTCACAGTGTGCTACCTGCTTATCCTTTATGTTTTGGCAGGTACGATGGAGAAGTAGGATGAGGGAGAACTTGAAGGAGGATAATGAGATTTAGCCAGTCATTTGATTGAGTTTCTTTTATGTGAGTGCTTAAGACGTCTCTTGCAAATGAAGCATACTTTGCTTCATAGTTCACTTGGAAAAATGCATGAGAAACAAGAAGGGCGGAGCTAAGTTTGGCAGGGTTTCCTGAATGAAAATATGTAGATCACAGTACTAGAGAAAGAGGAGAGCTACTTCACACACCCTGCTTTTGCCAAGTTTGCTGGCTTCAGAAACCGTCTGGACAAACAAGTGAATGGGCAGGGTGAGTTTTCTGAGGATGCAATGAGGAGGAATACGCAGTCATTAGAGCACAAGGGGAAAACCTGTAGCTGCATGGCCTGTAATGCAAGGCTGTATCTTAGACAGAAGGCACAAAATGTAGATACTGTTTGAAAATATGGCAGTGAAATGAGAGTGGTGTGATGCTGATGTACAGATTGTTGCCACAGAGAAAGAAGGTAAGAAAAGGAATGTGAAAATACCACTTTCTTGCTATATTGTCATTGTGCTATATTTCATTCATTTTCCTTTGGTATTATGGGCTGGCGCTTTTGTTTAGTTGCTATGATTTTTTTTTCGCATAAAATCTTGTTTTTCATGAACAGCTGTTTCCTTGGTCATCCTATGAAAGGCATATACGGTCTTTGTAAGACTGCTTCTCAAAAAGAAGCCTATGTTGTGTTGTTACTCGTCTCTATGCTTCTGGCCCTTCCCAGTAAGCTTTGGGCATCTTAAGTTGGTTTTAGCCAAACTTAAAGGGAATTAGTTGTTTAGAAGGTATGAAGCTCATAACAATTTTACTAAAATTATCATTTGGGTAGAGAACAGAGATGTAAGTGTACTCGTGTCCTGAGGTAATATTGTAGTTCTATAGCTATTTTGCATGGCCAGGTAGACAAAGCGATGGAAACAGCACCAAAAGCAGAACTCAGGAAACTCAGTCAATGCAGTTGAAGTACTTGAGTCCACAAACTATAGCTGTATGCTAGATTATGCTCAGATTTTGTTTAATAAATCAAATTACCCAAACTCACAATTGTCTGGAGAGGGGAGATGTGTAAGTGATAAGCTGAGTACTATAAACAGAGAACAGAAGAAGCGAATAACTTCTTGTGTTTGGGAAAACACAGAAGTAAGCATAGCCAAGTATTAATATTAGAAGGAAGCTCCCCCTCTTTCTCTTAATTGTCCTATCTACATAAAGACTTTGTAGAAGTATGTTCTATCTCTATCTTGCAGTTTGGGTTCGGGGTTGCTAGGGGAATGATGTGAAAATGTTTTTAGGCAATGGTTAATGATAATGTAACCTCTCTCAATAAAGCCTTGAGATTTCCATCTTTTCCTGTCTTGTTGATTAAGTTGTAAAGGCCACACCTTATTTTTCATTTAATTACAGCAAGATTTCTTTACAGTAGTCATGTTGTACAGTGACTTTTAAGCCATATCTTTAATTGCCTTGTTAAACTTAAGCTAATTCACATTTAAATAGATACTTCAATTGTAGAATATGTTTTTCCTTTTGTTCTTCAGGGCAAGCACTGAAGTGGAGAAATAGCTCATTTGCAGGCAATGTAACAAAAATGTGACTGAGGACAGTGTTACCTTTTTAATGACTTGTGAAATGTGGGAAGTGTAGTCATGTTTTTGTTTTATTCTGATATTTGTGAAATTTGCCCTCAGTTCACATCTGGAGTCAAAGGAGCACCTCATTTTGACAGCTGCGACTCAGGGTAGCTGTAGTCAAATGATGAACCACAACAAGCATTGCATGTATGCTAGTCTGAAATGTAACAAACAGATTTAGCATTACGAAAACTTGCCAAATGGAGCACATTACCTCATTGCCTTCAGTTGTAAATATCGGCAGTTACACGCAAGTATCTTCAAGCCAGCCCTCAGCTGGCTCGCAGATGAATGGTAAAGGAGCAGAGGGAAGTGTGGATGGGTGGGACCGTGTCTTCCTTGAAAACAACTGGAGAGCATGACCTATTTTCTGTTCTTTGAAGCTGGGGCACCCAGAGGTATAAGCCAACTTTAAAGTGTTCTGTATGCGTTGTAGCTTTCATTTAAATATCTGTGCCGCAATGAAATGGCTTATTTTGTTTTCTTTCACTCCCACACAGTAATTAGACCATAGAAAAGTTGGCTAAACGTGACTTCCACTTAATATTGCTGCTATTAATAAAGCTGCGGTTGTCATTTTGTCAAATGTGCTGTATAATTGATGCTAATGAAGGACAAACACAGCTTTGGAAGTCAGCGTGGTAAATGTATACCTGTTGAAGTTGAGACGATGAATCACAAGATACTTATTTAATGCATGCAGCTTCTCTGAGCTGTTTGTCACAATCTCTGTGCAGTACAGTCTCCTTTGCTGACATACCTGGAAAAGGATATCTTCTACCACAGAATAAAATGCATCCCTGCTCCTAGCTGTCCTCACTTCTGCAATGATGCTACTGAAAGTCACCCTTCCTAAAACTTGTGGTGAGAACTGAGGCTTCTCAGGACATGTCCATTCAGACCTTCATTGTCTAGTAGGTCTGTGCTATTTCATGCTATAGTTTTGATGGAGTGAGGAAAAGAAGTGCTTCATGCAAAACCGCTTGCAGATGATACTTCAGTCTAATACCAAAACGCATTCAAAGTTGTGATTTAGTGATTCATAATGTTATAACATGATTGAGTTGTATCAAAATGAATCCTATCAATTTCAAGAGCTGCAAGCAAGCATTGCATCAGATAGTTTTGATTTGCTGGCGCGTGGACTAACTATGATGCTTTACACTCAGGTTCTAGACTTCTGCTTTGAAACTGTAACCAAAATTTGCCCTGTGGGTTCTTGTACCTCAGGTCTATATGGAGCGCAGATTCTTTTTGTCTCTAATCTTAGGGAAAGGAAAGCATTACTTTCAGTGTTGTTCCTGTGGAGTTAATTCAAGTGTGAGTGTGTGAAACATGCTGTTAAAAATTCAGTGTTTTGTTCTTAATGGTAGCCAAATAAAAAACCCTTTAATAAGCTATCTGTTTAATTAGCTCACCTGCTGCTCTGTATATTTCATTTTGCGACGGTCTGAAAATGTCCACAAATGCAATTAGGTCGAACACCTTGTTGCTCCAAAATAATAGGTAAAGATAGGTGGTATGATGTTTTTGAAAGCATTACTGCTCCATTCCTCAAAATATATTGGTGACGGTGGGTTAAAAGTTGTTTTTCTGTGAAGGTACGTGATTTATAGATGCAATCTGTGTTCATGAAGCTTTCAGGCTACCTCATCTCCTGTACCATGGCTTTCAGACTGGTGGATCTTGCTCCCTGCTGCAGTTAAATCATTGCTGAATGGTATTTCAGGCTTCTTCAGTTCATTACTTGTAGTCTTGAGGCTGGTTAATGAAGCTAGCTGAGGATATTGTAGAAAGAACACTGAAAGCCTGTTAATGAATTTGAGAATGATCTTGCTATAGTGGTGTAGCATTTAGTCATTAAAGATCAGCGGGTAGTAAAGACTTGGGCTCAGGCTCCATTCTTTTTCATTGACCGGAGGGAGAAACAAGGAACAGAGGAGCTGTGCTGAAGCCTTTGGGATGGTGAGACAGTTGTTTGTATGTAGTTGAAAAGGGAACACAAATTGCATGTGGGACGTGTAATCTGGGATTCCCTGGTACACAGGAAGAAGACACCCTCAAAATGAATGTTTCTCAAAGTTGATTGAAACTGGGAATTAAATTATAATTTCTCGATGTGAAGGAATTATTTCAACTAAATAATTCACTTGATAATCTTGCCACTGACAAATATAATCTTTAAAATAAGATGGCAAAATATGTGGGTGAATTCTTTACTTTCTCTTATCACTGTCTACTTCTATTCCCTCACTCTTACTTTTTCTAGGAGAACAACTTAATTCTTTCTGGCTGGTTCTCAAGAATATAAAGAGAAGAGGCCCTTCCAGTTTTGCTTTGTGCATGCGCTGTGAGGGAGACATCAGGGTTGGTCTGCTCTGCACAGTCATGTGTTAGACCATCTTTCTGCCAGTCTCACATGAGGCAAATTCCTTGCTGCTTACACTCTCTCTTCAGCTTGTATGCAACGCTGTCATCTTCATAGTTGTGGGGCCTTTGGTTTGTTTGTTCTAAGCAGTGCTTATTATCTCTGAGCACTCTTGGTGTATCCAAAGAACAGTACTCCTCAAGAGGGAATAGCTCAGTCCCACTGAAAGAATAGGATGCTGCTTCTCTATAAACATTTTCAAGGAAGTTGTGCACCGATTTCTAAACCACAAGGTGTTCCCTTCTAATAAAATATTGTTTGCGTGTGGTATTTAGTTTTGAACCTGTCATGGGTGGGGGTCTCCTGTTTATTGGTGGGAAGCTGTGAGTCTTGTTCATCAGTCCCAGGGAAGAAGCTTTCAGTAAATGCTACTTAGCTTGTTTCCTGTAGCCAACTCTATTTGCAGTCATATTCAGCTGGAAGATGTTACTTTATTGTTCTATACCAGATATGGGTGGGTACATCTGTCAGATGTCTCCCTGTCACCCCAGGGTAAGGCTGTGCTCTTCTAGATGTTTATAAAGTTATTTGAGAGTATCTGAACTGACTTGTTTGTACTTAATTGATTTTTTCTTTTCCTCTAAGCTGACCTTTGCTTGCACTAACTGTTGTTATGAACAGCATCCAACTAACAAGCCGTCCATCTGACCAGAGCCCCAGGTGGGACTGTAATAGGGAAGGGCAAGGAGCACAACTTGGCCATGATGCATAGAACGAGAAGCAGAGGCAAAAACAGCAAACTCTGAACAATTTTGATGACAGATCTTTGTGAATGAGGGTATATTGAATAGCATGCCAGTTGTTTGCTGTGGGAACCAGAAAGCTGCTGGAGTGCTTTGGTCAAAATTCTGCAGTGCATTACAGTTGAAGCAGAATTCTAGCCTTGATCCGATTAGCATGCAACTTTCAGATGCCGTGAACCTTGTAAAAATCAGAACTGGTGTGAAATGAACATATTTATCTTTGCTCTAAGGGTTTTTCATGACTTGACGCTTGTGACAAGGGTAGATTTGCAAGTACCTGCTTGGACTGTGTGTTTTTAAGAGGAAAAGCCAATTGGAGTTTGTCAGTTCTCCTGTCTTCAGTGGAAGGAGCAGCCTTTGTGAGCTAGCTGTGAAGGCATAGCCAGGATGTGTGTGTGATACATATACGTATGTATAGAATGTTTTGTTTCCCTTCAAAAACTGAAAAAATGTCTGAAAGAGCAAGATCTGAGCCAAGTAGGACAGGGGGGAATGTAGGGAACTTAGCTAAATGCACAGCAAAAAGCATAGCTGAGGGGCTGCAGGCAAGGTGACAGAACAAAAAGTGTGGGGGGGAGAGCCAGGGGCTGCAGCTGTGGGCTGTCCAGTTTCAGATGCTTGGTTCCAACCAGAAATACCTGTCACTGGAAGCTGGTGACTAAAAGACAGAAGGAGAGGTGAAAGCTGAACTCAAGGGACAGGCTTTGGCTTTGTGCCTCTCCTCAGTAAATTAGCTTTCCATTCCTATTGCCCGTCACTGCTAAAATAAGATATTATGTGTAAGATGAACTCGTTTTGAACTTAAGGGATTGTGAAACCTCAAGTGAGTTTCTTCTCCCCACCCTTTCCTTTGGCTTTAGTGAGAAGTTCATTTGCTATTGGAGGTGAGGATTATTCTGCCTTCTCTATTGCAGAAAGATGATGTACATTTTGGACATCAGCTTTGGGTTGAGCAGCTTATTTGGGGCTGTCAGAAGAGACCGCAGTGCAAAAGTAAAGAAGCTGTTAATGGTACACGAGTTAACTGTCCGCAAATAAAGAACAAGAGACGGGCAAAGGAAAAACAAATGCTAGTAGAAAGGATTTATGGAGTTAGTTATGATTGGGAAGCAGAGGGAGGTGTACAGCCAAAGCTTATGTCTTTCTGGCTTACGTAAGCTTACTGCACAGTCCTGATAACCAGACTAACTCTGGCTTGTTGTTACTATACCATTAATGGGCCATGTTTAGAAACCTGAAGGAGACAGTGATTCCAACATGCAAATCTTATGTTTCTAAAGTCTGCATGTTTTCAGCTTTAGTGACTGAGAGATCTGGGAGAGGATCCTACTGGTGCCAGTGGGGCATGCAGCTCTTCAGTCCTACACACCCATCATCTTTGCTACAGAAGCTGACACAGCAGGCAGCTGTTGGTGTTTCACCATTGCCATTTAGTCCATTTAAACGGTTTGCCCTTTAAGGAGAATAAGGGGAATGTTTCCCCTAAGCCTGGCCCATGTCAGAGATGCTTTGTTCAGACCACTTGCTGCTTTGCTGAGCGCTGTTGTCAAATTGGGAAGCATCAGCAGATATTTCATTATTAAATGATGACTCTCCTCAGTTTCTTTTTTAAAGGTGGACATTAGGAAAACAGATGACTAAAACCGATGTGCGCTGAATGCCAGGCTGTGCTCTGTGTGCTGACTGGGGGGGAAAGCTCTTGCTGGCTTGCTAAATTGAGATAATGCTCTGCATGGTGACGGGCAGAAAAACAATTAGAGCTGTCAGATTCTTTGCTGACGTGTGCGTTGTCACACGGGGAGACGGCTTGTTTGGTGCCAGTAAATCTGAACCGGTCAACTCTCAGCAAGATACGAAGTTAATTAATAAAGTTCCTTACAGTTGGGCTTTGGAATGTGAGGGCTGTTTATTTGTGAATACAGCTTAACCAGGAATAAACAACGCAGGTCCTTAGTGGGGCCTCCTAGGTGTTTTCTCAGTCACTGCTGTATTGCTGGCAGATTAAAGACTTTGTTCCGCACGTTTATTGGGGCATTTAGTTGGCTTTACCTGCCTGAAGAGATCCTGTGTTTCTGTGGACTCTGGTAGTGCTTGTGTGGACTGGAGTTTTCTTTGAAGTACGCCACTCTGGGTGGGAAAATGTTTATTTAAACTCTTGACCCGTTTGGGTTTTTTCAGGTGCTTACCAAGATCTCAGAAGAATGAACTTCTGTATGCACTGCTAGTCTTAAAAGTTATCACATTTTCATTGATGAATTACACAATCATCTTTGAAATCTGGCCTAAACACTTAGACTTCTGTTTCTTTTGTTTTCTGAGTAATTCTGGACAGGGATTTTGGTGCGCTGCTGGATCTGCTTTACAGCACAGTTTAGTGCTTCTGCACTAAAACTTGTCGTGCTTTGAGGTGTGTGGCTGCTGAATGTCACAGCTTGTCAGAGGACGATCAGGAGGGCTTCTGGACAATGCAACAATGTGGCCAGCAGCTGAGAGCAGGGGGTGGCTGTAGAAGGGAAATAAGCTTCCTGTTGTGGCTTGGGGGGCTGCACAGCGCATCGTTTTCATGCAGAAAGAGATGTCGACTTCATCAGGAGAAAGCAGTTCTGATTAGACTGCAGAATGACCTGGGTTAAGTGTTTGCCTCCAGGTGCGACCCTGTTAAATCCATCAGCATCATCAGATTCCATTTTCACTGTGTAACCCTTGCGTGCTCATTTTCATTAATGGCCTGCAAACAACTTTCCAATTTCTTGTATTCTATTCCTGTGTAGTCCATTTCTCTGGTACCTAACTCTTCAAAAATATTATTTATCTTCATTTCATTTTATCCATGTGGGGGATGACCTGATTGCATGAGCATCCTTTTCTTCATTATCATTGCTTATTTTTACTCCACCTGCTTAAATAACCCAGCAATCTCTTTAGTTTTCTTTAAAACGTCACTGGTGTTGATGTCTTTTTATTTATTTTAATTGCTATTTTTCATTTGGGAGGGTTTTGTTTATTTTTAGCAGATCGTCCTACTTGGAGTTGTTACTCTGAAAGTTTTGAAACTCAGTGGTTCTAGCTAGAAACTGCTGTGAGCCATGATCCTGTGGATCTGTTAATGTAGAAGAAAAGCAGAAGGAAAACCTAGGATAACGTTTGAGCCACTGTCTATCTTAACAGAACCAGCACCAGGCTGGCAGAGGTGGAAGCACTTAGGCAACGTTTTTCCCACTGTACTTCCTTGTTCTGGAGAGAGAAAGAAGCGATCCTTTTCTTCTTGCTTTCCTTCCTGAATTTCCTGCATTGGTGCTGCATGCTGGTGCCAGAAAATTTCAGCTGCTTCTGTATGGAGAGCAAGGTTGGACTCTCAAGGACAGCTGTAATTAAAAATGTTTCCCCTGTGTTTTGCTGTGCCACCACCTGCTAGGAATTGCACCCTGGCACTGAAGGCATCTCTAACTGGTCCTGTGAGGCATCAAGGCAATATAGAAAGGATGGGGGCACTGTTTACTGGACACTGTGATGGGTTTACTTTGGAGATGTTCATTTGATGCTCTTTCCATTGGTGCTCCTTTTGTAGTAATTTAAAATCTTAGGAAACAAACTGTGATTAAACTTCTGATTAGCCTAACAGAACATCATGGGTAGAGATCACCAAAGCATGAGATGCTGGTTCTCTGTTACTAGGTTAAGGAAATGAGATTAGAGACTGTGTTCCTCTTCTACCCAATAGATGCTAACGTGAATTTATTCACTTTATAAGCTAGTATTGCCTCTTGATAAGCATCAGTTTGCTTGTTTTTTTTCCCTCTCTTCTAGCTCCTGAGAAAAGACCGCTGCATTATCGGTGCTGTAGCTGCAAGCATGACTTGACTGGGTTGCATTCATGGCTCTTGGATGATCTGGTGAACCATGGAGCTCAAAGTATGGGTGGATGGAGTGCAGAGAATTGTCTGTGGAGTCACCGAAGTCACAACATGTCAGGAAGTTGTAATAGCCCTTGCCCAGGCTATTGGTAAGTACCTCTGTCAGCTGGATACCTCAGGTTTGACTGAAGCTTTTTTATGAAGCTGATCTGAGGGCAGGTGGGGGTGCACTGAGTCCCAGAGGAGCATGAAATTGCAGAGCACAGTGGGATAACCTCATAGTGTCTTAGAAGGCACCATAAACTTGCAGCTTTTTATTTTTAATATTTAACCCACTGGAGAGGTTAGAAAAAAGAAAAGAAATGCCTTGAAAGCCATGCACTTCCTTACAGCACATGTTTGTTCTGTGAATTATTACATGCTGCTGTTTGTCATTGTAAATATAGCCTGGACTAAGGAAAGTGCTGAACTGTCAGTGTTTTGAATACCAAGGATATAAAAAGCAGTGCAGAACAATTAGTTCTTTCACAAGCTAGTGATGTTAATTGAAATTATGCTCTTTGTAAGGGATTCGTAGCTATATTGGGCATAGCATAGATGAGTAAAATATGTGCTTCAATAGATTCATCCCCTTTGTACCATACTCCATGTGACTCCCTCCTAATGAAAGGGTAAGGTGAGGTCTGTTCAGTGTTAGCTATTTACTGAAGAGTTTGTACAAAAACAATGAAACAACCATCTTTCAAGCTCCAGTGTGAGAAAGAAGAGATTTGTTAGTTCTGTCTTCAGTCTTCTCAGATCTTTATTGGTGGCTGAGAGCATGTTGAATAAGCATCAGCCTCATTCCTTCCATGTTTCCTGTGCTGGATCTCATGCTTTGCTAGAATTTTGTCATCAGCTTTACGTACTATTTCAAGTTACTCATAAAACCTACATGTTACCTAAAATTAAATCAGTAATTCAAGGGCTACCCTTCACATTTTTCAGTACTCCAGAGATTGTTTCAAGGTGATATTAGCAGTCTGACTCAGTTGCTAAATAATTACCTAAGAAAAACAACTTAGAGCCATGAATATCAACTAGCTATTCTACTTATAAGCATGAAGTCGGTTTGTCTGAATTTCTGTGATGTTTGCTTACTTAGATGCGTACTTCTGATCATCGTTTTCATATATTTTGATCTGATACAACAGAAGACTCACCTTTGTGTATTTTGTATCTTGCGGAGATTGAACGCAATGCTAGCCTGCGTATCTGAATGTAGCAAATATCTTTAAAAGTTTTACTTAAAACGTGTCAAGAGGTGCAATGTCTCCAAAATCATGTATCCAATGGAAGCTTTAAGAATGCTTTTACTGTTTGTATTAGTTGCAGACTTTCATTTGATGCCAGTAGGTTTACGAATTGCTTCTTTCCATGTCTTATTTTCTGCCTTTTTAATGACAGTTATGCGTGATTATTTTGTATTGATGATTAAGAAGTACTATTTATTTTTAAAAATGAAAGCTGTGCTTGTGGCAGACTTTTGTCTTTCCAGTTCTTTGACTTTTTTTCTGTACCTCTTCCATCCCGTTTCCTTTTCCTCCTCCCCCAGAATGAAGAATGTCAGCCTTCCAATTCTAGACTGTTCTCTCATGCTTCCCCATGTTACTTCTTTGTTTTTCTTCTCCATCTTAAGTTATTGGCCTGAATTCTGAAAAGACTCCATCCATCTTGGAAACTGACACAGTTTTTGTCAATTCAGCAGACTTCCTTTCCTGTAACATGTCACTTGGGGCACGCGACTCTGTGTGTGGAGATAAAATTCAATTTCAGCCAGTGCCAAATTAAGACAATCCAAGGTCATACAACTTGGAAACTCTTTTATGAGACAAATATCCTCTCTAGAAAACACCTAGAGTGACTGTGCTCCAGCTTCTCAGTGGGGCTGCTTGGACGTTAAACACCGATATAAATTACACCTCTGTGTCTTTGGCAGATAGGGTTTTCCCAACCCTCCTGTCAGGCCATTCATCAGAAAAGCAACCATATGTCTGCTCCTTTGACTTGGCTTTACGTACCAGCTTACCAGGAATAATTGTCACTCAGATTTGGATGGGAAGCTATTAAAATGTATCCTGTTAGCTCCCACCTGACATTTGATGGTGGAAAGTAGCCAGCCTCAGTTGGCTTCCTCCTTGGTTGGCTCTGATCTTATTTTCCACTTTGCAGTCTGGCTCCTTCATCAGTCGCATAGCTCAGTAAGTCCCAGTATTATTTTGTCTGTTGGTCTGTCTGCAGAGTTTTTCAGATGCTCCTTTTGCTTTCTTACAAGATTTTCCTAAGTTCTTGATTAAACAATACAGCCCCCCGCCACCCCTCCAGAAGTACAGCCTTCTCCACTGAACCTGGAATATGAACTATAAGAGTTACGTTATTTGTGTTGAAGTGCAGATTAGAAATATCTACAAATTAGCTTATTTTACAGCCATACCCACTGAATAAAGAACAAAACAGAGGTACTTGTCAGTACTCTTTGAAAACAGCTGCTTCTTGTGGACAAACTAAATCTGGCTCCATTCTAGAAATTAGAAAAATAAACCTTTACAATGTATTTTAAAAATAGGGAAATGGAAAAAACGTGTATCACAGAATGATTAGTGTTATAAAGATACCTCTGATCGTCTGGTCCTTCCCACTGCCCAAAGCAGGGTCACGCAGAGCGGGTTGCCCAGGATCCTGTACAGTTGTGTTTTGAGTATGGCCAAGGATGGCAAATGGCAATTCCACTACCTCTCCGGGAAACAGTGCCTGGCTTTGGATTTCCCTCATAGTAAGAGAGTTTTTGTTTGCTTGATTGCTTTTTTTTTTTTTTTTTTTTTTTTTTTTTTGGCAGAGAGGTTATGGGGGGATGCAAATACAGGACGTTTTAGATGAACAAATGTAGCAACTCATGCAGAGCTGTGCCCCCTTGTACGAGATCCTGTCCCTTAGCCAAAGTGTAGCCTAATCCTTTGGCAGCTTATAGGAGTTCGGTCACTTAATTTGCCTGTGTAGTGCTCCTTGACCTTTTCCTTACAAATTGGTATCTGTCTCTATTATTTTTTTTCAGTGGAAATGCTGTATGCTTCTTCGTTGAGGTTGATGGATACAGTTCATGTTGCTGCTTCCTGTGTTACAATCTTCTTTCCCGTCTGTCCTTCTCTTTATCACTGAAGAACAGCAAATAATTTTACTCCAAATCTCTGTACAAATTAGTTTTTGAATTTCCATTTTTCTTGAAGCTAAAGGTTAAATCTCATTTTAATTAAAAAAAAATAAAATAAAAAATTATCAAAGAATCATAGAATCACTTAGGTTGGAAAAGACCTCAAAGATCATTGACTCCAACAGCAGCCTAACCACAGTACCCTAACTCTAACAAAATAACAAAACTCTAACAAAAAATTTATCAGAGAGAACTGTCTCTTTGTGATCTCAGCAAAGCTGTGTATCTATTTCATATATATTTTAATGAAGAAGAGAATAACAGCAATCAGATGTAGTTTTGGATACTACAGTGTCTCAAATGTAGGTACTAGAAATGCCTTGGCTGAAGGGAGGTGCTCTGGAATTCTGTTCAAGCAAGACATAGGACTGTAAAGTTTCGAGTTTCCAGAGAATGAAATCACCTCCCAGTGCTATCTCAAAGAGCACTCACTCAGTATTAACCTTCATGACTTTTATCCAGGACCGCTGTATTTTTTTAAAGTTAAATTGCTTTCAAATTATGAAGTGAGATGAAAATTTGACCTTATAAAACAAGAGGAAAGATCATTCCCCCGTGAGGAACAAAGCCCTCTCCAGAATATAGAAGTGTATGTACCACAGCACACAAAATGGAGAGTCATGAGTTTTGTTTAAGAAGTACTTTTGCCAGGAGAGATGAGCTAGGTACTTTCTTATCATATCCACCACTATCTACTGTAAAAACATGCATTTGATAGCAAACTCTGCCTGTTTTTCCTGTGCTTCCAGTGAAACTGTGAGCTAGTGTTGGCTGGTGATGTAAGCAAACATAGTTTAACAGCAGCAGCTTTTGCTGGTTCAGATCTTAGTAATAAAAATGTCCCGAAGGAGTGGGATGATAAATAGTCACAAATGCACGTGTTCTTTTTCTTCAGGAGCAGTGATCTTCCAGTTCCAGTTCTGTGATGCTTTCTTATGGTGTTTCTTATCATTTCCTTCTCCCTGGGAGACTGGAGTGTGCCTCCTGTAGCCAAAATGATGTTTGGTCCCTAGAAAGAATGGAGGAGTGAAGCTTGAATATCTAACCGGAGAGCAGTTTTGTTTTCTGTCCTCATAATTTTCAGTGCAAAATAATTTAAAAAAAGATGGCAGAGTTGCTTTGAGTAGCACTGTGGGTTTTGGTTTTCAGGCTATCACACAATATCAGGAGAATAAGAGCAGAGCTTCACTGAACAAGAAGTACATATGTCTCTCCTCAAAACTAAACAAATGCAGCTGGCAGCTTTTGGGGTTTTGGTGCAGTTGAGTGTTTTCCCTCAAAGATGAATGGCGTGAGTTGTTGAAAATAGAGTGCAGATTAGTTCATGCTGTGTTCGATGTGCGTTACGGCAGTGTAGGGCTCAGCCAGAGCTGCGTCTGGAAAAGTCACGCTGCTGCAGTGTCGTCTGCTTTCACATTCATCCCTTCTTCCAAATAATTTCTGCTCCAGCAGGTGCCAGCATTGGCTGTCAGACACTTGGAGAGAAGAGAATCTGAGGTTAAACTGATTTACAGCAGTGAGGCTGAGGTGGATTTGAAAATGGGGACAGTATTTATTGTGTGCGCATTAAAGTTTTCAAACATCAGACTAATCATGAGAATAAACGTGGGTTATTTTGGACCCCAGCATTTCATTCTCTGCTGTTTCAAGTAGTGATAGAGGGGTAATAGGAAACACTAAATAGCTGCATGCAGCAGGGATCTCATGGTTCAATCATAGAAACCTTAGGGTTTTCTAGTTAAAATAGCAGTGCCCAAAGGCTGGGTGGCTCGGTGGGATGTTTTTCTGCCACCTCTGTTGATGGGGTCTGTCTGTGGAAAGCGACATGCCTGGCTGAGACCTGGACTGCTTTATCTGCCTTGCTGTGTCTTGCTGCTGGGCTGCTTCCCCAGCTCGGCCCTGAATTGCTTTACCTATTTAGGCAATGAGTCTGATGTGGGGGTATTACTGCAGACTGTTTGGATGAAAGGCAGCTGAAAGGATGCACTGCAAGTGCTTTGTTTTCTCAGGTTGCAATCAAAGCTGGTATATCTCTTTGAAGAGGAAGGTTAATAGTAAAAAAAACCCATGGCTTCAGGCCTGATAAGGACATGTAAACACATTGCCAGCACAGCTGGCCTGGGTGAACCAAACAGACCGCCCTTGCAGTCATTAGATTTGAGCCTATCTCTTCCTGTGGGTATGTTTTTTCTGGCACTGCTTTGATTTTCATTGGCTTCCAAGGTATGGATAGCTATAAATGCAAAATATGATATGAGTTAAGAAATGGGAGTAACGCAAACTCTGCAATCTCCATTTTAATCATACTTGGGTATTTATGAGTTCTGAGGGAACAATAATGAATGAAATGTCAGTTTCATATCTGAGAGATGCTGAGCTGAAATCGTGTTGAGTTTACTAAAATTGACAGCAATTACTTTTCTATTGGCACTGTTAAAGATTCAGGAGCTTTTGCCCCTTTGGTAAGGCAGAGCATTTCCTCATCTTTGGTAAGGCAGAGCATTTCCTCGTAAGTGTTTCACATGTTAAGAGCGCTTACAAGATTTTACCTATGAACAATTTTTCTTTCTGTACATTACCTTGTTTAGGAAGACAGCATCCTGCCTGGGGCAGGGGCTACCTGTGGGTGTGACCCCCAAGAAGCTGGCAGCCAGGAGTATGTCTGGTAGAGCTCCTTCTGGCATCACGGTGCCTGGTTGGGAGTAGCTGCAGGGCCTTTGAGAGCAGAGCCATTCCTAGGCCCACTCCGGCCCATGCCGTAGGAAGGAGGGCTTCCCCCATCTAGATAGCTGCTCATCTCACCACCTTTCTTGCACCAACAAAGAGATTCACCTGGTTCAGTGCTCTAAGTCTTGGCCATGAAACCAGAAATGAAAAATGTAAAGAACTTAGTGCTTGAAATAAACTCTTATGGCCCAACTGAAAAACTCTCACAACTCTATGTGTGGTGTACAGTGCTACCTGCGTACAAACACCAGCTGAACGTGAGCCAGCAGTGTGCCCAGGTGGCTAAGAAGGCCAGCAGCATCCTGGCCTGTATCAGAAGTAGTACAGCCAGCAGGAGCAGGGAGGTGATCGTCCCCCTGTACTCAGCTCTGGTGAGGTCACATCTCAAGTACTGTGTTCAGTTTTGGGCTCCTCACTGCAAGAAAGACATTGAGGCCCTGGAATGTGTCCAGAGAAGGGCAGTGAAACTGGTGAGGGATCTGGAGGGAACTGGGAACTGGGAACTGGTAAAGGGTGTGCAGAGGAGGAGGCTGAGCAGAGATCTCTGCAGCTCCGTCTAAGGAGGTTGTGGTGAGGTTGGGGCCAGTCTCTCCTCCTTGGTAACAGTAATAGGATAAGAGGTAATGGCGTTAAGTTGTGCCAGACATCTAGGTTGGACATAAGGACTAATTTCTTCTCAGAAAGAGTGGTGAGGCATTAGAGCAGGCTGCCCGTGGATGTGGAGAAGTCACCATCTCTGGAGGTGTTCAGGAAATGTGTGGATGTGGCACTGAGGGATGTGGCTTAGTGAGGACAGTGGTTATGGATTGATGGTTGGACTTCATGATCTTAGTGGTATTTTCCAACCCTAATGATTCTGTGATTGTATTTAACAGTATAGTGCCTGTCCCTGAAATGCTTTGCGTGCAGAGCATCGTGCACTATGGGACAAAGAAAAGGGATGAATCATTTCTGTCCTGAAAAGCAGTATTGATGGCCACTCAAGTTAGAGTCCTGCCAGAAGTGGTGCATGAGAAATACTGCAACCGCTACTTCCCTTTTAATTTCATTTTGATTTTTGGCAGCAGAAAGATCACTCGTGTACTCTTACAGCTGCAAAATACCAAAGTCTATAGAGATGCCTTAAGTGAATAATAGTTATGTGTCCTACTATCTTTATGGTGTGTAATTAAAATGTCTACCCCTTGAGAGTCTAAAGAAAAAAAAAATTGCTCAATTACATTTTTCCTGTATTTCATTACCTTAATCACAGTTCATTTTAATGGAAACTGTGTTTAAATTACCAAATTAGCTCCATCCCAAAGTAAGACTGCATCTCTTGGGCTCATGGTGAGCGTTCAGATCCTCAATGTTTGACTGCAAAGGAGCAGCGGCTGACCCAGGATCCTGGCTGCAGGGGGCTCTTGGATGTCTCACTGAGCAAGTGATGGCCATTAGCACTGGGAAGAGCTGCATTCAAACCACTGTGCACAGGATCACTCAGAGTTCCAGACTCCACATTTCCTCTTTTGACCTCTTTCTCCCTTTTGAAATAAAAAGGTTGTTTTGAAGGTATTTCTGTATTAACCTGAGGTAGGAGTGTGTGATTTGAGTCGCTTTAGGCGTAAACGTAACCTGTTAACTAAACCTGTGTGCAGATGCAGGGTGCTGAATGTATGTATAGACATATTAAAGTTATAGCTTGCAAGCCACAGTATTGCATAGCAGACATGAATTCTTGATGCTTTTATTGAGGTGTTAATGCTATATAGTTCATGGCAGGCTCAGCGGAGTGGCTCAGGACATTCAGGAGAAGGAGCTGGCCGAATGAAGGGGCTAACGAATGGAGGAAAGCACAAAATACAGCTGACTGGGCTGAGTTTTCTGTACCATCCTCATTGGTACAATGGCTTGAAATAATCTGTTGTTCTGGTGAAGGAAAAAAAAGTGTTTTCTAAAGTGAAAGATCCACTAATGAGGCACGTACTTAGTGCTTTGGCAGCTCCTTGAATTGATTGTTTCACTGCTTATCTAACTGTACCTGAAGATATTTCATGAACCGCATGGAATAAAATGTGTTAAATATACAGCTTCAATGGACTTCAGAGATTGCTCGTATAAAACAAGTTCATTTTTTAATGTAAGATCTGTGTGAGTGAAGGACTGAGTTCTGCAGGGTGCTGGATAAGCACAAGTTAGTTCAGAGGGTGTTTGGACAACAAATGAGAAGCAGCAACACGTGGGCATTGAGCTGTTCTTTGCCAGCCATCAGAGCAGCCTGCACTCTCCTTGTCAGTGGTAGCACATCACAAACAGCAGTTTGTTATAAGGATGTCTGTGCTATTAAATGTGCTGTCATTAGTTTTGAATCAGCTCACTCGCCCTTTAATTTGTGAATGAATCTCCTCTAATGCAAGCGAACGTCACAGCTGTGGGTGTGCAGGTATTGTTGAGCCGCGTCATAAATAGCCTGGATGCAGTAATCTTAGGTAATGATCTCAGCCCAGGACAGCTTTGTTTTAGACTGGTGCTGCACTCCAGGTGTGGCTGCTGAACTGCGTAAATATTATTTGTACAAAATACTTTCCTTTATGTGGCTCTTGAGCACCGAGTTCATTATTTAGGACCGCATGTTGATTTGGAACCTTAATCTAAATTGGAAAGTTCTTGGCAAGCGCTTTGCTTAATTCTTTATTTCATTTCAGGCTGAAATTGTTAGCTTTATTCCCTTCCCCCTTCTCTTTTTTCCTCCTGTTTCTTTTAAGTAATGCATTTAATAGCACAGTGAATAGAGCTCGCATGCTGATCACTCCATGAGTGGTACTCCTGTTTACAATTTTAAGACTTCTTTGAACCTGGCTGCCTCTGACACAGCAGCATTAGTAGCATTACCATCATTACAAGATGAAAGCTGAAAGCTTTTAAGCTTAACAAAATAGAGTGGTAAAATAACAACCTTTGTCCTGGGTTCCGTAGTGTGCTTTTACTTCGTTTTTCTTCTCCTGGATTTTATTGTTAGCGTGCTGTGGTGAGCAGCACTGCCTTTGTTCTTCTTCTAACAACACCGCTGCCTGCTGCACACTGTAAGTCTTCGTGGATCAATGAACAGTGCTGTGGGCCAGCAAAAATCTCTTGAGTTTGTATCCTGGCATAGTGAACTTGTTTTTGAAGTACACTATTGCAGTCAACTTTTCAGCCTATTCCTGAGCGTTGGTCAAGTGCGTTACTATGCTGAACAACTTTGATTTTCCCCATTACTTACTTGGGATCGTGTGTTTATAAGGCGCTATGGGGTTGGATGCAGTTTTTCTGCTGCTTGCTGTGTTTTGCTGACTTCTATCTGTTAAACCTTCATGCACTCTTGAAGCCCTCACTCCTAAGTGGGTGGATTCAGCCGCTGAGGTCTCCTGCACGCCCAGCAGCCGAAGCAGCCCATCTCCCCCACCTCACAGCTGCACAAATGACTCTCATTTTAAGGGCTTATTTGCTGATGTAAATTACCACTTAAATAGTGATGAGTCACGGAAGCGGACGTATGTATAGCATTAAAATAGATACCGATGTTTTTAAGGTTCGTGGTAATGGCGGAACCGCTGAGAAGTCTATCGGGATAACGCAGGCTTTAAAACCGGTTGGCTTTTCTTGCCTTATCCGAGCTCTGGATAAGGCCGGGGCTCGGCCTTATCCAGCGGCGCCCCCTGGCGCTCGGTGACGGCTGTTTTTTTGTCCCTTAGGGCGCACCGGGCGCTACACGCTGATCGAGAAGTGGCGGGACACCGAGCGGCACCTGGCACCGCACGAGAACCCCATCGTGTCGCTCAACAAGTGGGGGCAATACGCCAGCGACGTGCAGCTCATCCTGCGCCGAACCGGGCCTTCCCTGAGCGAGCGACCCACCTCGGACAGCGTGGCTCGCATCCCCGAGAGGACGTTGTACCGGCAGAGCCTGCCGCCACTGGCCAAGCTGCGGCCACAGAACGACAAGGCCATGAAGAGGAGGGAACCCAAGAGGAAGTCCCTGACCTTCACCGGAGGGGCCAAAGGGCTGATGGACATCTTTGGGAAAAGTAAGGAGTCCGAGTTCAAGCAGAAGGTGCTCAACAACTGCAAAACCACGGCGGACGAGCTGAAGAAACTGATTCACCTCCAGACGGAGAAGCTGCAGTGCATTGAGAAGCAGCTGGAGTCCAACGAGGCCGAGATCCGGTACTGGGAGCAGAAGTACAACGCCAGCCTGGAGGAGGAGATCCTCAAGCTGGAGCAGAAGATCAAGAGAAATGAAGTGGAGATCGAAGAGGAGGAGTTCTGGGAAAACGAGCTGCAGATCGAGCAGGAGAATGAGAAGCAGCTGAAGGAGCAGCTGCAGGAGATGAGGCAGCGCATCCTGGAGTGCGAGGGCAAGCTGAAGGACTACATGTCCCAGATCCACAACATGGAGAGTGGCCTCGAGGCAGAGAAGTTGCACCGGGAGGTGCAGGAATCCCAAGTCAACGAGGAAGAGGTCAAAGAAAAGATCGAGAAGGTGAAAGGTGAAATCGATATTCAGGGCCAGCAGAGTCTGAGGTTGGAAAATGGCATCAAAGCTGTGGAGAGATCTCTGGGCCAAGCTACCAAGCGGTTACAGGTAAGAGCAACCTTATTAAACATAGTTAAAGAACAGTCAAAGATGTAATTGTAATGAAGTTTGGAGGTGACCAAAAAAGTATAAGAAACTCACAGTGGTGAACTTGAATAAAAGGAAGAAAATGTTCCTCCCACTTTCAGATTGCTCTTCAGATTTCTCTCGAAGAGCAGGTAATTAGAATTGCACCTATTGCACGCAGCCTCTCCGTATTCCTGTGCAGGCTCCATTTCTTTCCCATCAGTTACAGCTTTAGTTTGCCACCACTCGCTGGCTGCCCGCTGATTTCTGAGATATCATTCAGAGTATATCTCTGCCGTGCAGCAGAGCGTGACGGAGAAACACCAGTGCTAATATCAGTTGGGCTCACTGAGGGCAGCGTGGTCACATCCGTGGCAGTACATCTGGCCCTTTGCCCTGCGTAGAGGGAGTGCTGCTCTGCCACGGGTCTGGGATTTAATGCTCAAAAATATCTGCTGCACTAACAATAGCACATGCAGGGCTGGCAGAGGAAGGTTGTACTGCAGATGCTAAGCAGGACCCTAGCGCTCTCAGCCAAACTCACATTTGTCTTCAACAGCTGTTGGTCTGGGGTCAGATGTCTTAAGGATTTAGGTCCTGGCTCTTGGCAGCTGGGTGCCTCGTACAGTTAAATTTCAGGGGAATCAGCACCATCACACCTCTTCTGGGACTGCAGTTTTGATTCTTTCTGGGTCTTTCTGCTTCCAAAGGTAGTGAATTAAAAAGAACAGTTTAAAAGCAGCATCTGGGTAAATGGATGTAGAGTTAAGATAGCTGCTGCCTGTCAGGGCTGTTGTTTTAAAGAACAGCATCTCCCTTCTCCTGTCTGACTTGCTGGTAGTCAGGATTTCATTTTCTCTCTGCCTCAAGCAGCTGCGGCATGTCACACAAGAGAATCCAGTCTCTGCTTCCTTGCAAAAGTTAACCATGTCTCTTGCAACTGAATAGAGCATGAAGTAATAAATATAAATGGAGATCCAGCTGCTAGCGGAGAGGTGAGGGAGAAACTGTGACTTTGGGGATCCGGTTTAACCCTGGATTTCACTTCACTGTGCAGGGTAGGACTAGGCACTGCCCATCCAATAGACATCCTCAGTAACTCCTACTGAGGCTGTGCTTAAGTTCAAACTCTTGCTTCATTTTTTTTTTCCACAGATGAGGGTTTTACTTTCTCAGGCAGGTTTCTGCAAGTTCAGGTCTTTCAGACTTGTTCTAGAGCTGAAAGTGCAGTGGTCTGGAAGATCAGCTTCAAAATAAAATAGCTCCCAAAATGATGTGATAGAGTTGAGAACAGAGGAATAGTTTCTCGTATGAATAAGAGGTGTGCTATCTGGGACTGTTCATACAAAAGATCCACAGAACTGTGCCTCCCCTGTTCTTGTGAGTTCGCATCAACCTCCGCTTATGCAAGATAATTAAGGAGGGGAAGGTTGACTCACCCTCCATGTCTCACCAAAACGAGAACGTAGGGACACTCACAAAATGGAAGTGCCCATGGATGTGCTGCCTGGGTAGCTCACCCATTGCTTGTGGGGCCAAATAGGCAGAGCCCCTCCTGTCTGTTGAGGAGCCTTGCTGGCAGACAGCTGAGGAGGTGGAGAAAAATGATATTCCAAGGCTGTCATTCTATCATCTGTTGGAGCTGTAGGTACTGTATTCATGTCAGAGTCACAGAACATGGAGAAGGCTCCTAAATGTTCATCTTTTGTACTTGTGGAGGGTTGGTGAACTAGCCTGCATTGCACCTCAGCATACAAAACACATGCAGAGTGGGACAGCTCTATCCATAAGAATTTAGACTCTAGGTAGAAAATGCAAATAACAGGAAGCGAAAGGAAATACTCTTTTGGGAACAGAAGAACTAAATGAGCTGCCCAAGTCATGCCTGACACTTCTGGCGGAGGTAGAACTGCTCATTCCAAAGTCAGTGAAAATAGACCACCAGTAACTTACTAATAGTGAGTGATGACTTGCCTTCTAAATTACAAGAGTAAAATACCTTTCAACTCTTTCGTTTGCATTTGATTTAAAAAATAAGACATTTCCTCATTGAAAGGGGGAGCAGCATTTTGCCCAGTTCCAAATAGAGTCCTTAAGTGCTGTTTTATGCCTGCTTCTGCTCAGCAGATGTTTTCTCTTTCCTTGCAGGACAGGGAACAAGAACTAGAGCAACTGACAAAGGAGCTGCGACAGGTCAACCTCCAACAGTTCATCCAGCAAACAGGAACGAAGGTCACAGTGCTGCCAGCAGACCCTGTTGAAGTGGAGGCCCCACCTGTGGAGCTCGAGAGAGGTGCAGTACCCAGAATGGTTTGCGTGGGAGGGAGGAGGGGATAGCAGTATGTGTACCCGCTGCATTAACACCAGCATTTGCACATCAAGTGAATGCTGTGCTAGCGAAGAAGCTAGCGAAATACTGAGAGTATGGTGTCAAATATTTCTCTTAATCCCAACGGGTTAGCAGGCTATAAATAAAGCAGTGTATTAGTAACTTCTCTCTCACTGTGGCACAAGCAGAAACTTCGTTGCTGTCCCTCAGCCTCTGCTGTGTTATGTTTTGTTCCATGGTTACATTTTATTCCCTGATCTACTTGCATGGACACCTTTGTTGCAGCATTTTTTTCAGCCATCAACTTTCAAACCAAATGCATAGGGTAGGGAGGTGGGGAGGGAAGACAGGGTAACCAGGCCTTAAACATCAGTATTTGAAGAGTGTGAAGTTTGTCATTTCAGTGGGCAGAAAGCTTGGAGTTATATATAGGTACAAGTTCTTTCTGCACACTACTGCATGAACGCATTGCATGTCTCTATGCGTGTGTTCCTCGTGGGAGAGTAATGATCCTGAGTAGCTCTCTGTTTTGAAATGAGCAGGGAGTGTGCATCTCAGATCTCATCGCTTCCAATTGAGGCATTTGAATTATTTCTTGTATGTAGAACTATTTTTGTTCTTCTAAGCTGCACTAACTCTGCCAGTGAGCAGGAAGGGAGGTGTTCTGTGACATTACCTTTGGTGATGACTTTTCTAACTGCCCTCTTTCTTGTGCAGAGCCGACATTTCAGTCGGGGTCACTGAAGCGCCCTGCATCATCGAGGCAGCTCCCCAGTAACCTTCGGATTCTGCAGAATCCCCTGTCGTCTGGTTTTAACCCGGAGGGCATTTATGTATGACACTGTATACCTCTAGGAGAGGACCTAGCAAGGTACCCTGGACAAGATACACTTCTCTTTTGTTCTGCCAATGATCAACGGAAAAAGTTTTTTCTTTTTCTTTTGTTAAGCCACCCTATTTTTTGTCTTCTTCCTCCACCACACTACTTGGAGCCATACCTTGTGCACTGAAGCTGAAGAGACAGAGGGACTGTCTCGATTCAGAATTGGCAGTGGTGCAGTTGCTGTCACACACCTAGAGCGCAAAACCAAATGGAGGTTTTTTGCCACTTCAGAAGCATTTGGGAAAGTATTATTCCATGTATAGGCATAAATAAAAGACTGAGGGTGAAGGAAACCATGTATGCAACTGATCTGAGGTTTAATTTATTCCTTTTAATCAATGGACGTGTGAATGTTGACCTTTTATATTTTTTATTTTTTAACTTGTGAATAATCATGTCTGGTTGTACATCAGTCTGACAAGGTGACTTTAACGTGCATGTTCAGACATCCACCATTTGATCGAGTGCAACAACTTGCAATGCGGGGAGTTGTGTGCTGAACCTCTAAAATGGTTTCTCACCACTGACTTGGTTCGTTTCTGTTGTGGGTCATTTGTCATGTTCCATCGGTTGCTACCTTTTAAAGTTGGAAAAGTGAGTTTGTGGGATTTACTTGCTGTTGAATCTGCCTTGAGCAAAGCACCTAGTGTTCAAAAGACTGATGGAATTTAAACCTTAGCTTGGTAAGAATATTTCCAGTATACGATTGAGGATGCACTAGTTAGATGATATTTTATTATATAGAATGTATATTTGAAATATTTTGCCACATTGTATATGCCTTTTGAGAAAAGAACAATGTAAGAAGTTGTCTTCGTATATCTTACCAAAAGAGAGTAAGAGGCTTTCACTGTGTGTGATTTTGTACTTTATTTCTGCCAATAGCCATTACAGTGTTCTTGTTTTGCAGTAATCATGCTGTAGGAGGGGAACAAAACAAAACAACACAAATGAGCACCCTCTCCCAGCCTTCCAGAGTTCACCCAGGTTTTGTGGAGGGAAGAGGCCTGGCAGAGTCCTGTGAGGTTGATAGCAGAACTTCTGCTGACTGGAGTGGAGCTAGGCCAATTTCATACCAGGTCCCCCAGGTCCACCCTGTAAGATGGTAGACTCCAACCCCTCTGAAAACATACTTCTGCTCAGTCATTTACAGAACATGAAGTATTGCAAACAGAAAATTAAAACATCTGGTAGGTGTTGTTTTTTTTTGTTTTGTTTTTTTTTTACAAAAACGAAACAAACACCAAACTAACAGAGAAGTAACATGTTAATGTAACGCAGTCAAAGTGAGGTTTAGACAAAATGGCCACCAAGTAGCATGTTGGGTGTGGGTCTTGAAATTGGATTGACAGCATGCATACCAAGTTTGTAGAGTAAGTTATTGGCATTGGTGGGACACCTGATATACATTAGGAGGCTACAGCCTCATGGATGAGATGGAGAATGGATGGGCCTTACCCGGTTGCATTTGGATTTCCTGTTCTAACAGCAGCTCAAACCATCATCCACACATTTGAGGTCACCGTGACGTGAGTGAGAGGGTGTCACAGTGCTGTCACAGGTGTAGTTAATATTTAGGTCCCCAGAGCACAAAAACAAAGAGGAACCATAGAGTTCAGTCAGTGGCAAAATGACAAAACTCCCAGTATCTTTGGTAGGGTCAGGATTTTACCACTGGTAGGAAGCTCCAAGCTTTTTAGCCATTGAAAATGTTGAACTCCTAGCATCCTCTTGTGTTGATTTGCTGGTGTGCAGATAAATGTTAATTTCAATTTCCCTTTTTTTTTCCCTTTTTTCTTTTTTTTCTTTCTTTTTTTTTTTAAAGAAAAGGAGCTTCCTGGTCTTACCGACAAACAGGAGCTTTATCAGATATAGTAGAGGATGAAGGACTCTTGAGTGGTCAATGCATTTTTTATTTTCCACTTATTAATGGCATCATATATTCTAAAAACGCTGCTGTACTTAGACTAACAGCAACAGATGAGGCTGTGAACATCTAAAGAACCTTTCCAAATGGACTCTGAATTTTTACTGTTTAAATTATCAGGTCTTCTTTTTCCCTTGTGAGTGAGCTGGAAAATGAGATGTTCCTACCCAAGGAACCTTCGCAGTGCTCACAATTTTACTGTTAGTTTATCACAATTCTGTGCTCATGTTTACTGTGCCCATAACTTTGTATTGAAAAGAGAATGTGTATATAGATATATAGATATATATATTAAAAAAAAAGTAAAATATACATAGTTTCAGGACAATATCTGTCCAAGGTACTTGAGCATATATGCCTTACATTCTGGGTTCAATTTACAGGAAAAAGTCCTTCTCCAGTGAATATCTTGCATCTTCAGCACCTCCTCTTGACACTAGAGAGCTGAGGCACTCAGCACCTTGCAAAGTCTGGCCCAAATTATGCTGCATAGGAACGGGGGGAAACACAAGGAAAAGCCTGTTGCAATCTTAGCCTCATACTGAGATGAGGAAGTTTAAGGTAGATGAGCATACATATGACTTACTTCATGTTTTTTGTCAGACTTCAGGTGACTGGCCCATCCCCCACAGATACCAGTTTGAGCTGAACTGAGCTCTTGGGGCATAAAAATCACCCTCTTTCTCTGTGAGGTTATTCCTGAAGTTAGAGGGAGGAGGAAAGGGATTGAGAAGAAGAGGAAGAGCAGCTTTGGAGGGCTTGAGTTATGGTTTCCTCACAGAACCAAGGAAGGGTTTTCCCATTTAAGTTAAAAAGTAAAAAATAAAAGAAAGGCATCAGCTGATTGCATCAGCTGTTTGACTGGAGTGCCAGCCTAGAGCTGTCTCCAAGATAGCCGCAGCATCACCACGGGGACCCTCCTTTTCAGGGCTTTAGCGTATGTTGGGGTGGTCTAGAAAATGTTTACAGCTGTGCAAAGGAGAGGCTTTTGTGTCTGAACCTGCCATTTGTGAGACGGCGACAAATCTGCAGCTCCCTCCCTCCGTATTCCTGTTGCTTATTGAATTTCAGCCAGGTTAAAGTTTTGTAGCACTTTCACCCTGTCTGTAAATAAACCAAAAAGGAACGGCATGCCATCACATCAAATGTGAATCGAACAATGTGTTACGGTTATAAAATTGCCTCACGTTACGGCGCTGAGAGTTTTGCTTGTGGTCGATTACAGAACCTCACTCTTTTTTCAGAAATGTAGAAAAATTCATTTCCAGAAGTGTTTCAAACCTCCTCATGGGGCATTAGCAGAAGAGTAGTTACACATACTCATTCTAACGAGTGCCAGATTATGTACTGGCCAGCATGATAATTAGTTTTGTTTGCGTTAAATAGTTGAATACGCAAGCACTGTTCCAGTGCACAGGGAATTTATATGGAGAACTCCTGAAGTTTATTACTAATGGAAATCAACTGTTACCTCTGCAATCCACGAGGACACAGTTTATTTTTGGTGGCGATGCTATGTTGTTGGGGGAAGGGGGAGTGACTGACTGACGAGCCAGTAGGGTAAATGCCGAGGTAAACGTTCTGGGTGCCCAAGCAACGGAGAAATGCAAATCCCACTTTGAAAAGTGAGCTAGGAACCTGCCTCCCATTATACTTCCGTGGGACTTAGGTTCCCAAGTGCCTGAATTGCTTCTGAAAATGCTATGTTAGCTTTGTGATTACTTGTTTTTATAAACCCTAGCAAGCTGGAAGGAAGTTCTTCAGCAAGAGAACTACCACTAGCATTAGCAATATGCAAACGTGCTTTCAATGTGAGGTAAGAGGGAAAAGATCTTTTAGTGAAGTTAGTCTCCTCTTGGGGCAATAATTGCCTTCTTTTTAGCTTGAAGAGTATATTTTAGTGAACTGGGATCATATGAGTATGAACAAAAAACAGATCTCATAATTTTTAGTGGGTTATCTTGAAGCATATAAATTCCTGATGTGCATTAACTTGAGTGAATTGGGCCTTAATGATCCGTGTAAATACCAAAACTGTATTCAGATATTTTTTTCCAGGAAAAAATCCTTAGTGGTCTGTACTGTATCAAAATTGATAAGTGTCAAAGTGTTACTTTATATTACACTTCTCTTTTTTTTTTTTTACTGAACATTGAAACATGCATGTTTGTTTGCTACAGTATTTTAATGTTTTGGATGAAGGCCATCAGTTGTATGGAGATGACAAAACAATCACTCTATTTATTCAGTATTGCTGCTTAAAGTTTTCAAAATAAAGCTTTCAATGCCAATATAGTGACTGATTGAAAGCTGTTTGAGCTCGCTCTTCAGCTGGGTTTTTTTTTTTTTTTTGTTGATTTCTTTTGTTTTTCATGTTTATAGAAAGCTAAAGAACTGAAACTTGGTATATGAGCTGTTCTACCAGCAAGGAATTATTGCAATAATCTTGTGGGGTGGCTGGGTGTATGTGTGCAGTATATACGGGAATACGTGCATGCAGTGAATGCTTTGAGTAAATGGACTGCTGAAGAATGTTCAAATCCTTTGCAGTGTTGCGAGCAACTTCCAGGTGCGACCAAATACTGTTTTAACACTTCGTACCATTGTGCAATGCTTAGGAGGGACAGAATGAGTAGAGGTGGTCTTAAAGGATAAATTCAGAGTCCTTTGGACCAAATAGGGTTTAAGCACAGATGTGTTTCTGAATTGGGCCTAAAATCATGTTCTGGTAGAGAAGTCTTTTCCGTTGCAGCAAGGATGCTTCATTTCAAGCGTGTTCGGTACCTCTGAAAATGCAAGCGGTTCCCAGATGGATCAAGCACGTCCACTACATCTAGTGCAAAGGGTATCAAAATGCAGAGGACATGCACGCTTGTGAATACGGCCACCTGGTGAAACTACTCACTGGGGGCTCAGACTGGAAGATGAGAGTTGCTGAAGCTTTAACATTGAGAAGCAATGCCAACTAACTGTGAAAACACAAACGAGCATTTTCTTACTGCTCTGCTTCAATGCAAGATAAAAATCTGTACTATATGTAACTATATTTTGTCATTTAAAATGCTTCTATTTTTTGATTATTCTCATGAATGGTTGACAAGAGATATTGGATATGCTCCCATACAATAAATTCCCCTCTGAAACTTTGGGTCTTTACCGTTCATGGTTTGCTGGAATTGCACTGTACCTTTTGCATACATCTCATCTACAGCTGAACTCTGTCCATCAGAGAACACGGTCTTCTGTGTGTCTGGAGCTCAAATGCTTTCAGAAATGGCCTTGTGTTGAGCGTGACACTGGCTGCTCCCAAATGACAGTTTACCTGGGGGCAGGGGACACGTGCCTGGTCAGTGTGGGCCTCTACCAGAAAGTGTGCACATACAGTATTTTCAATACAAATACAGCCAAGAAATTGAAGGGATGATGGAGCTTGTTTGTACCTGAAGAACTGCCACTAAGATTCATATTGATCCCCCGGTAACAGGAAGGGTCTGCAACTCAGAGAAAATGTAACTTGTAAAGCAGGGAGGCAGGGGTTGTTAGATGATCAGTGAGGGGAACTGAATATACAGAACCTTCAAAGAAAAACACACAAGATGCATATGCTTCAGCAGGAGGAAATAGAGCTTTGAACAGAAAGCTGAAGGCTTGATTCAGGTTTAATTCCTGTGCTGAAGACAGCGGGGCACATGAAGATCACTTGAGTTCGTTGTTGTTGATCAGGTGAACTTGCCACAGCCAGGGAACAGTGATTTCAGCTATCAAAATACAGTCCTTAGGCTAATGTCCTAACAAATCTCTTTTCCTAAACCAACTGAAGCTTAGTCCTGTTAGTTGTGAAGATAAACGAGCTAACCGTAGTAGTGCTGTTGACAGACAGAGGAGGTCATGAGCTTCACTGAAGCCCTTGCTAGCGGCATTCATAACTGGCAGGACCGTGTAAGTTTGTAGAGGACCTCTGCTCCTGAAAGATGCCGTTTTCTGCTTCTGTGCAAGTCACCTAGCTGCTTCTTGTGGTAACTAAAGCTTCCCAGTGTGCTCCAGTAGAGCCAGTGGCACAGCTAATGGTTCTGATCTTTTGCTTTGCTTTTAAAGAACAAAGCAGTGCTGTAGCATTAACTAGCTCCGTGTAGCTGGACCACTAATGAGTTGCAAAACCAAAGCAGATCAATGGTCTGTTATGTTTAGAAGCTATTCTGAGTTCTTCTGTCTGTCACACCCTTGTCAGCTAGGTGATATTTCTTTGTAGTCCCAATTTTTAATGATTGTTTCAACTAAGTTCTTTAGTGTCTGATGTGGGACACAGTAAGTGACTGTCCGTTATTGTCTTTCTTGAAAATGATATATTTGCCAGCTTTGGTAATGTAGCTAGTGTCAATGAGTGAACACTGACTAGGTCAGCCACTGTTTCATCATTAATTTTCTCCAGAAATATTGGATGGAGATAATCTCAGCTGGTCTGGTTTCTTCTTCTTTTCCAACTGTGTACTTTGTCCCTTTCCTTGCAGCGAGTTCTCTGTTCTGTATGCTGTCATGTCACCAAACTATGGCTTTGAGTTGCTAAGCATAAGCTACTGTTTGGTGGGTGACTTCATAGAATCATAGAATGTCCTGGGCTGAAAAGGACCACAATGATAGTGTAATTTCAATTCCTCTGCTATGTGCAGGGTCATCAGACCAGGCTGCCCAGAGCCACATCCAGCCTGGCTTTGAATTCCTCCAGGGATGGGGCATCCACAACCTCCATAGGCAACCTGTTCCAGTGCATCACCTCCCTCTTAATGAAGAACTTCCTCCTAACATCTAACCTGCACCTCCCCTGTCTCAGCTTAAAACCATTCCCCATTGTCCTGTCCACCCTCCTGCTCCCCCTCCTGTTTATACGCTGCCTTCAAGTACGGGAAGGTCACAAGTTCTCCTTGGAGCCTTCTCTTCTGCAAGCTAAACAAGCCCAGTTCCTTCGACCTTCCTTCACAGGAGAGGTGCTCCAGCCCTCTGATCATCTCATTAGCGCTTGTCTGGATTCATTCCAAGAGCTCTGCATCTTTCTTGTACTGAAGTCTCCAGGCCTGGATGCAGTACTTCAGATATTGCAGGGAGCCTCTTTGTCATGTGCTAATAATGCAAGAAGAAACTTGATACAAAGAGATTATAAACATACCTGAGCACCCTCCCCACTTGTCTCATTGGCTCAGCCATTGATTGTGCCCACATGCTGCTTCTGGTGTGTCTGTGTGTCCCTGGGCAGGAAACTTCCTTGGTGTCCTGTAGACATCCCTGGTGTTTCTCTCCCATGCATGTGATTTGCTCTGCAGCAACTCCTGGCTAAAATAACCATCCTTTTTTGATTGTTTTATTTTCTAGAGATGCTTTTCATATCTGAATCCCTGACTATCCTCCTATGCAGGAGTCTGCAGTGAGGGAGTATCATTAGGGTAATCCTTTTTATTTAGTCATCCAGGAGCTTAACATGGTGTAACAGCTACACAGCAGAAGGAATTCTCAACTGAAAGAGCTGACAGCTGGATGTCAGTCTCTGGTATTTGCTTTGGTCCACGTGAGTTAATTATATATTACTTTGATTTCACTTTCCAGTCCTCTGAGTCACAGTTGTTGAGGAAAAGGAGGGTTACAAAACAAACGTGAAGTCTAGTCAACAGGACAGATTCCTGTGCAATAACACGTTAGTGAAGGGTATTTGGCCTGCAACACATATAGGCTTTTTTATAGCACCTCTCTCATAATTCAGTTCATTCATTAACTAAATACACGTTGGCTTGTTCCCCAGCAGCATGCTTTCATTTGTACTTTTCCCCCAAAATACAGAGCTGATGCTGCTGTTTCAGCTATGTTTTCCCTTTCTGTGCATATTTTTGCACACCCTATTTTGTGCTTGTTATTCCAGCTATGCACTTTGCCTTGCTTTACCTCCTTGCAGCAGGAAAAATAAATAAATAAATAAATAAATAAAGTGGTAAATAATAGGGAGATCTACTGAGAAAATGCAATATAAAAGACGTAATACTTAATCCTGATCCAAGGTGGAAGGAATAAAGCTTTCATAGAATCATAGAATCCTTAGAGCTGAGTAGAGACCTCTGAAGGCCATGTAGTTCAACTCCCCTGCAATGAACAGGATCACCATGGCTAGATCAGGTTGCTCAGGGCCTTATCCAACCTTGCCTTGAAAGTCTCCAGAGTCTGGAGGGGGGAAGGGGAGAAGAAGTGCACCAACATCTGTGACTTGATTATTTGCCCTTCAGCTTCTTTCACAACATGTGTGATGGAGGGTGAAGAGAACCATTCAGCTTTAGAGGCAATGACAAAGTACCACTGGGTACCATCAGCAGCTGTTGTGAAAATAAAATGCAGGCCAGCCTTCAAATGGGGAATAACTGGAATGTCTTAATAACAAATATAGTTGCATGTGTCACAGGCTGCAATAATATATCCCTTGGACTAGATTCACCAAACTGCTTCTGATCAAATGCTGTGTGTGAGAAAAGATTATTTGACTTTCTCAGTCAGAATTAACCTGAGGTGAACTTTGATCAGTGAGGTAGAACTGCCTTTCTGGGAAGCTGATATAAAATCCAAGAACACCAGCCATCATTTAACTACAGCACCGCTGCTGTAGCGTTGTCTTAACAGTTACCTTGACCTAAAAAATCTGCATCGTGGTTACCACAACTATGACCTGGATTCTCCACTGTCTGTTGATTGTCTCATGATCAAAATGAGCGTGGATGAGACAGAGACACAGCTAAATGAGAAAGGTAAGGATGTCCATTAGCTGAGTGCTGGTGTGTAAGGTTTCACTAGATGCGGGGCACTGGGTAATCTTGCCCCTTTGCCTCTATCAAATCACTGCAATTACAACGAGGTCTACACGAGAGGGCAGCAGTACATGCCTACATGCCTGGAGCAGCAGTTGCACAGCAAACTGGAAAGCAGATTGTCTGGGCACACAGCACATGAGAGAGAATCACGTAAATACACAACATTCCATCTTCACATGTTTTATTTCTGAACGGACGCAGTAATGCTTACAAAGAGCTGTGTCCTTGTAGCAGCGAGTGTGGTTGAGGCACAACTGATGCAGTTCCCAGGCCTGGTAGCTTTCTAAAACCTATGTGAGTTGAAACATTCCACTGTGCCTGGTGTATTTCCCTTGGACTGAGAAGTTCATTTATTTTACAGCTCTGCCACCAATTTCCTGTGTGTGACCCTGGGTGAGCTAATATAATCCCCCTGGATTGGAGTCCCCTTGCTGTAAGCTTGAGATAATGCTGGTTCATCCCCTTTGACTTTGTCCATATACTGCAAGCCCTGTGTGGAACCATGCCTCATTTGCTATTTGTTTCGTAAATAGTACTTAGCCCACTCTGGTCCTGATCTTGGCTGTGCCATCTAGATACTATTGCAATAAATTCTATCTTTTCATGGTACCAAGAGGATGACATGAAGTCACTCTGAGTTACCATTACTGTAAGTGAGAGCAACATGCAGACCTGATAGGGGAAGATGGAGGTTTCTGAAGGTGAATTCTTGTTCAGCTTTAAACTGCTTTTTCTATAAAGGGATAAAAAGGAAAGTCAAGTAAAGGAATAAAAACCCTCTTATTTCAACTTCAGTTCAACCACTTCTTTCAAAGTGATGCTATTGTAAGAGGCAGCCTAGGTCCTTTCCCAAGTGATATGTGGAGCGTGTTGTAGCTGATCAGTACAAATGATTGACTGAGAACACTGAATGTGCTCAGTGGTCCTAAGCGTTCCAGTATTTCCACAGGTCTGCTGATGTCCTAACAACATGTGAGCACCTAGTAATCTGCTGTGAAATGTTGCCATTTCAGGGTTGTCTGTAGAAACCCTTAGAGAAGAGAGAAAGTGCACAATAGTTAAGCTATAGAAGCAGGCTGCCTTTCTGCAGCTGTTTTCTGACTCTGCAGCCTCGTACAGAAGGAGCGCCCCTCAGTGAGGCTGAGCACAAAGACTTCAACTCTTCTGCTCAGTTCTGAGATGAAATATAATTTTAAGGCATTGCCATTTACATAGTAATTAGCACAGCTACTGGTATTTGACAAAGCAGTGAATAATCAGCTGATGGCATCTTACCTCAAGTCCTGCTCCATTGAATTCTCACTGCTACCTTTGTCCACAGTTATCTGGGGAACTGTTCAGCTGGAAGCACCTGCTTCTGGGTGCTTCTGGCACCTGTTTCAGTAGGAAAAATGGACTTAGCCCATCCCAGGCATGCAATAAGACAGGACAACCACTTATATGCAAAACCAGGCCTAGCAGCCTGAGAAGTGTGAGTACTTGGTGAAATGGCCTGTTTGACATTGTTGGAACACAGCCTAAAGTTCTCAAGAAGGAAGATCTGTTGCATATGAACACACACATATCTGCATTTAGTCAGGGCAATACTACTATTGCTTTTGTTGAGTTGGAAAACGAAGGTCCAGGGAGGCGAAGCACCTCCACAGAATACTCACCATCTCTATGTACCTACTTCTGAATGCGAATCCTTTACTAAAATGTCCATTCTGATCTCACAGAAAATGCAGAGTTCTCCAACAGTGTTTTGCTCAGGCTGGAGGGCCATCTGGCTTAGTATCTGGTCTTTAGCTCCTGAGCAAGAGGTAAATGAATAGAGCTCAGTAGTAAGCACTACTGGGGTCTGGGGCTACCAAAATATCCTACACAAAGGAAGCTGCTCCTAACCCTTCAATAAGAGGATTAATCCTATCCTGATAGCAAAAGATTTATCTGCTTTTCAAATTAAGCAATGGAAGCACTTCAAAATAATAATAATATCTCCATTTGCAAGCGTTGGGCCAGTTCAATCGATAAAGCCACAATGATTTTACCTATGAAATCTAATTAGTTTGTTTTAAACTTGAAGTTTTATCCTGCAAAATGAACGTTTTCATCCACCATTGATTTTAGCACAGTGGTTTCAGAAATGCAGGAGGAGTTTGGCTCCTCGCAGGTGTAAGCCAATTTAAGTTCATCGGAGGGGACTGCAAAGTGGGAAAGCTGGAATTAACAACAATAACACGCTGTTGTATGATGAACCATCAGGTTTGTTTTCTTACAGTGCAGATCATCAAGACTCTGGTTACCTTCACCAGTTTATCAGCTTCAAGAAGTAAAAATACTCCTAGAGCCTGACCTAACAGTAGGGGTAATCCTCCTGGCATTGTTCTGTCTCATTCTGGATGTAGAAATGCATACATTCTCTGATGCATACAGACAGGTGCATGGCATTTCATGGCATCTGTGTCTGATTAAAGCCAGAAGGTGAAAATGTAACTGAAGGATATTAACCAAAGGAACTCAGTCTGAACTATGCAGTTTCAGGATGGCTGTATCTGCAGATAAAAAATTGAGTTTATTACAATTTCTTCTTAAGGTAACTGTACTTAGCTAACTGGTACTTACGCCAGTAAATACAATTTGCCTTTTTAGCTAGGAAAGCAGCAAAACAAAACCAAAGTGAACTTTGATTATAGCCAGATTTAGTTCCAGTGGCGGAAGCAGTAACCACGCATGGTATGTTTTGATTTGAAGATACATCAGAATCTACAGTGCTTTGAAACAAAGCGTCAAAAAAGTGGGCAACTCACAGTGTTGCTTCTGCTATTATTCATGGTTGCACGGCTGAACTGCAGCTTCACCTACCTCCTTCTGGCTCAGCCAGGAGCTCATCTCACAATGCAGAAGTGTCTTCAAAGAAGCATTCTCTTGATGGCAACATCATGTTGAGTAGACTCACAGGCCACGTCTGTGAGAATGAAAGGGATCCCCTCTTTACAGGCTTGTACAGATGCAAATGATGTGACTGTACCCACTAGGGAAAAGGTTAGGGTACCCTAAACTACAAGCATGATGTTTCTGACCGGGCAGCTTCTTCTTTTTTTTTTCTTGGAAAAGATACAGGTGATCTGAGAAACAAAAATAAGGGACACGCAGCACCTTGTCACTGAGTTTGACAGACAACTCAATTGCCCTCTGCCCCTTTGAATGTACAGACCTACTAAACCCAAGCAAACCCCTAATATTACTGCATATTTTTAAAGCAGTTCTAGCACAGGTTGCAGGAAACAGCTGGGCTCTTGGAAATGCCTTCTAGGCCTGGCAAGACACCGATGGCAGCACACATCCCAGAGACAGCTGCTGGGGCATGGCGTACAGATCGCTCACTGAGGTCATTTGAAATAACTGTACTTACCCTGTAATGTACAGCACAGGAACTTGCCCCTGTGACCAGCTTTTAGGCATTTTGTATCGCTGCGTCATGTTCTGCAGGCAGGTGGATGGATCTTCACTTTACTCGTTTCTCTGTCCTGTAGAACAAGCTGCAGCCCCAAGTTTACACAGGCATTTTTCTCTATGGATGGACTAGGAGTGCGCACAAACACTGCCTGATGACAGCATCCCCTTAGACATCACTAACTCCTCTCTCAGGTGTAAGGAAATGCTGAAGACTTCTCTCTACAACAACAGAGGGCACCACTCCTCACTCAGAAAGCTGCAGCTGGAAGAGGAGCGGCTTTGTATCCATGCACAAGTTTGCTAAGCAGAACGTTTCCCTCCTGTAGGTGGTTTGGATCGGATGCATTTCTCCCCCCAGCAGGCTCAGCCCTGCACCTCCCACTGCTGCGGGAGGCTCTGGATAAGAGCTGCGTTCGGAGACGCACGCTGTCCCTTGGGGATCTCATTGCAGTCTGCACAGGAGAGTTAGTTAGGAGCGAGTTAGGCACTCGCTTGCTGTGCAATGCTTTGATATTAGGGTCTTAATATGAGGTAAGAGTTAACTAGAGTGCCAGCTGCAACGCCGGCTCCCGCGCACACCCGTATTTGTGTGTAACATAAAATGCATCATTACGCTGCAAAGCAGGGCTGGAATCCAGGTTCGTTCTCTCAGATGACCACGTTATCTCCTCGCTCTCACTCCTCCCCCCTTCATGGCGGCTCAGCACATGCCGGGCAGCGTGCGGCCGGTCAGCTGGGCGAACGCGTGACGGCGGCTGGTGCCTGGCGCTGTGGCGAGCAGCAGAGCTGAGGCGGCCCCTGCGCCCTCACAGGGCACGGGCGGCTTGTTTCAAACCGAGCCGACGGCATTAACGCTGCAAGACGGCATCCTAGAGCCGGCTTGGCCGGGGAACGCGGAGCGGGGCCATCGGAAGGGTCACTGCCCTGGGACGGCAGCCCCGGAGGCGGCTCGGAGGGCTGCGGCCCAATGTTTAGCTCAGAGCCGTGCCAAGGGATGAGCGGATGAACGGCTGCTCCTGTGGAGAGATGCTTTGCAAGCAGCGCTGTGTGTCAGCAAAGCTTGGTGCTGCCTGCTGCCAGCTGTGGGCATGAAGCCTTGGCAACTGTGTCTATAAAGTGCAGGGAGCATCGAGTCTCCTTCAGCATCCATCAGCACAGTGGGCTCCATAGTGCAGAGCATAGGGCTCTGAATGCACTCGTACAGCCCTATTCTGCTGAGTAAGAGCGTGCTGCATTTACGTAGCTCTTTTCCTGAGGCTGCTCTTCAGAAATGGCTCACTTGTGAGAGTGCCGTGACCGCAAGCTTTTCAGTTTTGGTATCTGGTTCTCTGGCTTTGGTCTGGATGGAGATGGATCACACAGACCTGGCTCACTTCAGCTCTAAGGGGGATGAGCAGGGGCGCAGCTTGGAGGTGCTTCCCTGGGTTGCAGTCACACAGACAGCAATGCCTGTATTTGGGGATCTGCTGGTACCAGAGGATGGAGGGACCCAGCTCACAGAGCGCTCAGACAAGGGAAGAAAACAACAACAGAAGGTCTTTATGGGTGCTGGAGAAAGCTGTCCCCAGGCCCTGGGCCTTACAGAGCTGCCTTAAACCATGGTTCCAGCTTCCTGAGAAGCACAAGGCCATGGCCTGCCACCCGTGCCATGCATGACCTGCCTCCTCCAGGCACTGCCAGGCAGGAGGAAGCATGCTGGTGCCCCAGGAAGGGAGAGCCATGCTGCTTGACCTGGGCCTGGGTGATGGAGGCAATGGTGAGGTTTGTGTGTCCTGTGACTGCACAAGGCACCCAGAGACAAGCGGCAGCAGCAGCAGCTTGCTCTGCCTGGATCTGTTTGGGACTTGCATAGCTGCTGCTACTGGCAGGTGAGCCACTAGTTTCTCTGAGCTGTTCTGCAGCATAGCCAGCAACAGTGAAGAGAAACTGAGACTTTCTTGAGTGAAGCTGGTTCTAAAAATGACAAGAGGAAATCAGGCATTTCTGTTTCTTGTTTTCTTTAAGGTCATGTTTTAAGTACATTTCTGCAGCTCACAGGCAGGAAACTTCTCAAGTGAAGGCAAAGATCACATGACTTCAGGAGCTGATGTTCAAAGAGGAAACACATTGTGGGACCTGCAGACTATGAATTTGCCTTTGCTGAAACACTGCAGTGCACGCAGTCCCCAGGCTTGCTGAGTACTGAACACAGTCAGTCTGCCCCAACTAGCAGTAAAAATAACACCAAGCCAACAAGCCAAAAAGCCCCGAAACTTAGACTTAGGACCTACTTCAAAACCAATTACACTCAAGAAACAGACTCACACTGACTTAATTGGTAGGTCGGGCCATTCTTAAACAGAGTCAGTAGTCAGTTTGAGTTCTGTGACTGTAATCTTTCCAAACATAAAACTTTCATTGCCTTAAGTGGGAGTTAGATGATATTACCTTCCACTGGCTTAACAATGTGCATTTGGCACGCTGTGGAACCTTGGAACCTTCCGTGCTGTCATAATATAGTGGGTAAGTAAGACCTGTTTTCAGACTTTATTGCTTAAGAAAATACATTTACCCCCTTTATGTTGTGTCTCGTGGTTTATGAGAAATACAGCATCTATCCCAGCGTATGCCATACGTACAGCACCCAGTCCTGCACTCTTAACACCAGGGAAGCGCAGGTAAGAGTTGCACCATGTATTACAGAGTTACAGAAAGTAGGTAGGAATAACAAGCACTGATATTTGCATGTAAGTCAATATATATTTAAGCCTGCCAGCCTGTTGTCTGCTGTTTATATGCATCTATTTAACTTTGAGAAAATGTCAAACATACAGTTTGGCTCAGGCTCCAAAGGGATCTGAGGAAGCCTGGAATTGAATGGAAACCTGAAGAGCTGACTCTGCGGGTCCCTCCTGGCATTTGCTTTTTGCCTGCAGCAGCAGTGGGTTATCAGCCCCAATTACAAGCTTCTTTGAAAACTGGTTGCTTTTGTTAGGCAGCAGTATTATATGAACACACATATTTTGCCTTTATGTTTTATGTAATAAATTAATAAGACTCCATTGACGCTGTAACTTGGCATGAAATCATTTGGCACGCTTGATTCAAGGGCTAATAAAAATAAGCCGTCCCGTTATTGCACATGGTAAACACTGCGATTGGTAAAACCCTGTCAGGATCTTGGTTTATAGCCCAATAAAATCTAAGCTGATCCGTATTCCCAAAAGCTGGAAATGTGACAAAGACACGGAGGCTGGTCCTCACTAGGGTTTCACACCACCCAAGTTGTGTAGGAGGGGTAGCGACGGGCTTTTTCAGAAGTGCTCATGGCTTTGCCATTTCTGTGCATGGCATAAACTGGCACGAAGGGCTTCACGTACAGTAAGGCCCATTCCCTCCCTGGTGAGAGGGTGCAGGAGCACGGCCAGCCTGGTGTAGCTGTTTAGGCATGCAGCTCAAAGCAATGAGGCTGCTGTGCTGCAGGGCAGAAGGGCTGCACCCAGCTCCCTTTCATCCCTGTGACAGCCCCATACGTGGAACAGCAGCATCCATGGCCAGCAGCAGTTCTTAACAGTGCCTTCACTACACTTTGCTTTCAGCCCACAGCAACCGATCTCCACAGGTACAGGGGAGTGAAATAGCAGCCCTGAGACTGGATGGGAAACATCACAGATTGGGATCTTTCTATGGTATCTTTTTCTAGCAGAAATTAACGTTACTATAGTTTCCCTATAAAGAGACACACACCTGCTTCCTAACAATCGTGTTTGAACAGTTTAAGAACAGAACTCATTTTTCACCCGATTTGTACGTCCTCTTGTATCCCAAAGGCCCACTGCAGTCAGCACAAGTTTGCTGTGATATCTGCACTCCAACTTCATTCCGTCAGGGTAGCCGAGTACTGGTGCTGAGGAGCCAGAAGAGGGAGCAAGAAGCACTCTCTATTTCTCTCTTACATAAACGCAGGCTGCTGTTGGAGGGCTTCCTTAATTTTATTTCCCTGGAACAGGAAGAATTTGGGGAAGAAAAGGTGATGAGCGGCTCAGATATTCAAGCTGCGCAGGTCTTTAGGGCAGCGTATTTCCATGCTGTGCGTTACCCACCTGCTCCCACTGCTCTGCCCTCCCCCTGCCCCAAAGGTTCAGCTTCCCCAGCTGATTTCCAGCCGGGACAACAACTTTGGAGTTCAGGTACTCTTGGAACTGACCGTCACGCAGCTCATCACGTTTGCTCACGGTGAACAAAGACAGCAGATAATCCAGCAGCAGAGATGCTGGATTCATTTCAAAAGACAAAACCGGTTATTTTGCAGGAAGAAGAGGGAAAAGGTCAGCATCAGGTGGGGGCACGTCTGTTCCACGCGCGCTTTACGCGCTGCTTTATGGAACACACGCTGCTTTGTGCCACACGCATCTCTCACACCAGAGCTGGCCAAAGGGACTCAAGGGAAACGGAGCACATTGAAACCCAGCTTCAAAACGTGACGTTTCCATCACCGTCAGCTGCAGCATCACCCCTTGGGACCCTGCATCCACCTACCGTTATTACCTTAAGTAATAACTATCTTAAGTAGTAGACAACCCCGTTTTGCGTATTAAAGTTTTTATTCCTTAGTAAGAATTTCTTTTGAATCACAAAATAGTGTGGAAATATTTAGATAATAGAATTCACGGAGTGCTGGAAAATACGGAATATATAAAGACCGGTCTCTAATATATCACATACTAATCTGTTCTAAACCAGCTGGTTTCTTGCAGACAGGATTTATTTTCTTTTAATAATTTAAGACAGCGTAAGCTTGTATCAAGCGTAAGCATCGTAACAAAAGTGCAACTTGTTCAGCAAATCCTCCCAAAAGGTATTTAAACTCAAAATATCATCATTAACACGTAGTTGTTTTTTTTTTCTCCCTACAAAAATAGCATGTCAGACATCATTAATCGGATGTATTAACAACTATGTACATACAGCCGCTCAGTAGGCCGCTAAGGTCTGGAACGTTGTTTAAACACAGCGTTTGAGGCGAACAGCAGCAACAGCAGCAGCAATGCACCGAAGCGCCGGGCAGAGCCGGGTACGAGTCAGACTGTTGTGTCTCACCTCTTACATAACATTCAAGTGAGATTTCTCACAGTGCTACCTTGGCAACAAACTAAAAATATCCAGGCAAGGTCTCGGTTTAAGCCTTATTATAAAAGCTTTATCTGTGTGATTATCTGGCGTCTGGTTCGGCTCCAGAAAGGGAAATCGCGATGCTCGGGAATGGGATGAGGGGAGAACCCTACCGGGAAAGTCGCCCCAAAGGTCTCGGCGTCCGATTGCAAAGCGGGGAGGGGGGTTTCCTCCGGTTTGTGGCAGTCAGAACTTAGGCTCAAACGAGCTCGGGCTGACCGGCCGCTCTCCGCTTTCTAAGGGAGGGGAGGGAGGGGGAGAGAGAGGGGTTTTCTTTCCGTAGTTCAGTGCAGAAACATTCATTTTACACAGCACAGTTCGGGGGGGGGGGAATCTCCGGGGAACACGCTGAATTAAATAGAGAGGGGTGAGCACAGACGCAGCCGTACAGAGCCGAAAACAGAGCAGCCGAACGCGGGGTTACATAACGGCTCTGCCCTCCTTCCCCGCACTCCCGAAGCCGGCGGCGCCCCGGGGTGCCCAAGGCACTGCGGCCGCCCATAAAGTGCTGGCACAGGAGCGGGGCTCCGCCGCCCCTCCGCCCCAACCTGAGCCCGCCCGGCGCGGTGCGAGCATCTCGGCGGGACCCAGGGACACTACAAACCCATCACAATAAGGTGCGACATTGAAGTTACCTTAGAGAGAGGGAAAAAAAAAAAAAAAAAAAAAGTATCCTTACTATTTCTCTTCCTTTCCTCCTTCTTTTTCTTTCTTTTTTTCCTTAACATATGTATGCACTTATAAAGCCAAACATTAAAAAAAAGAAATACTGAGTAGTAAATTGCGTCCCGGACGGTCCTCTGCGGGGTAGCGGCGCGGGGGGCTCGGCGGGTCCCTCCGGCACCGCCTCAGCGCTCACGGCCCCTCGGCTCCGGGCTCCTCGGCGGCCGCGGGCTCCGCTTCTTCGCCGGGCTCGGCGGCGGCGAAGGGGGGCGGCAGGTGGGGCGCCGGCGACAGCCCGGCCGCCTTTTCGGCGGGGCCCAGCACGGACGACAGGCAGGGGAACGAGGCGGCGGCCGCGGCGGCTGCGGCGGCGGCTGCGGCCGCCTGAGCCGGGATGCCGGGGTAGAGCAGCGGGATGGGAGCGGCGGGGTAGAGGTACTTCTCCAGGCCGCCCTTATCCAGGAAGGGCTGCACGTAGGCGGCGGCCGCCGAGGGGGAGATGAAGTAGAAGGGCAGGCAGAAGGGGGCCGCGGGCTGTCCGAAGGGCGCCGCGCCGCCGCCCGCGCCCAGCGCCATCAGCGAGCCGAGCAGCGCGGCGTCGGCGCCGCGGGCAGCGCCGGGCAGGGCGGCGCCGGGCGGGGGGCTGCCGCCCCTCTCCAGCCTCGGCCGCTTGGGCGCGGGCGGCGCCTCGTCCCCCGCCGGCTCCTGCTTGACGGGCAGCGCGGGGAGCGGCCCCGCCGGTCGCGCCTCGGCCTCGCCGCCGTAGCCGCTGTCCGTGTCCGTGTCGGTCTCGGCGCCCGGCTCGGCGGCGTGAGTCCGCTGGATGACGGGCACGCAGTGCGCCTGGCCCTCCGGCTTGCGGGCCGGCGCGCGGAGAGGGGCGGGCGGGGAGGAAGAGGAGGGTCCCTTGGCGAGCGGGCCCGGCGGCGGCGAGAGGAGCCGCGGGCCGGGCAGGAACTGCGAGGAGACGGCGTGCAGGTGGCCGAGGAGCTGGGCGCAGCGCTGCTCGCGGGGGGTCCAGCTCTCGGAGCGGGACAGGAACTGCAGCACCTCCTTAGCGCACGTCTGAAAGCCCGAGTGGAAAGCGTCCAGGTCGGCCTGCACCGGTGACTTGACGGAGCGCTCCCCTGCGGGAAAGCCCCCCGGTGCCGGGGGGGACAGCGTTCGCCCGCCGCCGCCGCCGAGCGCTGCCCCGCTCCGCACCGCGCCCGCCCCCGGGCCCGCGTACCGCTCTGCAGAGCCACGATCTTCTGGTGCTGCTGCTCCGTCAGCGCCGTCAGCGCCTTCAGGTGCTTCAGCGTCAGCTCCAGCACCACCGCCTTCTCCAGGTGCCCCAGCGTCTGCAAGGCAGGCGGCGGGCGCTCGGCCTCCTCCCGGCTGCGCCGCCGGGAGCCGAGGCTCCCCCCAGGGCTTACCGTGAGCTTGAGGTGCTCGGGCAGCAGGTCCTTCAGCTGCGCGATGCACTCGTTGATCCTGTCCCGGCGCTTCTTCTCGATCAGCCGGTGAGGCAGTTTGTACGTCTCCTGGCACGGAGGCGCCCGGCGTCACGCACGGCCCCGGAGCCCCGCACACCCCGCACACCCCGCACCGGGCAAGTTCGGAGCGCGGTGCCGGAGCGCCGCAGCCCACCCTTACCCACCCTTACCCACCCTTACCTTGCTCTCGTCCCGCTTCACGCCGCGCTTGGGTTTGCACATGTAGAGCGCCGGGTAGTCCAGCCTGCGGGGACGCGGAGCTGCATCCCGGCCCGGAGCGAAGCCCGACGCCCCCGAACGGCCGGCGGGGCGGCGGAGCCACCTCCCCGGGGCGAGAGAGCGGAGCCGGGGCGCGTTGGGGACGCTTACCCTATGAAATCGCGGTGCTCCAGCAGCTGCCGCTCGGGCAGGCGGGAGATGCCCTCGTCCATGGCGGGCGGCGGGCGGCGTTCCCTCGCTGCGCTGGCCGGGATCCGCGGGATGCTGCGAGCGGGCTTCGGGGATCCGCGGGCGGAGCTGCGCACATGCAGCCTCCGGCCCCTTCTCCCGTGCAGTGGCGAAAGCGTGCGGCGGTTCGGCCCCCCGCCCCCGCCGCTCCCCCTGCCCGCCTCGCTCCCGCAGCACCGCCGCGTTCGGCTGCCCGCGGGGCACGCGCGCCGCCGGCCCGCCCCGCACCCGGCTCACGTGCGGAGCGCGCCGGGAGGGAGGGAGGGAGAGAGGGGGCGGGACGGGGGGCGGGACCCGCGGGGAGCCCTCGGAGGGCGGCGGGGTGGGGGGGTCCCCGGGCCGCCCTGCCGGAGAGCGGCGATCCCGGGCGGCTGCCGGCGCTGCTGGATGTGTGCTGGATTCTAGCGGTGTGTTTATTTCCACTTCTATTCACGTAACGCTCTCGTGCTTTTCCCGATTTCTGTCTTTTTAAACGTTTTGTTTGTTTTTATTCTTAAATTGACTTCAGTCTCCACGTCCTTTAATCTCCGCTCTTGTCTCCACTCGGGTGGCCGACCACCCTCCCCGTAAGGCACAGCTGCTCCCCTATGGGGAACCCCCGCCTCCCCCTGCCGGACGCTGCACGTCCCCGTACGCCCCCCCTTCCCCCCCCCGTTGGCTCACACCCCCCGCAGGTGCTGAGCCGAGCCATGACCGCTTGTGGTCGCGTCCCGCACGCAGCCCCGCACGTGCAGGCGGCGCCGGCTCCGGGCATCCGCCCCCCGCGGCGGCACCTCGGCTCTCTCCCCCTCCCCTCCCGGGGCGGCACAGGGCCGGCAACGTGCTCCTCACTGGCCGGCCCGGGCTCTGCCCCGCAACAGCCCCCAGGGAGGTGGGAGACCGGACCCGCTCCCAAGGGAGCCGGGCGAGCGGCGGCTGAGTGCGGGAGACCGAGGAGGTTCGAGAGGCTCCCGCTGCCGGGCAGGGTGCGGGCGGCACCGAGGGCACCTTCAGCCCCGTTAACCCGGTGACATTTTCACACTGTCGGAGCAACGAAAGGGGGGGAGCTAAAAATAAACTGGGGCTGCGTGAGCCGTGTTCCCGTGTTGTAGGTTATATTTGGGAATGCCCAGGGGAGAGGTTCGCGGGCTCCCGTTGGGCGGCCGGGAGAGCGACGGCAGAGAGGAACGGCAGCGGATGAGCGGGATGCGGGGCTGCTCCCCTGGGAGAACGGACGGGACCGGCGGAGCTCGGGCATCGCCGGCAGCGCTCAGCCATACCGCGTGGGATCGCTTGTCCCGAGGCAAGCACCCGTTTGGGCACTCGAGGTGGAGCTACAGGAGAAAGCAAGTCCTCTCCTCCTGGCTGGAAAGCATCGAGGAAACCTCAGGTGCAGCTCAGATGCAAGATGGAGCTCAGCCCTGAGTGAAAGCCCGTGGAAAAGTTTTGGGGAGCGCTGGCTCAAGGGGAGGCAGAACTGTGAATGAAAAGATAGCTGCCTCCAGGAGCCCTCCTGTGGGCAAGGGAATGGCTCTGCATGCTCTCTGTAACTCATAGGTGGGAGTGGAGAGCGGGAGGATGATTCTGGAGCACGTCGTTGTGCAGCACCTGGAGCATCTCCACAGCATCTTCGCCAGCTTTGTTCCTCCTGGGACAACCTGCAAACCTTCAAACTGAGGAAACAATGTTCGGAGCGAGACGTAGGTTGCAAGAGGAGAAATCCTGCGTGTGGGATTCCTCTGAAACCCGGCGGGAACAGACATCGAAAATGATCAAAAAGATGCAAACCGTGATCTGAGACAGCTGGAGGGTCTGCTCAAGGAGTTCAAGCAACATCTGGAAACTTCTAAGAGAGGTTTATAAGAGGTCACCTGCAGACAAGGATAAAAGGCTCCAGTGTCCAGAGAGTGTGAAATCCTCCTGGAAGGTTCCCAGTTTAAAATGGCAAGATGGATCAAAGAGGTGATCAGCAGCATGACCAGCGTGGAAAGAAACTGCTTTCCAGAAAATAAGAAGCACAAGAAAAGCTTTGGCCAACTTCTGAGCCAGAGCAAACCACAGCAAAGAGTTAAGACACTGAAAAATCACTCAGAAAAGGAAATCAAAGGCTTGTAGGTCACCACAGGAAAAAACAGCCTCCTGCTGGAGACAAGGGCTGGCCAGAACATCACCTAACGCCAAGTGTTCACCACCATTTGCAGTCTGGGAAGAAGGAATCAGACTGCCCGTCCCTGCTGGCTCTGTGTGAATGCCATCTCTTGGGGAATAGCTTGGGAGGTGTGCTCAGTGCAGTCCATAACCACAGCATGAGGTGCAGTGCCTAGGGGCCAGCTTGGTTGCTCCAGCTCCTGTGGCACTGGATGCTTGCCTTCAGGGAAGAAAGGGAAAAAGGAGATGGAGTTGTCTAGACTGGGTGTGTGACATGGAAACAGCCGTGGAATTAGAGAGCTGGTCTACCACGTGCTACAAAACAAGGCAAAACGAGATTCTAACTGAACCTGGAGAGGATCTGCAGCACTTTGCTTGAGTAACAAGGTAGTAATAAAGACTGCCACTGTACATTGGATGTCAGCCTACTCATAGATTTTCAATCATGGGATAACCAGAATGAGACTGGGGGAAAAAATGACATGAGAACACATAAAAACCTGAGGTGGGTCAGAAGATGGTCTGGCTGCCCTGGAGCCTGGTAGGAGAGCCCTGGGGAGCAGGGCGTGCATGTAATGAAAGCTCTCCAGCCCAACAGGTTTTGGTGCAGAAGCTTCCTGAACCAGAGGCAATATCTGTATTTAATGGGAAACCAAAGATGCTGTGAGAGGCAGTAGCACTTCACAAGGTGCTTACATCTCTGGTTGCAGTAGAGCATGGGGCTGGTGAGATGGTTTATCCTGTCAGTGCTGCCCTGTGGCTCACACAGAGAAGAGACCTTTCATTTCAGTGCCACACACATACCTGATGTCTGTAAAATGAGGGAGAGAGCAGCCATGCAAACACACAGCTGAATTCTGAGGCAGACATAAACCTGATGTGGGAAAGTGGCAGGGAGTGAAGACACGATGTGCAGCAGTAGATGAAGGCCCCCAAGTGGCTGCAGAAATGGGGCTGGGTCCAGCCTAGGAGAGCAAAGATCTGGATCCATGATTGGACAAAATGTTTTAAAAAAGGGAGAGGCTGATCACAGAGGCACTCCTAGGCCATGTGCAATGGGTGATATTAGCAGAAATGGCCCAAACCCCACCAGGCTAGGCAAACCAGAGCAGCAATTGGGCTAATGCTGGTTGAGCCGGTCAGCTCAAGGTGGCTGGTGGTGACAGGAGAGCAGGGGCATATCCAGTCCTGGGGAAGTCAGCCTGTAAACAGGCACTGGAGCAAAAAGTCAGATGTGAAGGTAAGTGGGATGCTACCACCTACCTACCTCAGGGGTACCCCGTAACGTGTGGTGGGGGGTACCTCACTGCACCATAAACACCAGGAGCTGGGCCTTGTGCCAGTCACTTTGGAAATTCTCCTTAGAGTTGTGCCTTGACTGGGCAACCTATCTGCAGGTAGCTGGTCTGCAGTGAAAAGCTGTCCTGCTTCCTGGGACAGTACAATTAAAGGTGGTCACAGCGCGGGGCTGCTTCCAGCCCAGCTGTGAGAGATCTGAAACCTCAAGAATCCTGTGGGCGTGAAATATAAATGATCCCGCCTGCCTGCTGGGTGCTTTACAGGAGCAGTAACAAGGAACAAGTGAAACAGCCACCCTTCGAATTCACTGCAGAGAAGCTGTGTTTGTGAATGATGAGATCTTAGATTCTGCTGCTGGGTTCGGCTTGGGCATTCCCAAAGCAGCACAACGCTGTGTATTGGCAGGCAGAAGCGGAGCTGGAGGTCAGGGAAAATTGCTTCCTCAGCACAGCCTGATCAGCTGGTGATTCAGTGATGCTGGGGGCTTACATAAAGCGCCAGCTTGGCTGCTGTGATGAAGGGATGGCACGGCACGCCATCAGGAGGCCTTGAGTGGCCTCAGCCTTTCAGGAGGCCCACTGCGCTTGGGCTAATTATGGGTGCACACTGAGACCTTTGAACGAGAAGTGGTAAGTGCAGTTACACATGGCTGGAGATAAGCTCAAGGCTGGCAGCCTGTAACTGGTCCCAAAGGAAAGGGAGCTGTTCCAAAAGACCGCCAGTTACCTCTGTTAGACAGCTGGTGATGGGGAATTTCCACTGAAACAAAAATAAAAGCCCTGAGACTTTGTGGAGCTGGCCCACTCCCCTGCCACTCGCGGAGGTATGGGTTGGTAGGACTCTGCTTATGTTATGGAAGGTTTGTTTGTAGATTTGTTAACATTGCAAAACCCTTGTACAGGAAGTGTGACAGAGGGAAAGCATTTCAGTGGCCAACTCAATGAGTTTTAGCAGTTTCAAGCAGTGCACTTCTTGGTTCAGCTTGCATGTAAGTTCTGTTGGTGGCTGCACAGGAGAAACACTATAGTAAGGGCAGACTGTGCATCCCAAATGGAATTTGTTCAAGCATTAAGTAAAAGGGCAGCTTTGCAGCCACACACTGAACTACACATCTGGGCACAAAAGGAGTAGTGGTGATACTTACAGGGAGATGATCCAGGGCTAAATGCAAGTGATATCGTGGGTGGGAAATAATGGAAGAGTTGATTCTTCGAGAGGATGGACACAGAGTAGGAGATGCTTGTTTGCTCTCTTACAGCCATGCAGTGCTGGAGGATGCTTCCCAGAAAGTATCTCAGTAGCTGTAAAGTGAGCTGGGAAATTGCCCTCCAACAAGATATACCTCTGGAGTACAACGATGTGTATCTTTCAAGCACCAAGAGAAAGGCACTCTGATCATGGTGAGTCAATTAGGAGCTAAAGATGAATTCCTGCCTAGAAGTCACAGCGCATGCAAACAACCAGTGGAGAACCTTGTTAAGTGATGCCCAGAGTGGGAAAATAATGGTTTTTAGTATTTTAAAATGGACAGATATTCTGGATTGTACCTGGAGTCCATACATTTCAAAAAAAAAAAAAAAACAAAAAACCAAACCTTAGCTAAGCTATGGGAAAGATCCTATTGGCAAGATCAACGAAGGCTGTAGAAAATAACATGCAGGAGATTAGTGCCTCTAACAAATAATGGTCCCACAGAAACATGGTGAGACACCATGAAGTAATGTCTGACAGTCATTTCATTAATGGTCTGCATTGCCTGATGTTTTTGTGTTTCTGACTGAAGCAGCTTCTGGGAGCTGCAGACTATTTCACAAAATGCCCCAAAGCTTGTCTAATAGGGCACCAGTGCCAGATGTCCAAGTGAAAGACATCTCCCTCCAAGTCCTAGGAGGTATGGGAGGATTGCATAAGGCCCAAGGGAGAAACACTGAATCCAGAACAATGCAGCAGATCTGTGAGGCGGCCGAGATCCCTGAAACATCTCCATGTGACTGCAGCCTGAAGGGTTGGGGTTGGTGGGATGCTTTTTGCAGACTTACAGTTGACAGGGCTTCTCTACTACATCAAGTGGTAAGACCCAGCGTATCCCAGTCCTTTCAAAGCCTTGGGATGAATGCATAGCCCACTCTCATCATTTTGGTTAAAGCCAGAGTATTTACTGTGCCTATTTTGTGGGACGAGGGTTTTCATACAGGTTTTCCCAGTCAGCCCCATGTAAGTTTTCTCTTGCTTCCCATCCTGCAGAATGAGCTTATATTTTTACTACTTGCCCTTTTATGTGAATTAATATGATATTCCATGTTCTTTTGTTGTTGTTGTGTTTTAAGCATCTTTGTTCAGTATAGCCCAAACCAATGCTCCTCTGGGTTTTGACCACCCTGTAACACTGGCATCATCAGTGGGTGCCAGAACCCATCATGTTTCAAATCTCCATGCCTGTAGAGTTCAGGCATACTAGGAAGTGGAGGCTTTCTCAGCACAGAGAGGGAATACTGGTCTGGATTATTTGTTACCATTCATTACCCAACTTGTGCCTCTGTTTGGCAGATGAAATGCAGGCAATGCAGAAGCTAGTGACCCCTTCCAGCTTGGTCCTGTGTGCCTTAGGGATCTGCAATCAACGCTTTGATTATTAGGGTAAAATTGGTCATAAAGGGGAAATAGGATGAAATAAAATGAAAGTGCTGCTATCAGTTTTACTTGAGTTCTGTGTGATCCATTTTAATTTAAAAGGAAAATGACACATAACTTATCTGTAGTGCTTTAAAGCCCCAGTCAGAATGCTGTTGCCAACACCAGACAGTGGCATGTTTTAGCAGCACTGTGATGGACATAAAGCTCCTTAGTGTGCACAGAAAACCAAATATCAGATGCTCCGATGAGAAAAACACCTGGGCCTAGCCAAAAAAGCGTGGAGCCAGGGGCAGGAGGAGCTGCCTAGTGCAGCCTCTCACTGCACAGCTTGGCACCTTTTTATCTGTTTCTGAGCATTTCAAATGGCAGGAGTGGAGAACACCAATCACAAGGGGTGCTGTGAGGCAAAATCATCCATGTGAAACATTTCGACATCCCCAGGAGCCCGCTGCTACAGGGTGACCTCAGGCCAGGGTGAGCTGGTGCCCCTCATTGCAGGGATGAGGGAGCATGGGACACATGACAGCTCCCAAAAGCAAAATCTCTTGAGCCAGCAGCCCATAGCGCAATGTTTCTGTGCTCCTGATGGGTTGCAAGTGAAACAAAATCTCCCCCTGGAGAAGGTGAGTAAGGAGTGAGCAACACTTTTGCCCAGCATAGTGGAGATGGAGAAGCCCCAGAACATGCAGCCAGTGTCAACAGCTGTCCCTGTGCCCTGGGACAGCTGGGGTGGCCATGCCTGTGAGCTCCCAGCAAGGCGATGGGGGTGGGCTGGGCGCGGGTGTCAGAGCCAGGTAGGCCGCGTAGCCCCACCGCAGGCAGCTCTGGCCAGTGCCTCTTTCCTTGGGAGGAGGAAGCTTGCGCACAGGGCAGGAAGCGGCGATGGAACAGCCAGCTCAGGAAGGGGACGGGGCCAGGAGTTTGTTTTTAACCTGCTTCTTGTTTATTTAAGCTGGGAGGAAGGCGAATAAAAGCAGCCACTGAAAGGCAATGGTGGTTGGTGTCGCAAGCGGTCGGAGGCTGAAAATGCCTTTCCAACACTTTTTCACCAGAGTCAAGGTGTTCAAAGCTGGTATACTGACCTCATATCAAGCTAGCAACAGGGGCTCAATGGCACTGCTTTGAGGGCTGGAGGGCGGCTGTGAGGCTGCCTGGTCTACTGCTGTAGGGATTTATGTCCTGCTTGTTTTGGGTAGGACAGGTAAAAGCAAGTTGTTCCCCTTTGCACAGAGACATCAGGTTTGCACTTGAGGATGAAGAAGCCCTTGCTTCTTCTGCCAGCTTCTAGTGCTGACCACGCTATGTGGCTCACTGCTCCTGCCCTGAGAAGCACTGTCTTGCAGACTTTCTGGCCCCACCAAGACACATAACACTGTCCACATACAGTGGATTCTGCATGTAGGGCAGCACCAGGTTTGCAAACTATTCCTCTGGTGTTCACATTTCTCTTGCATCACTTGTGTCCCTGCTCTGGGCTTCAGCTGAGGGCATATTTCTGCTCCAACAAAGCAGGGTTCACTAGTGAGACTCATGTCCCGAATGCAACTGGTGCTGTTTCCCTCATCTGGAGCCCCCAGATGAGTACCCCATCTGTGTGGAGTACCCCACAGCCCCCATCAATTCCCACCAGGTGCCACAGGAGGTCCTGGCTGTGTGGGGTCGGCAGTGGGATGCTGGAGTGGGGTCATTCTGCATCCTTGAGTTACCATCACCTCCTCCTGTTCATTTTACCTTGAAAGGACCAGGAAGGGACCCATGGTTTCACCAACCTGAGCCCGTTCACTTCAAAACCTCTAAGCAGTTCTAGGACGAACTTCTTCAGTGTCCTATCCCTTTAAGAGAATAGACGGATGTGCCCTAATACAGTTTTAATTCTCCTTCCAAGTTTGCTTAGAAAGCAAACGAAGACATTACAAAAATCCAGCTGACCAAAAAAACTCAGCTCTGGCTATCCATTTCAGGCTAAGATAATGCAATTATCATTCTTATCCATATTGTCATGCAGTTAGTCCCGCTGAGCCTAGCGCTCAACTGTCCTGATTTTTCATCATAGATTCTCTTTGTTCCTCTTCAAGTATTGCTTCCTGATTAAGGGCTGTGATTTGAGGAACTTAATGTCAGATTTTATAGTGACAGTTGATTTTTCTTTCAGCAAGTTTGTTTGGTACGGATAAGCTGACATATCACATCGATGCGTTTTTTCCTCCTTTTTACTTTTCGGTTTCCTTTGTGGATACTTCCAAAAGTATTGCAGAGCTCAGGCTCTCAGTGAGGATAATAAACCTGCTTGCTTGCAGGTGTTTCTGTGTGTAAGCAGGAGAGGTGAAGTGGATGCAGGAACCAGGAAAGCAAATGCCTGCCACAATCTGGGTCACACTTCCAAAGGGAATTATCATTCCTCACATGCTTTCTCACACAGCAGGACACAGGAGTGCAGGGATTGCTGCCTTGGATCCAGGCTCACAGTTCTTTTGCTCCCTTGTCTTGTCTCTGAAGGTACCCAACTGCCGAGTGCCCCAAAATCAGAACAGGGAAGACACAATGGCCAGTTGTAACTTGCTTATAGGAAAAAAAATATTCCTAGACTTAGGCATTTATCACTTGGAATGTCACCTGAAGAACTCTGGTGTATTTCCCACCCCTTCTGCATTATTACCTCAAGAGAGATAAGCCATGCTCACTGCCCATATAAATGTCTACACATTGTTTCAGATCACCTGAACATTTCAGCAGTCTCCTACAGCAGTGAGTCCCAGTCTTGTGATATGCTGCTGAACGCATCCCCATTCCTCCAGCCATTCAATGCTCATTTCTTAAAATCAAATCAAACATCCTCTTTCCCTTCTACTGAGCAATAATTTGGACTTTCTTGAGCCTCCTTCCCTTGGGCTTTGCTGTCTCCTCTCCATATTGGTCAGTCAACACCGACTTTTCTAATATCCCCGTCCATTATTGTACAAGAGCTTTCCCATCATCTTGAGCAGGATTGACAGAATGTTCTGTCCTCCTGGGTATCCATACTGTTAGCTCACCAGGACTGCAGATGTAGGATTAGTTATTTTGAGATCTATGCAAAGAGAGTCACACTATAGACAGCACCATACATAAGGAGCCGTTTCAGCTGTGATACTAATAAGACTCGAAATCATTACTGTGATCTGGGCCAAGACTTACGGTGGGGTCCTCAGCCAGGTTCTGGCCACTCTTTCTACCATCTTGTTTTCTCACAAGGCCAGACCTCCCCACTCACCACTCCCATGCCTCCCAGTAGGCTTCTTGCCCCACTAAGGCCATTGACCTGTAAGTGCCAGGATGGCTAACTTAATTTTAAACAGTTGTACTTGCACCAGAAACCTTATTTTGCAGTTGAAAAATGTACCTCAGGAGCCCCATTTGTGATCCATAAAGCAGATGGAGGTGGGTCTACTCTTACAGTGCTGGCTGGCAGAATGAATGCAAAAGGAGGAGCTGGTGTAGAAGAGCAACTGAGAGAGCAATTAAAATGATCAGAGAGACAAAATCTATCACAGATCTGGTGTTATGCCACTTGAAGAGCAATGGGAGCGAGGGCTCAGTTGACAGCATAACTTTGAAGGTGTCAGTGAGAGTAAAAGTCAGTCGTGCAAGAGTTCCCAACACAGCTGTGGACTCACTGTACCTGCCCAGAGGTGATCTCCTGGGTCCTTGTGATCATGTGAAGCTAGCAGGGAGCTGCCAAAAACACTGCTGCTGCTGCAGAGGACACCCCTGTGCAGCAAATCTGTGCTACTTAGGGATTCGTGAGATAAAAGATTGTTTTTCCTTTTACATTGTAGTTGTAGCTCATGGTTTGATGCACTGAATGTCCAAGGACATGACTACCCATGCCTGTGCCTATGTGAGATGGCCTGTGCTGGCAGGAGGCGGGTGACAGACAGTCAGAGATACCACTGACATCATTTTAAGGCTGGGTGAATATACTGCAGCTGAAAAAGCACTAAAAATGGGCAGCATTTGTACACCCTTTACAGTCAGCTACAAAGACAGGATAGGCAGCTGTGGTGGGGATGCTTTCTTCTCAAGTTAGTTATTCTACACATCCCATTAAAAGACCCCACTTTCAGTCAACTATAACTTTGCCAATTGTTTAGAGGTGATGTTTTCCATGCTAGATGTCTGCCTCTGGCTGACTTTTTTGAGGGAAAAATTCAAGCAGTCTGGTTTGGCCAACTCCTGGCACCATGTGCAAGAGGCAGGGGCAGGAGAAGCTGTTTCACACCATGCCAAATGCTCAGTGTTTCTGGTGACCTTTTCTCTGAACAGTTCCAGCACACCCCTGCTGTGCAAGAGGGCCAGATTTTGTGTCAGGCATTTGCTTTTCATTTTCCATGGGCAAATTTGCTCCACTCTGTCACATTATAAATCCTGAAGGAAAGGTAAAGAAGCCACAGCTTGCCTGTGGTCACCAGGCTGTGTATCCACCATGCCAAGGAGGCCACTTGGCCAAATGATGGGCAAAGGTCCTAGTGGCCATTGGTGGCAGCTGTGGCTCAGCGCAGGCTGGCACTGAGTGAAGCAGTCCTTTGGCCACCCTGGATTTGCACAGCAAGAGCGAGACCAGCCTGACTTAAATGCAGAGAGGGAAAAGGCAGACGAGGCATCTCTAGCTTGCTGCATGATGATGTTGGGTTAGCAGGGTTTTACTGCCCCGCCAATTAGCAACAGGGCTGTCAATACAGTATAATATGGTGGGATTTTGAAACACTGCACCTAGAAAGTTAGGTTAGAGATGATCGTATCTGTACAGTTAAATACTGGGAGGTTTAGAGGTGCTAGGATTGAACTGACCTGCGCAATTTCAATCCACTTTCTGAATGACATTTAAGAGATATACATCTATCGCTACTTTCTTCATCCCACACAGGGATGAAGCTGGCCTTCCCATCTGAAGTTTCACATCGTCTTGGTTACAGCGTATTGATATCTTTTGTTACTTTTTTCAATATTGAACTTGAACTGGAAGCGTTTGAAATCAGTTAAAATGTTACAAATCTTACTGTCGATGCAGATCCTAAGAGCAATACTCTTGTTGCTTGTGCAGCAGCGGCATGAAAGAAATGTTTAGGACTGAGGCCCAACATTTGCCATTAGCTCCTGGCTTTTATGTGGATGTCTGTGAACTTGCAAGCTTGAGCAGAAGGGGCCCAACTCTGTGCTGTGTGAACCATGGGGTGGCACAGGGATGCTCAGCATCATATCACATACACTCACCCCATGGCAAGCATTTAATGTGCCAGTCTCTCTGTCATCATTGCCTATACCAACACCCCTGTCTACCGATATTTATAAAGTAAATACATCCAAGAGTTTTAACAGTAACAGTGCTACGTGAGCGGGCAACCAAAGTTCCCACTGTATACTACTTCTAATGTTATTAATTCCTCCACATGTGAAGGATGTGCACACACAGGAATGAATGACCTTACTGTAAGGGTGCTCACCTGGACTCAGGTAGCATGAGTCACAAATGGCCCACGTGGCCTTGGACAGACCTTGATCCAACTCACCAGGGTGAGGGAGTGGGGTCAGAAAGGGCCCTGATTTAACACAAATAAGCCCATTAAGGAATGGATGATGAAAAAATTAACACTAAGAAATGCAGAGCAACGAAGGCAGGAGGGAGCAAGTGACAGCACAAGAGAGTTGCGGCCACCATATCTTTGAATCTTCCATGCTTATTAGAAGATTTCAGTCTTGTTTCATTAAAGCAGCTTTCATTTTATTTAGTGTGCATCCCCCTGTGTCTCATGATTATTACCCATGGATGCCCAAGGGATTTGTGCAGCTGAGAAGCTTAACTGTCTTAGGTGTAGTCAATTCTGTGGGTAACACTGATGCAAAGTGAGCAGAGTTTGCAGCTAATTAAAATGCTACACTTCAAAATCACTTTTCCTAATTACTAATATTTAGCAGCACTATTTTAGCTGCAATTTCCACGTTCTGTGGGGATTTGAACTCTGCTAATTTCCCACTAACTCTCTTGGCACCATTTAGCATATCAAAATGACCATGAAATTGGAAAACCTTAGTCATTTTTCTTCTCCAGGAATTCATGCTGGCAGTAACAGGAAAAATATTTGGTAAAGCAAAAATGTGACCAAATTCAAGCCCTTTCACCCTTTTCCCTCACCCAAAAGCAGCTGTGCTACAATTCTATCTGACATAGGGGAGCACAGGGGCAGCTCGAGCCACAAGCTGGGATGTCCTATAAAGCTGGGCAGAGAGGTAGCACTAAAAAGCATTTTCTTGGCCATAAAATGAGTCAATATCTGCTGAAATCAGTATCTCAGTCTTTTTACTCCCATTCTTGGCACTGGCTGCTGGAGCTGAGCTGCTATGCCTGTGCGACGTCAGACACCAAACCACTGGTAGAATGAATGCTTGATCCCAAGTGTGCTGTTTCCCAGGCTCCTGCTCTGCCTAGCAGACCACTCCATAAGACAGCAGTGTCCTTTACAGGTTGTGAAAAAGGTGGCAGGAACATGCGGCTTCAGTTTGGAGCAAGGCAGAGTGCACCTGCAGCACTCCCAAGGTAATCATCACAGCAATCTAAACAGATAAGTATCATCAATACATGAATTTGCAATATGAAATGTTTAGTTATTTATCAATAGAATCTTCAAATTGGACTCCAACTGTTACCCTGAAAACCTCCATAAACATTCAATATATATATATATTTATTTATTATTATTATTATTATTTTAACTGAAAGGGAGTACACAAATCCCTTCAGTGAACGCTTGTCTGCACAGATCAATGTCAGCTTTAATTCATTCACTACTTTTAAGCATTTGAGTTTATTCCTCTTATTTGGGTCTTATCCACCTTGCTTTGTTCGAGATGCCTTAGAATCATAGAATTATAGAATTGTTAAGGTTGGAAAAGACCTCTAAGATCATGAAGTCCAACTGCCAGCCCATCCCCACCGTGCCCACTAACCATGTTTCCTAGGTTGTCTATACTCAGCTCTTTCTGGTCCTCTGTAGTTTGTCCAGCATCCCACATCCAGCCCCATACAAAGTCCTCCCTTACATCCCCACTCTGTCACCTCTTTGCAACCAGCGTATCAGGAAGGCTTACATCGTAGAATCATAGAACCCTTACAGTTGGAAGGGACCACTGAAGGCCACTGAGTCCAACTCCCCTGCAACAAACAGGGACACCAATCATGGCCCTGTCCCCACTGTTGCACTGCCTGCTGACCCTGTGCACACCTCATAACCTTTCCTTGCCTGAGACCATCCACCCATTAGAGCAATGAATCCTCATCTATCTTGGTGGGATGAGCCCAGCAGCAAGAATTTGTTCTTTTGCATTTGCTTTCCCCACTTGTAAACTGAGCATCATAATACTTGCCATGATCAAAGAGGGTACGGCGAGAGTTAAATAATTAATGTATGTAAAGCACTTTGAAAGATGAAAGATGCTATATAAGTACAAAGTATTAACTAAAAAAATAAATAAACAAATAAAAGCAAACACACAGACCTGGTTACTGATGTAACCCTCCAGTTTATTCTGTAAGAAATGCATGAAATCTAAATAATTGCCACTAACAAATAACGAGTTAGATTAAGCCAAGACCTTACAAGAGCTTTGCAGGGGACTGAGAGCCTTGCGTGCTCATGTGGCTGATTTAGGGCTTCCGCATGAGCGATCAGGAGCAGAAAGCCTGCCTGCAACCAGAATTTGGAAGGGAAGGCCCTTCCTGGATCAGCAGATCATCTCGGGCAGCCATGTCAAATGGTGTAATTCAACAACTGATACTGCCCTGCCTCCAAGCAAGTTTTATGTCTCATGCTGCTCTCCAACCTCGCTGCTCCAATGGTTAGAGATCTTCTGATTTCCAAGCTAAACACACTCATGGCCAATTTGTATCCATTTGTCCTCCTGCCAACATTGTTTTAAGTTTAACACAAGGTATTTATAGACCTAGCGTGTCCTCTCTAACCTCTAATTTTGTCAGGTTGAATGAACCAATCCTGTCTAATTTTCCACTGTTAAGTAGGGTCTCTAGCCCCCCACCAAGCAGCCCACCAACAGCTGGTTATGCTTACTGCATCCACAATTCATCTTTCTCAAGCAGAGGTGAAGAAAACCGTACATAGCCTCCTTACAAGGTCCACCAGAACTTGCTCCCTGTCATTAATCCATTTCAAGCTCTGTTGGAAGTCTGCAGTGCAGCCTGTATTATATGTACCTTTTCACGGCTGTGTCACTTTGCTGTTTCATATTAATTCTGTGATCAGTCGATGTGCTTGAGTCTGTCACTGACATCTTATTTTCCCAGAGAAATTCCAACACTTGAACCTTTCGTGCCAAACCTTACATTTGGCACAACTGGGTTTTGTCCTATTCTCATTGTTCCCATCCTCAAGGTCAGGCAGTTCTTCCTGCTTGATAGGCTGGAGCCTCTTGTGTATTGACAAGTGCTCACATTTGTGTGCCACCAGGAAATTTCATGATGCACCCCTCCCTCTTTTGTGTGACAGACAAATACTGACTGAGAAGAGTCCCCAAGTTGGCCTCATATAGTTCCACTAGCAACTGCCCTCCAGAAACAGCACATCTCGCTTTCAGCCCTCACATTTCTATGTCTCAGCTACCCTGCAGTGATGGCTGAGTTTCTTCCAGAATGAGAAGTGATGCAAGTCTGTAGGGCCTGCTGGACAGAATCAGTGCTTTAACAGAGGTTGAGTTCCCTTGGGCACATTGCAAAAGAGAGTCAAAATAGTTGTGAAGCCCTGACATTTCATAACAATGCTAAGCCAAGGAAATATGAGGCTCAGAGTCACTTTGGATGGGAGGGAATATTCTTCAGCATCTGGTGGAGCACAAGCAGTCATTCTGGAAGACCTATGATGTCCTCATAAAACCTTTCACATAGAGGATCACCGGTCTGAGTACACCAGACTGTGCTGTTATTGCTGTTTGGAGGAAAACCCAGCCTGAGGAAAGGTGGAGAGTGGAACAAGTGTAGGCGACTGCTTCGGGGGAGAGATGGGCAGACATTGAGTCCATAATCTTCTGTTACCTACAAAAAAGAGTGGAAAAATTTGACTTTTTAGTAGAGGTGATTTATAGATGGTTTGCATCAATGCAGCAGTGCAGAAAGAAAATGGATACAGATGAGAGTCCCTCCAGCATGTTGTGAGGCAGAAGTCTATAGCACGCCATAGTTTGTAGGATAAACTCAGGAGGAGACTGATATATTATGTTCTCCAGTCTCCAGGTAAGATCACAGTCTCCATTTTACAACCAGCCATGAGCTAGGCGGAAATCTTGCCCACACTGGTGTCACTAATTTTGGTTGGACTGAAGATGTCAACTTCAGTGTGAAGGTTCTTCAGGAGTGTAGAGTTAGACTAGAGATTAGGAAGAAGTTCTTTACTGCAAGGGTGGTGAGACACTGGAACAGATTGCCCAGTGTGAGGTTGTAGATGACCCCTCCCTGGAAGCATTTGAGGCCAGGCTGGATGGGGCTTTGAGCAACCCAATCTAGAGGGAGGTGTCCCTGCATATAGCAGGGGGTTGGAACCAGATGATCTTAAAGGTTGCTTCCAACCCAAACCATTTTATGATTCTATGATTCATGGCTCCAAAATTGACTCTGAGGAAAGACAGACCTTAGCACAGGGTTTGGCTGGAGGAAGATCACAGCCATTTGCTTCTAGAAGACAGAGACCTTGTCAGCAAACTATCTGGGAACACAGGCTGGGTCCCTCGGTCAGACTATGCCTTCTGTAAGATGTAAATATCTGTTCCAGACAACTTGCAGTGTCTTTGAGCACGTCAAACCTTGAAGTACAGTTGGAGCAATGAATAACTCAGTGAGACTGCCCAAGTGCCAGCGTGGGACCTTGAGCCAGCTGCAGAAACAGAGCCCTGAGTGTCTGTGAGTGCCAGAACGTCTGAAAAATGAGATACATATGCATATGCGCCACAAAGTTTGTCCCAGATCTGTGGAGAGAGCACCTTGTTACAGCTGCCTGTAGTGTAACACCAATTCAGAAGCACTTTATTTTTCATGTGCCTCTTGAAAAAAGGACTTTCTAGTTTGACTACAAAGCACTGACTGCATGGGACAAGCTGAGCACGCTTGGCACCCCCTGCCATGCAGAGGAACTCCCAGTCTCCCACACCGACTGATCCCTCTATCCCGGCTGTGCGTCCCACCCACGCTGTCAGAATGAGCAAAGCCAGAGTTGAGTATCGGCTTGATTTTAAATATCATTGTTGCAATGGGAAGGTTTTCTTGCTGTCCTTTCTGTCTGTGGACTCCCAGCTCTAAGGTGCCAGACCAGAGATCTGAATGCAGAGAGCTGTATTTTGCCTTTCTTTTTCAGTTCATCTTGTCCCTGAACAGAGACACATTCAGTCCTACACCCAAAGCTCCTATTCCTGCAGTTGCAGCATTATATAAGTCACCAGGCTTAAGAATAAAAACCCAAATTTGTATGGCTATAAAATAAACCAGAGGTACTGAAACACCGAAGCTCTCTGTTGGCAGAAGAGAATAGCAGGAGATGCCATGGGAAGGCTGAGCCAGCAGCACTGTAGGTTGCCCCATCCCAGAGGTGATGCCATCACAGGGCTTCTGGCCATCCTTGTGACAGCACCAGCCTCCTTGGGACGTGGAAGGGGCTGGGTGGCCCTTGGCTTCAAGTGACAAGCATGGTCCTGCTGCAGAAGCTTCTTTTTCTCTCCTGCAGGGTCAAGCATCACTATTTAATCCTCCCTGTTAATAAGAAGTGTGAGCAGGAGCCCCTATCCTTCCCCCACCACCCCACGTCACGCCTGAGCCTGGTTGCGTGTATGTGTGTGTGCATCCCCGTGAGCACTTCCAGGAGCAGACCTAATCATTATCCATGGCCGGAGCATGAATAAGAGGATTTGCCTCCCTTTAAGCAAGTAATAATCAACACCCGGTGAGAAGGACTAATGACCGTTACATCTCATTAATGTGTTTTGACAGACAATAGCCTCTATGAATACACTTTGACGAAAGACCAGCTTTGGAGAGGGCACAGTGTTTACAAACTCACTTTACCTCATCTTCAACCCCCTTTGCTCTGCTCAGGAAGATGAGAAGGACTCCAGGTTGGTATAAATGCTTGCTGAAGCAAGGAAATATATATCTGCTGAGCTGCAGCGGCTGGCTTAACCCGATGTCTTGTTGTATTGCCATTTCTTGCCTCTTATTTCTCCATCCTGATTCTTAGCGACTGGCAGCTTCAGCTCTCGAGGACCCCACTGCAAGCCTCATTCAGAAACATAATAAACATGACTTCCACTCCAAAGGAACTACAGCAAGAGTAGGCGGTGAAACAGAAACAGTGAGGTTATTATAGAAAGTGTAGCTACTGGAATGTTTTCTATGGGAGACCCCTGTAGATGCCAGGGGCACTGGAGGGGCTCAGCTGGAGATGAGGAGCTGCAGGCACAGGGCACCTGAGGGAGCTTCGGCAAAAGCAAAAATGGAGGAAGTTAAATTGGTGTGGCACAGCCTCTGTGGGGGCTGCAGGGCATGATTTATCTGCCATCTGTGAGGACTGATTTCTTCTGTACACACAGGTTTACCTGGTGGTCACGTGTGGTGGCTGGGGCCTGCAAGGCTGTTAAATACATGGCCGCCGTGTGGAGTAACCTCACATGAAACATCTCCTCTACCACTTTTCATATCCATCTGTTTGTCCTGTGAATCTGGAGTGCTTCACGCGCCAGTCAAACTCCTAGTGATGCCAGAAGGGCACATAGAGCACACGTGAAGAATAATTTAGTTGGCTTAGACCTCAGGAGGTCACCTGGTCCAACCCAGCACTCGCGGCTGAGCCAGCGGAGACAAGAAGAGACGAGAACCGGCCTCAAAGGAGCGTGCTGAAAACAAGCCTCACCTCCGGCTGACCCTGAACTTTAAAAATGTCCATGTCAGAAGCTAGACTGAATTGCGTGTGTCAGACCCGTTTCTAATTGGCGGTGTCTTTTATGTAATTGCGCTTTCAAGAGCCAGATATTATTATTACCTGCTGTCAATGGGCACTGGCTTTTGGAAAGCACAGTGGCTGACTTTATGTGTCTGCTTTTAGGAAGGACCTTTCATCATTTATTTGAGACAGGGAACCCTCTGTTTCCCTGCTACTTAGCAGACAGCGGCCGTGCTGGGCTCTGGGTGCCCGATGGCATGTCAGCTCAGCTAGGCGCTGTGCTGCAGGGCTGCTCTCTGGGCAAGGCCCTTAGTCCTGGGGCAACATGGCCAGCGCAATGCCTTCCATCTCCCAAACGATGCTGCTCCTGGTGTGCATGCTGCAGCACTGACTGGCACTCCTCCTTGAGGAGATAGCGGCACAAATGCCACACAGGAGAGTGTGTGTGTGTGTGTGTCTGTATGGCCCGAGCCTCACCACCTCCCCCTGTTTCCCATGTAAAAATCACAGCAGAGCAAACTCCAAGGCTCGCGGTGCCCCATGCAGTGCTGCGTGGGCTCGCGGGCGGGAGAAGGAATAGGAAAGACTGTGTCATCATGAAGCCGTGGCCAGGTCCTGCCATTTCTGTGCCTGACATTGTGTGCGCTGTCGGACTTGTCAGTGTCACCCGGTGTGTCCTGCCGTTAGGCAGAGGAGAGAGCAGGAGCAGGCGGTGCTTCACAACAGATCGTGCCTGGCTGTGGAAAAGCTACGCCAGATGACTCATTTTGAGTAAAGGACACCGAAATTACAACTGCGTGCCACATGAGAGATGGTGGCTGAGCTGGAATCAGAAAACATCCTCATCCAGGAAGGGTATTCAAGCATGTGCTTAATTTAAGAACATACTTAATCAGGGCCTTCGGGCATAAAAGGGTAATGATTATTCTCGTGTTGCCGAGAAAATCCAAGTGACATCCGGAAGATATATTACTCTGGAAAATTTAGTGTTATTCCAGTGTCCTCATTTCATCTTTCAGTTTCTGAAAAAGTAATTCTTTTAATTTCTCATTGCTATCTGGTGCTGTGAATTCCTTCACAGCTGTTTTATCCTCGATTGTTAATGCCAAGTGGAATCAGAAAATGTAATCTGGTTCAGATCATAATTATGGAAGATCAATCCTGCATCCGCCGCTTCCCTCCATCCCCATTAAACTTCCCAGCATGTAAGATATGCACGCTTGGCTCTGCAGGGAAGGCCAGCTATGGTAAAAGGACCTTTATTCCCTCTTGTATGCACAGTTTAACCATTTCAAAACACCATCTCCATCCCCAGTGTTTTCCAGTGTGTTTGTTCCCAAATTTTTCTCTATGTAATATGTAATTGCTACAGAGATTAGGTATGGCATTTACAGTTTTAAGCATGCTACATGTATTTTTTTCCTTTACAATATCAAGTGACTGCCTTTATTAGCAGCTAATTAGCATCCATCAGAGTCCCAGAGCTGTCCTAAAGAAGCTGATCTACCAGAGTGGTCTTGGCTTCTACTGGTGAAGGACTTTGGACACCACTGTATCTTGGGGTTCTGAAAGGGGCTTGGGAGGCTGGAATTTGGTCCCTTTTGGAAGACAACAATCATAAATCTAGTTGCCAGTACAAAGCCAGATGCTAGAAGCAGTGCTTAGGCTTTCCTGGAGCAAAAAACTTGGTAAAGACCTGGAGCATAGGACTAGGGGAATGGAGGCCTTCAGAAGAAAGGGAAAATTTAACTTAATTTAATTCTAATAGTTAAAAAAGGGGGGAGGGCGAGAGTGCATTAAGCTGGGCATCGGGAATGTGTGTTCTCCTCTGCACCACTTCTCTCTTCCCCCAGTGATGTTCCTCACACAGCTCACCCCACTCAAAGATGTGCTTAAGTACACTTATGAGTGGATTCTGTGTAGGGACAAGGTGTACCAGCAAGTGCGAGCTACCATGAGCATGTTTTATCACACCGATGATGGTGACAAAATGTCTTGGTCAGGGGCTATGAATACAGAGTACAGTACACAACACTACTAAGGAGGAGGGTTTTCTCCTTTTTTTTTTTTTTTTTTTTCCACCCCTGCTTTCTTTTCATTTTGCTTTTTTGAACAATGAATCTTAATCTAGCTCTCTGGATGTAGGGTGAGAGTTATGTGTGCGAGAAGTGCCTGGAATCACTTTGTTTCTACTTTTCTTTCATACGTTCAGTAGGATAAATAACTGCAGAGGATATCGCTTAACCCATAAAACAAAGTGACATCATAATTTATTAATACAGAAGGCGCAGTTCATTGCTGTTAAATGCCATAAAGAGCTGGAAATAGAGCAGTTTCTCAGAAGGCATTGCCAATATGTCAAAGAAAAGGCTTCCTTGATGCTCTTGGCGTGCCAAAGATCCTCTCCTCATATTTTGGTTACTCTCCTGAGCCACTCCAAAGCACCTTTGCTGGCCATTTCTCCCATCCCTGTGCCTTTCTCCTGCCAGTGCAGGCTGCCCTGCCGCAACACTCCTGGTGTTTTTGATGGGGCAGCAGTAGGAGCCATGTTGTCCCTGCCTTGTTGTCCCTGTTGTTGTCCCCGCACTGCCTTCCAGGCAGAGGCCCCGCATGGGCAGCACAGGCTGGTCTGCATCACGTGCAGCGGCTGGCTCCACGCAGCAGGCTGCACACCCCTGGGCCCTGCTCCAGCAAAGCATTTAAGCACCTGCTTACCCCTAAGCTTTGGTGTAATTCCTCTGGCGTGAGCTAAGCACGGCCGCCTCGTGCTTCCCACGGTCTTCCCTTGAGAGGGTGCCTGGCCTCCCCACGGGGCAGACTGCTCCCCAATGACCCCTGCACCTACCGTCACCCCCTCCAGCACTGCACACATGGATGGGCTCTGCGCTTCTTGTGCTGCAGCTCCCTTCCTTCCCAGCTCTGCAGGGACAGGACCAGGACCCGGCTCCCATGTCACAGCTCCCATCCCATGCATGTGTGCCCCCGACCCCATGCTCACCATCCTCTGCAGCGCCGGCGCGTTGGCAGTTGGCTACCCCCCTTGAATCCCCCTCTTCTCCAGGCTATATGTGGCATTTCCAAGCCCTGACGGCCTCTCCGAATGTTTTCCATATTTGTTCAGCCTCCTCCTCGGTTCAAATACCGGGGAGGACTGGGGCGGCACAGAGCACAGTTTGGGGGGCAAGGAGCCCTGGCACACACACACGCACGTGAGGAGCAGCATGGGGAAGAAGGAGAAGAAAGCCCAGCACAACGCAGCCCACAGCGGGGAGCAGGGCACAGACTCTGGCCACACACAGGAGCCAGCGATGAAGAAGAAGAAGAAGAAGAAGAGCAAGGGAGAAGCCAAAGCTGGCCGGGACGAGGAATCTCACACATGTTGTTGGTGCCGTTTCCCACTGCTGTGTGCTTTGTTGCAGCTGGCATTCGGCGTCGCTGTAACGGTGCTGGGCTTCCTCATGGCAGGCATCAGCTCCTCCCTGCCGGTCAGAGACACTCCGTATTGGGCTGGGATCATTGTAAGCATAAAAGCCTGTTTGTGCATAAGGCGCCTGTGCCAGCATTAATACAAGCTGCATGCTGCTGCACTTCAGACTAACCAACTGCATGCACCATGCCGGGCGAGTTACGCTAATACGACTGCTCCTGAGGTTTAATGGCTGAATGTGCTCTCCCAGAGAAGCTGCAGGATAACAGGACCTTTAGTACTCCCCCTACAATTCGCCAGTAGACCTTAAATAAAACTCAGCTAGCTGTGTGCTAGATGTATGGATTAGCTTTTGCTTTGCAGAGGGCTCGTACCTGGTGATGCTGAAATAAATGCTGATTATTACAGTGTCCCCCCATTTCCCCACTGAGCCATGACAGCTGGGTTGAGGTGTGGGAGCAGAACTCTCACCTTTTAGCGTGGTGTGATGATGGGAGTGAAGGAGGACAAATAGCAGTCCTTCAGAACCCTTGTGGCATGGAGGCTTTTATCCCCCTGGTCCTCAGCAGGGATGAGACAACGTGTGGCCATGGGGAGCAGGGGTGATACATGCAGTGATGGGGACAAGGCCAGGTCCCACCAGGCGTGTACAGGGACACGGGGGGAGTGTCTGGTTGTCCCCAGTTGGCCATGTGCTCGAGGACACTGGCAGGCTAGGATCTGCAACGGGTGTTTGTGCATGCAGCCAGGAGTTGGACTTTGGGATCCTCATGGGTCCCTCCAACTTGGGATACTCTATAAGTCCACAATTTGAGTTGATTAACGATTCTGCTCTCTGACTCATGATTCCACTCTGCATTCCATGATACAAGTTTTTTTCTGGAAGCATCAGGCTTCAGGGAAATGTATACCAGTGTGTTAGCACTGCTTTGGGTGTTGTTAGACTGAAAGAACTTCCAGCAAATGATTTTGTGTTTAGGTACATGCAAGATTTCCTGGTGCAGTAAGCAGCACTGGTAGCACTTCATGCAAACATAGCTCCTTGCAGGTCAGAGGATTCTCTGACCACCCCAGCTGCTGGGGACAAGCAGCAAGACCTTTGCTCCCAAGCAGAGCAGAAGCTCCACTTGCTCATCACATCCTTCTCATTTCTCTTGTGATGGAGGAGACAGTGAAGAGTTTTAATCTGACCCATGAAAGCTGGGGAAAGACTGAATTTGGCTGAGGTAGCACATGGCCAAGGGTATGAGAAAAGTCCTTAGCCCTGTGAATGTTACCAGTGTCAGAACTGTGTCAATCTGGGACATCCATAGATGTTCACACTCTCAGGGATACCTGAGGCCTCCACCAGTGTCTCTGCTTTCTGAAGGCTGAACTGCATCCCCCAGCAGTTTTAGCAATATCCACCTACAGTGGTGCCATTGGCATGTCCAGAAGTGGATTGATTACTCCTCAGCTCAAAGGAACTTGTTGCTTTTGGTACTGCTCATCCTCATAGTGTTGTTAGGGACTGTGTGCTGGGCAGGTGTGGTCAGAAAGTCTTCCAGCATGCCCAGCAGAAAGCAAGGAGGAGCTGACTCTGACCAGGGGGTGGATGCCAGCAGTGTGAAAGGGAACCCAGTGTTAGGAAGGAGAGGTGCTGCCCCTGAGCCTCTCAGCAAGAGCACACGTGAAGAACATGTCGTGTTCAATGTACAATGACAAAAATACTGAGCATATTTCAAAGGGTCAAAAAGCAGGAGTTAAGAAGTGGCGCTGCATTTACCTTGTTCTTGTGCTGTGATGTCCCTGTGGGTGTGCTTGGTGCTCACTGACACACTGATGGGCTGGAGCTGGCCAGGAGCTGCTGACCTGGAACTTCTGGGTACGTGGTTGTTGGGGTGCTGCTGATGGACAGCAGTGGGGAGCTCATGAAGTCTAGCCTCTGCAGAGCTGGGAAAGGAACAGGCTGATAAAGGAAGGCCCTCAGCTCAGACCTCCTTCATGGGACAGATGTCCTATGGGCTCCTCTGGGGCTGCTGGGAGGGCAGGTGGGTAGAGGACAGATGACACGTGTGCTGCTTGCACAACAGAAAGTGACTTCCCAGAACTCATCTACTTGCACAGAGAAGAGCAACAGAACAGAAAGATGAGGTGTAAAGTATCAGAGCATATTTGTTTTAGTAGCATCCCACTCAAGTGCTCTTTTTAAAGGACTTGATTAGTATTCAGAATCAAGAACTTAAAAATCTATTATTGAGACCTTTTTAGCAACATTAGAGATAATGGGTGAAGCACATTCCTAGTGTTACTCCAATGGAATTACACCAGTGCCGGATCTGATCCTACAGCTGTTAATGCAGGATGGCAGAAAAAGGAAGGAAAATTGCTAATGTGTTAAATAGTCCCTGATTGATGGAAGAATTTTTTTCTTCCCTATTAGTGTCAAAATGGTAACACTGTTCCCTGCTGAAAACCAAGTGCTCTAGTGTCTCAGCATGAACGAAAAGGAACTGTTTTAGAGAAGCTCCTTGAATGAATCCTCCTGAGGCAAACCAAACTGTGCAGGGTAGTCTGGATCAAACTGACTCAAAAGCTGAGTGCCCCAATAGCACAGGCCATGGCACAGGCAGGCCCACCATCCTGTTGGTGATGAACACGTATTCTGCCAATGGCAATCTAGCAGGCCCAGGGCACTGTGTCCCCATGATGCTCCAGCCTTTGGTGTGGAATGACTGCTGCAGGAGGGAACAATGCAGAGATCTCGCATCACATAAGAAGCAGATCACTGTGAAACCTAGTCAAAACCTACCAGTTTCGTGTGCATTTCATCCGAAATCCTTGGGCCATTACTCAGAAACCAAAGGAAAGGTTTATCGACAGAAACCACGGAGCCTGTGTGATTTACCACTTCTGCTTTAATGTCTCCGTTATGCTGCTGGGGACTTGCAAAAACGGTGAGGTTGGAATTCACTTCACCAACATGGAATCATTTGCAGCAGAGGTGTCCAGACCTACACCAAAACACCATGGTCTACAGCTTCATGACACCTATCCTGAGCACCCAAAATCACAGCCTGGACCACACTGCCAATACTCTCCTTTTTTATTCTGTTCTGGAGGCAAACTTCACAGCTGCAGCCAGGACTGCTGGGTTTTTTTCCATTTCTTCTGTGTCTTGCCACTGACTTGGCATGTAGTTCTGAGCGAGTTACTTAACCTTGCCAAGGCTTTGTTATTTCCCCTGCAAAGTGGGGTTAATGATGGCCACCTGTCACCCTTGCTTTGAGATCCTTGGATGAAAAGTGTTGCAGAAGCAGTATATATTAATGGTGCCCTTTTCATTCTTTTTCATTAGCTTGTGGCCTTTTGACATCCAGAAGAAGAAATGATGCCTTTCTCCTTGAAAACTTGCTCTCAGATTATTTCCACTGTGATCTAAAGCAGAAGCTACCAGAAATCTCACAGGCACACTCCCTTTCAGCCCCATTTTGCAGACTTGGGCAGTTGAGGAAGTTAAGGAAATACTTGTCAGAAAAGATTATCTGAAGTGTTTATTATTTCTGTCAGGAGGTTATTTAAAATCCACTGAGACTTCTTGGACCTGGTGGAACGAGGCTGTGTGACAGGGCTGGCTGAGGACTGGTTGGCTTTCCTGCCTCCAATATCTTCCGATGCGTAGTGCCACATGGGACCATCTCCCACAGCTGTGTGTCCTATCAGTGCTGATAACTGAGATGTTTGTTTAATTGATGTACTCCTGCGTGTGAGTGACTCAGGTGGCAGGGCCTGCTCAACACGTGCTCGTGAGCTGAGGAGCCTGGGTGCCAAAATCAATAGTGCTGCCTGCAACAGCCTCAACTCTTCTTGTTTTTAGGGTTAGTGTCATGGTGGGGCCTGGAGGGAGGGTGGGTGATGTTACAGGCTCTCTGCACCCAGCAGCCTCAGTGTCTTGTACAGCTTTCTGCATGCCACTCCATCACCTTCAGTTCCCAGCAGAGCCACGAAAGTGAAAGTGGATTTTGAAACAGCAGAAGAGGATATCATAAGAGGACAGGGGTTGAGATTTTCACCCTAGTTCAGCACTGGCAGGGTTTATAATTGTTCAGGAAAAGCTTTGAGAACACTTGTGAGACGTGCTAAAAGGATGGAGTACTGCATATAGGTGTTTGTGGAAAGAGGACAGTGTCGTGACAAGTGACATCACTGAGAAGCTGGTGTTCAGTGTGGCTACCTGCTCGAGGCCTAGGCTGGGTTTGCTGCACCTGCAGCTGCTCCCACCATGTAAACTGTTGCCCAGCTCAGTGCCATGAAGCACCTCAAGGGCCACCCTCTCCCTGGCATTGCCCCAGGCATGTGAGACTCTGTAGATGTTTTCTCCAAGAGCATTTCATGTGATGTAACACGGCAAATCTATACCAGTAACCCTCTGACTGTAGAGTGCCAGCCCTGCCCAACACCAGGCTGCCATCTCAAGCATCAGCAGCCATCTTGTCTTCTTGGGGTGGGTCAATAATTGGGAAACATCCCCAGCCAGAGCAGGCAGCAACCGATCCCCATTTACGTTGATATGGGAATGGCTGACTATTTAAAACCTCTGGAATGTGCTCTCTTTCAAAGTCTGAAAGGAAAGAGACACTTTCTTGTTAGCCCTGGCCCCGTGCTGACTTTTTCTCTGTTATTGCTTTTGACACCTCTTCCTGCAGCAATTGTGGAGGTGGCTTTCAGTCAGGCTTTGCTTCCTGTATAGCCTTGCTGGGTTTTTAATGTTCACTTGTTATGAAAGAAACCAATTTCAATTTTTAATAAAAGAGGATGCCTAAAAACTGGTGCCATCAAAGCAGCAAACGGAAAAGATAGCCGCGCAGGCAACTTTTTTTACACAAGCCAGCTTCAATTGGCCATGGGCAAACATCAAAAGGTTGGAGGGAGGACTGTCTCCAAGTTCAGGTGTTTAATTGAGCCTTCTCCCAACTGCCTGAAACTCCAGATAGGATGCAACGAGTTACACTGCAGGAAATAGGCTCTGGTGAGGTTTCTAGTGCTTGTTTATAGCCATATAATTGTAATGCACCAGAGCTGTTCTCTTCACAGCCCTCTGACCTTAAATCTCATCAGTTTCTGAGACTAACCACGCACTGCTGTCTCATTAAATGAAATTCATGCTATATTTGGACAAGTCAAAGACTGGAAATAGTTGATGGGGAGGAATGCCTCAGGGTCCCCATGTCAGGGGTCCATGCACCCCAGGCCCATGTGGTCCCAGGGTAGGTCTGTGGACAGGCACTGAACTGACACAGGACACCGCTGTGCTTCTGCCCCTGGTCCTCCTGCAGCTTCAGGGGGAAGGAGGGAGGACATCAGAACTGCTTCTCCAGTTGTGTCTGTTCAAAGAACCCATCCAGGGCTGTCCAGGCAGCTTTCTTTGGCCTAGGTAACCTTTTGACTTTACAGAGATATGGATTTCTATAGCTTCACAATCGTGGTCACATTCCAAACAGCAAGTCTTATTTGCACAGCACTTTCAGCCATGCTATGCTCCTCCCATTGCAAATCACTGCTGGCTCTGGAACTTCTAATTTTTTTTCTGTTTGGTTCCCTCAGGCACTGGATTGCCAGCAGGGTATTTCTGACTTAACAGCGATACCAGACTGCTGCTGCAGCTCCTGGCTTCGTTAGCTATGGAAGCCTGCATGCTGCTTTACCATGGAAAACTAAGTCTCACCCTGGGACAAGTGACTCTCGTCCCTGCTGAGCAACCAGCATAAATAGCAGAGATCATTACAGAAAAATATGGCTTTGTTTGATTGTGCACATTCTTGCAAGGGTTTGATTCCTTTGATTACCTTCCAGGATTTAAAAGAAAGTCTCGTGACTACCGTGTTGTATTCTTGCAGGGCTGGAAGGGACCTGTAGTGAAGACACCATTATTTTAGTTTGTAGTGGGGCAGGGATAGTCTGGTGTCATTAGTTTTTACAGAGGTTGAGAAAAATATTTCCTAGCTGATGATGACCTTTGCCTGCAACCGCAATACATGTGCTCATCATTCTCATTAGAGTTATTATTTCTGGAAGTAATCTACATGCAAGACTGTCCTTAATTCTAATGAGAAATCTATAAGAGGAAATACCACTCAGGAGCAGTACTTCTGTTTGGCAGACTGACTTTCTTTGCACGTGGCAGGGAGACCCAGGCTGACCCAAAGCTAATTAAAGTGAACAGTTAAAGCTCCTCATAGTACCTGCTCTCACTGTAGTTTCCTCAAACCTCATAAAGCAAATAAGCATCAGTGTCACTGTCTGTAACACACTGTATGGATGTCTGATGTTGGAGATAATCCTGTTTCATAATGGCAAAGTCAACAGGTATGTTTTCCTTTTTGCATCAAAGTCTAGTGGGGTTGTTAAGTTCATTGGATAGTGTGGCTTTCCGAATGCAAGGACAGGAGCTAAGCCTTGCCATAACTGATAAGGCTGGTGATCCATCAAGGGCAAGAATCTCCAAAGGTGAGCCAGAAACTTCAGAGACAGCTAAAAGATACAACTTCTTTACCCTTAACGCTAAAAACAAAACAGCCCAGAATGGCTTGAAGGGAGTAACTATCAAACAACTTGTCTATAATGAAAATTTCCTCCCAGTTCTGTTAATAACAGCTCTTCCCCTGAAGTTGGAGAGTTTACATTCCTGCTACCAAGGAAGAATCCACCTAGGGTGTTGTGGGTCCCAACAGTGCTGCGTGGTGTTACACTACTTGTATTGGAGAGGTGTTGTTTTCCAGTGTATGTGGATGTTGTTCTGAATGTTGTAGGAGGCTCTTGCTCACCAGCCCCAACGCAAAGAGCAGATGGGTGACAGCCTGACTGTGTGAGTGCTTGCAACATTTATCAGGTGCTGTGGCATAGGCCCAAAGTGCATCTTTGCACCAGGCTTTTGCCTCCATCCTCCCTTTAATTCTTGGTGGATGCTTCTGACTTTCCTGTTTTACCAGCCACATGTGCCCAGGTTTCCAAGATGCTCTGGGTCAGAGGCCCTCTGCTGTAGAAAGCTACCTAGTATATAGCAACACTTGGGCTAAAATTGTAGCAACAATGAGAAAAAGCAGTTTCACGAATATATAATGGAGAGATAGAAGAGCAATCTGTGGTTTTGAAATTTGTCAAAATAAAGCAAACCACATTAATATGCCAGTGTGCAAAGATACTGAACGTAAACCACAGTGGAAATTGGTGCCATACATGTCTATTTCCCTCAGTTTTGTTCGTTACACAACCATCTCCATCACGGCTGTGAGGTGCCCTTGCACCTCCCATACACCTTGTGACAGTACTTATGTGATCAGACGTGAGAGGTGCGGGGAGGTGAGGGTAGGGTAGCAATGCCTGCTGGCCTTGTCCCATGCTGCTCTGCGTTGCCACCCATGTTTGTCCCTGTCAGATGATGATGAGCCTGTTTTCCTCACTTGTGCAGCTTTTAAGAGGAGCTGGTGCTCGTCAGTGTGCAGGCACAGTTTGTTTGCCAAAGCCTTGAAAATCTAAGGACTCTACCCTTATGTCCTAGTAGGTGCAAGGATCCTGCCAGGCACTTAAGCTGGAGGACTCACTCCTAAGTACCTTCAGGATCAGACCCTATTTCCTGTTGAAACCTGGTAGCGCTTGATTAAGTTCTCATGGCAGCAGGTTCTAGATGTCCAGAAAATGTTTAGTCATATTTTCATTAAGCTTTTTAGCTCTGGGATGTTTCTGTCTAATGGGAAGAATGTTCCAATGAAAATGAATAGCACTGGTGCTTTTCAAGAGCAAAATACTGATTTATTTTTTTTCCCAGCCAATTATAGTATAGCCATTTTCTCTGGATTGTGAACTGTGAGATTTCACGTGGTGTACCATAACCATAATTAAATCTGTACTCTTCGTGAATGCATCTGTATCACATTCAGGTCTTTTTCTAGACAGCACTCTTCTATATTTAAGTGCTTTCCTTGGATAACCTTCCATGTCACTACCTATTCAGCAAAGGGTGTGTTTGTCTGGAAATCTTTGAAATAGGATCTTGAAATAAACTCGAGCTGAGATTTACTCAGCATAGAAATGCATATTTCTAGGTTTCCAGATAACAGCTACAAGAGCTGATCTAATTAACTGCTGTTCTGTAGCTCTTACAGAATCTATCTTATTTGTATAACAAATGTGCATCGATTGATGGCAAGCAAGTGCTAAAGCGAGTTCAATTGCATTTTATGTTGTGTGCTTAGTCAATAGGGCAGAGGAAGCGTCTGCTTCACACTGGGATATTGTGAGGGCTATTGGAGTGAAGGGATGCAGGATTAACTCCTGCACCTTCCCAGACAGCATCGACCACAGCTGTAACGTGCCTGCTGCAAGGAAACGGTCTTAGTCACTTAGTGGGTCCTGCCAAATATTTACTGAAGGATTTTTATGGTTATTCTATTGCACTTCACAGGCATAATTCAAAACGGATCTATTATTAATGTATAAAATAGAAGCATAAAGCTGTTTTCTGTATAAATGTTCCTTGCTTTGGTTTGCTCCAGTGAGTGAATTTACCTTTAGAGAGCAGAAATGTAAAACATGTGAGGGCCATAATCCTCAGCAATGTTGCTTTTTGCCATCACTCACAAAAAATGCACACCTCTGGTCTGAAAAAAATATATATGTAAGCATATTGTTATAAAAGAAATACTTAAGCCTTCTGTATTATCCTGGCCAAGCCTTGCTGGAATCCCGACCCAGTGTAATCTTCTATAAATACCCCTCTATAAAAGCACCTCTCCGAGTATCTCAGTATATTATTTAAATCCCAGAGGAACTTCAGAAAGCACAGGCAGGAATGGAAATCCCTTTCAGCAACAGCCTTTTGTACGGGAGCTTTCTGAAGAGGGAAGCCTGATCCTGCAGTGCTGAAAGCCTGTGGGGTTTTTGCAGGAGTTGTACAAGGCCCCTAATTTGGTAGGGGAAAAAATAAATCCAGGCTAGTGGGAGGAAACGCTGTCGTGAGTGCCTGATCCTGGGCCACGTTCCTGCTGGGAACGCAGTGGGGGCACAGTCCCGTGATGTTGCTGTAGTCACCCGATGGCCAGCCTGGCCCTGGGTTCACGCCAGTGTAAATGCCCACCAGCAAAGCAGATGTAATTTATTGCTCATAATGAGATCCTTTTAGCAGCAGATACCTAAAAAGTTTAGGCCCGGCTTTGAGGGGAACAGCCCCTTGGGTTTCACATGAGTCTGGGCACATAAGGTTAAGCACGTGTAGGTACGCGTTTTCTAGCGCTCGCTGCAAGTTCCTTCCTTTGCTGCTGCTGCAAGTGGGGAGTTTATTGTTTGGACAGTGCTAGAGATGCGATCTCCTTAAGATTTAAGTTTTATGGGGATGCTAATTGAATTAAAAGATTAATATTCAGTGCAAGGGACCAAGGACACGGGTGATTAATCCTGAGAAATAAAACATGCTTGTGTCACACAGAAGCACTATAGGGGGGAAAAATACCAGCACTGAAGGACCTTTGACAAGAAAGGTTGTTTTTTTTTTTTCCCTGACAACCCTGTCAGCTATTGCTGTCAACAATAAAAAGAAGAAAACAAATAAATTGAAGGCCATGCGTAAGTCATAGGACCAGGATATAAATACACATGACATGAAGAGGAGTAAATAATACTGACGCTTTCTTTGGAAATGTTCTCAGGCAATACTTCCTATTCATGTCTTACTGAAATGACACGAAATAAAACTTTATGGGAGAAAGTGTTATTAATCACACCACTTCTTGAGAGACGTGACTACCTGTGTATTCAAAGGCACTCTTCCTTTACAGGGCTACTGGCTGGTACCCTACATCAACAGTATGGATATAAAGAAACCTGGAATTTTATTCATCAGATTGTAAAAGAAGGGGAGATGATGTAGGATCCCAAGCTCGTGGTCCTGTCCCTGAGCAAAGGCACCCAGGTTTTGCCTGAAGAAGGCAAATGGCATTACTCAGGGGAAAGAGAAATCCTTAACTTAATGGCAGCTCTTCAAAACTTTCACAGTAAAATGGAGAAAAAAAATAGGTTCTTATTCCAGTCATTGGAATTTAATAGTTATCATTTGTAACCAAGTTGCTACTAGTAAAGAGGACAAGGCTTGCTCCTGGTCGTGTGTTAGGACAAGCTTTAGCTGGCTGATCTCTGCTGAGGTCCTCACTAAGGCTAACTGCACCCAAAATCCTACCTTCAGGCATGATAACAAGCACATGTGCCATCGGCTCATCTGCTTTTCCAAGGCAGCCCCATTGTGCAGCATTTCTACCGCATGTAGCTCCAGTCTACAACACCACCCATTGCCTACAACATCCTCTCCCGCTGTGGGTGCAGCCAGGATGCCCTGATCCAGCACCAGCAGCCCTGTGGTGGCACCTAGGACCAGCTCTAGCACTGATGTCCATGCTGCAACTTGTGTCTGGTCGTGGGAGCTGCCACAAAGATGCGGTCTTGTTGCAGTGTGGTGGTTCTGGCATTCATCCTAAAATACCACGTGTCTGCAGGCACGGGGATCAGTTCACCATCACCAGGGTTTCTCTGAAAGAATAGCACAGCTAGCACAGCTGAACTCACCATCTGCATGCCCTGCATATTTCTACTTTCCAAAAGGCAAGGGCATGGCTGGGACCCAGCAAAACTCTGTCAGAAACTCTTTGGGAGTTTAAGGGAGTAAGTGGTCAGATTTATATTGTTGCCAGATGCCAAAGGACAGAGCAGAAATGTCATAAATCAATGTTAAATGGTCATTCACGTATTCCAGGCAGGCTGATTTCAACCTTGATTTTATAAGGTAGAAGTTAAAGGAAGTCTGTTTATGAAAATGAATCAGCCAACTGGGAACTGCCCGCAGCAAGTGAAAGGCCCAGTGAAATTCATAAAGCCTCCAGTTGGGTTCCTCAGCACTTGGCCAAGGAGGAAATATGGTCCATGTGGGACTGCCTGGTTCAGTGGTTCTCCAACAGTGTTTATAAGCAGTGGTGAGCCATGGGGTTGCTGCATGCTGCCCACCCAAACGAGGGACAAGGGGGACAAGGCAAGTGAGTGTGACATTTAGGTCTAAAGGTCTTGTGAACTCCAGTGAGGTTTGCTTACAGATTCCCCGTAACTGCAGAACACTCTTGACTGGAGTGTCTGACACTATAGGGGCCTGAAAAGCACTGCTTAAAAAAGGAAGCTGCATTTATCAGGCTATTTTATGCATTCCTCAGAGCAGGAGCATCCCTCTTTATAGGGCTGGAAAATGCCTACCAGTTAATGTCGGACTCCTCCAATAAGTCTAAATCTTTAGAGTTAATAATAAAGGCAGCTAAACGAATACTAAAGTGCACAAATACTTTTCTATCACTGTTAACCATCGTAAGTTACTGCTGCAGGGCTAAAACACAGTCTCAGGCTGTAGGGAAGATGTCCTGATTGGTAGGGTGTCCACTGGAGGAGAGGTTGAAAGACCCTGCTATAACCTGGGCTGCTTCTTATCCAGAGGCAGCACTGGTTACTGATTTACAGCCACACAACTCACACTGGTGACATAAAAACCCTGTTAGCACCCAGTGGTACATAGGATAGTGCCCTTTGGGCTTACAAGCCTAACTCATACATCTTCTGCTTCTTTTTGATAGAGAGTTACATGGACAAAAACTCAAAGATCCTGCAGGATGTTGCCAAGCTGTGACTTAGTAGGTCTGATTCACAAAGCCTCTCTGGGTATGGCTTTTTGTGCCTTGGAGTTCATGAAGTAGAGGTTAAAGCTCTTCCATCCTCACAGTCCACATGAATGAGGCTCTTGCAGATACAGCTGTAGCCCCTTCGCAAACCATTTGACTTACATACTGATCCTTGAGTTACAGTCCTGCTAACAAAGAAAGATCTCCGGACTTGAAAAACGCTATTATTATCACTGTTATTATTATTGCTTTTTATACTTTTTGACGCATTCTCAATCTTTTCCCTCACAGGTCTGTGTGGTGTCCTTAGTGGGATTTGTTATGCTTTGCATTTCATACCAACCCGATGAAAAGACGTGCGTGCAGTTCACAGTAAAGGTACCTTGAGTTTCTGTTATTTCTTTTTCCTCCCATGTCATTAAATATAATCAGAAAAGTTGGTTCCGGGGATATTTTTAAGACCACATTAAAAGAAGTGAAAATACACCTGAAATGCAAGAATGGTTTTCTGGTATTTTCCAGGCAGATAAGGAAGAAACTGCAGTCTATAAAAGGGAAACTCTGTAACAAATATTTGAAAACACAGCAAGATACCTTTTTATAACTTGCCATATTTTAAGTATATCAAGGAGATTCAGATCAACAAAGCTGAAATATTTTGGGAATTGTTCGCTGAAAGATGGGCATTGCTGATTAAATAGAGGCATTCAGAGTGAGCCAGGTAAGAATTAGCGTGGGGTAGAACAGGTCCAATTACGTTAAATCTCAATTTTTACTGCAGTCTCAGAAGCATCTCAGCATCTTCCCATTTTGCTCCTAACCATCAAATAAGAAATCGAATGAGCACAGATGCAGTAAAAAGTGCAGCTGGAATCCTCTGCCTGCTCATCTTCCTGTCTGGGGAGAGGTCCTTGCCTCAGAGTACAGCTCCTTGTGCAGGGTCAGGCAGTGACAAACATGGGAAAGCGTTAGCAAGCTGCAGGAACAACCATTCTTCCATGAAGAAAAATCCCATCTGAACATTTGTGGCTCTGGGCAGCCTGGTCTGCTGGTTGGCAGGGAGGTTGAAACTACATGATCATTGTGGTCCTTTTCAACCCAAGCCATTCTATGATTCCACAATTCTATGATCACAAGAGAGGTACATGAGCTGAGCACCATGTCCATCCCGCTTCAGTTTCCAAAACCATGCTTTGTTGATGCCAATAACTAAGAAAAGAAACGCTTAGAATGCTTGTTCCAAATGGGAACTTTCTAACACCATTTACTTGGGCTGTTTTTCCTTGTTATTACAATTTTGAGGGCTCTTAATATTTTGCAGACACATAAAAACCAGGAAAAAATACCAACACAAACAGTACAAAATAACAGTGATTATTAACCAAGAAAGGTAGAAGGAAATCAAACACAAGGAACCTGGCATTCATCTTCCCTGAGAAATGAGGCTCTGGAGTGTCTTTTGTGCCTCTCTAAAGCTTTTCTTGTACTTGCAGAAAGGAAGGGAGAAGAACAACAGTTTCCTTGCTTTGATAGCCTTCATGCTCTTGTTCTCTAACCTCCACGCCATAAGCAAGCATGATGACTGCCCAGAGAGCTGCCACACCACGCTTTGCACTGCTTTTCCAGCAGCATTACACTGAACTTGGCACTTACACAGGAAGGAGAAATCCATCTCTGGTAGAGGGATAGTGCGTTGGTCAGGGTGCCTCAGAACTTTCTGAGACAGCACATCTGACATGGCCAGTGAGGAGCATGGGCCACCTTGTTAGGACAGCCCTAGCCTTGCAGTAACACTGTTAGCTGGTGCCTCTAGGGATCTGAGCACCCTTCTGCTAGAAAATCTTGGGCAGGAAGCATGCCAAGATGCCACATGAAGCCCAAGGTTCACATGGGGAGAAGGATTGTTTGAGTTGGTATTGGGACCAGTCTTGTTCAATGTCTTCAACTATGACCTGGATGGTGGCATAGAGAGCACCCTCAGCAAGTTTGCTAACAATATGAATGTGGGAAGAGCGGCTGATGCACCAGAGGGCTGTGCTGCTGTTCAGTGAGACCTGGACATTCTGTAGAGTAGGGTGGAGAGGAACCTAATGAGATTCAGCATGGGAAAGTGGACAGTCCTACACCTGGGGAGGGATAACTGCAAGCATCAGTACAGGTTAGGGGCTGACTTGCAGGAAAGGGGCTCTGAGAAGGACCTGGGTGAACTGATGGACAACAGGTTGGCCATGAGCCAACAGTGTGCCTTTGTGGCCAAGGAGGCCAATGGAATCCTAGGGTGTATTAAAAGAGCATGGCCAGTAGGCTGTGGGTGGTGATCCTCCCAATCTCCTTTTCCCTGGCGAGGCAGAGAAATACTGTGTCTAGGTCTAAGCTCCCCGGTTCAAGAAAGACAGGGAACCTCTGCAGAGAGTCCAGTGGAGGAACACAAAGATGATGAGGGGCCCGGAGCACCCCCCTTATGAAGAAAAGCCAGGTACTGTTCAGCCTGGAGAAGAGAAAGCTGAGGGAGGTATCTTATCAGTGCTTAAAAATATGTAAAGGGTGAGAGTCAAGTGGATGGGCCAAGGTTCTCTTCAATGGTGCCCAGCCAACAGGACAAGGGGCAACGGGCACGACCTGGAATGTAAGAAGTTCCATCTGAATGTGAGGGAAAACTTCTTTACAGCAAGGGTGATGGAGCACTGGAACAGGTTGCCCAGAGAGGCTGTGGAGTTTCCTTCCTTGGAGATAATCAGAAGCAGCCTGGCCATCTTCCTGTGTGACCTGCTGTAGGAAGCCTGCTCTAGGATAGGGGATAGGACTGGGTGATCTCTAGAGGTTCCTCCAAACCTTGCAATTCCTGTGATCACACACATTTAGCCCTGGGTGATTTTAGCCCATCCCCTGGGTCACCCTGCTTTGAGCCTAAGCCTCCACAGCCTTCAGAGGAACTCCCCAGATCCATGTCTGCAAAACCTGCTGGTTTCATCTCTGATAAGCATGAAAAATCTTTTCAATGATCAATTCAATCCATCTTAGATGCTTTATTATTTATATATATTTTTTCAGAGCAAAACTATCACCAGTAAATACGGATGAAATATTTCTCCCTTGTATAAGGAACCCAAGGGACAATGAGCTGCTAAGCTCTGACCTCATTGCATGCTGTTTCTTCCCACTTCCTTTTTTTCCTTCTACTTAAACAGCAATCACTGGGTCTATCTCTATGAGGCCGCAAAAAACGTTTTTCCAGTGGCAAGTTCTGGTTCCTGAGCAGAGCTCACGGCGTAGTTGTGTTTGCAGTGTTGAGGCTGCCTCCAGCTCTGGCATGTGATTAATCTGCTGATGGGATCCAGCACTTGCTGTCTGGTGCTCTCTAACAGGCACTATTTGCATCTGCTTCACCTCTGATATTTGGAAATGTGTTCATTTTCAGTGGCCTGCTAAGAGATTCCTCTGCAAACATCTTGTGAGAATAATACACTGTTTGGAAATTGCCCTACATCTCCACGCATCTGTGTTCACCTCTGAGACCTGCCATAAGAGCTGCCTGTGTGTTCTATGCATACCGAAGTCTCTCTGAGATTTCCTTCCCTTTAGACACAAAACAGGCTCACAGTACCTGGAGGATGCTTATGGTTTTGGATTTCATGCCAGTTTGTGCTCATCTTAGAAGTTGGCAGCTAAACGAAATACCTGCCAAGGGAGAAGCAGGCTCAGCACATGGTCTCAGCTTAACATCTCATTTATTAGGGAGGCCTGACTCTGTCCCCCACTGGCCTGAATCCAGGGACATACAGCCTATCCCCTGGGGTGACAGCTGCACCACAGAACAAGCCCCATCCCTCACAGAAGGGAAACGTTCATCAGTGTTTGTTCATTTTCCACTTCCTCCACTTTTTAAAGCAGTGCTGTAAGCCCAGCATGCCTTCCTTAGCAGGGGCTCTACTAGCCAGCAGTGCTCCCTTTTCTGTGTGCTTCATATGCAGAGGTGTCCCCATTTCCCAGCTTCACCCTTCCCATGCACCCTTATCTTGAAAGTTGAGGGGCTAAAGGATTTGTGTTAAAGAACCACCCTCATTTTGAAGCTGCCCTTGGTTTAAGGCTGCAGGGGAAGTCATTAATAGCAGAAAGGAAGATCTTGCTGTAAGAATTGAGTTCTTTGAGGGAGAAAATGCACACAGAGCTTGAAGACCAGCATTAAGAGTATCTACTTTTCTTTTTTTTTCTAGCTGACAGCCAAATAGGAAGATTTATTCACACCACAGATTTAAGACAAATACACCAGAAGTGTGAATTTTATCAAGGCACACATACTTGGAGTTTCAAGGTCATAAAAAAATGCTTTATATTGATAGTTTGCTTGTGGTATTGAGGTTAAGAGATAGGAAGAGAAGCTGCTGTTTAAAATAACATATTCCCAACCACACCATGTGTCTGACAGATAAGATGCCAAGAAGAATAAATGTTTTTGCAGTGCTGAACAGAACCAAAATAGTATTTTGGCTAAACACAGCATATGATTTTAATGTACATTCACACATATTTTGTGTGAACAGCACAGCAATTGCCAGCTCCTACCATCAGCAGGGAGGAAAATCCATATGCTTGGGTACCCAAAGGTCTCAGGTGTTAGCACTGATCAGCAACAGCTCCAGATGGCACACGGGGCTGGGCTCCGCACGGATGCCCATGATGAAGGCTACCCCTATGTCAAAGCTGCCACAGATGTAAGGAGAAGGAGGGTGACCAACAGGCCCTTGTCCTTCTCATGCCATACCTGGGGCAGCACTGGCACAGGTTCTCACTGCATTTTGACACCTTTGAAAGGCTTCTTCTTCACACTGATGTGGAAGTCTTCTAATAGAGGTTGGCATGACATGCACTCCCTTGTGGAGATGCATCGGGATCAGGCAGTAGAAAGGCTGGCTGCCTTTGCAAGGCTGTAAGTAGCACATCTGACACATCACTGCCCAATTTGCAAGTGTAAATCAGGTTTGTTTGGGCATGCAAAGCATGAAAAAGATAGGAGTGACACATGAGCAAACTCTCAAAACCACCTAGCTCTGAGCACAGCCTGGGTTAGTATGTCAGCCCAAACCTCAGTTTGCTTAGCTCTGCTTCAGGACAACTGCACTAACTTATCTCAGCTGATGATTCTAAGTCTATCCAATGCAGGGACAGTAGGGAAAGATGCTCCTTTCCTCTCTACAGAGTTGGAATACATTTTGGTGATCTTACTGAGTCTCAAAATTGTAGGGCAATGCTCATGTAAGACATGCAAGGCAAAATTGTTAGCTCTTGAGATGAACTATGTATAAGCAGGGAGCAGTACCTGCTTTGCAACATTAGAAGTCCATGGTGTCTGGACAGTACACTGAATGCATGCACTTCCTGTGAAATACACGTTCACGTATTCCTTCTGTGTTCCTCATTCTCTGTCTAACTGGAGAATTAAGGAGTTCATTTTGTTTTATTTTAATTTTTGCTTTATTTCAGCTGATGTATTTTCTGCTGAGTGCCCTGGCTCTGGTTCTCTGTGTCGTGGCAGCGGCTTTTGCGGCCCACCATTATCTACAGATGACAAAATTTACTTGTGATACCGTCCTCGAGTCCTGCCAATGCAAACTGGACACCGCAGACCCCCTCAGCAGGACCTTTGTCTACCAGGATGCAGCTGACTGCAGCAGTGTCACCAGCATGCTCGGCCTCTACCTGATTCTGCAGATGGTGCTCAACCTGCTTGCAGCTCTGGTGTGTCTGCTGGCGTGCTTCGTTATGTGGAAACACAGATATCAGGTCTTCTACGTGGGTGCTCGGTTCTACCCTTTAACTACTACTGAGTGCCAGCAACAGAAAGTGTAGGGTTTGTGTTGGCAGGGCCTGTAGCCAGGGAATGGAAATTGTCAGCATTCTGCCACCATAGATGCCACACATGGATCAATGTTTTATAAGGTTTTTGACAAGGGAAAACATTCACATGTTTAATGAATATATTTTTCAATTGTTTTGTATGTCAACTCTTGCAAAAAAGCCCCTAGTGAGACTATATAGGGGTCACCTAGCATTCTGAAGGTAAAACTGCAGTAATACTCACCAAAGAGCATCTTCAGCCGCCATAAACAATATGACAGCTTAAAAAATCGCTGAGAACTCTTCTGAAGGGCTGTAACTGTTTAGATATGGGGCCTATTTCCCTCTCTGGTAGATATTCATTCTTGCCTTCAGAGAAGATACACCACTTTCTACCAGATGAAGATCTCACCCAAACTGCTTTATTATAATTATGCTGATAATGCTTAGGGAATATATTGTGTTTTGGATGTACCAATGGGAATTTACTGTATGGAAAAGGAAGAAAAGAGGTCAAGAACTTTCCAAATACAGGCTGGGATCAGCAGAAGTGACTACGTTGATGACTACCATATAAAAGATGTTTCAGGGTGACTGGTGATGGCAGCTACCCAACCCAGTTACGAACAAACACCAGTTTCAGTGGGTTTGCTGATGGTGATGGGGTGGGCAATGCCTCAGACCCCAGATACATTACAAATGAGAGCTCAGTGCTTTGCAAGAAAAGATGAATTAAAAGGAACCTTGAGCTGAGCTCCTAGGATGGAAGTCCCTAAATCACTAGTCACATTGAATGCCCTGCTGTAATCGCATGCTTCCAAACCCAGCATCAGACCAGTTCTACCAATTATATTCTCTGTGCCGAATGCATTTTTGGTGTAACACCTCTGAAGACAATCAGCCTTACACACCAGCTGTGGATGTGGGCCAACAGCCCTGAAGGATAACATCCCTGCAACAATCCATGTTTTTAAAGTGGGATAGAGGGAAAGAAGCAAGAAGAGACTGCCAGCCTACTGAAGACATCAATTGTAAATAATGAGGGCAAGAGAATAACAATTTCTTTAAAAGCAGCATAGAATAACAATCCGTGTTCAGTGCTCTTTCACCCTGAATGCATGACTCTGAAAGTGCTTTACACATTATTAGCCTTATACCAGGACAAGCATGCTGGCTTGCCTCTCCACCAGCCCAGCGTGTGCTCTCCATTGACAGCAGCAGCTCTTATCAGCAGCACTGGGCACTGCTGCCCAGTATTGACTGCAGGTCAATGCAGCTGGCACTCACACGCTGTCATCGTTTGGGATTTCCTGGTCCCTGCCAGAGCCGGGGTATCTCTGAGGTGGAGGTGAAAAACCACGTGCCAGAAGAATCACACCACCATCGTTATCAGCAAGGAGGAAGCAAGCAGAATTTCTACAAGGCTTTAAACAAGCAAAACTTTCTGTTTCTGCTTAAAAAAAGAAAAAAAAGAAAAAGAAAAAAGCCACCACTGAGTCAAAAAGCTGGGCTGGCAAAAAGCTTGTTGTATAAGCAGCTCTAATCCTACCCAAAGAGTGCCTTCCATGCAGCAATCACGCAGTGAGCACACATCACCCCAGGCTAGACCAGCATGATGCCGACGTCAGAGAACCACAGTGTGGTTCACTCTCCTGAAGTCCACCTAGAGAAAGTGCTCATGTTTCTGTCACAGAAACTTCTTGCACAGACATACCATCAGTCACCAAGGTGCTCTCTGCTAGATGTGAAGCTGGGACCTTTTGAAAATGAAAGTTTCAAGACCAGCTCCCAAACAGCCATTCTTTTTGTACCAAAAAACAAGTGACGCTAGCAAGTGTGGCAGTAAGGGGATGTTTGCAAGCACTGTTGCTGGTTGTCCACACATTGCCACCCAACCTAAGTCCCAGATTGGACTCTCAAGCATACTCAGCAACAGCACTCAGTGGCCCAGTGAGGTGGGACTTGGTGTGGCAGTGGAGGAAGCAGCCCGTCTCCTCTTGACTTCGGTGGAACATTCTGCAATCAGCACTGGTGGACTGCATCCCATGTAAGACAGATACATAGGTCTGGGGGCTTCCTCCTGCCCTTGCCATCAGTCTCTGCATGCCAACGGCTGATGAAGCCAGAGGAAGGCTCTGCTGGCAGAGCCCCTTTCTAAATGGCCTGGGTACCTGCCATATCTTCTGGGGCGGCTCCGGGGGATTTTGAGATGCCAACTGGGGGAATGGGGGGAAGGGATACAAGTGACAGGGAAGGGAAGAGAGCCTGCTCTGCTTAGGAAGCCACTTTAATAACAACATTTTAATCACAGCACACTCCCTGCTTTGAGCCACCGCTGCCAAATTTAGTTCACTCTCTGGTGCATCACAGTGTATGTAACCCTTCACTCTAGAAAGAAAACAATATCTGTTGTATGCTCTATTGGTATTCTAATGTTTTATGAATAAATATGGAGCATTTTGATCTAGCAAAGAATAACTTCCGTATTTCCTCTTTATATAGCTCAAGAGCATAAAATGAAAACAGAGAGACCAGGAAACAGACACAGTAGCATGTGGAAACATTTTTCTTCCGGATATAGTTTTACAATGCATTTTAGCCTCATTAGGAATCTCAGAAAGCGTTAATTATAGGATTAGCACCTAGCTCAGAACAGTCAGACAGCTCCCAGCCTTTCTCAGCGCTGGGGAAACGTGTCTGGAGTGCACCAGGAGGCACGGTGGGATTTGCAGGCGCGGAGAGGACAGGGGTGTTGAAGAATAGGACTTCTTAAAAATTATTATTCCTGGAAATGTTTTCTCTCAGTGAATTGCACAAGATGGGGCAGGAGCGGACCACTCTGACACGCACAAATTGTGAGGGGCCCTATGTAATTTGCTCGCAAAACCCAGGTGTGATTCTCATTTGCACCCTGGCCACTTTATGCTGTTTTCACAGCATAAAGGGGCTGTAAAGACGGCATCGATCATTTTTACACCTATTTTATGGCCATTTTACACGGCTAAAAGGGCCCTTTGTGTAAATGAGAACTCGAGCCCTACACGACTTAATGGAGAGGAGCTCTTCTCCATAGGCAGAGCGAGACCCTCCGATAGGGTCTATTAATGGGGTATAACTCTCCGTTGAATTTTATAGCCCAGCTTTAGGGAGCATCGCTCTCGATTAAATTCCGTTCCGCAGAACTCTTCCACAGGCTGTAAGCCCCGCTGACACGGCTCTCCGCCGCTGCTGCACACAACGCTGCCGTGTGTGAAAGAAGAAGCGGCGGCCGCTGCCCTGCTCCAGCTCTGAGGCACTCGGTGCAGCTCTATGCAAATACCGGAGCGACCAGAACGGCAACGAAAAGGGAACCGAGACACAGCGCCGAGCTGACATGGCGCACTGGAGGCCCGAGAGGGTGCCACGGTGGCAGGGGTGCGGAGGGCTGCGTTCTTCCTCTTCCTTCTCCTCCTCCTCCTCCTCTCTTTGGCCCGGCATGAAGGGGAAGCGAAGCTCTCAGCCACCTCCCGCCGTGCCTTCACGTGGTCCCCATCTGCTTAGGGCCAGCCCTGCGTGGGCATTTCTTGGAGCCCTGCCTGTAAGCCAGCGCTGTGCTCAGAGGCTGGAAACCGTCAGCAACTCGCAGGACAATATTTTTTTTCTTTTCCCCTTTTATTTATTTATTTATTTATTTTTGCTCGCAATACCAGCCAGTGCAATGCTTCCTCTGGGGGCCTTTTGAAACAGAAAACACGCCGCTAGCGTGTGAGAGGAGCCACGGCTCACGTAGTCTATATTTAGAAAGCCAGGATGTCGTACCTCCCCTTGAAATTTTCATAGTCCCCTGCACCCCACCCACCCACACACATACTCGTGCTTGTGCCTGGAAATGTTTGTCGATATTAGCATGGGGTGTTGGCTTAGGGGGATTCAAGGGAGGTGCAGAGCAACAACAGCGGCGAGCACGGGGCCTCAGTAAGGATGTGGGGCCCTGGCTCCCTGGGCATGGAGATGGGAGTTGTTTGAGGGTCCCAGACTGTGGCACAGCTCCTGAAGCAGCCCCAGGTTTTGGGGCTCACAGAAGCCCCCCAGAAGCGCTATGCCAGGTAGTGCTGAGCACGCAGCTGGCTGCTTCTCCCCACCTCCATCTGGTGCAACTGCACACACACACAGGCCGGCTGCTGCGGCACCTCCAGCAAGGCCTCACAGAAGGTGAATTCTGGGGCTGCTTTGCTCACACAGCTACCCTAATAGCAATTTATTTATCTATTTATTGCTTTTTTGCTACCCTGCTGCCTCCTGCAATCTCTAATCTGTAGTGTTCATCCTCAGACTGGTTCTGTAACTGAGCATTATAAGGAATGATAGCATCCACAAAGGCTAAGGCACATTTTTATTCTTTTTTTCTTTTTTCTTCTCAATTTCCATGCCTTTGTCTAAGGAAATGGTCAGAAGACTCATCTAAACTTCAGGCTTGATGAGAGGAGATTTTTTTTCTTTTTTTCCCCAACAGCTGTGGGCAATGCATGTTTCACTTGCTACCATACTCTGTCACCTTCCACAAAGCCAGCTCTGCATTACAGTGTAGCTCCTGAGGCGTGCTCACAGCGGCTGACTGCAGGCACAGGAGGGAGCAAGATCCATCCCCAGCTGCTCCTCTCTCCACAAACCAGCCCTGGCTAGCGGGGTAAGCTGCTCACCAGGGCTTGGGTGCTTCTGCTGCCAGCTGCAGGGCCACACCTCGCACGCTCTGCAAACAAGCTGAAGCCAAGCCAGGAAGGCAGTCTGCAGCAGATGATTTGAGCACACACTCATCCTGCAGTCAGATGCACTGCAACTGGCAACCACTGGGCTGACCTCAAGTGACTGGAGATGCAGAGTGACACTGGCTGAGGCAGCCCTGGCCTTGAGCACCTCCAGGGATGCAGCACCCACAGCTTCTCTGGGCAGCCTATGCCAGTGTCTCACCACCCTTTGAGTGCAGAATTTCACAGAATCAAAGAATTTCTTCCTCATACTTAATCTAAATCTCCCCTCTTTTAGTTTAAAACCATCCCCCTTTGTCCCTACACTCTGTGCTCTACCCTACGCTCTCTGATAGGAGTCCCTCTTCCCCTTTTCTGTAGGCCCCCTTTAAGTAAGGAAGGACACTACAAGATATCTTCAGAGCCTCATCTTCTCCAGGCTGATCAAGCCCAGTTCCCTTAATCTTTCTTTGTATGAGAGGTGCTCCAGCCCTCTGTGCATCCTTGTGGCCTCCTCTGGGCCTGCTCCAACAGCTTCATATCTGTCTTGCATGGGGGGCCCCAGGCCTTGATGGAGCATTGCAGCTGGGGCCTCATGATGTCAGAGCAGAGAGCGACAAATCACCTTCCTCTCCCTGCTGGTCACCCCTTTCTTGATGCAGCTCAGGATACTGTCAGTCTTCGGGGCTGCAAGTGCACACTGCTGGCTTCTGTTGAATTTCTAATCCACCAGAACCCCTAAGCCTTTCTCCTTGGGAATGCTCTCAGTTCTTTCACTGCCCAGCTTGACTTCACGTTTGGGATTGCCTTTACCCAGGTGCACCTTACACTTGATCTTGTTGAAATTCATTTGAACAAGGTGGGTTTTTAACTACATTTCAATCTCTGCATCTGGGTAGGGAAAGCTCTGTTTTTATACTGTCCACAGCTGACTGAATAAGGATTTCTTCTTAGTTCAGTGTAGCATTTCTCTTTCACCAAAACTATGATGAGATGAAGCCTTTACTTGATCCATCATGCATCAGGCTGGCTGGGAGCATCACTCTTGGGGCTGAAACCACACACACACACACAGAGGGGTACGGTTGCCACCCTCATGTCTTTTTTGGGACATTGTATTAAGCCTGGTAGGTGTCAGTATTACAGGGATATGGCCCAGGCGATTGAGCAGCTGGTGACTCAGGGCCATCATGTGCTCCATCCCTGAAGCTACACTCATTCATACCATGTTGGTCACCAGGGATTAGGCAGGGTGGTTTGGGGAACAACTGTGATGAAAATAATTCAGAGCAGGCTTCTACACTTTCCCTTCCACTCTGTGAACCCAGGGTGAGGAGCAGCATGTGCACATGGGGAACTGTGGGGAGCCGACGGAAAAGCGAAAGCTTCCCGTCTGGTTTCACTGTCTGAGCCTGCCAGATTGCTGAGGAACAACAAAACAGTGCAGAAAACAAAGTATTACTGGTAAAGGAGTCAGAAATAGAGGCAAGAGTGAATTTGTTCTGGGTCCGTCCTGCTAGTGGGAGTCACATAAGCACCCCAGTGCTGCATATGGCAGGGACCCAGACAGCCAGGCTTCTCACTTGATATTCTTCACTGCTGACACAGGAATTGAAATTTGTAATCTTGACCAGGAAGAGTGGCAGCTTATGAGTTGTGCCCACATATCCCTGTTTATAGATTCGATATTTTCCTCGTGTACTGGAGGAGATGCTGGCAAAATGATCTGCTTCTGAATCACTGGGAGTCTCACCTTCAGTTTGTTTCTAATAAAACTTATCTCACTTGGTGCACTTGGATCTCCATGTTTCCCTTGTGGATGAGTGTTTTGTTCCACATCCTCCACTGGCCCTTTCACCCCACATCATCAGTGGCTCGAAAAGGCACCCAGGACAAGTGTGAGCAACCCCCACTTTTTGCCCCGCAGATTGCAAAATGGCCTCGGAGATTACTCCTGAACTTTCCTGAAAGTGTGCTTGAGTCATTGATCACACGATTGTTTGAAGCAAATCGTCAAAAACTGCAGAAAGCTAGTGCTTGAACGTCAAACGGGCCTTCTGAGCTGATTGTCCAATGGTACTTCATTAACCAAAACAGCGTGTGCCACTTGGTTGTGTGAGTGGACAGGCTCCAGCCCTGCATGTCCTACCACCCAAATCCTTGGAGTTCCTCCTGAATAAGGGAAGATCCAAGAGCATCAAGAGGTATCCATCCCATGGGGCTTGCACTCTGCAGCATACTTCAGGCTGCCCAGGGCAGTGATCATGGCCCCAAGCTGCAGGAGTTCAAAGAACATCTGAATAGTGCTCTCAGACATAGGGTTTCAATTTTAGGTTGTTCTGTGTGGAGCCAAGAATTGGACTGAATGACCTCTGTGGGTACCTTCCACCTCAGGATATTCCATGAATCTGTGATTTTATGATTCCAACACAGTTAGTGGGGAAGAGATGGCTATAATGTGCCTTGGTGCCTCACTACCTTTTTCCATGAGTGTGCCCAGGAGAACAACATGGAGCCCACAGTTATGGGCTAAGGTTCCCTGGGGGCAGGTGCAAGCAATGCCCTTTAGTTTTATGTATTTTTTCCTACCAAAAGTAACATGTTCACTTGGAATTTAAAAAAGGTTTCAATGGCCTTGAACCAGTATGTAGGGAATTCATTCTCACATGCTTCTAGCTGTGGGCTAAGCAGTATTTCCACTGCTTAATACAAAGCATTAATAGACTTTCTGTATCACACTGGAGGCAACACTAGCTGTTGGAGAAAGTGGGTTGATTAAGGGGTAAAAACACAAGCAGTTGTTTACCACAAATCTTTCCACATGATGGTCTCAACTGAAGCATGTTGATTTTGGACAATCTTAAATAACACAGCCTCTAGTATTGGCAGCAATGGATATGAACAAACTCAAGAGAACAAACCTGATTTGAAGTCTATTGAAATCAGTGCATCGACTCCTCCAGGACTTCCCCATAGGAATCACCGAGTTTAGAAGATGTTGCAGCTCAGTGCATTGGTTTGGGCTGGAGATTAACCATGTATTGTAGTGATTACTTTGGGAAAAATATACTGACATTGTCAGTGAGACAAGTGAAAACACAGGGGCTGAAGCTAATAGGCATAACACCAAATGAAAATCAGATGGCTCAAGGATAACTGAACAGTCAAGGGAAAATGCACCCATTTATAATGAGCTCCCTTTGCCCAAATGAATTTCATAGTGCAAGTTGTGATTTTAAGAGGAAGAGAAGAAGGATATCAGGAACATATTTCAGGCAATATGAGATGAAAAAATAAGTGGCTTTTGTCCCATCAGTACATGTGTGGTGCAAGCTGGGTCAGAAGAGTTTAAACCTGGCTTCCCCATGCCTTTCTCCTGCCTTTTTACTCCAGTGCTCCATGCTAGTATTATCTGAGCTGCTCAGTCCTCAGCAAACACCCAAGTAGCCAAAATATGGGCAGGATTATTGCCATAACCAAAAGAGCCAATGAGTGAAATAAGGCGCTTGTTTCCTGGAGCAGAGGGAGGGGAAGTGGAGGGTATTTAAACATTTCTCTGTGGTGTTTGAAACCCACCTTGACTAGAATCAGTCCCTCAGCTTGTACAAACCACCAGCATCCCTTTGACGTCAATTGGCAGCTGGCTGGCCTGCCTGTCCCACAGCTGGCTGCTTCAGTGGGAGCAAACAGCTTGGCCTGGGAGGGAGAGAGGTGACAGAAGGCACGCTACAGCCCTGCAGAGTTCCACTCAGTGTGTATTCCTCTCAGTCATTGCCCACAGCATCCCTTCCAGATGTGGAAGGGAGCATGCCACTCGCTATGAGCATCTCCCAGGCTTCATGGTGGTGGTGGAGCTGCTATGTGATGGAGACCTCAGTGGAGATTGAGGTCTCTGTACTTAGAACCTTAATTGGGGCTCATGGCCCCAGTGGTGTCCAGCCACTTTGGTGTCCAGAATTTCCTATGCTTCAGGGTGCCCCTTGTGTGCAGACAACAAGTGATGCACCCATTTTGGCTTGACCAAGCCAAAGCAGGCAGCTTAGCAGGAAATGGGTGGCTTAGCTTTTTTTTTTCTTTTTGGAAATACATCAGGTCTCTGACTTATTGACAACCCAGGCAGGGAAACTCTGCCCATGAGCGTGTTGTGGTCTGGAAAAAAAGTCATCCTCTGCAGAGCCAGGGGCTGGGACTTGGGGTTTGTGCATGATTTCCTTGGCAGAAGGAAAGCACTGCTTGTGCTGAGCCATCCATACATGGATCCCATGGGATAGAGGGAGGCGGCAGTTTGCAGCTGGCTGGCCTCACTGGAGCAGGTTTTGTGATCCCAGCGTCAGACCAAACACATCCTGCATATAGTGGGGACAGTCATGGCACATAAATGTTGTGTCCTGCCACTGCTTGTCAGAGGAGCCATCCAGCTATGGTGAGCTCAGGGAAGGGGTCAGCTGCACCAGGGATCATCACTGGTTATCATGCACCCCTTCATTCCTGGACTGCATTTTTCAGCAACAGAAAAGCAGAGCCCCTGAAAAGCAGCACTTTTTAAGCTATCCTGGGATGAACACCCTAAAACGAAGGCAGCTATTGTTGCTGATCTATTTTTTAAATGAAAGTATAACAGACCATTAATTTCTGGTACTCTTTACTTACCTGGATGAGGGCTGATGGAGGGCTTGCAGCTCTGGGTATTATATGGGCATCCACTAAGCTGATGGCCTGATGCTGTGTAGGTTAGTGACTGCAATTAAAAACTGTGATGTACAGAATAGGCTGGAAGTGAATGTTTCCGAAGAGGGAACAACTTTCCCTACAGCATGGTTGTTGCTTCAGCAGCTGTGTTGCTATTTCTCTTTACATGTCTATCTCAAAGGTCACTTTGTGGTGGACCTTTTTCCTAACAGCTCTAATGCAACTCAAGTCAGGCAGAGGGACACAAATCCCAAACCTAATTTAACCATTTTTGGTTGAAATGATCATTAAAACAACAACAACAGTAACAGAGCAGAGGGTCCAGATGAATCTACGCAGTGACAGAGGAAGTCCCAGTTTTGAGGCAGGACAAATTTAGCCACAGACCAAAGGCTGTGGGCAGAATGGATGGGCACCTGCTCTGCTGGACAGGGCATGGTGCCACCAAGCCCGTGGGGAGTGCTCATATCAGTCAGGTGTTTCCATGAGCAGAACCTCGCAAGAGCAGCTGCTTGCCAAAATAGACGCCACACAGTAAACCAAAAAAGAAAGCTGCCCATCTGGCTCAGTGGTAGGATGAACACTCACTATTGGAAACAGCTAGATAGTGTAGGAGGGCACAGCTGCCAGGTGCCTCAACCTGTGATGGAAGATTGGCTGGCTGGGATGCAGAATATGATGCTGTCCCTTATCTTCCCAGAAGCAGCCATCCCTGTGCAAGACCCCATCCCCGTCCTCACCACCTTGTCCTCCCAGAGATGCCCTCAGTGATGGTGCCTGCTGAGTCCTGATGGCCAGAGAGAGTTACAAGCCAAAACAGACTGCCCACATTGCACCAGTGCTAAAGCACAGTTGGAAATAATGAATCATCCCCTCCTGCCTTAACTCACAATATGTGTGCCCGGGTCAGCAGGGTGGCTTTCTGTGAGTGTGGTGCATGGGGGTGGCCCCTTCGTCACCTCTGGAGGCTTTGGGCTCCACTGCATGAGGATATGAGTGTATGTGCTACAGATGCCCAGCCTTTATGCAATGCTGCTCTCAGGGAGCTGAGTCCCAACCAAATGAAGACACCGCTGGGATGTTGTGCAAGTGGCATTTGCAGCAGTGCAGGGCATCACACGAGCAAATCTATCTCCTCCAGAGAGAAGTATAAGAGCACAACACAGAAGTGTGTGCTCCCTGCCTCTACAAGCATCAGACCATACTCATCCTGTGCAGGATGAGTTCAGCTACTGAACAAGTAGCTCAAGCCACTGGCAGGAGACTAGAGGTGGCCATGTCACCTGTCTGCAAGGATCAGGATGGCCCTAATCTCCTTGTCTTTCTCCTGGGCTTCTCCAGGTTGGAGACTCCATCACTTCTCTGGCAACCTGTGCCAGGGCTCTGTTACCTGCGCAGCAGAGAAGTACTTCCTGGTGTTTGGAAGGAACATCCTGCGCTCCAGTTTATTCCCGTTGTCTCTGGTTCTGGCACTGAGCATCACTGGAAAGTCTGCCTTCTTTGCACCCTTCCCTCATGTGTTCATACACACTGATAAGAGAAGGGGAGAATTGCTGCTGGTGGCTATTTGCTCCTGTGGTGACTGTTTCCATGTGTAGAACAAATGGCCCTGAACACCATGGAAGGCAAAACTCACTTAGAAAAAAACAGTTCCCAAGGCACTTTGTGAGAGAGGAGAGAGAAGAAAGGGGGGAATTCACTCACTCTGTTATCCTTCTCTATCATATGGAAGGCCACCATGTGATAGAGGGATTCCCTCAGCCAAGCACCCAGAACCAACAGCTGCCTGCTGGGATCCAGGCCCAGAGCAGGCTTGCTCAGCTTGAGACCAGTTTCTATCATCTGGGTCACTCAGGAACCAGAAGAGCAATGGTGTTTGCCGGTAGCAGGAAACAGCCCCTTGGCTTCCTTCCCACACTCTGCTACTGACTTGCCGTATGGCCCTGGGTCCTGCTTCCAGCCACCTCACTGCTGAGGCTGCAAGCAGGGATTCAGTTTTCCTGCTTGCAAGCAAGAGTATGAATCATATGGTGTAAACCCACTGGAGTCAGAGCAACATTTCTGATTTACACCAGCATAAATTACTGCCTCTGCTTGAAAAAATGTTGTTGTTATGCTGGATGGTGTCCCAGCAGCTCTGCAAAGAAGGGAGTGGGAGCAGTTCCTCATCAGTGGAATTACTGATTTATTCACTGCCAGCTACCATGAAGCCTCTTTATTTGTGCTAGGCAAAAGAGGTCAGGAATACTCTGTGGCCACTTTGGAGCTGGGACCAAATGGAGTACCAGGAAGATACTGTGGGGCAATGCAGGGAGTAAGCTGGAGGCAAAAAGCCTTCTGCCCATATTAATATTTGAAACACGGGGTGATAAGATCTCTGCTGTGGATGGTGGCTCTAGGCACCTGGTGATGTACGATGGATCCCTTCAGGCGGCCCCTAGTACCTGATGTGAGCCATGGGGAGGATGGCTCAAGGAGAGAGGTCACAGCCCTACAGGGGTGACTCTGATGCCAGAGCTGTCGAGAAGATGTCGATTGCCTCCGCTTGCGAGAACATTCTTATTTGTGGGTAAAAATCAGTATCTAGTCTCCAGCCACCATCAATCTGCCATCTCTTGTTGCTGGTTAATTCACTTAAAGCGCTCTGAAAAAAATATATATAACTAAAAAGTCTTTTGGTTGTTAGTCACCTTCCAGTGATGTATAAATGTTCTGACAGATAATTATCAGTGATATTGATTCTAACTAGGACAGAGAATGAACAGGTGAGTGCAAAATAGAAAGTTATTTATAAAGATGTAATTGAAACAAAATCCATCCTGCAGGACTGAGAGTTTAAGTTGGAAAAAAAAGGAAGGCCTTAGTTGTTATTTCTTTGCAGAGTTCATTGCTGACTTTGAATGCTTGATGAGCTTTGGTGGCAGAAGGCCACCTCCCTGAGCACTGCCTGCACTGCATCCTCATGGAGTGCTGGGGCACAGAGGATTGGGGTGGTTGGAGCCAGCCCTGCTGCCCATTCCCCAGGCCGAGCGGGTCATCTCAGAGCTTCTGAGAGGCTGCTTCTTCTGAAGCTTCAGGTTGAGTTATTTTCATGCTTGTTTAATTTCCCCTCTTTTTTTGTTAGCTGCTTTCTGTTGAAGCTTCAGAGCACATTCCCAGAAGGCTACTTTTCCTCCTCCCACCATTCCTAGACAGAAAAAATGGCTACCCCATGCCTTTTCCATCACAGTGGGGTACAGGAGGAGCCTTATGCAGTCCTGGAGCTTGGCACACAGGGAATGCAACCAGGGGACAGGGCAGGCAGAAGGCTGAGTAGTGGCAGGATTGTTACTGGGGTGAGAGTTGTAAAGGAGAGGCCTGCAAGGTGGTAGAGCCATGGTGCTTAACAACAGTGTCTCTTGAGCTTCCCTAGGCTGAAATAAATATCCAGCATGGCAACACTTGAAAATATGAATGAAAAGCCACCAGAGAAAGAGACCCTTGGCCCAAGGCAGAGAGGCACAGGGTGCAGCATCCTGAGCTGGTGCTTGTTCCATAGTGCACAGTGAGACATCAATAGCAGGCTGTAACTGTCAGCAATGTGCTTGGTGGTACTCCTTGCAGTGCTGGGACATGGTGACGTGCTACCACTGCTGATGAGTCTCCTCTAAGCAGCAGCACTGCAGTGGCTTGTCAGACCCCAGCTACAGGATGGCCTCCTGCAGGCCTGGGAGCTGTGTGCCCCACCACAGCCCTCACGAAGCCCCTGTGCAGCTGTAGCACTGGCCTTGCTCCCACCAGCTGCTCTGCATACTTGCTAAGCCTCATCTGCCAGTCTTACAGCTTCCACCCTACACATATTAAAGGGTAGGAGACCTCTTGTATGTCTGGAGGTCCAGCAAGTCAAGGATGTGCACATGGAGCCTCATCTCCGCATGGTCCTGGACTATCTGCCCGATGGAGGCTGTGGCACCTCTGGGGCTGTCAGCATTTCAGGAGCCTTGAAAAGAAAGCAGGAAGGCTCACAAGCAGATGCGGTTCCTGTGCTGCTTCTGCCAATGCTCTGCTCTCCAGACATCAGCTGTGGGGAAATGTTTCAAGCCCGCTGCAGCACCGTATTCCCGGAGTTTGTACGTAAACACTTTCTAAAAGCATGAGTGGGAGTGTGTAGCTCTTTCAGAGCAGACCGGATGGTTCTCTCACTTGACATCTCCTCTACTTGAAACAACATCACTTTGTTGAATTTTGTGGCTTTTTATGTGGAACAACATTAGCTCATCCAAGTCTGTGGTTTATTTGAAAATGAAATTCCGGTAAGCTTTTGTACCATCTGGCTACGTCCAATTGAATCAGGTTTAGCAAGAAGCCAGTGTGCACGTGTGCACAAACACATATACACCAGAAACATCATCATCACCACAGTCAGTAATCACAGGAAGTCTGACATCGTCAGGCAAGGAGGGAGGAAATCAGTGCCTGAATCGTGCGTGCTTTCTGTGGGGCTTGGCTTCTTCCAGCAGAGGGCATTTTGCAAGCCTTCCCCCTGCTCCTCTTATACCCTTTTCTAACTATGGCAAGGTGTTTGGCCTGAGCTTCCAAGTGGATCCAGATGTAAATCAAACAGCTGGGTGAGCTGCCAGGCAGTGCATTGCACCAAATTTACAACTGCTATCGAGTTATCACACTGATTTCAAAAGAGCCACCCTGATTTACACTGGCTGACGAGCTGGATGGGACTGAAGTGTACAGGAGAGATCTGGGGCCAAGGTGCTGGTGCTGCTTGCTTCTTGCAATAGCTGTGTTGTTTCATTAGGTGGGAACAGTGTTGGATTCTTGCTCCCATGAGCCAGGCAAGAAATAGGACGCAGCAAATTGACATCTCGCGCAGTGCCACAGCACTCTCTGTCTTCTCATCTCCCTACAGATGGGCACACGTGAGAGAAAAGGTGGCCATCACCAGTGCACACAGGAGACCGTCAGGAATTTATCTGTCCACTGAAGCCATGCAAGAGCTCTGCCCAGATGTCTTTCCCAGGGATTCCATAACCTAAGTGCTTACAGGCTGCTACTGATTGTGCAGGATGGTGAAGACAAAGGAAAGCCAGTGGTAGGAAATATGGGGTGGTCTTCAGAACGTGTAGTACAACTTCCTGTTGTCCTACATTTGTTGGCCAAATCTGTTGGAGCCTGTAGGCAGGTTTCCACTGGCTACAGCAGGCATAGGGCCCCCACACATTCACCTCTGTAAATTAGGGGATAGGGGAAAAGGTGACTAAATAGATACAGAGAATCATAGCGTTGTTTGAGTTGAAAGGATCCCTTAAAGGTCATCTAGTCCAACTCCTGTGCAATGAACAGGGACACCTACAGAACGATCAGGCTGCTCAGAGCCCCATCCAACCTGACTTTGAATATCTCCAGGGATGGGGATCCACCACCTCTCCAGGAAACCTGTTCCAGTGCCTCACCACTCTTATTGTAAAAAACATGTTCCTTGTATACATGTATTAAATACACATCTTGATTTAAATAACCTTGAAATAGACATCTGTTTTTAACAACAAACAATGGAAATCCAGTGGGTGAGCTCTGACTGTGAGCTGGCATCACTGAAACACTCTTGAGCCATGCACACTGAGGACACTGCTCTCTCCAAGGGACCATCCCCAGCAGCAGCTTCAGTTTGGGACTGAGGTCCGTAATTACATAAGCAGGCTTTTGATGAAAATCAGGGTTGACATCTCCACTCAGGATGCAGTGTTGCTTTTCAACCTTGCATCGCATGCACGCAGAACTTGTGCAGGTACACCTGGTTTTTCCCTGGACAGAGAGTCCAGGCCACTGACATCACCCTGTCCCCTGTGCAACCCACAGCTGCTCATGAGTAGAAATTCGGTTTACTTGCAAAGGTGTCTTAGGTTACTGGTGGGACAAATAAAACAAAACCTGTGCCAGCAGCAAGGGCTTTTAATGGAGGAAATGTTTCTGAAAGGTGGCCTCAGTGTAGCATTGCACATGCTGGTCTGTGGACAGAAAGCTGTGTGATAACTCCTGCTCTAATTCTTTTTTCAAAGGGGTCACTTTTAAAAAAAATAAATATATATCTATGTAGGTTTGCCTCCAGCATATGCTGTACTAGCATAGCAGCTCTTCAGGCACTGTGTTTTCCGGTATATGTGTGAGTGACAGCACCAAAAAGCAGCAGCTGTTACATAAAGGAGCCCGATGCTTCCTTGGCAGCTGCAATGGCCTCACCAGCCTCCTTTGCCACAGTGGCCATCAGAGGCTGTCACATCTGGGGCAGAGGCTGCAGCATCGGAGCATCACTGGGAACTCACTTGCGCTGCTGACCTACGACAAAGGCAGGAGGTAAAATGAATAGCCAGCTCAAAATAGGAATTTGCGCTGTATCATGGTTATTTTGCTTGTAAGGTCTATAAGGATTAAGAGCAGCCATTGCTTTGTAATGATCTAGATGAATTTTAATGAGCAGCTTAATTGTTTTATTTAGCAGGGGGATGCCCAATGAATTATTATGAAGCCTGATTTGGTACTTGGTTTCCTTTAATTTTAAGATGGAAAAATCTGATTTGTACTGCCTGTAAATTTGCTGCATCTCAGCATGGTAATGCTCCTGAATAATTTAGGCTTTCTTTAAGCAGGCCAGCAATGTACCCTGCAAAGATTAATATTCAACAGACGTCCATCATCTAAGTAAAAACATATTTTTTTTTCCTAAAAGCGTATTCAGTTTTCATAAATTCCACTAATGGGTCAGAAACCTTCCTGGCTGGTGTTCACAAGGTTTGTCTCTTTGCCTTTGTTTATTCATCAAGATGACTTCACCTGCATCAGCCTTAGACAGGTTTGACCCCTTGAAAGGAAAGGAGTGGATGTTCTTTGAACAGGATTGAAAGAAAATAAGAAAGCACTTGGAGTCACCTGGAGAAAAGCCATCATAGGGCGCAATCAGCTCAGTGTCAGCTTGGCATGTGAACAGGACAGGGGTGGGATCACACCGCAGGACATCGGCAGCTTGATTCCTGTGTCCCTGTGCTCTGGTTGGTAGGAGCTGTGCCATGGTCCATGGTCACTGCCAGGCCGTTCACTTCACATACTGGGCTCTTCTCTAAATGTTGGATGGGACAGTCAGCTGATGTGGAGTCAGAAGAGACACATGGTTTACCTGCAACAAAGCTGATACTAGACTGGATTATAAAACAAACACCAGCTTTGAAGTTGTTGACTCTACCCATGAACCAAAGCTTCCTGGTTGGAAGCAACCAGAGCAAACTGTAAGTAAGCAAAACCTGGCCTCAGCTATGTGTGTTGGAGGAAGCCAAAGTTTCCCCAGTCTGAGGCAGTCTGGACCACTCATCTCACCCTCTGGGCAGGTGAGAACTGTCACAGTGTTTTGAGCTCAGAACTCAACTTTCTGTAGGTCTGGATGCATTTGGGTATCTGCTTCTGGATCACACAACTTTGGAGTTTGAGCAGGCTTGGCAAGGGATGAATTTTGGACAATGAAATCGTGGAGACAAACACCAAGGCACAGCGGGAAAGTATTCTGCTCTCAAAATCTGTTTTTCTAAAAGTAAGTGCCCAAGATTTAGAGTATTACAAAGGATAACTGCAGAGGCTGGAAGGAATGAGAGACTTATTAGAAATGGCCTAGCCTCATGAGGAATCAGTGGGCAAGTGGTTCTGGTATAAATGATGATGCTCAGCACTTCTTGGAGAAGGAGACAAATCTCCTTAATCCTGGGCAGACCCCAGAGTGTCCTCAACCTTGGTATCCAGCAATTGGGTTTGCCAGGACAGTACCTGCTTTGTGTATCAGAATCATTCTCATAACAGCAGTAGCTAATTCTGCCTCGTCTTCCCCTTGGAAATTCCCCTCTTGGGGAATGCGGCAGAGGTTGGGTTGCATGGACATTAGGAAGGGCCTGAAATAAAGGGTAGGGGGCAATGGCCACTTCCTGGGTCAGAGGGATCTGCAAAGCTCTAAACAGTATGCAGTATTGGGAGAACACTTCCTCTCATTTGGGTATAAAGCTGGCTGCAAGAAAAAGAATTCGGATCAAATTGTTTTTGAGGGTTTCATTTTCTATTCCCTGGCTAATGAGCATGAACATCGATGTTTCTGCAGCTGTGGGCAGGCAGCAAGGTGCAGTACACTGCTGCTGAAACTCACATTTCCATATGCTCTGTCACAAGTGGAAATACTGCCTTCGTGTTGTTTCCAAATAACCAACATTAGAGGGTAATTTGAGTGCCTTATTATCACTGAAGGAAGGAGCCTACATAAATAGCCACACTTCACAGAAGTGCTCCAGCAGAGACACATCGCTCCCATTGGCACATGGCCTCTGGGTTACAAAGGCACCTTGCTCCCACCACGCTAGTGCCAGCTCCTATGGGGCTCTGCTCCTGCTCCAGCCCCAGGATGCACAACCCCAGCGGGGGTCCAGATCCCCTCGGGCCCTCAACTTGGCAGAACTGGGAAAGTGCTGCAGGATTCAGCAGGGAGATGGAGGCCAAGACCACACCTTGATGAGCTGTGGTGCCCTTCGGCTGTGAGGTACAACAACTGCAGGTGTTTTTCAGCCTGTGTCCCTCTACTTGGCAGACCCATACAATGCAAACCTGCATAAAGCACCTGAGCATTTACAGGCCCTGAGCACTGCTGTTCTTTATGGCTATATGAGGCAAAGGGTGAAGAAGTCTCCAGGGTTTTAACAAAAGAAGAGTGTTTTGGAAAGTAAGGCTTGGTATTTCACTGAAATGCTGTGTCTTGCAGAAAGGACATAAAAATACGGCCGTAAAAAGGGATCCCAGTGTCTAGTCCTTTCATTTAAAATTGCAGTTGGTAAGACTATTGCGGTAAATAGCCAAGGAAGCATCCTTAATCAAGTGACAGCACATTCCCATACTCTAATTAAATATGAAGCTCAGTTACTATTCTATAAGTCAATAGTGTGGACTTGATTATTACAGGAAAATCCCCAGAGATGTCAAGGCTGAGAGGTGGAAGAGTGCTCACATTGAGCCTTTACTATCATGCTGTAAATCTGGATGCAGAAGGGCCAGGTCCTGTACTCATGGTTGCAACATGTGGGGTACTCCCACACCGAGGTCAGATGGATGTTAAGTTACCACAGGTCCTTCAAGCTGTCCCCATTCTGGTGGAAAGTGATTGCTTCAAGGTGAAAGCTTCTCACTCTGTCTTTTCCTTCCCACACCCTGAGCAAGGCAGCCATGAAGGGTCTGATGCAGATAATTTTATAACCCCCTTGGTGGCAGTAGGCAGACTTCACACCAAACAAGCTGGTACTGCAGGAATAATTTATTACTGCTCACTCACAAAAAAAAAAACAACAAAACTCTTCTTTGGTATAATGCCATCTTTTCAGTCATATGGACACAGCCCAGATGCTACAGATGTGAGTTTACACTCTGAAATCCTTTTTCCCTTTAAGTGGTGGGTGCTGCAGCATGGTGGTGCTGGGCATCACCTCCAGGCATGGGGGGTGAACCCAGGCCCCATTGTCTGCCTGCACTTGATCAGTTGCCAAGTGCCAATGAGTGCCAGCTGTGCAGCGGCTTGTGGCAGAGCTGAGAGTGCACGTCGAGCTGGTCCTCTGCCTCAGCCCCTCTAGAGCTGCAGCATTTGATGACCTCAGTCCACTCACTGTTGTCCAGGGCATCTGGGAGTAACAACGTTCAGGCTCTGGTTTGTAAATGAACTGAAATCAGCACCTGCTCAGCACACCTCTGGAAAGAAGCAGTTGTTGCATGGAAACAATTAGGATATGTACATGTGTATATATATATACATATATAATTGTATCCTTTATTATGTATTTGGCACTGGTTGAGAACACAGTTCAAGTTCTGTGTTCAGTTTTGGGCACCTCACTACAAGAAAGACGTCGAAGCCCTGGAGCATGCCCAGAGAAGGGCAACAAAACTGGTGAGGGGTCTGGAGCACAAGTCCTATGAGGAGCAGCTGAGGGAGCTGGGATTGCTGAGTCTGGAGGAGGCTCAGGGGAGACCTCATTGCACTCTACGACTCTCTGAAAGGGTGTAGTGTCTACATGGGGATTGGCCTCTTCTCCCACATAACTCATGACAGGACTAGAGGGGAAGGCCTCAAGCTGCACCAGGGGAGGTTCAGGTTGGATAGTAGGAAAAATTTCTTCTCAAGAGTGATCAATTATTGGCACAGGCTGCCCAGGGGGGTGGTGGAGTCACTGTGTCTGAAGGTGTTAAGAAACATGTGTGGCACTGAGGGACACAGTTAGTGGGCATGGTGGAAATGAGTCAGTGGTTGGACTGGTTGAATCTTAATTATTCTATGATTCTATGATTTCGAAGGGTTTTCTTAAATAAGTAAATAAATTAATTAATTAAATCCTTATTCAGACAGCTAGATGTTCAGTGCCCTGCTTCATGTGTTTGAAATGTAAGAGATTATTATTTAGATGGAGTTGTGCAGTGGTATGTCTCTGTAATGTGAAGGAGCTGAGTAGACAGCAGCCTGACTGGACAGTCTGCAGCCCTCCGTGCTCACCGTTCTCACTGCAGGTGAAGGCATGTCAGCCCTTCTCTGGAAACTAAAAGAGGCGTCTTCAAAAAGGTAAATTCCTTTAGTTACCTGCCCTGATGGACCCCTCTTCCCTCTGCCAGGGGCGAGCCCTGTGCTGCAGCTTGGCTACAGTTTGCAATGCACAGCCTGCTTGTCATGGGGCCTGAGCCATGGTCCCCAGCCTCTTTGAAGGGCAGGGACAGGCTGTAGGGGTTTTCATGAGCTTCAGACGGGGACATGCCTGCTTCTCTCCAGCCTCTGTCTGGCTTTTGAATAGCTTGTATAATAAGTTATAAATGACAATTAAAACATAAAACGAAGAGGGGACCAGATGGCTCCAGGCAGCATTTAAAAATACCAAGACTATTTCTAAACACAGATCACCAGATCCACAACAGCCCTGGGCAGACTTATCTGACAGCCTGGTTGAAAGGATATGTGTGGTCTCAGTCCCCTCTCAGAAGATGCCGTTAAAATGCCATTTGCTGGCAGATGCAGGAGGAACTCGGGCTGCCCCAGGACACAGCTGGTGGCTCTTCTCTTGAAGGCGGCTTCCAAGGATGGTTGCTGAGAAATGGTGAGGGTAGATTTGACATATGGCCCTGTGGCACCATGAGGAAGATGAACTGCTGTGCTAGAATGCAGGCCATGCAGTGTCCTGACTTCCCAGCCATCTTTAGCTAGGGATGTGGCTGCTGCACCACGGGTGTTATGGCCATGAACTCCTACCACCAGCAGGGAAAGCACTTTGTTCCCTTCCCTGCCATCTTCGCTGACGTAACTTCTGTCCCCAAGACATTTGGCCAGACTGGAAAAATAGCAGGGAACACGTACAAGAACCAGTCACATTACAGAAGGGAAAGCACGGCTGAGGACCTCGGGCCAAGGGAAGGCCGCAGGACTGAGGGGGGTTCCCCTCTCTTGGAAAGCAGGGAGGAAGCAGGGAAAAGGGGAACATCTTCACTTAACCAAGACCAGCAAGCACCAAGCTCCATGTCCTACTCACCTGAAGGCCTCCTAACAGGTTAGCTACCTTTCCAGCACTGTGCCCCATCTCTTAGGAAAAAACTTCTAAGGCCTATGTGAGGCAAGGCATGCAGGTAGATGTAGATGCTCACAGTGACTACTTTGATCTGTCTGATTACCAGTTACATATTTTCCACATATAAACAAACAAACAAACAAATAAATAAATAAATAAAGCTTGATCATTGTTTGCTTTTGCTTTTCATTTTTTCCTGCCCTTCTACATGCCTCCACCTCTTTCAGCTGAGCCCGGAAGCAGAAGTATCACGTTACTATGAGAGAAGCGAGCTTTGTGGTATTTCCATCCCATCCAGAGCCAGGAAACACAGACAATTTTGCAAGACAGCTTGTACTCAGTAAATTTCCAGCTCAGTTTATATTTCTGTATTTATTTGGATTTGTGCTAACCATGTAAAAGAGCACTCATCCCAAGTGAGGTGCTGTGGGCAAACTTCTGAAAGAACAGACTTTGTAGACGAAGAGCCCTGCGCAACAGTCCTTTCATTGGACTGCAAGGTGCTGGATACAGCCTGTCATTTGGAAAGGCAACTGAGATTTACAGTGAGAAGTCCATCACCTGATAACATCAGCTCTCCACTATATATCCACTATATAAATATATATATATATATCAGCCTCCTCATAATGCCAACCAGTTTAACCACCATTCCTGCCAACATTTCCCTGTACCCTAGGGACCTTCCCTTGAACTCTCATTCCTTTCCTTTTCTGCCCTGCGTGATGTTATACCTGCAGCACAGCACAGTTACAGTTCTCCCAGCATCTCCCCACCCCCGTGCAGAGCAGCTGTGGACCCAGGCAGATGTTTGTGCTGGCATAGGAAGGGCAGGATGGCTCCAGGGACCTTGCTCTCCTCTCATGACTCCTTCTCCTTTAGCAGCAAAGTCCTGCCACAGGCACAAAAATCTGCATCTCCCATGGGAAGGCAGTGCTCACAGCACCAGCTGCACTGCTTGTTTAGGTCTGCAGCCAGCCCACCCTTGTTTCTGCGTGCCAGTGTTCCCAAATACCCTCAAATGGCGTTGTGTGTGTGCAAACCACACACGATCACACACAACGCATACAGCCTCCCTTTTAAAACACAGAGATGAAGGCTTGGAAGGGTTTTTTGGAGGCACCACGAATTCTGCTGTCTTTATCAAATTAGGGTGAACGCTTCAAAGCCAGAAAAAGCCACTGACATGGCTCCCTGGTGGGCTGCAAATGGGCCAGAGCCACCCTCAAAACCTAGCAGAAGCTGACCTGAAAAAATACAAGCTCTCAGCCAGCTGCCAGCATCCAAGACTGACCGAGGACTAAAAATGTTTCTGAACCCTGTAGCAAAATCACCCTGTGCTGGGCTGAATGCTAATGCGGCTCCCAGACATCCCACACTATAACACTGATGCAGCAGGGAAGGGAGGGCAGCAAATGCACCCTTACAGTTGTAGGGAGAGGGCAAATGTTTCTCACAGGGGATTGCAAAATGCAGGTTGCCATATCACAGTTGAAGGCCATTGCACTGAGTTATGATGAGGTGACAGAGAGTCCATGGTTCACATGGCAGCTTGGTGTCACGCGGAACACAGCCCACGCAGCACACTGCAAACTCCAGGAGCCAGGAGGGAGGATTTTGTAAAGGGATTTGGAGCCTCCACGCTGTAGCTGTCCCCAAAACCACTACTCCCATCTGGGTGAATTCACAGGCTTTTGAATGAGGGTGGTGGTGGCAGCAGCCCTGCTGTGACAATATCCTCATCCCTCGCTACCACAAGCCACAGCTGGACTGAAGCTGAGATGGATCTGGGCAATGGATCTGATCTGGGTCCCAGTGGTGGCACACATTTTGCCCATAGATGAGGTTAAGAGGTGGAGCAGAAGGCGTTCATCTCTTTGGATGACCCACAGTCGGTGAAGTGATGGGTGAGTTGGTCAAAGCTTGTGCAATAATTTGCCACAATAAGTTCTGTTAAAAAAATAGCACTTGTACCAAGTTAAATAACATGCTAGTTGACAATCTACAACATTTAAATGAAGTCATTAGAGCAGTAAGGGCATACATACACTGTCAGCTCAGTCGTGCTCCCACAGGCTGAGCTTCACGGCCTGGCTTCCAGCCCTGCTAGGATGTGCAGGATATGACCAGGTCTTACCCTCAGCGCAGTAGCACAGGGACACGGTGCAGATATGATGACATAAAGGTGGGAGATGAGAGGTAAGAAATTCACTGTGCAAAAATAACAATAATAAAAAAAATAGAGGTAATTGCTGTCTGTTTGCAGCAACAGAAGTGCTTTAAAATAGCCAGGTTCTAAAGGTTATTTGTCTTGTGCCTCGCAACTTCCTGCTTCACTCTAAAAAGTAGAGCATATAAATAGAGCAGGCAAGTGTGAACTGATGATTGCAATATGCATTGCATTTTAAATTCCTGGAGCTCAGATTCCTTTTTTCAGCACTTCAGGCCTGTTTGGGACAATTTTGTGCCAATAGGGACAGTTCAGTCCGAGCGCCTCCAAACAGGAGCCATAATGCTGGCTGTGCTGGTGGGCATCCCGGGACAGGAGCAAGGTTAGCAGACTGAAATCTCAGCTTTCTCAGCTTAAAAATAAACTTGGCAGCCATCCCCAGAAAACAAGCAGGCTCATTCCAAAGCAAACATCCTTGCCTGCAGATGCTTTTGTCACAACAGCAGTGACTGTGGAAGCTAATGAGCCTGATTCGCTCTCGGGGCACACCGGTGTGCATCCACTGAGCTGCGTGCTGCTGCTGAGGGAGCCGCCTGCTCCCTGCAAAGCCTTTTTGAACCAGGAAGGTGCCGAAAAACAGAAGCCTCAGCCATCAGTTCTGAGATCTGTGTGTGAAATGGCTGCCACTTCAGCAGAGGTGCTTAATTCCAGGTTGGGCGCTTTTCTTTTGGTATGCCAAAAGAATCTTTGTAATCTTTGGTTGAAAGCTGACTGTATGAAAGTGCATTTTCTCTCAGGACATCCTTTTTGCAGAGCGATCTTAGAAGCCTTGCAGTAAACAAGCTCCTTCGATTTAACATTGCAGTCATAGCGCAGAATGGTAAAGGAAGTCGCTCCCATTCAAAAACTCAGCAGGTTGGGATCGTGAGTGCACAGAAATGCTGTTTAATGGGATTTCCCTCATTAGCAGCCTTATTTTTCTCTCCGAGACCTCGTTCTCTTACTAATAAATACTGACTCTGTAATAAACATCACTGGTAAAATAATGCTTCTGTGCTGTATTTGTTCTCCTGTCCCAAGTTTGTAGGGCACTTCCTTTTTTTACAAGACCACGGATTTCCTCAGCCTGAGAAGCCGGGGTTCAGAGAGGTGATGGCCTTTGGCTCTTTGCCTTTCTCACTCCTTCCACCTAGAAGTGAAGGGAAACCCCCCAGACTCTCTCTGGACATCCTATCTGAAGCAGTTACACTGAAAACATAAGAAAAACCCCCACCAAACCACCAAAGCATCACACGCACAAAAGCCCCGCCCTAGCAGAAGTCACAGAGAGCCTTTAAGCCTTTAACCTGTGCGCTGCCATTCATTACTTGAGGTCTGAATTTCCAAAATGAGCAGATGGAATTGGCAGGACAACGCAAAACAACATTGATGGGCTCCTCAGCACCACTGGAACCCTGCCCTGAAGGGACAATGGCTGCTGGGATGGCCTACATGAGGTGTGCAGGAGGTGCCCATCATGCGCCGCAAGTGGTGACGGATGGTGATCCCATGGGATTGCCCTCATTAGGGGCACAAGGACATGGTCTCACCCTGGTCCTGCTGGTGCTCGAAGCCTCACTGTGCTGCCTGCTCAAGCCAGGCCCAAGTGGGCAGGCAGAGCTTCCCCATGAGCCAAGGCCATGTGCAGTGTGGTACTCTGAGGTGTTTAGCATGTCAGTGGCACTTGCATCCATCACCGTGACTGCTATCAACCCCCCTCCTAGGGACTGAGCAAAAAACACCCAGCCAGTCACACACCTGTCTGCCACCAGGCCTTTGGCAGTCCATCCCCTTCTCCTGAGAGGAATAAGCTGTGCCTGAAGTAAAATAAATCCTCACGTCTATTGCTGGACTGGGCCTCTCCATCCAAGATCGAACCGCTGTACTCAATTTGTCACTCAGAAAAAACCTGATACATACAGAGGACACATTTATTGCAACAACTTGGTTTCCTGTGCAGGCCCTGGGTTTCCAAAGAAGTCTTTGATTGATAGAATCATAGAGTTATAAGATCACAGAATGAGTTTGACTGGAAGGGACCTTAAAGCCTATTCAGTTCCAATCCCCTGCCGTGGGCAGGGCTACCACCCACCAAATCAGGCTGCATGTGTCCCCATCCAACCTCCAAATTCAGCAGCAACTCTTTCCCCACATCTTTGCACCAAGAAGAAGTGAGGCAAACATATGTAAAATGACACACTTTATTAAAAGTTACATTCAGCATCAATGGACACGTTTACTTAAGATTTTAACTGTCAAAGAGCTTATAATTATAAATCCCTCTAAGGCATTAAAAGCTCTTAGATGTTTTAATTTCTTGGCAATCATTTCATATAAATAGGATACGCAAGTGATGATGCTTGCCTAAGAGGATACCCCTGCTGCACTAAACAAAGATATACATATAAATATATGTATAAAACATTAAATTTTTCCCTTGTTATAAACTCTCTGATGGGGGATATTTCACAATTCCTAAGGCTTGAGCTCTGGCTCTGCAACCGCTATTCACATAAGAAGCCTCTTGTTTAGGTAGATTGCTCATATGGATGAGAGCTGCAGGACAGGCATAAGCTTTGGCACAATCAGCAAGAACATCAAAATGTTCAGTGAAATATATTTACCGTCTGTGCAAGCACCATCACTTACTTGCATCACTTAGAGAAGTCTCTCTCTGAAGCTAAATAGAGAGGACAGGCACTGTGGCAAAGGCTAATTGGCATCTATTAGTTTCTAGATTTTGAAGGGTTTGCTCTTCTTCAGGCTCTGGATTTGGGGAAGTCGGTCACAGTGCAGGGCAGACCATTGCCCATGTGCCACTGCAGGCATGAGCTCAGGGCATGGGCGTGTTGAGTTGCAGCTCAAGCAGCACAAACCTCCTGTGATGCACAGTGGTTCAGTTGCTTTTCCAAGCAAAAAACAAAAGAAGTGTCAACTACGTCCAGCTGTAGCCAACTGCCCAGTAAGTAGCAAATAATTCATCTTTGTTCCAATCAGCCATGCTCTACACCTACAACGTCGGTACATGTGTGTGGGGATGAAGAAAATGACTATTGGAACACAGGCTGTGACAAACAGATGAACTGCACAAACTAATTTGAATCAATACGGCTGCTGGGTCTGATTCTCCACAACCTCACCACTGAGCTGACGTTTGCGCACAACTCCTTTGGCTCGGTGCTTTACAATAGGCCCAGTCAGAGAGGCCAACCTGGCCTTACTTTACACAGGAGTTGGTTACTGCACGGCATGTGGCTGATGCAAGCTCTCAGAATAAAGTCACTGTAAGCCACTTAGTGCTGGATGCTAATTGCTGCATGGAGCCCATCCCCACGGCCAGCCAGCCACACTGAGGGGTTTCACCAGCACAGCCCAGCGGCAGCAGCAGCAAGGCCTCAGTCACACGGAGGCACACTCTGTGACTTATTCCTAAAAGATCATGAGATGTCGAGGGTTTAGTTTCTCACTCTCTGCTCTTTCTGTCCCGGTCCTGGTTGTGATAACCACCATGCGCTCCTCATCTCAGCACAGGAGGGCAGAGTGCTGGCTGGGTCAAAATTTCTGGGACCCAACAGAAGCCAGAGTGAAATGTGCTGGCAGTAGAAAGATCAGACCCTAAAGTACATTATTTTTATCCCACTCACCTCATGGACATAAAAAAAGAGAGAGGTTTCAAGAACAGGCTTGGATTTGGGATGAAGGGAGGGAAATGCTCCTCCCTTCCTTTTATTCTGGGCCTGCTGGTTTGAATTGTGTCTTAATAACAAGACAGCATTTTTTCAGGGAGATGCTAAAAATGCTGGAGTCAACAGTATTTCTACCCTTGATCAAAATGGCTTCTGTAACAATGGAAATATTACAGGGGGAAATTATCATAAATGTATTTTAGTTTACAAAGTGGCTCCACTTTAATGGAGATGTTTTCCAATGCAACCAAGAACAGCTAGGGATCCAAAATCCTCTGAAGATGAAAGTGACCTGATACCACAGCTCCCATCTGTACCCTGAAAATCTTCATCTAAAAGCCTGCTGGGCTCTGCGGATACCCAGCAACTTGTCTTCTAAAACCATCTCAGGAAACTGAGAATACATCAGAAACTTGTAGTTTGTCTGCTGCCCTTCCTAGAGCCTAGATCTGGAAGAGAAGGGAGCTCCTCCAGCATCATCGCTGTGCCCCATCCAATCCTGTGCTCCTGTGGCATCGCTGCTGTGCCCCATCACCTGTGCTTGTCCTGCAAGCCCCTTCAGCAAGGAAGGGCTGACGGAGGAAGGTTAAGCCCACGCTCCTCTGCTCAGAAGAACGCTGGCAGAATATGGCACTGATTTATTAAGGTCACCTCTTGCTGATGGTGTTTGTAATGACCAGGACTCAGAGTAGAAAGGCATTTTTAAGCTTAAAAGATAAAAATATAAAATACACACAGGCACACTTCAAACTACAGATCTCACGTTGTTCCTGAATCCTCCATTGGAATTTGAATCGTAAGCACAGTTTTAACTCCTCGGTATGTGAAGTCTCACGGCCACATTAATCGAGAACATGTGAATCCAGGAGAAAGAACTCACTTCCAGTTACGTTGTCAGTGGTATGTGCGTAACATTCCCATGGCTGTAGATCCATTGTGCTCCATGTTATAAATAAGAAATTGCATGGTGACAGCTAAAATTCAAAAGCATTAATGTTTCTCTTTGCAACTTTTTTTTTTTTCTTTCCTCTTTTTTCTTCCTTGTTTTCTTCCAGTCTTTTGAGGTTTCTCCCCTTTCCCTCCTCGCAGAAGTTACTTGAAGCAACAATCTTGCTTACCCAACCGACATATTTACCGTAATTAAAAAATAGTAGACGCCAAGCAAAAATGACTAATGTTGCTATCTGACAAATAAGACAAGGAGCGGCTTCTATTGATTCTGAACCAGGCTGTATTGCATTTGTGCTCACACACCTCTCTCCTGCCTCGATTCTGTTGGTGCTTTAAGGAGAAAGCTGAAGGCAGCACAAAGGACGCGGCCGGGCGCTGCCCTGATTCCCTCTCAGGCAGCAGCTACTGCAGAAGCCACTGAGTCGCAGAGCACAGACGCAGCGAGTCGGGCCCCCTGAATGAATACAAACGGACTGCCTTGTATCACTTGTGTTCTAGGTCCCTTTCAACCATGAAAAACAGCTACAAATTGTTCCCAGAGCTAAACCACTTAACATCTTGGCACTTGGTTGTTTTTAACTTCGTAACAATAGGCACTGTTCACTCCTCTCAATCTCAGTTTTTTATTCGGTAATAAAGCAGGAATACTGATGAAAGGCCAGTCACGGCTTCTCCCCATGGTATCAGGGTGGTGGCATGTGATGATTCACATGGGGTGTGTTTGATCCAAGAAAGCCCAGCCTCTGCTTATTCTTCCTTTGTTCTGTCATCTAAGGTGGAAAGGCAGAGAGAGATGAGATTTATTTTTTGCTTTTTACTATTATTTAGCAGTCACAGAACAAGATACATATAAGCAAAACAACAGGGAGTGAAATTCTATTCTTCAGCATTAAAGATTACAAGTAAGAGATGCCTTTGAAGTGGGAGATCTGTCTCCTGCAAAGTATGGACATTTGATTCTCATTTGTGCATGATTCTTCTCCAGTGGCAGGTTTTACAGCGCATCCTTTTCTTTGCAGCCCTGCAGAGGGTCAGCATCCACACCTGGTGCTGTACAATGACAGAATTAAAGGGTTGTCCCAGCCCCAAAGAATTTAAATTTGAGCCAGGAGAAGGCAAGGTCAGTCACAGGGAGATGTAAAACCATCCAGGGCAGTGTGGATAATCGCAATGGGAGCAACACATCCAGCCTAAACCTCTATCCAGTTTTTCTCAGGGAGAAAGGGTTTTAAGGAAGGATTTGAAGGGGGATGATAGGATAATGGCCGATACCACTGGAAGGGCATTCCATACAGAAAACAGAACACTCTCCTGAGGCTGTAACAAACAAACCTAAGGTGATGGGTATCTTATGTTACAAGGGAGCTGAGCTTGTGGTCCTGAAGTGAGGAGGAGGCGAGGCAGAAGCAAGGCTGGGAGAGAGGTGGTACCTGGTGCCCATATGCCAGGGGCTGAGAGGCACAAGGAGACACAGGCAGAGCGACAGGCTCAGGAAACTGTTTTCAGCACAGTGCTGCTGGTATTCTCAGTGAGGGGAACTCCTGTGTGTCAGATTGAGAAAGCTTTCCTGCTGACTTCCATGAGTAGGCAGCTATGTCTGATGCTGCCACAGCCCAGCTGCCAGGCTGTGCAATGCCTGCCTGTGCAAAGACCACCTCTGTCCTCATGCACCCACAGGGGGATATCATAACTCACTTCCCTTACCCATACTCTGCTGCTGCTAACAGGGTACAATTTCATCGCAAACCCCTATCACTGCATCTACTCAGAAAGCTTACTGGAAGAAAGATGAAACCTTTCTCGGACAAAAGTCTCTTTTGTTACACTGTCCTGACTGTGACCCGAGGGGAGCGAGTGTGCCCACTGCACATGTTCAGGTTGCAGCCGGGGTAGGACACCCACCTGCTCCTTCAGCTCAGCCAGCTGGCTGGAGAGCTGCTTCACAAGGCTCATGGTTGACTCCAACCTCTCCTGCAGGTTCCTGATTTCATTTTGCTCGCTGTCGCCTTCATTGCTGACCAGAGACATGGCTCTCATCCGAGGGAACCAGTCCAAATTCTTCTCCTGCACAGGTATCAGAAAAACAGCAACATTAGTAGGGAGTTTCTGCAATGCCACTAGTTGAGACCAAAGAATGTAGGCTCAGGTACTTCTCAGTAGATGACACTCAGCAAGAGAGCTTCACAGTCACTGTATGGAGCAGACATTTTACATAGGCCTTTCTCTGTCTACGCAGCCAGCATTGAGTGCAAAATCCTTGTATCTCACAGTTGCTCCTATCCCATCTGCAGACATGGTGTGAAGAGACACACACAAGGATGCCTCTCTGGGACCTCATGTGCTCCTGGGCTTTGCTTTGAAGCACTCACAGGGACACACTCTCTGCTGCCCCCTCAGCTGCCAGGCCTCTGCCTGTTTCACTGTCCCTGTAGGAGTACCAGCAAACCAACAGGAAGACAAGGCAAGCCACAGCCCTTGCCAGGCTGGCATGCAGCATGCCTGCTGCAGAAGTAGTGGTCTTGGGGCAAGCTCAGTTGCCCACAGTGGAAGATTTGGGGTCTCAGAAATGGCTTGGGCATGCAGTTCAAACTGTGTATCTCAGCATAGCCCCATGGCATAAGGCCGACTGGTGAAGGACTGGGCACTGCAAGGATATTCATGTTCTCAGGCTATGAATCTGGTCATAACGGAAGTACTGCAGACAGCTGATACAAATTGGGAATGCAGTGTGGCACCATGAGGCTCCATCTCCTCCCTGACCCAGGGGCACAGATATTTGTTCGTAACCTGTAACAGGGTGGAGGGTGCAAGACTGGGAAGAGTGCCAACCATGTGGCAAGTGATGCGACTTGCCCTAATGCATGAGACAAAGGAAGTAGGTCCTGCATCCAGTGATGCATGACATCAACGCACCTCTGCCTTCCCACCCTGGGGGAGTTGGAGGATGTGGTTAATCATACATACAGTGTTTTGCAACAGGCCTCCACAGACACGTGCCCTTGATAACTTTAAAAAAGAAACAGCATGAGCTGGAGGGTGTTTCTTCCAGTCCCTTGCATGACTGAGTGCACTTTCAGTAAGTTTTCAGATGACACCAAGTTTGGAGGAAGTGCTGATATGCTGGAGGGTAGGAAGGCCCTACAGAGGGCTCTGGATAAACTGGACTGATGGGCTGAGGCCAACTGCACGAGCTTCAAGAAGACCAAGTGCAAAGTCCTATATTTCAGTCACAACAAGCCCATGCATCCCTGCAGGCTTGGGGCAGAGGGGCTGGAAAGATGCACAGAGGAAAAGGCTCTGAGGGTGCTAGTTGACCATTAATTGAACAAGAATCATCAGTGTGCCCAAGTGGCCAAAAAGGCCAATGGCATTCTGGCTTATATCAGAAATAGTGCAATTCACAGGATTAGGGAGGTGATCACCCCTCTGTACTTGGCACTGGTGAGGCTGCATCTTGAGTTCCACGATCAGTTTTGGGTTGCTCACTACAAGAAAAACAGAGAGGACCTGAAACATGTCCAGAGAAGGACAACAGAACTTGTGGGGGCTCTGGAGCACAAATCTTATGAGGAGCGGCTGAGGGAGCTGGGATTGTTTAGTCTGGAGGAGGCTCAGGGGAGACCGTGTTGCTCCCCACAACTCTCTGAAAGGATGTAGTGGCTACGTGGGGACTGGCTTCTTCTCCTGCATAACTCATGATAGGACTAGAGGGGAAGGCCTCAAGCTGTACCAGGGGAGGTTCAGGTTGGATAGCAGGAAAAATTTCTTCTCAAGAGTGATCAATTATTGGCACAGGCTGCCCAGAGTCACCATCCCTCAAGGTGTTCAAGAAATGAGTAGATGTGGCACTGAGGGATGTGGCTTAGAGGGCATGGTGGTGGTGGGTAGATGACTGGACTTCACGATCCTAAAGGTCTTTTCCAACCTTAATACTTATACAATTCTACGGTGGATGGCTCTGAACAAATATCACTTTCCCTCCAGCTCCACCAAACAGAAGTACTTTCTGGAATTCCACCTACAAAATTTCAGGCAGCCAACAGCTGTGCTACTTGCGTTGTCTGGATTTAGTATCTGGTAAAGTCTCAAGTGCATTACCCCTGCTGCAGTCTCAGAGTTTGCCTTTCGGCTTTTTTGTTTGCAGACAAAAATACAGAAGTCAGAGCTGGTTCTGCATTATTTGTAGCTGAGCATCCAGTGGCGGCCTTATGTGAGCAGATCCACATGGGCTGGCTTGTGTCTGAGTTTATGAGCCTGCGAATACAATTTTATTGTGCTACCAGAGGGAGATGACTACTTTCAGCTATGTCGTGCTCTACCCTGACCATCAAGCCCTCTGACAGGAACATGTTTCGAAACCACCAAGCTAACTCAGAAAGCTGCCATGAGACTGGAAGCACTTACGGTGTTTATATTTTACCATTGCTTGGGTTAGCCCGATCCCCTGTTACCCTGTACAAGACTAAATGCAAAGCCACAAGAGTGCTGGGTTGTTTCCTTCTTTTTAACTCAACACTTCTAATGAGTTTTTGTCCTACTGTGCAACCACGGGTGCTGTCACTGCAATGACAGGATGCCCAGGGAATAAGACGGTGCGTCCCTTTGCTGTGTTCTGCAGCCCACAGCTCGGTCAGCCGTGTGCACTGGTGGAATGAAGCCTTTCCTCTCTGCCCACTTCTTCGAGCCTCGTGATCTCATTACGACAATTTACTGTGGTTACGCATGATGCCATTTTCAATGGGTCATAACTCATTCAAATCAAAACCTGTTTTCACCAGCTCTGCTGGTGGATATCACGTGTGCCCCCTCCCTGCTGGATATCCCCACAGACACATGCAGCTGTAGGCTCTGATTTCAGCTGCAACCAGGTACGCTTACAAGACCTGCATTCATTTTCCACGAGCACGCTCTGGTATTTATTTTAGATTTATTTTGGCTAGGATCTAGCAGAGCATTTATCACGTGCCTAGCATTAAGCGCAGGTGTAGCCATCAACACTAAGCTTAGTTTGTGCACAGCACTTTGCTGGCTCAAGGCTTTTTTTTTTTTTCCTTCTTTCTTTTCACTTGCAAAATGTTTGCCAGCAAATTTATCTGCCACTATGGTCACAGAAAGTGAATTCAAGGGAGCTACAGTGAACAGAGCTGCAGTTGTATCTGAATATTTCCTGGAAAGCTCTGGTGTCTGCACCCATCACAGCTTCTCTTGCTTGACACACCTGGATGTACCCGCCTCAAGGACACGTTGCTGCGGGATCCAACTGAGGGCTGGGAGCACCTCTTGGAAAGGCTTGCTGCAATGCTGAAGCTTCCAGTGCCAGGTTGCAGAGGGAGAGCAATCTGAGATTCCATCACTGCAGTTCTCATGTTTGCCGGGCACTGCTGCCAAGACTGTGAAGTGCACTTTGCTAGTTTTGTTTTCCATCTGCCACTCCCTCACTTCTCCAGGACGTGAGGCAGAGACTGCCAGCTGCCTGGGAAGGGCTTTGCAGGTTGACCCTCCACCACGCTGAGGCACCTGGAGCAATGCAACATGTACCCAAGTGGGCAGTCCACTGCAGTTGGCCTGCCCCAAGGCTTCCAGCATCACCTGCTGCCCTCTCCTCTGCACAAGGTTAAACCTTCTCGGTGGCCAGGAGTGGGTGAGGACAGGGACAAAGCACACAGCACCTCACTGCTGCCATACAACACACAGCTGTTTGGCTGGGACAGCTCTGCACCATGTGCCAGCCCATCTTGGCCACCACAACCCCAGAGCTCCGTCACTCTCACATCCACATGTGCCCAACTCTGCTTCCCAGAACTGCTGTGGTAATCAGTCCCAAGGAAGAAACCTGGCTGTGGTTTTTCTGGCATTATTTCACCAGAAGGTTGTGGAGGATCAAGGGCTTGAGCCAAGTTCTAAGAAAAGCTGATGGGACTGCACGGATGGAAGATCTCATCAAAAGAAAAGAAGCAACTGACTTTTATAGCCTGGACTAACAGCTGACTGCAAGGCTCTCACTTGGTAGTCCCAAGTGCTACGGTGGGTACTGGCAGCACTTTGCTTCTTGGTTCTTGACAGCACATACATACAGAAACCCAATCCAACTGTGTGATTATGTCACACAAAACACCAGCCAACCTGTCTTTAGGTTAAAAATATTTATCTGGCCTTCATCAGTAGTGCCACTATAACATACGTGCTAGTTATATTCTCTTGCTGAATGGCATGCATTTGCCAGTCAGTACCATCTTTTTTCCCCCAAGTATTGTGAACTGCAGAACTCTAATAAAATTAAAGGGCAGCATGAAAATGAGCTCCGTCACACAGACCTGTTTGCCGACTCTGTACCTCAGGCAATTTGCGATTGCCTCTGGGGATGAAACCTTTCAATCACAGATCTGTGAGGTTCCACAACACAGATCAGAAAAGGTTCTTCAGCAGAATGTTTTAGTGAACTGGAAGTGTTCATGGGGGGACAGGCACTCTGTGACTGCTCAGCCGCAGGAAAGCTATTTTTACTTCAAGGGAATTGCTTGCCAATTAACTTGAGGTAGCCAACGTGTTTGTACAACACCAAACATTTGTTCTGGGACTTAAAACGTTTATGGGCTCAGCCCAGGGTTCACCTTGACCAGCTCACACATGTTAAAGCTGCAGTGTGCTTCGGTCATGCTGCAGGTACTGGCCACTGTAGGGATGGGACCTGGGAGTGTGTCATCTGCCATGCCTTAGCCATTCTTCTTAGAAATCCAGCTGTATTCTCAGGGTTTAGGCAGACATTTTGAGCCAACAACCTGCATGAACGAGGCGGGCTGTTGGTAGGGAGCAGGGCAAACCTCTGCCAGCAGCTGTCACAGCCTATAAGCAGCAACCAGGTTAGCGCAAGGTGACATAGCTCAAGCACAAATGAACGCACAGAGGGTGAGCTATGTAGTCACAGCACTGTAAAACAAAGCAAACACAAAATGAATGGCAAAAACGTACAGAAACCTTCTTTCTGAACAGCTGGGGCTGAGTGTGGTGTGTTGTTACTGTTACTTCATTCTTGCATCAGACAGCAGCTATCCTCAGCCCAACCGCAGCAGCCCACCTATGGATCACAGGACCTACTCGCTGCACCCTCCCTCCTCGAGCATGATGTGTGCCTCGCAGAATTCATATTTAAGCATATGTCTGTGTCTAGGGCAGAGAGTCAGCCAGACAGGAAGGCTGCAGGGACAGAAGGGAGCCGCAGCCTCCTCTCTGCCAGCTCAGCTGGACGGAAAAAAATAAAAGGGCAGGTGGGGCTAGCCAAAAGGCTGCGGGCCAAAGAGACTGCACACGAGCTGAGCAGACATTTCGTGCGGTGATCCAGCATGCTCGCTCCCGCCTGCCTCACTGGCAGCAAATCCCACTGGCAGGACCCCAGCAGCAGTGAGGCCCGGGAGGGCACGCACTTCCCCGTGAGGTCCCCTGCATGTGCACAGTGCCAGGTGCCGATGGCAGGGCACACGCTGAGCAGTCGCAGGGCTTAGGGGATTTGCTGCTTGCATTTGCTGAGAAACCTCAGAGCCTTCTCAGAGAGGAATGCTTAAAGCAAGAGCCTGCATTTGCCTCTAAGCGACTTTTTCCTTTCTTCCCGCAGGCTTTCCGGGGCAGGGCAGAGCTAAGAGCTATGCACTCCCTTCAGTCAAATACTTCAATTTTTTCTGACTCTGATAGATCTGTCTGAGCTTGGAGGGAGGAAAGAGTGAAAAATTTTGTTTGGAGTTTCTGTACTTTGTAAAAAGTCTTTCTTGAGCCGTCCCTGTCCTGTTGGCATGGCCAACTGGCTTCAATTGAACTCTCACGCTGAGCTGAATCCATGTCTTCAGAGTAATTGGCAGGGGATGCTTCTTCAGGAGGTGTGGGTTACAGAGGCAGCAAAGAGATGGATCAGCTGCAACCAGCGGGAGAGGCTGGGCTGAGCCTTTTAAAAAACAGATTACTAGATAACAATGAGAGAAAATAGGTCAAAGAGTAGGACAAGGGGGATGAGGTAGAGGAGCAAAGGCAGCCTAATGCAGACTTTTTGCCAGTGCCATCCCCACAGGCTCAGTCTGAAGCCATGCTGCTGCCAGCTATACAGACCTTTCATTTCCTTAGCAGGCACTGCCCAGTGTGGCGACACTCAGCCCTTGCTACCCCGTGACCCCCTGTTGCAACATGAAAACAAGCAGTCTGGGGACTTCCCTCCCACCTACTCAAAAAGAAGAGGAGGTATGACTGCTCCGTGACCTCTCAGCTTCCCCCGCCTTCTCCAGCCCACCACTCCCATGTCCGGCACAAGCCACTCACCCCTTGGTGACTCAGCGCTGGCGTGTGCTGGATGGGAACTGTGATGGCAGCCTGGAAAAGCCTCCTACAGCTTTAGAGAGGTGAGAAGTGCATATGCGGGTGGTAAGGCCCAATCTGGGGACATCCAAGGTAGCCACTGCTGGTCACCCAGTAGCCTCCAAGTCTAATAAGTGCCACCACTCAGCCCCTCTGACTCCATTGTGCCCTAAGACTTGTGCTTCCACGTGAAGCTAATAAACTGCAGATGTCACTGCTCATGTCCTTTCAGGCACAAGAACCAGCAGGGCCATTCACTCCTCCTTCCTGAGCCAGCACCTTGAAAAAATACTTCAGCTCCAGGTACAGAGAGGTCTATTTACTAAAAAATGATTCTGCATGTCTGAGGTGTAAATAAGTCCATCCATTTCTTTCCCAGATTAGCTGCCCATATAAGCAGAGAGCGATCAGACTAAGCTACCTTCTGAAAGCTGGATTTTTTTTCTGCCTGGGGATGCAGTCTGGTCATAAAAGTCTGCATCGATACAGCTCCTACAGCCACCTTAAAAAAGGGATTTTGAAGATTTAAACTATCTTGTGCTTTGTATGACACGGGGCAATAACCACTTTGTGATTTAATCACAGACAATAATAATTTGGTTCAGTGCATGATTCAGCTAATCCACAATTTGATAAACGTTCATCCCAAACTACAAATCCAAATAGCTTTCTACAAATCCTGTTTGACACTTTAACGTTAAGACTGTATTTGATAAGCAATCTGTGCTGTACAAGAATATAAGGCGGGAAATTAGGAATTGTTATGCAGCCATATGCAACCACAACAGTAATTCAAGGAAAATAAAAATAAACCTTGGCAATTACAGATAAATCTTTATGCAATGAGAAAATTAATATATCCTACTGGGCCCATACTAGACTGAAACGTTCTGCAACTTCTACGGTGCACTGGAAAGTGCAAGTATCTGTTTCCCACTAAAAGAAGGTTGGAAGTGTAATACAGTCTGCTTTAGCAGCACCACTCGTGCATTTCCTTTCACTTTAATTTGACTGAATGTTTTTTGAGTCGTTTGCAAAAGAATCTATCACCTTAATTCCACATAACTGTGAGCTCCGATATCTAGGCCAGTCACTCATGAGTGTCTTGCTGCGCTTCATTATTGGTGTTCCAGCTTGTGAAATCCCCCAAAAAGCTATGGGGAGGAATGATAATAAATGTCAAACCTCCAGCTAGTGCTGTGTGTGGCAGTTTTGGTACTCAGCTTGAGAGTGTAAAGAAGGATCTTGTTTTTCCAGGGAAGAGCCCCCCAGAGTTCCTGGGGGAGAGAAGACATGGGCCTGGCATTTAGCTCCAAGAGATGAAAACAGTCACAAAAATACACTTTCACAGTCCTGCCCATAAGTTTGAGTGTGATCTCACACCACTTCTGTGGGCAAGCCCATATGTAAGTGCTAAGCACAAGAGGCAGCAGGGTGCCTTTAGTGTGAAAAAGGCCAAGCATGCCCCAGGCTGCATTAGCCAGAGTGCAGCCAGCACACAGAGGGAAGCAATTCTTGCCCTCCCACTGGCATGCGTAAAGCTGCATCTGGTGCACCAGGTCTGACACCAGGCCTTTGGTTTAGGTAAGTGCTGGATAACCACACAAATGGTTGTGGTCCTCAGCAAACTGCTTCATCTGGACTTGCTCTGAGCAGGGGTTTGAACTGGGGGGGGGGGTCTCTGGAGGTCTCCCACAACCTGAATTATTCCACAGACTCAAGCTGTGATACGCACAGTGACTATTTTCCTGCCCTGAGGGAGGAGGGCCTGAGCTTCTACCTCAGCCCAGCACACCTCTGAAGCTCTGATGCCTTTCCATGCTTTCCTCTGCCTGTGGCAAGTGTCCATTTCTCAGCTGCTGCTTTTTGATGCTGCCTCAGTCATTCTGTGCCACCTTATCTCTATCGTAACTCTGAGAACTGATATTTTTCTGTGCAAATCCTCAAGAATCCCAAACTAGCATCACGAGCTAGGATTTCCTTCTTTATATTTGTGCCTTTAAAACTGATATAATTACAGATATGTGCAAAACATGAATTTACTTTTCCACATTCCTATGTTTTGATGTTGTTAGTGGTTACAGGACGAACTTTAGGAAAAACACTTCAGATTATTCGTTTAAAATAATTAAGTTATTTCTGATATAATCCCTGGATCTTGTGCATAAAGAAACAACATCTGGTACAGAGATTAGAAAATAAATGTTCTTGGCTTTTTTTTTTTCTTCCTTTTGTTAAACAGATGTTGTTGATACAAAGCACAGAACTGTAAATCATGGCTTGCATGTGGACACAGACTGTCACTACTGAGCAGAAATTTACTGTGGCTAGATAGAGATTTGAAACAGCAATGAATCACTGGCTTGCTAACTTTATTCACGTGGGTATGGTTTCAATATTCTGACATTAAGTGCACATGTCCTTAAAAAAAGAACCTTTTAATGGCAGCATGAGAGGCTCTACTTTAGTTCCAGCTGTCTCTGTAGGGGAAGAACAGTGTAAAGCAATGGCCGTATGGCCATCCTCACACAGAGGCATCTGGCTGCTCTCCATCTCCTCCACAGCTCATTGTGGTGCTGCTATCATTGAGCTGCACAGGCACCCTGCTGCCAGGTGGCACCTTGCCTGGCACACTGCATGGGGCACCCAGTGGCAGGAGAGGGTCTGAGCGGCCCACAAGCTCCACCGCTACTGCCAGAGTGCCTCCAGCCCCAGCTCTGCTCTCCCTCTCCTTCCCCAGCTGCTCCCAACATCATTTCAGCAAACTCACTGCTCGTTTGCTGTGCTGGCTCATGTGTGGCTCAATGGTTGTGTCTTCCAACAATAGTTCTGTTGACTGCACTTAAAGTGAACAGAATACAGGTGCTTATCCAGCTCCACGTCATTCCTACCCATGCACCACCAACCAGCCTGAAGTCTCCATTCTTCTGATCCTCTTCTAGCATTGATTTCCTTTTGCAAGGCATGCTGGCGGGAGCACTCCAGGCACTAACTAACTCCAGACACAAGCCCGTGCCACTACCACCACTGCAGCATAAATATGCCCTACAGTACTACACCGCTGCTAGGGACAGGCAGGTTGTCTACTCCTTAGAACCTGCTGTTCAGCCAGTGTCCTCATACATTCTGACCTGTTTTTGGCAACATACGAGCTGGTTTGACACAGTGGATCAGGGTCTAACCCCCTTGTTAACCTCCCAGCCATGACCTTTGCTTCATACCTTTTGTAGCATGGGATTCAGGCGTGTGCTTGTTGAAATGCATGCTTTCTTTGACATTTAGATTTAATTCTCTGGCCCTGTCACCTTGCTTTTTGCAAGCACTGTCCGTTTTCTAGCTTTAGCTTCAATTTGGCGTAACAGAATCTTTGGGAAATACAAAGACTCAGCTGGAGACTCATTTTTCAATGGCTCGGGACTTGACCTTGTTCTCAGCTTTGCACAGGCATAGCTTCACTGATTGCAGTGCGATTGTTCTGGTTTAGGATACTCCCTGAATCCTGATCGGAACGGTCTGCTTTGGGCCCATTCTGACTCTCATGTATTCTGCACACAGTGCAATATGAAAGGACAACTTAAAGTACATTTTCTTTTAAAGTAATTAGAATTATTGCCTGTCCCTAATGGGCTATAGGGAACAACTGCCCACGTAAAATAAGATGTGACTGCTCATATACCATGCATTTGTGTAAATGCACACACTCGAGCACCAGTCAGAGAAGAAAGAGCTACTGCTTTCTCTTTGAAGTGTCTCCTGACAAAACAACATGAGGCCACTGCCACCTTTTAGCCATATGGGCCTGAGCACCACCAACAAGCTCTCCAAGCTGTTTGCAGACCACTCACTCTGTTCAACTGCTCGCCCAGGCCTTCTGCACATTCCTCTGCTCTTCGAGCCCAGCTCCTCACCTGAGCACTGTTGTATTAGGCGAAATCGGACCCTCGGGATGTAACGTGATAGGCCCTCCCCTGCTGGGTCATGCATATGTAAAAAAGGTAAGGATGAAACTGGATACCTATATAAGGGACCCTCACATTCCAATAAACGCCATTTTACAGCTCACCATAATGGTGTAACAAACAGCTGTGACTTGGTCGGGGCCGTCGATACACATTCACAAAGGGACTTGACTTTCCAGGTTACCAGATCGAGGTAACAGAGCACACACCCAAGAGGCTCCCTGGGTGGCTCTAACCATGGCTGCACCCCACCAGGCCTCACAAACCCCACTGGGAAGCACAGGGCACTTTTGTTCCCAGGGCCATCAGGGAAGAGATGGAAAACAGCAAAACCGGGCCTGCAAAGTGCAACATCTGCTCCTTAGGTTCACGGCTACTGCACACTGCTTTCAGAGGCTGCAGGCACAGATCGATAAAGGAAAAAAGTGTCTTGCTACAATGTGAACCTCTATCTGCCTGAACTACATTTTCATTTAGCTCTCTCGCTCGCATTGCTAGGAAAATATTGAAACGGATCCTCTGTGCACATCTGCTTTTTCCTGTTTTGTTTGTTTTATTTTCCTTCCTTTTTACATATTTTTTTTTTCAGCCTAGCATTTAAATATGGTTTGTTCTGTTCAATTAAAATGCATTTTCTGTTGAGAACAAGCAGATGATCAGTTTCACAAACCCAGAGTTACAATTTTCCTTCAGCAGCACCCGGCAAAATGAAAAACAGAGACAAAACATTTTAATCACATGTGTATAAAATACACAGTCTTCATTAAACATGATTTAAACTCGCCTGTTTGTTTTGGAGACTCTTTGAGGCTACTACTACCCCAAACCCAAAGAACTGTAATGTGATTCCTGATCTATTGAATTTTGTAGGATGGCTGTAGTGGGTTCCATTATAGATAAATTGGATGCAGCCAATTTACAATCTCCCATACACACTTTTATCTCAAAATGCCCTGTGAGGCAATTGTGTAAAGTACTTTATCAGGGATTGTTGTTGGTAATATTGCAAGATTTCATGATGTAAAGAATACATCAATGTCATTTAAACTGAACAAAATGGGTCCTGCTTTGTTTTTATTTTTTCTCCGCATAGCACTTTTAACCATCTTCTCAACAGATTTGCTCAATAAATACTGTATGAAACAAACATTTTGCACACTGTCCCACAGATACAATTTGCCAACCTGATTGATTTCTTTCTCTATAACTAATCTGATTCCTCCAGGCTATATATTTTCTCCTTTATTAAAGATGATGCAATCTTTGCTTTTTATCATACACACAACCACAGAACTAAAAAGAGAGAATATTCTAGGAACGAGACTTGAAATACCCAAAAACAAATCTCATAAAACAGATCCCAAAAGATAAGTGGCACAATGGAACCCAAGTTATACAAAATCAGAGACTTATCCATACGGAACAATACAGACCTGCACATTTTTCTTCCCACAACAGATACAGAAAACAAGCAACTTCATCACGTCCATAACACCTTGTAAAACGAGCTCATGCTACTGGTGCATGCAATCCTCACAGCTCTCGCTGTCTCTCAAATGTGGGAACTCAGAAGCAGCACTATATTACATCTTTCCCCTGTTTTACTTTTTGCAGAACGTCATCCCAGTGACTTGAGTTCAACTTTGAAATGGTATCCTTGGTAAGACAACTGCCTCAGACCCATCTCCCTGTTCTTTTACTAATTGCTCTTCTGGCTTTGGGAAACCCACAGTCCTTCTTTTCCTCAGCATCTGCAGCTATCTGTCTTAGCTGTGGACAGTTTTGGAGTGTCTTCCTCATTCAAGAAGCCAGAAGCTTAGTAACACTGTAATACAAAGAACAATAATGGTTTTCAAATGTTGCAATAATATTCTCAAGTAACACTGAAGACTTCCTGTGTTTGTTGCTTCTCCTAGAGTGCAAAATCAAATGAATTCAGTTTATAAGCTTTGGGATCTGAACATGATATTATCCCTTTGGGAATGACCTTATCAGTATCCGGGACTGCAGTTAAGGTTCAGGTCTCACTGGGCAAAGACACGTGCTTCGATTCCAGGGAGAATCGAGCCTCTGCTCCTGCCAGGCTTTCAAGCACAAGTAGGTGCCTATCCAGTGCCTCAGACAGCCTTTCCATCATTTGAAATCACAGAATAAAGGTCTGCCCACACACAGATCCATCTCAGCCACATGCTTCTTAACAAAGGGATAAAAGGTGGTTTTGCAAGCTGCCTGGAAAGTTAACAGCTCCAGTCTCTGGCAGGTCGAGGCGGGAGTGTATTCCAGCAGGGAACCGCAGCCCGTGTCCTGCCAGCAGCGCTGCTCAGCTCCAGGGCGCTCCAGCTGGAACACCTCCCCTGGATGTTCGTGGGGATGTGCAAGTTTCAAGGAACACTGCCTTGTGTCCAGACCCCTCCTTGAGATTTTAAGGCCAGCAGCAAACAAAGAAACAGGAATCCAACTCAGCTCATTTATTTTAATTAGCAAATTGAATGAACTGGAGTTGGAAGAAGGACAAGGAGACTGTGACTACACTGTACTATCAAGGCAGAACACAGCTTTATAATAAAATCAGTCATCAAAGCCTAAATATTGTCCAGTAGACAAATCCTTCAAATGCAGAGGGAACTAAACAGAGCTTACAACACAGCTACACCACCACAAGATCCAAGAGGAGCAGTGCTAGGTATTATCAACTCACTGCTCCCAGGCTTCAGGGGAAAAAAACCCCAAATCTCAGGGTGATTGTACTCTTGAAGAGTTTTAGGTTTTACTATGTAGCCTTCAATTACATTACAGCTTTTCATTCAAAAGTAATTTCAAAGGAGAGGAAAAAAACCAAAACCATCCAGGATTGTGCCGGTGTTGGGGCCTGTGGCAACTGGACGGTTGCATGGCTGTCCCCTCACTGCGTCAGCTGGAGGGATGAAGCTTATCTCCATGCCCTCACTGCAAGCACCAAAACTGCCTGTGTTGTAGCATCTGTGGTTGATGCTGATCTTTCTCTTACTCCAGCTAATGGCATCATTTCTAAGGAAGCAGGATCAGATCTGTGGTTTCCTGTTCAAACAGCAGCAGTAGAAGTAATTTTTCTTGTCTTTGAAAGAATGTATATAAGCTTAAGCCACTAAAACCTCAAGCTTTTAAATGAGGTCCCAAATGAAGCTCACCTTTCCTTTTATTTCCCCCTACCTCACACATCACCTAGCCAAGAAGGCGAACCAAATTATTTATGGTGGACCAGAAAGAGCCCATATCTGAAAGAGGTACAGCTCTTGAAGTGAAGACGCCCTGCTCTCTTGTAGAACAGGAGCTTCATACAGAGATGCAAAACCCTCATGTGATACTGACTTTTCACGCTCTGAGGAACTCACAAATGGGAAGGAAATCAGCTAATTAGGCATGTTACTGTAATTGCTTATTTTATGAAGTGGAGAGGGAGGTGTTCAGCACTCTTGTGAGATAATAATATAGAGGCAAAATTATATGGAGAAGAAAAACAGTAATGGATTACCTAAAGACTTGAACATCATTTTTGAGCAATAGGAAAAGCAACAATAGAAAAATAATGCAATACCTAACAAAAAGAAAAGCAACAACACCCCAGTCTGCTCTTTAAAGGTAAAACTGAGTCATGCTCATGTATATGAGGGAGAGGGTCAAAAGCAGTGGTTGAACCTGTACTAAGTATATTTCCAGCTTTGTTCAATGATTTCTTATCATTCCTCAACAGCTCTGAGATGCTCTGTTAATTTTATTAAGGTCTTGATGCACAGAAATGACTGTTTCTGGGACTTGGCGCACCTAATCTGAATGCCTGCTTCCATGTAGAAGGACATGGAGAGCAGACTGCTCACACTCTTCCTCTCCCCTATATTGAGCATAACAAAAATGGGAGCAGTAAATCATCTACTTAGGCATACTTCTTTAATTTGCTTCTTTTATGAAAATACAACTACAGACAAAACCGACATTGTATTTCCTAGGAAATTAGCCTGTCAGTGAGACCTCAGATCTTATTTAGCATCTAGCTTTTGTGCTATTGGTCTAACTGCCACAGTAAGTAATTACTCATAATGTGACATGCATTGTATCAGTCTTTTAAAAGTAATTAAGGAAAAGTTGCATAGCTTAATGCTATGTACATACATCTCATCCTTGCAAGCTTTGCTTTGATAACATCTGCTCCTTCTTGGAGGAAGGCCAGTTTTTAACAGCAAAATAAATCAGTCCTAACAATGGGAGCATTATTAGCTTCCCGAAAGTTATAAAGTCTATGCCCCACTCCAGTGGAGCATTTGGATGCACAAGTCCTGAGAGCATTCTGAAGTCTATGAGTTGCCAGATCAGAAACTTAGTGTTGAACTAGAATTTATGATAATGAAGAAACCTTAAAAATGCAGGTTTATTTATAGCGAGCCAGTTTGAGAACCACAGCTCACAGTCCCTGGCAGATTTAGCTGTAGCAGTTGACAGGGTCACCCCTATCAGCTATGTGCCCTTTCTCCCTGCTGACTATTTTCCTATCTACAGAGAAGCAGCAGAATTAGTGGCATGTTCTCTCCTCCACACGTGCAGTTCAGACTGGTGTGTCTTAAATAGCCATCAGTACATTGGAACACAGGGCTGTGAACTGCAGAAGCTCAGGTGTAAGCAAACACATTGCTTGTCCTGCCAGAGAGGCTGTGGATGCCCCATACCTGGAGGTGTTCAAGGCCAGGTTGGATGGGCCCCTGGGTAGCCTGCCCTAGTACCAGATCTGGAGGTTGGTGGCCCTGCATCTGGCGGGACGGGGGGGTTGGAACACAATGATCCTTGGGGTCCCTTCCAACCCAAGTCATTCTGTAATTCTATGATTCTGCCCCCTCTGCTATTGTTCTGGTAAATTGCAACAGAAGGGTGTGTTGGACATCTGGATGAAGAAACTTCTCAAACTGCCTAGCACGCATCACCGGAGTGCAAGTGAGAAACACACAGTGCATCTTCTTGTCAACCAGAGTGTCCCTTCTGCAGTATTAATGCTACCTTACATTGACAATTCTATGGCTTAGGCCATTCTTAGGCACTACCTCAACAGCAATCTTTGTCTGTAATAAGAGTGTCACAGAATCAGAGCATTTACAGACCAGAGAGAAAAATCAGTGGGGAAAATTTTTGCCTCCAAAATTCATAAAACAAAGGATAACAGAATAGAAAAAATCCTGGATGCCAGAACTTTTTTTTTTTTTTTTTTTTTTTTTTTTTCCTTCTACAAAAAGTTATATTTTAAGACCTGAGGTCAACAGCCCTTTTAGTACATATGATTTTATTACATTCTTTGAAAAACATTGACAGCAGAAAAGAACAGCTTGTTCTACAAACCTTGCTTCTGCTCGCTGGCCCACTGTCAGGATACTCTTCTCCTTCCTTTGTGCTTTTTCAATGCCTTCACCTCACCTGCTTCTTTTCCTTTAGACCTGCCTCCTCCAGATCTGGAGATCCCTGATTTGCTTAGGGATGGCCACTGAGCAGGCTGGATGTCAGGCTCACGGCCTCATGATGCCAAAGGCTGAGATTTCACTGTGATACCCAACAGCTCCACTCGGGTCACAGTTGCCCATGAGCCTCAGAGGCTCACTTCTGGGCAAGACCTCACAGTGATTGCAGCCAAGATCTGAGCCTGGACAGTATCAAGGCAGCAGAGGGTAGGAAACCAACAGAAAATGGCACACAGTGAGGGCAGAATGACAGCTATCATGAGGATCCTAGATGGCTCACTTGGCATTATTCCCAGTGCTGCTTTTGAATGTAATACCCACTTCTGGGTATCTAACAGGAAAAGAAGGCAAAAGGATGAGACTGGAGGGAGCAAGAAAAGATAGAGCAGCACCAGCTCATGGGAGAATTAAGTTCAGCTCAATTTTCAAACTTCAGCACTTAAATCACCTCAAACACCGCCCAAAGAACTAGAATTTTTTCCTTGTGACATGGAAATTGCCAAGACATTTTGCCAAATACTTATTTTATTTAATAATGTTAGTGAAACTAAGCTGACACCTTCTCAACGTTTAGAATGAAGTAGCTAAAATATTTTGCTACATTATCAATGTCTCTTCTGCCTAATGCTTATAACACTGATGGGGATTTTGCTGTGGATTTCAGTGGGAATACTGGGTTTCCTGAAGTGTAGCCTGAACAGATGCTTAAGATTAGGAACTTGCCATTTGGGGACGATATATTTACAGATGAAACAAAATGTTAACTAATACTTTTAAGATACTATCACAATATAAAAGGCTCAATATCCCAGTGATCTTCACAGCAAGAGGGCAGAACCATTAATTTCCTACTGAAGATTGCCTTACTTTAGGGACATGGCCAAATGCATCACAGAATCCTTTACTCTTATGAACATAGGCAGGTTTTAGAGCAGTTTTCAGCTGGTTGAGGAGCTATGTAATAGCACCAATTACATCCAATTACATAATTAGAGTAAATAAGTAATAATATAATTAGGTGTTGTAATTATGTAGTTATGACAGGTAGCACTAATGCTGATAAAATCCATTATGAAGCTTGCTAAGAACTGTGGACAGGGCATGTGAAAACAAAACTTTTAGGGCTTTGTTTGCTAGAGTCTGTCATTCTTCCAGTGGGTGAAATAATTAATTCAATTACCATGCCCGTAGCCTTTTATGTTTGCAAATGAACGGAGGAACAAACCATAGGCTAATTCATTTCTCCCTCTGAGTTGCTGCAAAAAAATGTAGTAATTAATCAACAACATTTTTGCCTCCATTTATCTATCTGCAGCTACCAAAACTGCAAATAGAAATCTTAATGTATAAATTGCATCGCTGAAAAGAGAATCAAAAACTTTGGATGTTAACCTCCACTGTTCCAGTTATTACATTAAACTGCCTCCTCCAACAAATGGACACAAGAACATTCAAATACTGCTGTACTGATGCAATACAAGTTATGTGCATCTTTGTGGGTTTGCAAGGGATGGAATTTCTGGTCATATGAGTTAGATATGAAGTTTTTCATTAGGAGAGAAAATTCAATGGGGGAATAATTCATGCAGTTTCTTGGTGAAAATACAAGCCACGTATCCAGCTTTTCAAAGTTTCTGTCTTCTTGGATATGGAATAATTATATCTGACTTCATAAAAGAGGGCTGGATAATCAACAGATAATAAAACCTACCGCCTTGATTTAATATTCATCAGCGTTTCACGCAAGAACTGATATATGATACTGTGCAAGTAGAATGGGCATCACCAAAAGATCTGAAGCACTTTACTCCCACAGCATCACCACCCAGTCACTGACTGAAAGCTCAGAAGCATACAAACTATGTGTTGTTTTCCAGTCCCTTCTATAGCTACTGATTACTTCAGCCACTGCTCAGTGCTAAGTGCTCAAGCAAATACAGAGCTGCTGGGAAAACCAAAGTCCCAGGAACTTGCAGCCTATGTCTGTGGTCCAGAGGAAGAAAGCAAAAGAAGACTCAGCCTTAAGGACTTTTGAGGCTAGAGACTTAACAGATTGCAAGCTATTACAAATGCCTTGAAACAAGCCATGCCTGTGATAGAAATACAAGTGAAATAAGTGGAGACTTGCAAAGTACTGCCCTTGAATGAGAAGTGTGTAGAAAGACTACCTGCAAGTTTCTTTTTCAAACTTCGAAAATCGAGAAAGTGAAGTTAAATGGGGAAGTAATTTCTGTCCCTTCTGACAGATTTTGTTGTCTTTCAAGAAGTATTACAAAACAGCATAAGGAAAAATTCAGAGCTGCTGGGATGGGTCCAGAGGAGACCACAAAGATGCTCAGAGAGCTGAAGCACCTTTCCTATGAAGTGAGGTTGAGGGAGCTGGGCTTATTTAGCTTGGAGACGAGAAGGCTCTGGGGAGACCTCACTGTGGCCTGACAGTACTTAAAAGGAGCTTACAAGCAGGAGGGAAATCGGCTATCAGACTAGACACGGTCTTATAGTGACAGGACTACAGGAACGGTTTTAGACTAAAAAAGGGTAGGTGTAGGTTAGCTGTTAGGAGAAAATTCTTTACTTGGAAGGCAGCGAGGCACTGAACAGGCTGTCCAGAGAATGGGACCCTGGGCAGCCTGATCTTGTGAGTGGCAGCCCTGCCCACAGCAGGAGGTGGGAACTGGATGGTCTTCAGGGTCCCTTCCAACCCAAGACATGCTGTGATTCTATGATGAGAACAAGAAAATCAGAGCATTCCAGTTTCTTCCAGTTATGCTATCACTATACCTTCAAACCACATACTTCACTTTTTGATGAACATACTAATCATGACCAAGACAGTGTTGTATCATAGTCAGTCATATTTTGGGGTCCTGATGGGCAATGGAGAAAGAGAATAGCAGAAAATGCAGACATTTTCCCTGGTGCTTATCTATACTGTAAACCATGCCAATGCTGGTTTTGTTTTGTTTTGTTTTGCAGTACAGTAGTATAGAAGTACAATTAACAATAGGTTAACCATAGTTGTAGGGGTAGTGAGGATGATACGTGGAGCTAAACTCCACTTTCTATTTAAAGAAGTTACTAAAGAATACTCCAAAATTTGACTTACCTTTATTTAAGTTTTGGCCTGAGCCTTGAAGCTTAGATTTGACTAAAAATTCAAGTATTCTTAAGTATTCTGGTTGTGAAAACACAGAATTTGGGTTTGACTCATTAAAGCTACAGAAACAGACACAGAGTTCTACCAAATTGTAATAAAAACTAGTAAAGTTAGGAAAGCTTTTCCAGGAGTACTATTCATAGAGTTCTTCCACATTCCATATCACCCAAAACACTGAATATCATTCCTCTTTGTCCCCTTCAAAAAAGTCCTGAGAATTCCCTGCTCTTGAAACTAGCCTTTACCATCTCCAATGTATTAACTGTATCCTGTTGGCATGTTCTATGGTAAAATCAGACATCTACCAGGTTTATCTCCCACTGCCTGCAGTGCTAGCCACACTGTTCCGCCTTAACAAGCAGCACCCACATTAAAAATAACAACTTCTCATTTCCAGCTTGATGGACAGTCCATGGCCACAGTGCTATCCACAGTTCGGTGAAAAAGCTTTTTGAACAAGAATGCTGCCATCATCCCCTTCGCCAATTTTGTGCTTTTCCTTATCAGATACTGTAATCCACTGTATTTCTTGCATCTTTTCTGATATGCTAAAAATTATCTTCTTCAGGTTCATTTAAAAAAGGAAACTGCATATTCTTTTCTAACTTTTGACTTTGAATGCTGCATTCCCTTCTGCCTTGAGCCTCTTCGCGTATTTTGGATTCCCATTCGAACTACAGTGTCACATCTCCATACACTCCCCATAAGTCTCATTTGGTAATGATTCTTGTTTCATTGGCAAGCCTCAGTTCCCTTGTGAAAGGTTCATTTAAAATCTGCCTCTCTTATGCCAGATTTTAACCAGAATCTAAGCCCCCTCATCAGGGAATTCATTACCTGTCCCAGAACTGCAAGAGTGGTTGCTCAGCTTCCAGTTACCCAAAAAGTCTTAATCAGTTTTTCTCCCTTTCTTCAGGTAAAAACGATAAATTATCTCACACTGAATTTCTGCATGTGAGGTAGTACATCCTACATACATGCGATATTATTCCATTGGTATCATGCTGGGTTTGAAACACACAAAATACATAACCTCCATCAGCACCAATGGCTCCTGACACTTTTGGTCATAAGCAAAGTTCTGTCTCTTAACTTCTTCCAGTTGAATATCATACTTATGGAACACTCCACTCTTCCATTCAGATTATTTTCTTTCGTTTCTTAATAACCCTTCTACCATGTGGTGTCAAGTAATCTCTGGCTCCAAGAGAACGAGACCCCTTTTATTCACTTAATCAGCTACAATTTCTTCTACTTCACACAACCAGCATTTCTGCTGCACACCTTCCCAAATTTTGTACCGGGGAATTTTAACTACACAAAGGCACAAATACTAATCCCACAACAGCCACAGACAGTTTGTTCAAACATTTGTTTTTCTCTCTTTCTTTCCATTCCTACATTCCTTCCTTCCATTCCTTGTAAGCATTATGTTACATTTCTAGGCCCATACGCGACTCTCTCATAGATACACATGGAAAAAAAAACCCACCAAGTCCTTGCTCAGAGGGTTTAATAATTCCAAGCTCTTGATGACTGTTAACCACTCAAACTATCAGCATTCTGCCCCAGAGGAGCTTTGAGAAGTAGGTTCAGTGCTTGAGGCCACACACGTTTTGGTGCTTTTCTGATAATATTTTAGATATTCAAACAGGAGTTCCGACCATTAATGCAAACGTAAAATACATTAGTGAATTGCATCAGAAAATTCAAAACACTGCTGCCACAGGATGAATACACTTACTATGAATATTAATGCACCCCTTGGAATTAAACATTAATACTTAACATACACATTTTCAAAGTTTAAAACCATATAAACAACTCAGCGAGAGGGAAGAAGAGGAGAGTAAGGAAGGACCAGACAAAGGAGACGGGCTCTAGAGTCTGGAAATGTTCTGTGAATTAAAGAGCATTTCTGAGATAAGTTAGAAATGTTTTCAGGTATTAGAGGACAACTTGACACCACGAATAATTTCCTGCAATGGAACATAGGGTGCAAGCTTTTGTTTTAGCTTTTCTATTTCACCCATTACACAGCAAGAGATCCATTACTGCCTAACAGCATAAATGCACTGAGCTGGTCAACAGGATTGGCAGTTCCAAGTTCCATGGATACAGGCCATTCCTCTGTACCTGAACACTGAATTCCCATGACCCTCCACACTGCCTTCCATGTAGCAGTAACAGCACTCACAGAAGTGTGTCGTGTGAGTCCTCTCTTCTAGCTTCAGCCAACTCCCAGTTCGGCACCTTGTCTAAACTGATCATTTAGACCCTCTGTGGAGTGAGAAAGGCATTGCCATGGTATGTCACCACCACCATCCTGAACACCTATCTTAAGGCAGAGTAAAATGATCCAGCTTTCTTCACTGACAGGGCAGGGAGCTGGCACCAATTTAAGCCAGGTGCCTGATTTTCAGACAGTTGAAATTAAAGGATATTCATCTCTCCTCCCCTTGGCTGGGCTGAGGACTGTATGAGCACCCACAATTTCACTTGTGAGGTTGGGCATCATGTATAATCAAAGGCTCAATGAAAGATAACAGAGTAGATACTCTCAATAAGAAATGTAGCCACAGAAATGCATAAACAGTAGCCCGATGTGTATTTCTTTACACTCCCCTCAGAGATTCAGACATATGCCAGCTCTGCAACCACAGATCCTGGCAAGAGCCCTTGGCAGTGCAATAACTGCCAGGAAATCCACAGGAACAAAATGGTGCACCAGAATATCACAACAACTAAGAAGGCCACCTGAATACTGCTCTTTATGGGGATGTTGTGGAAGTTACTGAAAAATGAAGTGCAAACACTGGTACAAGCCCTCTCTCTCACAGGAATGCACCCTCTTTGGCAGCAAGCTAGAAATGAAATGTAATTGAACATCTATGTGCTCCCATGTCATCAAATTTCTCTCTCTGAATCCAAGTCATACTCACTGCACCATGATGCAGTTTCCGCAGCTCTTAAAATCCCTGCAGAAGCTCATCTTGGTCTTTTCAATAGCTTGTTCAGAGCAGCCGTAGGAGAAAATGCTAGCCCTCAACACTGACCCCGTGCTCTGCTGTTCAGCAGGAGACATTATTTTTCTGGACAGCAGCCCAGAGATCCTGGACAAAGCAGTAGCAGATGTTATGATGCATGCTCCTCTGCCTCTGGTTTGGCTAATGAGGGAGTGGAAACCACAGAGCATGAGAGCACAAAAGCCAAACTAGAGACTGTGGCCTCCGCTTTCATCTTTTTCATTATGTTTAAGACTGGGCTTTGTTGCAGACTGTCTAAGACACGTGAAAAGATCTTTAAAAACACAGATCGATGCCTCCCATTGTTCAGGCAGAGGGAAAAAGACAGATATGCTCTGCTCGTGCTGCAAGGAACATTCAGCCATTGCATAAAGCACGTGCCCAAATTGACTTACCACAATCATTTGTGCCACATAGCTCTCTGGACCAGTGTATTCTGTTGGATCTTTCACTTTGACAAGAACTATAAAGTACAAATAATGCCACATGTTGTGTTCTGCCTTTATATGCTCCTCAAATGAAACTGTCTTGTTATCAAATTTGTCTCTCTCCAGTCCTGCAAAAGACATGAACATAGTTAAAAAAAAAAAAATATATATAAAAATACTGGCTAAATATGTTAGAGAAAGGAACCTAACTTAATTTAAAGGATTATAAATTTGAAGGATCTTAATTTAAAAGCTATAACCACATACAGCAACTGCCAGGCAAGAAATACCAGGCCAGAAGGCATTCCTGACAGAATTCTTTCAGCACAACGTTTATTCTCTTTTGTGATATTTCCCCTTAATAACAATAACAGGATAATAAATAAGTTACAGTTTTTACAGTGCCTTCTGTGCTGAAGGCTATAAAGTGCTTTACAAGTGTTGATTCTGATCCTTTCTAAATGTATACTGGTTAGCACACAGCATGCAATCGCAGTCCTGATCTTGCAAAGATTTACACACGTACTTAGCACCAAGCATATGAGTAGTCCCACTAAAGCTGCAGTGGGATTGCTGTGCACTTAAACCTAGCAGGGAAGGTGAGTCTGCAGCTCTGCAAAAATATAGTCTCTACAGAGATGTGGTTGTAAGAATTTCATTCTATTTTTTGTTAAATCTGCTCAGATCTCTGAAGAAGAATGCCATAGTAAGAAAGGAGAGGATTCGCCAACATTTTTCTTCATGTTACAGCTTTCCTCCTTGGATCTCTTGTAGGGGCTCCTACTGACACTAAAACTCTGCACAGTGCTCATCCTTGTCAGTACAACCATGGAAACAACTCCCAGCTTACCAAAAAGAAGGTATTTCTAACGTCCCTGGGGGAGTGAAGGTCTGCCCCTCTTTGTGACTGCACCTCAAAATAAGTGCAATTCACCCATGGTCTTTGTGAGGATGATTTTCATTTAATTTTTTGGTTCCCTGTTTCAAGTCATCTTCTGAAAAAGGCAGATTTTCCTGTTGTTACCCTTCTGGAATCCACTGTGCTGTGAAATAGCAAGCTGTACTTTCATCTGCATCACGCTACATGTGAAATAAACTCAGCAGCTGCACCACCTCCATCAGTAGTGACAATGTGAGCGTGAAACACGGTTCTCTCTCAAACCCCAAGTGGAGACTGTGAAGCCACCTCTTGGCAAAGCTTTTGACTCCTAAACCAAATCTGTTTCCTGCTGAGAGCAAACAAATTTGGAACCAAATTCCGACATCTTTACAGGCCTTCCTCTCAGAAGATAACCACCCCTTATTTCACTCTTTATTAACTGACAAATACTTATTTTAACACCTTTAACCATAAAATGTCTCAATAGCTCCGAAGCTTACCACAGATGAAACACGTCGTTTTCAGTATTTCCTCCTTTTTCTGCTTTTCGCTTCTGAGATCAGCAAATGTATCAATGATGACTCCAAAGATTAGGTTCAGAACAATAATTATAACAATGAAATAAAACAGAAGATCATAAACAACTCGAGCAGCAAATAAGGGCTCCTGCAACAATAATAAGGTTGTAATAAGATACAAAAATAGCAAACATCTTAAATATTAAACAACATTTTCACATTAACTTGAGCAAAGCTATGCATCTTTCTTCTCATATGCCAAATTCTGCTAGTCTTACTTGCATAGAGAGGGACTAGCTATATGAGTAAGCAAAGATTTGGCTGCATGTACTCCTGTCTCTTTGGGACTCCTGTTGTCCTTTATGCAGGTCCCAAATCAAGGAGAGTCTGGCTTGTATTCCGGGTGCAGTGTAGATGCCTTACTCTAGTGCTCTAATGAAGCAATTACCTGGCCAGAATACTAAGTGATAAGCACTTTCTAGTACCAATTGAGATCTACAATAACCCTTAATGCTACATCGTGGCATATAGGTACACGCTCAAGAAAACATGCTAATGGAATATCCTTGTGGAATTTTCCAGACTGTTGCCAAATTTGTACACTACACAACTGGAAACAAGAAGAGCATGCTCATGTGATGCCAAGGTTGAAGTAGCCTACCATGCTCAGCCCAAACATGGTGTATTAATGGCTTCAACACCATACTAAACCAGTCACCTGGCTAAAAGCTGGCTCAGAGTGGGCAGACCAAGCTTGAGTCTTTCTGGAGTAGAACATGTACATGCACACACATTGCTCTGAAGTTCTCATATCCCCTGTTTCATCACAGTTTTATATTATTTGTGTCTTTGTTATTTTCCTTCTTGCAAAGTCTGGACTGCACTCTCATTAACATTTCTAATAAAACAGCTAAGTTGTTCTGTGGCAAACGGAAGACAACACTCAGCGTAAGAAGGAGAAACACAAAATCCAGATCCTGTTCACCATGACACTGTCTTGGAAGCCACTGATCTTCTCAGTTTCCCATGCATTCATTTGGATAACTTTGTAACTTGTATGACATGCTTTAATGCTGTTAGTTAGCACCACACTACTGCTAGGTTGCGATGGTCATTTCTAAGTTCAGTTTCTAAGCATCCACAGACTTTGTGTGGATGGGCTGTGGTGCCTGCAGAACCTCCTACCCTATAAGTAAGGATCTGGCCTTGTGTATACCTTATGTACTAGAATGGAGTCTTGACATGAACTTATCAGTCAATCCTTTTCAAAAGTTTGCATTTATAATTCCTAATGCAACAGTAAACTGATCCAATCCAGCAACACTTCTGAGCAGTGCTTGAAAGGTTCCAGTTTTCCAGAAGAGATAAATGACTGCCTAGGGTTCCTTTCGTCAAGTAACATCATCACGACAAGCTTAGCCCTTCCCATTAAGTATTCCATCTGAGATGTAAAAATTACATGGATAAATCAACTGTGTGACATTAGAGCAGGCCAGATAAAAATACAGTCTATAACCTCCAAAATTGACTTTGGCATTCATGAGATGCACAGGGAGTAATGCATCTCTTCAGCCAAAACACTTACATCTTTGGAAGGCTTTCTGAGCACGTCTCCCACGCCACCACCATTTCGCAGGCCTTGGTTTAATACTGTCACAATGCACATGAGCAGGGTGTCACAGGTCCTTTCAATTCCATCCTCCTCTTCTTCACCTATAAACAGGAGAAGAGCACCTTTATGAATCAGAATATCAAATGATCACTCATCAAATAAAGCTGCAGTTCTCAATGAGAGAAAGTAACTGCAATACATCTGCCTTTTGTATCCTCTAGCTGCAATTTCAATGACCATCCCTATCCATTTGCATGTCACTGCTGGTGACATTCTTAGGTGCCGCATCCACATTTACCCTGAAGAGAGACAGCAAAAATCCCAAGCAGTAACTGTTAATGACCAGAGTTGTCATCTCTAGTCATGGGAGCATCCCTTCCCTTACAAATACTCCCACTGGTTTCAGTATGACTGCTTTTTCAGCAGGCCTCCAAACTGCACAGCTGACGTGCAAAAGAGAAGCAACATAAACACAGAATTAGAAGCACATTTACAGAAGCATTGTCTTCCTGTGAAATCATTCCTCTACCTACTTATGTACAAGCCAAGTCATGTTAGCATTTCAAATTGTTCAGGAGGTACTGGCTTTTGTACCAGTAAATCTGTCCGTGATCTTCCCCTGGCGCACCAGTGCACGTGCCTCAGCGCAGGTCTGATATACATTAAATGAAAGGCTCTCACTGACCTCAGCCTGAAAACTTGGATTCTATTCTTATCGCCGCTGCTGAGCTGCCGCATGGTTTTGGCTGAGCCACAGAGGATACTGTTGTGCAGGAGGTATTTGAACGTGCAGAGGAGCTGGGCTGGAACACAAGTCCCAGAGGGACTCGCTCTGCCCTGGCCAGAATTCCTCCCACCATGCATTCTCAAGCTGTGGCTGCATCAGCAGCCTCCTTTTGAAGAGCCCTGCTTGAGCTTTTTCCTGCTTCTTGCTAGTTTGTGCTGAACAGTCAGGGCTATAACTGCTGCTTATCCTGCCTCTCCCTCCCTTTCTCTTTAGGGATACATTTGATTAAGCGGTGAAGGCAGCAATTTTCACTTGGTTTGCCTCACACACTTACTGTAATACAATTTAATAAATAACAACAGCCTGCTGGGATAGTTAACAGAAAAAGCATATTTAACAGCCCCCAAACCACCACATGTGAGGCACCGAGATAGACTTTGATACACCAAACTGACTGAAAGCATTCACATTACAGACAAGCAATTTGGATCTAAAACCTGGGTTCCTCAATTGTGGTTTTTGTGAAAGATACAGAAACAGAGATGGCATTCTCTGCTTTTTATACTCAAGCAAATTCAGTGGAAAAGAATTCCTAATTGAAGGGACACTGGGCAAAAAAGAAAATCAAAAGCAGATACTGGTACAGACTTCCTTGTTGATCTATATAATCACTCCAAACACTGCTACCACTAAGGATGTCAGATGTAAAAAAACAGAAACAAAGAAAAACTCCCAGAAAACTGCTCAAATATTGGAATCAAAAGGATTGAAACACTGAAACCTTTTTTTTCCTCTCTTTTGCATCTGGATAATTTTTACTCACGCCGTGACCTCAGTCATATCAACTCGTCTCCTCTACTTTCGCATCCTGTCCCAATTTCCTTTTTCCAAATGTTACTCTGTGGGTGTTTTGGGAACTAAACTCTGTGCTTGAGAAGATGACTATTCACAAGGGAAATAGAAAACAACGAGAACAACACCCAGATACTTTATAAAAGCTATTTTATATTCTATTTCCTTTATGTGCCTAGAGAACAAGATTTTTGCTTCTCACAAAACTAGGGTCAGGTGCTGGAAACAGCAGATGTGAGAGCTGGGTAACCCTGCTGCCACATGTCCGGATCCACCTGGCTTGCCCTAGTGCTCAGCAGTGCTCACAGCTCAGATACAGCTCCTGTCTACACATGTACACACAGACTATGCCCACGTTACCAACAGGAGTGGATCTGGAGCTTGAAATGGTGTTATGGACCATTTGGACTATGTGGATTAAGCACTTCACCCATGTAAAGACTTAAGTGATATGGGAGTGCCTTTGGAATAAAGAGTGGGAGACTCCATATGAGAATGAGTCAAAATATTTTTAGGCTGACAGCTCAATGCAGTGTGGAGGAAGCAGGCTGTAGAGAGGGGATGCTCCCTGAACAGAGACGACTGGCTCTCAGTTAACTCCATCACCAAAATAAGCAACGATTGAGCTCAGGCTTAGCTGGTGAAACTTAAGGTAGAGGCATGGCTTGCTGTGGTCTGCTTTAAAAAGCAATGTATCTATGTGTCTATATGTCACTGTGGACCTGAAATGTCACTGAAAACAATTCATGTATCCTAAGGACAGAAGTGAACTTCTTTATGCTGCTACACCACGAATCTCTCCAACTCCCAGGCTGACTTGCCTTTGCATTCTACTGCATTCAGACTTTGCCAGAAGGCAGAACTGTCCCAGGAAAGGACAGAAGGTAGATTCCCAGTAAACTCACACTACTTCTGAGCTTATCCATTGGCCAAAATGAGCAAAATGGCTCTTCCTGAATGTTGTCTTTAATATCATTGAATGAATAAAAGTAGTTCAAGATTAAGTGAGAGCGTAGTTAGATGTTTTGTATAGCCCTCTTCCATCATTGTTTAATTTTTAAAGAAACAGTAGTCAAAGAGTAAGAAATGTGAGATTTCTGCCCTTTAAAGAACTTGACAAAAGCTAAGCTGCATCACTTTTGACTGATTGATAACTTTTTGAATGTAGCAGCCTTGGCAATAGCTCTTAGACTATTTTCTCTACCTAGTCAGACAGCTTCCCATTTTGTTTATGAGGCCTGTTTACACACTTGTTTATAAATTTACTGGGGAGAAAGTGCCTGCTTTTATAGCCCTCTCCCGAACACTCTTCACCCTCATGAATAAATAAATAAATAAACAAACAAAAAGTTCAAAATCAGTAGGGGAAGAACGAAGCATGTAAAACTGTTATACTGGAACACAGGATAGGAAGGGAGCATTCAAGTCCTTAGCTTCAGTCCCCAACAACCATGGGCAAATGCAGCAGGGAAAGGTTTAAGCCTGTAGACCAGGCATGTCCAACTCATGGGCCACATGCAGTCTGGGACAGCTTGTAACGTGGCCTGCTGCCTGTCACTGTTCCATCACCAGTTGGCCCAGCCTGGCTCCAGGCATTCAGCTACTACTCAGCAACAACAAAAACTGTTCACCCAGAGGGTGGTGACGCACTGGAACAGGTTGCCCAAGGATGTTGCAGATGTCCCATCTCTGGAGGCATTCAAGGCCGGGCTGGATGTGGCTCTGGGCAGCCTGGTCTGGTGCTTGGTGACCCTGCACACGGTTTCAACCCTCAAGCAGAGGGGTTGAAACTCGACGATCATTGTGGTCCTTTTCAACCCAGACCATTATATGGATTCAAAACATTGGCCCAAGACAATTCCTTTTCACTCTGTGCAGCACAGGCAAGTCAAAAGGCTGGACACCCATATAGACCATCCAATGCACACTCACACTGCAAAGGCCACACTCGCACTAAAACAAATGCAACAATTGCAGTGCAAGACCAAGTGCCACAATTACTCTGTGCCAGGGGAAGAGAGTAGGAGAGATGGACTAGCACCAATGTTAAGAAGTCCTGAGTGATTCTGTTGCCTCAAACAATAAAAGAGGGCAGAGCATGTTGTCAGCTTGATCTACAGCAAATTCCTTCTCCACCCAATGTCTGGTAATTGGCTTGACCCAGTAGCACACAGCGTACAGACCTTTTATTTTAACTGAGCATACTTACAGCTGACAGGGTCCTTCTATGTACAAATCAGCTTCATAATGCAGGTATCGAAGTAAAGGCCAGACTGACTCACCTGCTGAACTACAGCAATTAAGTTTTTCACTTGCCACAAACATAAAGAAACAGAACTTGCCCATAGCAGCTGCATTTCCTTGCATTTTCCACAAGCTGAGAACACATAGATGGACTGCTACCCATGCTAAACTGAGCCATGGTAACTCATTAAGGCATACCTTGTAATGGATCTGAGCTCTTAGATTTTCTGCCTACATTACAACCTCAGCCTAGACACATGGGAAAAGCAGAAACAAAACCTTGCCATCAAATGCTACACCATTAAAATAAACTCAAGCAGCCCTAAATGGATTGAATTGTGGCTCACTCTGTGCAAGTGAGAATGCTGCAAGTAAGCAGCAAGCTTTTTTTCTCAGCAACGCCAGAACAAAAAAGAAAAGAAACCTGTATGTTGATGCATAACGATTCAGCATGCTATTTTAATAACAAAACTCATGCTGTTGCAATTGTAATCAGGTGTGGGAAGCACGTCAATTACAGGTGAGTTGCCAGCTAAGCTCTGAGCATTCCAGAAGCTGAGTGCTTCTGACTTACAACGATAATCACTTTTCACACACAGTCTCCGTAATAATAACACACAGACTTCTCTGTTCCAGTTGATCATCAATTTTGAGAAACTTCTGTACTAACCTGAGTTAATAATAGGGATGCTCTCGGAACAATTCTCTTTTGCGCAGGCCCCCATCATTGATGTGAGGGTTGTAGTTGGGACTTCACCAATACCTGAGGAAATAGCAGAATATTGACAAAAAGACAGATACTGCACTGATAGAAAGACTTAAATCAATACTTTTCTAGAAGCGAGTCACCAGTTTGAAAAGTTGAGAAGAAAAAGCAGAACAAATTATACCACCAGTTACTCCCTCCTCAAACATTCCACATCGACAGCTCAAAGCAATCACAAAGAACAAAACCCACAGTTTTATATTTACTGTGTACCACAGCTATTCCTATTTCATCTCCTGAAATTAATGAATCTACATCAAATGCTGCTTCTTCTGGTTAAAACAAAATATATTCAAAGCAAGGAACAACTGTCAGATATAAAAATAATATCAGTTTTAAAACCATTAGATAAATTATTCACAAAAGCTGACAAGAAGGACACCAGGCTGATGCTCAGTTATCCTGAGCGTAGAATATTTAAGAGTTTCCAAGGATTATAACACAGTTTGGTACTCATTTGTAAATACACATGGGTTTGAGTAAAACACTAATTTAACATTCCCAAAGTAGGTAAACGTGTACATTCACTTGATTTTATCAAATCAGTTTTGTCTTGTGCATCTTCAACAATTTTCTGCATTTCAAATCAGAGGTACAAAAAGGTTTACAGAGAGAAAATGAAGGCAAAATGATGCAACCAAGGTAGAAATCTAAGAAAATCTCTGTAACACAGAAAACACATCCACTCTGACTCTGTGTTACTTTAGAAGGAAAAAGTTTAAAGCACTTTTCTTGGGATGCAAGATGTTCTATCAGTATACCATCATCATATTTGCTTGATCTGTTTTTGATCAGAAATAGCAATGCATTTAGCCAAAAAGAATACACACATGTACCACTAAAACCTGCTAAGAACCCAACTGAAGAAACATAATCACACAGTAACTTCTGCACTGGATCTGACCAGTGTCCCGTGTAACCTAGCCTCCTTTCTTCTAAGGTAGCTGTAATTATTTTTCTTAATGAACCTTCAGATTACAAGTTCCGACCCCCAGTGAATGGTAAATCAAATCACAGAATCACAGAATTATCAAGGTTGGAAAAGACCTAGAAGATCATCTAGTCCAACCATTACCAATACTTCCCAGCTAAATCATATAAGTCATATTAGCCCTTTGATGATGATCAGTGACAAAAAGAAAGGTCTGTTAAAGAAATTTGTCAAGTTCCTTTTCTTACATGGTACCAATTATATACATGAGTACATCATACTCCCCTATGCCCACAAGTCACGAATGAGCTATGCCTCATTTGTGTACAGCAGGTCCTGAAGTATGAGTTAGGAGAAGGCTGGAAAAAGAAGAGTGCACACAATCTGGGCTGGCTCCTACTAATTGTCCTGTGCTTACCTACATGTCTGGAGAGCTCAGCACTGGGAAAAACATTCCTGTAGGAGTTTAACCAAAAGTTATTCTCGGGTATTTCTATGCAGACAGTTACCTCTCTGCCCTTGCTCCCAGTAGGCTGGTTGGTAGCACATACACAGATCTCAGTGCACCAGACCAAGCTTTTTTTTCCAGCAAACTGAACTTGCATCTCTCTGTCCATGCTGCTAAAATCTCTCATCTTAAGAAGCTGAAATCCTGGTGCTTTAAAAACTGGCTAAAAACCTTCTGATTATTTTACTGAAACCAAGATTATACACTAAGTGTGTATTTTCTAAAATACATGTTGAATTTACAAGATGCTCTCAGGAAATCTATCAGCAGAAACGTACATTTTGTAATAAATTTTTGCTGGATGAAGCTTAAATAGTAATCAGGGGAACACACTTACTGAACATGCTAAGATTACATGCCTCATGCAGTACAGGGAAAAAAATAAGCACTGCTTTTGAGGTGGAATGAGAACCAACAGAACCCACTTTGAGTTGCTCTTCATAATACTTGTGAAGTGTAGATGTCTATCTTTTTAATGTTAGCAGTAGTTAGAAAAGAAAACGCAGCAAATCAGCCATGACTGTTAGATTTTAGTATTTCAACAGGAAAACCTCAAAAACAACTAAGCATGAAATTTTACCTAGAGTCTTAATTTAGTACGAAGATATATGGAGTTTGGCTTCCACAAGACACAAACATACCGTTAAAATTTCCTTTGAGCAAAGTTAAGTTAGTCAGACCGAGTGGTGTATTTTGGAAGCAAATTTCAATATAAAAAGCAATACCTGCAACAGGGGTCCTGATTTTCAACCTGTCGACCTCCATGATGAAGTCATCCTTCAGGAAGAGGAATCCAATGATGGAGAAGAGATAAACCAGGATGAGTGCTAGCACTGCAGTGAGGATGATGGAACGACCATTCCGGGTAACACTTTTTATCACATTTAGCAAAGTCTCCTCTCTGTACACTAGATCAAACAGCTGGAAATATAATAATGTAGAGGAAAAAAATGAATACAAATGAGGCGACATACAGAGTACATATAAATCCTGTATAGGAACACAATTTGAACTGCTGAAACATAACATCTACCCGTGTTCTGAAGTCTTAACTTCATAAACACACAACCCACCTTGATTTCAATGGGAGCTGGGGATGCATACACAGGAGGAGAGAATCAAGTGCAAAAACTCAAATGTTAAGATAGATCATAGCAAAATTGAAAGCTAAAAGGTACACTTTATATAGGAGCCTGATTCAGACTCACGTAGTGGTTACAAAAAAGAGCCATTGTTTACTCATATTCAAAACCAGGGTAGATTAAAATTCAATAACAGTGTCTCCATACTATCGATCTACATCCACAAATTTATTTTTCATGTTATGTCCCATCTGATGAACACACATGGGCTGCATCTCAAAAACTTATTTGTGCAAGCAAGTAATTACACGTCTATAAGCTGTTTCTTTGCGCTCATGGGATCATTTAAAAATGACTCACGTGTGCAAGGATTTGGGACATCTCTTTTTAGGACAAACTTAAATTCATTGCACTGTTTGTACAAAAGCCCAAACGTCCATTCTTTTTTTACCCTGCACTGTGGGCTTTCCTGGTATTTAAAGAAAAGTATACATGAAGATAACATCGTTTTAAATGTCAAAGGCACAAAAATAGCAATTAAATGTGATAAGTGCTTTTCAAGAACCTACAGCTTTTTCCTCTCTTACAATTCTATTCATTTGTTATAGTGTTCTTTGGACCTTATCTATAATATATGTATTTCCACTTCCAATCACATTGATTACAGATAAAAAGTGACACTGTGATAGATCAAAACGGTCCACAGAAGAAGGTATTAGTCACAATTCACAGGACCTGAAATTCACAGATTTGTAATAATAAATAATAAAAGAAGAAAGAGGAAAGACATTTATCATTCATTCCATACAAGACAAGACTTAAGATGAGAACAAACACCAGAGTTTGGAATATTTCCACTACAGAGTGAATATCTGTAAGTCATTTGGGAATGTGGATAATCATCCACGAATCATGAACATTTGTTCACAGACGTCGCCGTAAAAAGTAAGTATATAAAATGCTTCCTAAACTATATGGCACATCAGTACTTCACAATAGAGAATCCCTTACTCACTGAAGCAGTAACATGATTTGCTGTGCAGTTTTGAAGGCAGGCATTAATTAGCAGGAGAGATGTATACGGTTCAGAAGGGCCCTACAGCTAAAGCCTCAAAATCTTGAGTACTTTGAAGTCTGTCCAGTCCTGAAGCTGACTTTAATTTCAAGATATTGACCTGGAAAGTGACTCCAGCATGAGAGAGTAAGGGTTGAACCCCTAATTCTGGAGTGCTTAACACAGTCCTGTGAGATGTTTCTCAGGAAGCTGAGAAAAATATAACAGTGGGATAGTGAATACATATAAATGACCACAATTTATTCTGTCTCCCTAAAAGTTTCACGTTTCAGCATAGAGCAAAAGGATGAGAAAACAAGAGCAGCGAAACCCCTTTTACTGCCATTCAGTATGAAGGGAGCAGTTAGCTGAGTTTAGCATAATTCTGTATGATTCATTTTCACTGCACCTGTATCATATTATAAAAAGGCATTCTATCCGGGTAATGGCAACAAAAGAAAATTGAAGTGGCATACATTTAATGTGATGAATCTTCCTGCTACCCCAGAGGCATGCCATACCTATTCCCCAAGTAGTTTTTTTGTTTATTGGACTGCAATAAGTACAGAAGGGTGGGATATTCAGCATAATACCAGCAGCCAATTCCTGCCCCAGACAAATCACAGCCTGAAGACACAAGTGACATGAGATACAGGAACAACACGCACTGAATAAAGGTATGCTGGGGAAGGACAGAAGAAAGAAGTGGACTGTATGATGACTTTATGGAAAGAAACATAAAACTGTCACCTTTAAAACAGATAAAGTAACTCCTAACAGAAGCAGGTTCTAGTGAAAACAGCAGCTCCTATGGGGCAGCAACACAACGGCATGCTAAAAATACACATGATTTGGCTTGTCTGTCAGGAAGAAATTGAAGACAGCTGCATATGTGTAACGGTATTTTCTATTTTTGCAAAGTTTTCCCCTCCACAGAAGCACACACTTACCAGGAAACTGTAGAAGAATTCGTGCACACAGAGGCCCAGCATACAGACCAGGACATACGCCACGTGATAGAGAAAAGCCATGTCCATGACAACCGCTCTGTAGCCACGAGTAAAAGTTCCCCGGTTTCCAACAAAGCTCACCAGAAACACTATTTTGTTGCAAAGCTGTGGGGGGTAAAGAAAGGCCAGGCTTACTCTGTCAGAAAAAAATGCTGTTATTTATTGCTCGCATTGCTGTAGAATGAAAAATTCCGGATAGGCTACTTTGAACAAATGCTCAACTTCTAGATGGCTGAAGTTCAAATGACACAAATCCAACTCTGAGACACACTGGGTGTGAGTCCATCAGGGTAGCTGGAAGTGTATCACCCCTTCACCAGTGCACTGGGTGTCATTACAGTGGGATAGATCTCTACATGAGAAGGCAGGGTGGGATTAACATCATAAGGCATTAAACAACAACTGGGGAGTAAATTCCTAACAATTCTGAGTTCAGACCTAAGACCATTCAGGAGCAGGTATAAATGCAATTGCAAAGAGAACAATAGTAACACAACAGCATGTGTGGAGGTGGGAAGATCTCCCATTTCCTTCAGATCGTATTTTTTCAGAATAAAATCCCTTTTAAGAGTACTCATGACATTTCTGAAGCACCAGCAACAGATTTGCCATTGCTCCTGAGCTTTGCCTGCATGTGAGAAGCACTACAGAAGTATGTAAGGAAGGGGTGTTTGGTAGTCCAGGACAAGCAATACGGACTCAGCGTCTTTCTTCTTTCACTGATTTGACACGGACAAGCACTGCTGCTTGCCTTTACCTCAGACTACATGCCTGGGTTATCTTTGAACATACAAAATGTTCATAGATTCTAATAAGCTGATACTTTGCTGTCTGGTGCTAAGCTGAATTAGGGCTGTGGCACTCAGGCAGAAATCTAAACTGATGACTTAGGAGCGTGACTGCCTATCCAACAACACTCAGTAAACATGCAAACACAGCTATGAATAAATTAAGAGACCTAGGAAGGGGCTGAGAGAATTTTTAACTTGAAAACCCTTCTCAAAAATATAGGTTTAGGCTCATGGAAACACCTGACAAATTCATGCCAATTCTGCTGAGCCTATCTGTAGAGAAAATTTTTCTCTTAACACAAGGAGATGTAAATTTGATTCCTTTTATTACGCAATATTTCCTTGAAATTTCACGTTGCTTTTATTGTTAAAAATATTTGCATGTGAACAAAACCAAACCTCCCTTTTTTTTTTTTTTCTCAGCTTTTCTGTTTGCTGACATCACTGTTTCGGGATGACTGGAAATTACTTTTTTTTGTATGCCTTAACCAGTGAGCCTGAAAAAGAAGTACTTTGCACAGTTCTAATCGAGGACCTTCATATCTCTGCCTGTGCTGGAAGGGGAATTTCTTGCTTTTTAAGTACTTACATTAGCAGCACCAAGAAGTATCAAGGTAGGACCGAGCCCTATTGTATATATAGACCTGAGAATAACAGACACCAGAAAAGGTCGAATACCAACAGGCTTGGAGATGAAAAACAGCATTGCTGTACAAAGTGCCACAGCTATCCAGAGAAGGACCGAAATCAATGGAGGAAGCGTGCCTGTATGGGGAGGAGAATGGGAGAGGTGAGAAATGCATCTTTGGAGACTCAGTTTTTCACCATGAAACAGACCCAGAAGATAATTTCTTGGCCCATATAGCTAAGACAAAGTGTGACTCATGCATCTCAACCGCTGACCACAGCTTACACTAACTGCATTATTATCATAGTATTGTTGATTTGCACAGGTAATATAATCAGAGCAGCTAATGAAATTTCCATTAAAATCTGTATAGTGCTCAGAGATGAAATGTTTACCCTGTTCCTGGAGCAGGCAATCATCTCCCTTTTGCAGGGATCATTGGGGCTCCTTCGGTCTAATTCGGTGACTGTTCGGTCCTTGGGGCAGCACATCAGTGGCACCATGCCCCAGCATCTCATTCCCACCCAAAGGGCATAGAAGTGCCCTGCTTTTAGAGAAGCAGCTTTCTGCCCAAGGGCTGCAGACATTCAGCAGGAGGCAGCTCTGCATCTGCACAAAAACCAGTCGCTTGTCACAGTAGGGGGTGGCCATTGGGACTTAGGAAGAAGCAGCAGCATCTGCACTGCCAAGAGCTGCCAAACCACTGCGCCTTGCTCCCAGTGGGTGGCAGGTCCCTGCTCTCGCTAAGCTCCTGCAGGCGCATAAACCTTCAGAGTCAGGCTGGGCAAGGTGATGGCTCCCAGACTCTCCATGAGATTTGAGCAAAGCCCATGCTTTCCCTTTCTCCTACACTTAAAGCCCTGGAAACACACCATGTCGCTCCGATGCAAAAAGCACATTCAGATCTTGTGGTGCCATCATACTCACACACTGACTTCTGCTGTTATCTAATAAACTGAGATGTCAGTGGCAGGGGAGAACAGAATAGAGAATTTAGCCAGCATCACAATAGGAATAACGGTATCTCTTTGGTAGCAGATACACAGCTAAGCAGCATCAGTGGGATTAGATAACAATAAGGTGAGGCCTCATCCTCAAAATTCAGATGGTATCCAAACTTTTCCAAAGTTCAAGAGTGTTTATACCCTTGGCAAGAGATTCAAGGGCAGCACTGCTGCATAGTTTCTTTGCCAACAAGATCTGGAAATTTTTAATGGATCCTAAAAAATAGCTTGAAAGTGGAACTGAAAGGTAGGGGCGAAGCACTTGGTGTTTCTTTAATAAATTTTCCCTTCTTCCCTACTGCAGGTCAAATGATTTTGTGTCATGTAACACATGCAGATGTGCACAAGGCAAAGAAACCTCATCTGGAGTGCAATTTCGCTTATGCCATATGATGTTAGAAGTCCAGAAATCCATCAGAAGGCAGCAGCATTCCTGAGATGATTAGATCAGCCCAAGCACCTCGGACATGTGAGTATGGATTTGCACAAGGTGAAGGGGGAAAATGGGAGACAGACTCCAGCTCAGAGATCAGTTTTCGGTGGAGAATGGAAGTAAGGAGTCTGCCTCGTGACCGTGCTTATCCCATTGGGCCACACCTACTGTTTATTGTTCAGAAATCTCTTCTACTGATGCAAGCACAAGGAACTAGAATCCTGAAATGCACTATCACTGAAATCACTGGATTACTGAGGCCACTTTAAACTAATACCATATAAATCTGCAGTTCCAAGTACTAATGCCTACTGACTGCAGACCAGAGGATTTCCTCGAGTATAAATTAGCTAAAAATTCAGTAGCTTAAAAGGTTTATTTTTAACTCTTTTATTTCTTCTTTTACACTCTGGCATGTGTGCACTCTGAGTGACTCTTCAGCTTACAGGCAGGAAAGCACTACATACAAATGCTTCCCATTTCCACAGCTGAACCCTGTAGAAACAAGGCTGTGACCTGCAAAGCCCACCCTGCAGGGTGAAAGTGCAATGTGGTCTCCATGCCAATATACTTTAATCTGCTGCTTTCTGTTTAGCCAGCCAACAGGAATGTAGGATGGTGCCAATTCTGGTGTTTGTGAAAAACACATGTATCTACTAGAAGCTGGTCCGTTTCCAGCAGTGCAGTTCACATGCCATCAGACAGAAGTGACTTTCAGTCGCGTTGCTGGCTGGACTGGACATGAATCAAAGACCCAGAGGTGAATGGATCTACTCCCATTACCAGTCTCCTTTATCCCAATTAAGCTTGTTTGGGATTCCAAAAGGCCACCTGCTGCTCTGCTGCATTTATTTAATGAAATTATTTATTATTTGCTGTATTTCTGTGACATGGGATGAAGCAGAGACAGAATCACAAATTTTAAGCATATTTTTATATAATGCCTTTGTCCTCTGCATCAGTGGCTCTTTTATCCCAATAAAATCATCAAATGTCAATAAGCTAGTTTTCATATCAAAACATCCCACACTTTTTAACCCTGCAAGTCACTCAAATTGGTCAGTTTCAAGGAATCACAGTCCCTCTTCTGCCAGGTACCCTTCCTCAGCTCAGAAACTGTAACTGAATGTGTGCATTAATACACTGCAATCTGACAAAAATTAAGCAAAGAAGAATGAGCTCATATAATCTACATGATCTTCAGACTAGCTCCCGTGGTCTGTCTATTCTGTTTCATGTCACATAGGACATGACACACTGAAGATCAACTAGTACATCTCAGACAACATCTGGTTCCTATCTAGGAGACACAACATGGCTTCTGCAGAAACACCTGAAGATGCAGTTTTACATAACCATGTCACCTTATTATGAAAAGCATCTAAAATCAAAGGGAAAAATAAAACCAAATTCCACTTGCCTTCATCTCCATCATCTCCAAAGGGATAGAACAGAGCAACTGCTAAGTTGATGAATACAGCAAGGTTGAAGGAAATGCTTCCCCAGAGAGAGATGTGTCTTGAGAACCAAAATAGGAGTGGATTATCTAGAAAGGGGAGAAAAAAAGCAAAGAATGGGAAGAAAGCAGGCATCAATCCAGTCAGTAATGGCCTCGGGGGACTTAAACAGTACAAATTAATGAAGAAAACTGAGGTAAACAAAACAAACAGGCAGAACTTTAAAATTAACATAAATAAACAATTAAAATGATTAAAATAAACATAGGCTAACCATAAAACATTGTTTTCAAGCAGGATTTTTCATCCAAAATCTCCATAGGGTTCATTATATAAGAAAGTTTTGCCTCAGCTGAGGTTTTACAACTGGACCTCATGTGAAGGATTCTTTTCACCTTGCTCTGAAACTGCAGCCTCTGGGTGTGGAAATATGGAGTCCAGTGAACAGCTAGATTTCAGGCACCCTGCAAGCAACAGCTCTGTACTATCAAAGTTATTTGAAGCTTTAAAAGGAACCCAGGACCTTCAAATGTGAAGTACCGTGTGAACACAAAGAAACAGACTATATTCCAAAGGACTTATAAGCAAGTTAGAATAAGCAAAATAGAGAAGTAAAGAAAAAAGGGTTAAGAATTTGTGTACAGAGTCACATAAATGATCCTGAAAAAAACCCAGGAACAGGATCAGAGGGTACTAAGACCCAGACAAACACTTTATATTTGAGACTGAACTATTGTATGTCTAAATGAACATTTAATGCATGCAGTGGTCTGAGAAAACCCTTAGTCAGAGAAGTTCAGCTATTTGAAGATGACATATTCATATCAATTAGATTTTAAAGTACTAAGAGTCTCTTTGCAAGTATGAAAAGCATAGTCTTGATTTGCCTGCACCCAGCTAACTTCTCATATAGACTCCTTCAATTGAAAAGGACTGTCTCAGTCTAAATAAATTCTAATAGTCATTAGGTGAATAATTAGGTTAAATGTGATTAGGTGATAACCTTGTGCTGTTCACTGATGGGATTTAAGCATTTGGAGCCACTGCAAATGACATCTGTCAATTACAGCAATAGAGACTGGCTGGTAACAGACACAGCTAAACAATGAACCAAACCTAAACTTTCATTAGCTTTTCAAACAACAACAAAAAAACAACATGGATCCTTATGGGCTGTTCCACTGAAGAAAGGAACTGAGAAACTTCTGTTCTGAATAAAAATAAACCGGTTTTCTTTGCTTATACCATCAGGCAGTTCTGGTTTATTTAAGTACAAGGTCGGGCTTTTTACATTTGTGTTTCTCAAGCAAGACGCACTTTTGTCAGCGGAGTAATTTTTCTACAACGTGATGAATTTTATTCTCAAACAGAGTTAGGGAGTTATTCTGGAATCATCTATGTTACAACTTTACTCTGGTCAGACTGTCAGAACAGACAACTTTTCCCAGCACCACCAAGGAAAGTGGATCTGGGCCAGTAGGATTCACACAGAAAACTTTCAACTGCTCCTGAAAATTAAAGCTTGAGAATTGACATTGTAAGAAACTGTATCCGACACTCTCGTTTCTTTCACATTAAGGAGGTTGCATTAAGGCACATTGCTTTAAGTATCCAAACTCCCTGCTGCTTTGACCACAGATCCTGCTCTTCTCTTCCTTCCTAATCAATTGCATAATGCAGCTGTGAGCTGCTAAACAGCTGATATCTGCCACCCCAGCAGCATCTGCATTTTAGCAGTGAGCAAAGTGATACACCATATGTATTTATATACATATTTAGGGCTCAGCTGACAGTTGCTGAGCTGGCAAGAGCTCCCCATCCCTGGGACACTGGCAGGAGGAGCAGTGGCCCCATTTCTGGTGAGGGCCAGCAGCTGTAATGCCCACCAGTGAACAAAAGGAGAAACTCCTGTTACCTGGCTTGGTCTCCCTTGCAGCTTAAGTACATATGCCTCTCCCACTACCACAGTACATATACCAGGTTGGGCTCACAGATGGGGATGTACTGCAGCCTAGTCAAGCAAGGATGAGGTGAACTGGCAAAGGGGAACGGACTCCATGGGAGTCATGCAGATTTAAAGCAGCTGAAGTTCTGCTGAGAGATGTTTTTAAGTGACATTAACAAAATTGTAATGGTCTTGTAGGAATCTGCAAACCTCAAATCTGCAGCTATATGTGTTTTTGTTTAATATTATAAGTCTTGGCTTAATTAGGTGCCACTCCACCGAGTTTAGTGGAGCTACACCTTGTTCGTCCATTCTTCCATTTAACTTTTGCAGTCCAGAACAGCATCTTGAACACATTATTCACATTAGTAGATGCTCCATATTATGACTCTTTTATGGTGGCACACATGTGTCTCAGCTGACCTACAAGTTCTCTCGAGTTCTGAGAAGCTTTGCCTGCTGCAATATCAGGGTGAACAGTAAGAAGTGTATTAGTAAAACTGAAAATATTTGAAGACTTAAAAGTGAGGTTTTAACATAATTGAGGTATTTTTCAGAATAGCAATACTTACTCCTGATTTTCTTTTGCCATTTCATCTCATTGTACAGATCTTCAGTCTGTTGGAAAAAGTCATTGACTTTGCTCCCTTGTTCATCTCTCTCTGTTGTATTGAACACCCGACTTTTGGATTCCCGAGTGAGAAATTCACAAATATTGGGGACAGGGAAGACAATCTGTTCCATTGTTCTATCATGACGAACAATCTATAAATAAAATGTATACATATTTTTCCTCAGGATCAGTGACTTTTCAACCATTTTGTCACAGCTCTTTTTGCTCACAGCTTCCTTATAACTCATAAGTGAACGCATAAATTATTTGAACATTACCAAAAAGTGAGTCCATTAATCCTAAAACATAAAGTAAAACCACATTTCTCTTCAAAAATCTGCTTAAATATACAGTGACAAGTTATATATCTCAACTGAGACCTAGGCTCAAATCTCCCCCAAACATAAAAAATATTCCAGTTTAGAATGCTTCAGTTTTTCAGTGGATTGAAATGCAACTCCTCAGACTAAACAGTGCAGAAGTTCAGAAGCTTTCTGATGGATTATGGAACTCTCACCTTGAATTTATTTCTGTGATGACAGAAGTTGCAAAGGTGAACTTGCAAATAAAGCACCTTGTTACCCAGAGAGGACCCATATCTTGTCAGTCTTTCTCTGTTTACTTGGCAAGAAAACTTACATTATTTGTATTTCAGAGTCTACTGAGCTATCAGTGAGCAAGTTAGACTTTATTCCATCTCATTACACCGTTATCCAAATAGCTTTCCTTTTCTGATCATGGAGTCTGAGTCAAACTCATCCTAAGCCATTTTTAAGCATAACATATTCAAGCATAATTTGCATTGGAGATGAAGGATAATTATACATCTGCCCAAGGGCAAGCGCATCATGTGAAACTGAACGGGCTACTTTGAAGTATCCTAGGTAAGCAGTTACTTCTCAGGCCAGTGGTTGCGCTTTGGGACTGTGTGGCAAGTCAAAGACCCTGACAGCACATCTTCAGTTTGGTCAGGAACTCAAATGAAGAAGTAGGCTGCATATGCTGCTCCACATTTAAAAAGCTTCCCAGGTAGTAGAGGCCTACAAAACAGAGCCTTTGCCAGAAAAATGGGTTTTGTCAGTTAAAATGGTCATGATATTTTAAAAAATCTTAGAAATTACACTTGTAAGAATCCACTGGCCAGGTAGAAGCAGATCACAGCGCTTCTTTTGACACCACATCTGCAGTCTACCCAGACAACTTACTCACCTGATACTTGCTAAGTAATAACTTAAGAGCCTCTAAAACATTAGAACATGTTAAAAGGAGCACTTCACTGCCCTCTGAACAACCACCACAGCCACAGAGCCAGCCATGTTGCTTCCACCTACTGTGTCACCATCCCTGGAGATGTTCAAGAAATGTGTAGATGTGATATCCAGGAACATGGTTTATTGGGCAATATAGGTGGTAAGCAGACGATGGGACTAGATGATCTTAGAGATCTTTTCCAGCCTTGGTGATTCTGTGATGAGAGCAGCAAAAAGATTGGTGGCTATTACAGATAAGGACGTCAGCAGTAGCATACTTCAATGGCAGCCAGGACAATATGGACTTAAGGTGCTGGCATCAGACAGAACCATGCTCTTTTAAACAAAGGCCATACTGAATATCTACATCGCTTCAAAACCTCTTTGTACTGCAGCCAAGCTTTTAATTTGATCACTTAGCATCACTGTCTTAGAACTCATGATTATTTATTTGAGTGATGTACCGTACAAGATTACTCTTGACTTCATGACACATGTACTATCCACAGTCATTATTCCCCTAATAAAACATGTTCGATAACACAAAAGAAAGCTTTTGTAAAATGATTACTTGGATCTACTTCTAGTATAGGTACATTTCTTTTTCTCCCATAGCCAAAAGAACAGCACTTAACTTTCTTCTTCTCATAAATAATCTATATATTTGATTAAGCCTTGCTTTTCAGAAGTCTGAGGAGAGTTGACATGACAGGAGAGTTGTACAAGATGCAAACTTGTTTCATACTCAGTCTTCTAGACAGCAATTCTTTACCTCTATCTGTGCTGTATGATTGGCGTAATAGCTCAAGGCTTCATCTCCTTCGTCTGGATCTGACCCTGGCTTCAGCATCTGTTGCAATGTTTTATTGTGACGAGCCAACTAGAAAAAGAATAAAAATCTGATTTATGTCCTGCTGCTATGTTTTCAGCTTTATCATCTCCACTTAACTAACACAAATCCTCCTCCCCCCATTCCCATGTACTTATATACACAACCCAGTGGGGCACTATCACCAGATAGCAACAAAAAATGTAATCATTTGAGAACAATAGAAATAATTTAGTCTGAAAAACTTAGCAGCAAGTCTTTGGCTGAGATTTATAGGTGGCAGTTTTGCCAGCAGCCTAGATGGGTTTTGGAGGGTGTCTGACAAATAAAAAAACTAGACTGAATATTTCTTTTGAAATACGACTTAAGTTCAGACATAAAATTTGCACTCTTCCAAATAGGTAATTACACATACAACTAATTTTTTTTTCTGTTATTTCATGTGGCTAAGCTAGTCTTCACCATGTTCTGGCACAGCATTTCAGGGCTGCCATGAAAACACACGTAACTATTTCAGAGGCAGCTGGACTTCAATAGCAGGCAGATATATTCTTAGTGTACAGCTCATATATTTAGCACACATACACACATAAATAGGCAACTCTTCATAAAAACTTTTACAAATTTGATACATTATATGATTCATAAAATATACCCAATCTTGTTGAATCGCAAATATTTATAATACTCTAAATTGCATAAAGTTTAATACTGACAGTATCAGCAAATGCACTCATGATGTCTCTTAGGTCAGCAAGAAACAAAGACTTAATCAGGAGGCACAAGGAAATGTCCTAAACATGCAGTTTTCTCTACATGGGAAAGCTGATTTCACATTGAAACTCTTAAATGTTTTGCCCAGATTATGTGATTTCCAACTTTAAGATGGGGGAAATGGAGACGTGAAAAGTCTTACAGCCATGATATGGGTCATAAGCATAACACAAACATTAGTACAACAGACTAGACATGGACAGTGGAAATGACTGCAGGAACAAGGGTTTAGTCTGATGAACACCACATGTGGCTAAGAACTGTAGTATGTGAAATAAAGCAGTTTGCTGAGGAATTAAAAAGTAATTATAAATCTATAAGAAGAGTGTCAGAGATCAGGTCTGAAAGTAACAATGGAGCTAAACAACTGTCATAATAATTTAACCAAAATATGATCAGACTTGTTCCTAAGCCATTTGCAAGTCTTGCTATCCTCTTTTTACCCAAGAATGGTGGGAGTGAGGCACACACACAATTTATTCTATTTAATAAAACTGGACAAAATACATTGTCTTCTGAATTTTGATATAAACTGATATATTTGATATATCAAATGAAATGTCCGTAAGAAAGAGAATACCTGAAAAGAATGATCTGGAAGTATAAATATATTTGCTACCAATTACTCGTGGACAGAAATCTGCTTGGACATTCCAGTAAAGCACTGAGCCAATGTGGCGTAATATCAGTCTTTTAAAAAGGGTTACGAGGAGATACTTCAGGGACACGTGTAAAAATCACAGGGAGGACAACTGTAGAGCAATGTTCTTTCCATCACCAACAGATGTTTTAAATAGCTACTTTTTGCTTTATGTAGTAAATATATAGATAGTCTCATTACCTGTACTTTGTCTTACACATCTTCCACTTCTTTTAAAGGCTAAAAGGAATCAGGCATATAGACTGAACTAATCTTTGTAATATGTCCAAAACTGTTTAGAAGGAAAACCTGAATTAATTTTTTACAGGCATCTTGCATTCCCCTCAATACATGCACTGGCATCATGAAGAAACAAGATGATCCTGTGAAAACAAATTACTGCTTAAAAACTGCCCTTAAATAGTGCTACTACTTTTTGCCTTTCAGCTTTATTGAACGTCCCTCCGCTTCTGCACTGAAGAAAGGGCAAGCAAGAGCACCCATTCACATTCTCTGTATCATTCATCATTCTGTATGCTAATGTCATGTCCTCTCTTACTTGTGCCTTCCTTAAATTAAAAAAAACCCTTTCCTTTACATCCTTTCTCAAACAGAAGACTCTCCGTTACTCAATTACCTTAATTGTCCATCTCCAAATGCCATTTACTTTGGCTATAATTCCTAAGATATGAAAAAAAAAAGAATGGACTAGACAGAATGCAGTCACACCATGCTTGCAGCAAAGAATTAGCATAAATAGAAGCATATATATACCCTTATTTTATTTTTCACATACTGCAACGAGGAATTTTGCTTGCATGTTGATCCCTTATCTCTAATGTCAACCATTTAGATTATGAGCTTTCTAATAAATGGTAAATTAAGGATGTATCAATATTTCTCATATTAAAAAGACTACCAGTTTGGAGAAAGGGACACAAATTCATATTAGTACTACAAAACTCTTCATTTCTAAATATATTTTAATACATACAAAGAATTGGAAATATCACTTATAAGACATAAGAAATCTTAAGATACTAATCCTTCACCTGCTTTTAACTGTCTATAATTCTTAACGTAAAAGTATGCCTTTAAAAATGTCAGTAACAGAAGTTCCCTTACCACATGTGGTAGAAGGGAAAATCATCTCAGCCCTCTTGTGACATAATGGGACTGACCAGTACAGCACATTGACTTAACAGATTGCTGGTGATCTGAAACAGAACTGATGCAGTACATATTTCACTCTCAAGTTTTAGGTGAACAATAGCTATGTATTTAAAAACCATGGGACTGTCCTGAGCTGATGTGTGCACAGAGTTTAGCACCATATATAGCTGGAGCTTCCTGACACTAGCATTAGACAAAATGATCCTCTCCAGCAGGTCTTCCCCCAGCCTGTACTGGTGCATGCAATTACTTCTACCCAGGTGCAAGTCTCTACACTTGCTTTTGTTAAACCTCATCCGGTTTCTTACTGCCCAGCTCTCCAGCCTGTCCAGGTCTCACTGAATGGCAGCACAGCCTTCAGGTGTGTCAGCCAATCCTCCACTTCCCATCTCTTTGTATCCACTGACCTCCTGCAGTCTACCTATACCTTCAGAGAGTAGACTCAGGGCCAAGGGTAGTTCTCTATTTTCTTCTTGTGTTGCAGTTCTAATGTGCGATGGATTCTTCCATGTTGCCACAATAATAAGTGTTGATAATATTTGTGAATTGTCAAACATCAATGAAAGAATGGTGTGAATAGCAACATTTGAAAACTCAGACATAAAGCAGAGGCCCACAGTAAGACACAGAACTGCTTAATAAATGCTCTATTATTTGGGAACTACACTGCTTTCTAAAGTGGTAATTTCACATATTTCCTTCATCTTGTAATGAACTCAAAGGCAGACATGGGCAAATAGGACAGTGTCAGCAGACTTCCTGACCACTGCAGAACTTCTCAGATCAAAGAAACAGCAGTGAAAACAGCAATGTAGTGACAAACTGTAATGTAAAACATGAACAGCTTATCCAGGCTGGTAGTATGCTCAAGGTGACAGCCTGTGACTGGCACATAAAGACTGCGCAAGCTCTGACTGATATTGTTTCACATTTAACCCCTGTGATGTGGTTGTGTTGCTCCTGAAGTGCTGCACAAGCCTTTTGGAGCAGCTAACGGACAAGGCACTAGATGGGCATGGACTATAGTGACTGCAGGAAAAAATACAGCCCCATTCAGGTATGCAAAGCAAAAGAAGCTAAAAAAGCATGCATCGAGCATAACTGATGTAAAACATAACCTTTGCTAGAGCCTGAATCTGCAGAGAGCCCAAAAAAAATCACCTCTGAGGAGGGAACTCTCTGTCATTCACTCATCTATCAACCATGCCAGTGATGATATTTTAAATGTCAACGCTGTACTTTACTACTCACAAAGGCATTTAAGGAAGAGGAAGCAATAACATATAATGGAGCAGTGATTTCCAAAGAGGGGAAATGTAAGGCAATATCTATATCAATAAAGATCATTTGGCTTCCCAGTCAGTTCCCAGGGAAGAACTGTTCTTCATCTAGAAAGACCTTTGCTTCAAAAATTTGGAAAATACTGTAATAAACATCAGAACAAAATGCGAAAGACTTAGAACAGATCAAGAACACTGGCGTCATTAATAAAGAAAGACCAGAGAGGAATGACAGAATTACAAGTAATGCTCAGTCTGAACTCCTCATACAAAACGATCATAAAATCACATCAGATGGTCATTTGGGATCACACATATGATCAGCAGCATGGAAAAAGACAGCAGACATTTTTTGCCATCAACAATATACGCGTTTATTGCAAGCATTTTATTTGAAAGATTTCCTGAAATATAAATGCAGTTATTTTAATGTTCTCAATGAAAAAGTGATTTAAAGCCATGAACTTTCATGTCATCAGGCTCTCGCTGACTTGGCTACTACATCGGTGTGCCAAAATATGTAGGTACATATGTATGTGTCTGTAGAAAAATTGCTGGGAAAAGACAAAGTAACATTCAATTTTTCATTATCTCTTTAAAACACAGACCCCTCCTGTATTTGTATGCGGACAGGTCAGTCCCGGGTTCTTACTCAAATGCTGTAGCATAGTCTGCACTGGAGGCTGACCCAGTACGCGGCTGAGAGAACTGCCAAAACCCCTGCCAGTTTCAGCAGGTTTGGTTTGGGCCCCCAAAAGGACAGGAGCCCTATAAATATGAGCAAGAAACAGAGAGCTGAAAACTGTGAGATCTGTTTGTATCAATTTCACTCTCTACCACTTTGAGACTACCAAGTGTGTGGAATAAAGATGATATTTATGACTAGAACAGCACAAAGAGATGTAAATGGGTGAAGCTCTCTTGTAAACAGGTATCATTTTCGTGGAAGAATCAGTTTACTGGTTAAGTGTGACATTCCATCTCTAGAAAAGGACTAATAAGTATTACTATAAGCTCTGGATAACTACCTGAGAAACACAGAGGAAGGCACAAATAGTTTCTGTGTCATGAAACACTTCATAATTAAAGCAGTCCTCTTCAGAAGTATTACAAAAATCTTAAAACTAGAGAAGAAAAATTCACCTCTGTACATATTACGCTTGCTACTATCTCTCCTGAATTTCTACTCATACCCGTGAAGGCAGCAGCGCTACCTGCACTCTACTGGGGACACTCCTGGCACTCAGGCAGGTCTGGAAGGGCAGGGCAGAAGCTGGAGAGATTGCTGACTGCTGGGGCTCACAGACGCAAGGGAACTGGTCAGGCTTGCAAGCTGCAGCACACCACAGTGCCCTCCCTTCCCTCACCCCAGGCTCCAACTTCAACTCGCTGTCTGGGCCAGTCGGCCTTGCCTGGCATGCCAGTGCGCAGAGAGACCACTGGACAGTCCTGGAAGTTCATGACCTGTAGACCTTAGGGAAAATGAAGCAAAAGCTGTTTGCAAAGACCTGATATGCAATGAATGAGATCACATAGATTTGTTGTAAATTATCTTCATACCTATTCAGTAATGAGACATACTGTAGCAGAATTCACAGGCCTAAAAGCCACAGGTCTTTCACGAGGGAGAAAATAGACAGAATTTAACTTGCAGCAAGAGCAGAATATCTTATCTATTCAGACTGGTTTCACCTTGCTGTGCACTGACTTGTGCTCATTTACAACTGAAGTCCCTTCCTCTTTTCCCTGAGTCCCTTGGCTCCCAGAGCCCGGCAGTGTGAGATCTGGCACCATCAAACCCCCTCAGCAGGAGAAACCCCAGCCAACTCACTGAACGCTTCATCATCTACTTAGAGAGAAAGAAAGGTTAAAAATCTCCCTGAGGACTGACAAGAAAACCCTTGAGGACTGAGAAACAGCGCAAAGAGAGAGTCAAGGGAGCAGCAAACAGAATGGATGAAACCCACAACTGGACAGGAGATAGAAAATGAGATACTCTTCCTCTGAGTGTCAAGGCCTTACCGCACTCCAGCTCCCTGCCCAGGGCAAATGAAAATGCTCATATTCCAGCGGTAAACAAGGAGAGAGAGAGAAAGCAAAGAAAAAGGAAATGTCATTTTAACTATAGCTGAGCAGAAATTTTTATTCCAGCTGGTTGTTCTAACAGTAGTAACAACTTCTCAACTCCCCATGTTCCAATCAAAATTGAACGGTGCTTTCTGCAATACACAGGGCAACTTCCTTTCCAGAAGTCATTACGGTTTTATAGAGCGGCACCTTTGCACTCTACCACAAAGCAATCTGTTAACAAACATTAGGAACAGCAGGGATGGAGCAACGGGAGACTCTCAAATCAAGTATTCATTGATTTCATTTAGATGATTATACTGTACAGAGCAACCAAAAGGGTTTCAAGTTAATCTTCCCCTGATGGCTTGCGGTACATGAATAGGGCCCTGGGTGGTCCAGACTCTGGATTCTGTTGCTGGGTCTTCCACAGCCTTGTGTAACTTCCAAGGCATCACCTCTTCTTGCTGGCCTCCATGTGGCATGCACTAAAATTTGTGGATAACAGTGAGCTACCTCACAGGGCAAGAAGAAATAAAACACCTTGACATTATCGTGTAAGAGAAACCATCATGGTTAAGTGATCGCTATCACTATTACGTTTGCAGCCCCCACAGTAATTTTATTGCTATTTCTGATGTGGTTTTGCTGTTCTTTTATCCTTGATGAAAGTAAACAGAAGACAAAATGACTTGCAAAAATCTCAACGAGCTTTACTTCCATTTGTCTTCTTTACAGCTTCTTTCAAAGGCAAAGCTTACTTGCAGAAAAAGGAAAAATAGAGAAAGAGAGAGAAAGAATGAACTATGCATGTGGGGAAAGGTCAGATCTGATGACAAAATATGTTGAAACAAAACAAAATTAACCTGGGGGAGGACGAGGCGTGCAACTCTTCTTAAAGATACAGGTGGACTGTCATGGACAGCAGTGTCAAAATGAGCCAAATTGGCTCAATGCATACATGGGCCACATCTGTTTATTAGTGCGTGCTGATTGTACTGAACATAAGATGTGGACAGAAGTGCATGATTCAGTGTTCCAACAGGATTAGACAACTCTACTTGTAGATAGCCTTCTGCAAATATGGTAAGCAACATTTTGGGAATACAGGAAGGAAGGGCATATGGAGATAATGGATGTGTCACACGTAATTATCGGAAGATAACAAGACAGTTGAATGGAAAAGGAAGAAAAATAGAGCTTTAACTCATAATGAAAAAACAAGACTGCAGCTACATGCAAACTGTATGAAAGGCTGACAACACTGCACACAAAATAAGACCTTATTAATATGCTCATCAGCATGGTACAAACTCAGTCTAACAAAGACCTAGAACAAGGACAAAGAAGCAAGTGTATGGATCCAAACCCATATAGCAAGAGAACTGCTCACCTCTGCACCAATGCTCCACACACATACAAAATAAATACATAAACTTGAGATAAGAGTGCTCTGAATGACATGGCCTTTGAGGAACTCTCAAAAATCCTTTTTGCTTGCTCTCAAGCACTCAATTTCCAGATTCTCAGTCAGAACAGTGATTTTCTGCAAAATATCCATCTACCGCTAACACATAGCTTCTAAAGAAAGGAAGGCTAGCTATCCACACAAGCAAAAGGAGAAACGGCCTATGATGGATGTCTCTAAGCCCTAGAAATGACAATATTTCCTTATTTCAGTCATGCCAGACAGCTTCCCTTCCTCTGGCACCAAGTGTGGAGAAGAAAGTAACTCGCGGTTTAATACTCTCAAAATGGGCTCTTTCTTCAGAGTCTAACCAAACTAATCAGCCTTTGACTTCAAGCATGAGACCTGCACCATCTCCAGGTCCCTCCTCATGTTTTCCCACTTAAGCTTCAATATCATGCACTTGCAGAACAGTTCCATTGTGTACTTTGTATATTGCAACTTCCTGATCTGGATGCAGCTCATTGGCCCAGTCTGTGGCATACTGGCCAGCTCTGTTTCATGCTCTTACATCTTGAAAGAGTGGCACTGTACGTGTACAAGCAGTTCTACAAGCTCAGATAAGTCAGCTACCAATCTTCAAGGCAGCTCAGAAAAGAAGCATGAGTCTTCGGTCAGCCTCCACAATTAAAGCATTTGAGAGATGTTCATTATGTGGCCCTCATACTTGTTGTGTCTATAGTGAAGTAGTAAGTCCGTTCATAGACAATCCTGTTAGTATCCCTCTCTTGGACAGGTATTTCCATAACACAGAGAAAACTATAACCTTGTCATTCAGGGTCAAAACCATATCAGACTAAAGTAGCATGTAAGCAGCTGAAGCTACAAGCACTCTAATTCACAAAAGACATGCATTTCCCAGCCTTTACAGTGGTCTTCATACCTTCTCGGGTATGAAACAGGACAGTTGCCAAGCATGGAGATAGACTAGGAATGAGAGATGTCTCCCTTCATATAATTACAGTGGTGAGATTTTCCAGGTTTTCCAATCATGCTGTTGAACATTTGCCCAATCCTCCAATTAGCAGGGAAAAATGTCTTTAAAAATAATTTAGGGCATAGGAATAGAGAGAAGAGAAATTAAAATAGCAAAGTCCTTTTTCCAGCTCTGTATTGTGGCTACTATTCTCAGGAGAACAGTTTCACCTGGTACTCATGAAACAATAGATCAAGGTGGGAGATCAAAAATAGGGAAAAAATCTACCTCAGTCCTCATGAAAAGCTCACAAATGTTGGACTGCCCAACCAACTAGCAGCTAAATGGTGCTCTGCAGGAAAGCTCACAGAAAGAAACGTCCAAGTTCATTTAAGGCTACCACAAACCATTCATAAAACAAATGTTGAAACTCATTGCCCATACATAACATAGCAGGGAATCTGTTTTGTTTCTGGACCCTTCTAATCAGTAACTCCTACTGTTGCTCCAGAAATAGTGCAAAGTGGACCTCATTTTTATGCTTTATGTGTTAAAGAAGCAGAACAAAGAGGAAGGCAACTAAGGTAGCAAATTCAGATCTTGTCTACTCTGGAAAACTCTATGATGACAGAGATATCTAATTAAATTATGACATCAGAGGAGATGAGAATTAAGACTAAGCAACTGTGAGGAGCAGACATATCTTGATATTCTGATTAATGCTCTTTATTTTTGTTAACCCATAATTATGTCAGAGACTATCAAACAGTTTACAGGGGTAAAAATGTATGTCTTTCTCAGAGAAGACAACTCCCTCTGTTTTTAATTAAGGTGTAGGATTTCACCATGCAGATATCTGAGGTTTATTAAAACTACTCTGATAATATTAAGTAAGAACAGACTTCACTTTCATGATATTTCCAAGGCTACCCTCACTTCCCTTCAAAACAAACAAAGCAAGTTCCTCTTTGCTCTGAGAAAAATGCTTTAGCTGTGCTTTATGTATTAGAAAAAGAGCACTTTGGTTCATTTGAAGGTCACCTCTAATGGAAAAGTCCCAGTTCTGTGCCCAGAGTAAGCCTTCACCTGCAGTACATGACTACAATTCAACACTTTGTACAACAGCTTTCTTAATAAGGGGTGTTTGCTGCAATCGGAACAAAGAAAGTAGCTCTATTACATACATTTCTGAGCAGACAACATGTAAGCATTGCAGCTGAGGGCAACTGAAAGTGCAGTTCACTTTGAAGAGTGATTTTGTAAAGATGGCACTGTGTGGCTCCACATTCATCGTCTCTCAATGGCTTCTGGATTGAGTTTACTCTTTACAAATTAAATGACTTTTATTTCAGCATAATTCTCCTGTATGTAAACTCAATTGAGAAGCTTTAAGTCAAGCTATGCTTTTTTTTTTTTTGGCCCACATATCATCACTATAATGAAGACAGTGTATACAAGATGCAAAGCGGGGAGCTTGAAACCTAGATGTAAAGTTAAGTTCTCTACCAGTGTAAATGAGCATTATTTGCCTACCTTCAGTGGAGATATTCCCACACAGACCAGCTGAGGATAAAGCTAAACGAAGACTCCTTAAAATTGGAAGCTAAGTAACTGTCCTGCTGGTGATAAAGAACCAAGGGAGAATTAAAGTCATTCTCTCCAGTCCATGCTGTTTCAGGGAGTAATAAAAAGATAGTATGTTTATTACTAATGCAGGATTGTAAATGGAGCCTGAGAACAGAAAATATCTTAAATAAGACTACGTCATTCTCCCACAGCCAATTTTCAGGGTAAAACCACAGACTAATGTGAAGATTTCACAATGCAGACATTTGACAAAGAAAAGATATTTCTTCTGGTCTAACGTTTGGTCCCCAACACCAATACAGCATATTTCCCAATGACAAAAAAATGTTGTAAACCACAAAGCACAAGGACACAGGATTACAGAAGTTAAAGATAGAAGAAGAAACCCACAAAACATAAATATTAGGACCACCTGTGTTTTAGCGAAACGTTCAGCCACCACAGCCAAACAGGATACATCCCTCATTGATGTTACACATAGTAAAACGCACATATATGTATAATATTCACTCGATCTTGCTCTAGAGCTGTAGAAATAAAGCTAATGGCCAGCCTGCAGTAAAAAGCTCTAGCCTGAATCCCAGCAGCTCCTTGCAACCCAAGTCAACAGAACTCCAGTGGGAAACAGAGGTCCCTGTGTAGATCTCTGTCAAAGTCATGGCAGTGCTCTGAGGAAAGCGCTTCCAAGGAGAAGGGAAGAAAAAGAAAATATCGAAGGACAAGTTGCCACGGCTTTAGCCTGAGACCTAACAACGAAGGACAAGTTGCCAAGGTTTTAACCTGAGACATAACAACAGCCTCAGACATTTGTTTAATGTTTCAGTTGCTCATTAGTGTCAAGCCCCTGCAGCAGCCTCCATATTGTCTCTCTATATTGCAGCTGGCTAAAGGTAGAGTTATATACCATCCTAATGAGCCGCAAGGAAGGTGATGTGCGTCATTGGTTTCTGTTTCAATCTTGGCAATCTAAGTGTAAAAGCCCTGCAACAGATTCTGATTCTGCTGACATTTAATTAGCCAGTGTCATTTTGATGCCATAGCCTGTCTCATCACGATGATAACTACAAAACAACATGTGGAGCATAGAAGTTCTATGAGAAGTTTCAGGTCTGGCAGCCAAGGATACAAGTCCCCTGACAGTCACGATTCCTGGGACTGGTCCCCATTAGCTCTTTGTTTTGGCACTGCTATCAGTAAGAGTTTCGTTGTTAAAAGAAAAAAAAACAAAACAACAACAAAAAGAAAACAAAAAAGCTGCAGATCTCAGCAAGGGCTTAAAAAATAAAAAATAATAAAAAAGCATCCTTGAGCTCCAAAAATTTCACCTGTCCTGTGAAAGTGAGTATCCTTATTGCACAAACTCAGGCCTGCTTATTCTGAAAGATAGGTTTATCGTGAGGAATAGGTTTGATCACTCCCTGACCTCAAAAGGCAGCCCTATTCAGTTAGGTACATCTAGTATTTTTCATCGGGTGCCATCAAGTGCTTGGGAAGATTATCTCTACGAATGTTTGAAAACTGCTGCTGCAAACATCATTCGTATCAGCTACAAAGTTTGGAAATGGTCACTGTGATATAAAATGGGACTGGATCTATACTTTCACTCAAAATAACCAGCAATACTGGTACAGCACATCCATTTATACCAGACAAACTCAGACTTTTTTGCATTTGGGTCTTTTTTTCCAAAATCCTTATCCCACTTACTGAAGACACCATTGTTTTAGAGTTCACCAATGAGAAGTTTATATAAATCCATATGAATTAATCCATAATGTTCATGGAACAGAATTAACTTAAAATGTCTGTCAGCAGAGCCTAATGTTCTAAGACAGAACCTTATGGGGTTAATGGGCCACATTTTTGAGCGAGGTGTCTACCACAGTATTGGCAGAAAGAAGCACTGTTAGTCAGCAGGTCTAAAAATTCACATAATAGTGCAGGCATAAGATCTCAGGTCTTCTGGAGGATCTTTGCTGGAGCTGAAAGCTGCTTCCCAACTTCTTTTCAGAGTGAAGTGCTCTGAGCACTCACAGCTCTAATGAGGAAGGAGAGATCTCTTCTAGATAAATGTTACAGGCTGCAAATGAACATGCAGACACACAGGGGAAAGGGGAAAGACTGTTCATGCAAGACTTTTGTACTTGGCTCCTAATCATATATTTTGCAAGGTATAACAATAATGTTATTTAGTCATCTAATGCCCGCTGTGGACTACTGGGGTTGTAACTACTTCCAGCCATTCTCTATCCTGAACAGCCTTCCAGCTGTTTCTTCGCTTTTTGCTTATGGAAGATGCTAGTAAATGCACACTATTAAGTAATTTGTTTCTGCTTTCTTCATCATTCATTCTTTTTGAATAGTCAAATGTCACCTAAAATTTATCCCTGACTGCAGCCAGATTTCCTTCATGCAGAATACTGTTTTTCAGCTTGGGACAATCCTGTCAATTCAGAAAGCTTTGGAGTCTCACACCAAAAGACGAGCTACAGGCAGTGATGCTATCTCATATCTGGAGGAACACATTCACAGTGATACTTCTCATGTTCCCTAGATGGGAACCATGGAAAATCTGCTCACATCATTTTAACCAACTTCTTGCAAAGGAATCTTTTGTCCTGACTTGAATCGCATACCAATCAAGACAAATGGATGTGTATGAGAATTTACATTTATCTAATAGCATATACTTTAGCAAATGTATTCTATTCTATGTGCACACATACACTGACACAAAAGAGAAAAGGAGGAACAAGGGTCTAAGGTCATCTGCCTAAATGTTAAAACACAGCCCACTGAAGGAAAGCCAGCAGCTGCTCCATGCTACAACATCAAAAATAACTACTCACAAAAAAAACAGAAGACATCCGGTATCCCTCAGCCCCTCTCACACTTATATATGTTGTACTGTGAAAACTCTTCCTGCCTTAACAATCCATAATATTAGCAGCACATAAAAGTTTATTTGAAAAATATATTTTACAGTGATTTCTTTCAAAGACTCTTGGAGTATTAATGTGCTCAGTGATTATGCACTTCTCAACTGTCAGCTGTACTAGCTATTAAATGCCAATTTTGCTCATTAGTAACATAGCTGGGATCAAGTGAGCATAAGAGGAAACCCAGTGTAACAGTTAAAGCAAGGCACTGGGGATCAAGCAAGCTGTCTTCTCTACCCATGACGGTTAATGACTTGCTGTCTACAGCTGCTTCTGGCTTGGTGTCTTTATCTGTAAGACTGGATAATACTACCTACACTATGAAAGGGGGAAACAAAATTAACTAAAGCTTTTAACTGCTCCAAAATCTGTGAAAGGCAAAGCTAATTCTTCCAGAATTACTATTATTACTGTAATTTCTCTGTTCTGTTGTAGAAAGCGCCTGAACTATGTGGATCCAGGCACAATACTGATGTAGAAAATAAAGTGGAAGACACACGGTGTGATAAACAGAAAACCACAGAAACAAAGGCTTCGTGCTTTTGAGAATTTTACATATCTGGATGGCAACATTTAAAAAAAAAATTGCCTCAAGTTTCTCCTATGTGACTGTGCTACATCCAGGCCTCAATATCAAATGATTTCAGGTGTCAAAAATACCAACTTGTAAAAAAAATAGCCTGCAGTGCACCCCTAGTCCTGAGCTGGACATTGATGTCACCATTGTTATCAATAACATCACCTATTACGAAAAGCCTAGTCAGTAAAGATTCCTCTTGTGCCTACACCAATATGCAGTATACTACATGAAGTAAACATGGCAGTAAGATTATTCTGATAAAGTCTGCAATATTTGATAAAGAACTACTGATTATGTTATTAATGTTCTTTATACCGACAAATTTGTTTGGCTGAATGACTTATTTTACTCAGTTCATTTAAAATTAGCCCCTGCAAGGAAAGGTGTATAACTTACAACCTCTAGCTGCTACAGTCTGCTTAGTAGTACATGTAGCAAAAACCTTACAATCCACAGCCAAATCCTGCTTCTTTTACATTTATTTTAAGAATTTATTGATGAAAGAGAACTTCTAACTACACTAGTCAACCAGAATATAGGATCCATCGAGGTGACGTTCATTTATTCTGTATAACCATGTTGATAAAAGCAGTGTTAACTTCTTCTAACCTTACAGGTAGGAGGAAACGGTTTTTCACTAAGTTTCAGTGCCATTAGGAAATTATCATATTTATCATAGTTTCAGTACTCCCTTGGGATTTAAATAAAACTTTAGCTTAATCTCATAGATATCCCACCTACTCACCCAGAGGTTACCAAGGGACTAAGGTGCAATTTCAAGACCTATGCTCCTTCTTCAGCAAGACACTAACATATGTGCTTAAAATTAAGTAATATTTTGCTTGTCTGAGAGCCTCAGAACATGCATCATGAAAGGGATGCCACACTAGGTCACTACCTCCATACTCCTGCAAAAGCTTTGGGAACAAGATGGAAGGAGTCACAAGGCACTGAAAATTTTGTTTTAGTACTACAGTTTGCTTCCTTACCTCCTTCCCACTCACATCCTTTCAGTTCGAGGATGTGTCTACACAGTTCTACAGTAGATGACAGTGCATTCTTTGCAAGCTGACTAGAAGCTATGTAAATATATATCATATTCACTGAGTCTCATGAATAAACTTGTTCTGAAAGGCACAGTGTATTTGCTAGGGCTTTGTGAGTTTGCAACTAGCTGAAAAACACAGAGCAGCACTCCAAAGTATTTGCAGTTAACAGAAGTACATAAATACATGCATGCAAACTACTGAAACCTGTGGTTATAACCAGTGCATTTTCTTATTTTAGAGTAAATGTAGAGGGGTCACGAACTTCATAGAAATACTGTTAACTTTAATGGAGCACTTTTAGTTTACAAACTACTGAAATACTTTTCTATAACTAAAAGCTAGGAAGCTCAGGCAGTCACCAGAAAATGAGAGATTTTTTTGTCCTTTTATGATTTCTTTTTTTTTTTTTTGTAGCCATATAAAAACTTAATTCTCCTATTCACCTCTCAGTTGCAGAGGCATTAGTGTAAGTATTGAACCACTGTGCACTACCATGTCAAAAAGCTTTTGTAAACTCTACAGAGATATCACATAAAGATGAAGTCTCTTTGAGGATGGCCTTACTAGCTTTGCAAAACAAAGTATAACCTGCTTTAACAGGATCTTTTAAAAAGGACAGTAATAAAAACACCACACCAATCTTTTTTACTGAAGCTTGAAAAGAACCAATGGAACTATCTGTAGCACACCACTGGTATTCACCCGAGACACTATTGTAAGAAATTAGCACTGTCAAGTTCAAGGCTTTGCTCTGAACATGACATTGGAACAAGACACAGAGAAAAAGAATCTTCTCCGTGGATTTTCAAGATAATTGTGACCTGTCTTCATCCAGGAATAATAGGCTTATTTTTAAAGGATGTAACCTCAAGCACCAGTTTGTGTCTCATCCACAACCAGCTGCAGAAGAGGTACATCTGGAATGAGTTCCTATCCCAAAGCCAGGCTGTGGAGTATGAGTGCAAATCAGGGTAGCTCCTCACGGCTAATTCAGCTCTGTTTTCTCTCAGTAGTGCTCCATTCTCCCCTCTGCTCATAATATGTTGGACAGAAAAAGTAGAAAGTAGCAGTGTCCAGACTGCTCTGAAGCCAATGCAGGGGATGCAGCACAACTACTGCACATGGCAGGCTGGACGAGGATAAAGATGTAAAGGGAAGAAACGAAGACAGAGAAACACAAGGAAGTCAAGTGGTAACTGCCATGACACGGCATATTTAACAGCCAATATCTTACCACCATGTCCCAGGCTCTCTGTATGTTTTTTTGTGTGTGTGTGCGTGCACACGCATGTGCGTGCCTGCATGTGCATTTGAGGTAGGAGCTGGGTGATTTAATAACAGAAATCTCAGCTTTGCTTGCAACATATTTAAAAGTTTCTATGCACTGCAGGTGAAGCATTTACAAGAATGCCTTTTGCTTCTGGTAAAATCAGCCACAGGAAGGGCAAGGAAGGATGTAAGGATGGCAAAATGCAGAACCCATCAGAGTCCTGAAAAGTGCAACGACAAAAACTGAAAGTCTGGGCTCCCCAAAATAAACTGTCTCTGTTTGAAGGCTCTAACAGCAAAAAGAGGAACTCTTGGTCTTGATTCTGCTATTACAGAGGCACCAACTAAAGCAAGTAGTCACATGCAAGTGTCAGGAGAGTGATGGATGAGACATGCTGGCTGTAGGAAAAGAACAACATCAGGTGGACTTTGAAACTGTAAGGAGTACAGCAATGTAACACCATGTAAATTAGGTTGGCTAAGCCAAGTGGAAGGCCCAGCTGCCAATAAGCACCTTAGACACAGCAAAGTAAAAATGGGTATTTAGAATGGAGCCAGAAAAGGAACCCTGCAACAATGGCTTGACTGAGGAAGGACCAAGTTCATATCCTGCCCATCCCAGAGTAAGTGAAAGGGCACAAAGTGAAAGAGTTTGGGGTCAAGAATCAGCAGTCCTGTGCCAAGAATCATAGCTTTTCATCAGCAGAGGAGAAGGAAAGGTCCCAAACTGCCTGCCCTTTCATTGCTCTGTTTTGATAGTGGGCTTGACATGGCTGCAAAGCTACTGTAAACAGACACGTGCATAGTTTCAGAAATGTGAGAAGATTACAGCAGTCACTTCTGTGACAAGATTGTTGTTTTTACGGTGTACAGAGCCAGTCGTGTCATTTCATTCTATACAGTTGGATGGAGTACAATAAATTGCTGCCATAAGCCTTATGTGGCCAAAATATCCAAAACAGGTGATGCATTTGGAACAGCCAAAGAGGGATTTTGTGAGCCTCCCCAGCACATGAGTAGGGGCAGAATTTATTCTACACATCAGCTAACTCATGTACTCTTCAGAGTGATCCCTCTGCTATAATGATCCCAGCAGTTACTACAGACATAGTTTTAGACCTATCTTCTACTCCAAAAAGGTTACTTCCCATTGTCATGAACACTGTTAGGTCATTTAACATGGGCTGACATAAAATGCCAACATTTTGATTTGTCAGATTTGTAAATCTTCATTACAAGTTTTGATACTAGGAGTAAATAGTAACACAAGGTAAGAAGCTAAATTTCCTTTCAAAAACTGTCCAGTCTTTGACAAGTATCTTGTGTACAGTCCTACATAAGCACAAGAGTACAATGTGGTCATCCATAACAACATAATAACAAGACTTACTTAAATATGCTGCAAGTATATGAACACAATTCACTACCTGCTTTTCCATTTCTTGCTTGAAAAAAAATTGCATAATACCAGTGTAACTAAAGATTTTTCTTCTTTTGTTGAGCATTTAAATCTTTACACTTAACAACTATAATGAATAAAGAAGAGATAGATATCCCTTAAGAGATAGATAAGAATCTGTCTCTTAGTAAAATCATTTTTAAATTCTGAAACAAAAAATGCTACAATTTATGATACAATAAAATTCATGTGGTTTTCATATTTTTTCAATATTCTTAACACAAATGGAAATTAAAGTAAATTTAATAGCAAAGGAGAAAAGAGTAAAAAGGCTTAACTATTCTTATTAGCTGAGTAAAGAACACATCTAAAATAATCTGAATATTTTCAATTCAAGTTCACCTGATATCCTAACTGAAGCTACTAATTAAAATGTAGAAATAATAACTTGATTTATATAAATGCGATGTTAATGTTAAAGAAAGACAAAACTAAGTGTACATTAATTACTTTGCTCTACATTGTTATTTCACATAAACAGTGCACACAAAATTACTCAGAGTGCCTCCACTGATGCTGCTTACTTGTCCTGCTATCAGCAGCACTCCAATTAAGGTTGTGTTGTACACAAATGTAAGACAGAAATCGTAAGAAGGGATATTGGATCAGACAGGTTTTGACTGAAGTTTAAGCATGCAATGCTTTTATGGAAGCAATTGTACAGGAGATACGGAATACCTGATGCGCCAAAATGTAAATATTATGGCCAACATCTTTTGGGGAGATGCCATCATCTCCATTTTCCTCCTCATGGTCACATTCTAGGCCTTGGTTATATGCATTCTTCATCACATCCACCTGCAACACAAACCAAATCGAGATGAAATAACTGACATTCTCAGGGAAAAAAGCACACGATGTTCGAATATATTCACTTTGTTCAGCCCAAGCTTGGATGGGTGCCCTGTAGTTCTAAGAGAACAGCAAGCAGTCTGAGGTACACTTTTTGAATAAAGAAGAGCTTGAAGTATTTATGAAGCTCCAAAGTGCTATACTTCTTGTCAGCAAAACTTTAACCATGAGAAAGGAACAAGAACGCTGTCTTTGTGAGCAGGTATTCTCACAAACGCTCCTAAAGACAGATCAACAGATATCACAGGCAGTTTCTTTAGGCACTTACAGCGCAGACACAATCCTTGTCTGGCTACAGCAGGCTGCACTATAACTCAGAGCTCTCCATATAGCGTAACAGAAAAGAAAAACCATAAAGAAAAGCGAGGCAGAGATCTGGGCAGTGTACTAGTGTAATTCCAAAATACACAGAAGTCTCTCGCAGGACAAAAAGACAAAAGTCCTCAGTTGCCCATGCAGGGTCTGATTTTGCAGTTGTACATTAGGGATGACCTCAGTGTGCTGACACGCCACTGCAGCGCTGACAACCAGGAGCCAGCAGATCCCTGGGCTCTGTCTTAGTTCAGGGACCTACATATTTCCTTACAAAACAGGTTTTCCAGTCACTCTTTGACTAGAAACAATTTCTCCAAACTTCTAATTGATTCAAAATTCCTGGATACCCAAACAAGTACCGTGCTTGTTCCATAACACAGCAACAACTGTTGGTAACTTGTTTGTTTGTTTGTTCGTGAGACGTGTAAATACACAGACAGACACAGACACACACATGCATTTCTGTTAGCACTGTTTCACAAACTGCTCAAGCTTAATTTCCCTGCCCCTGACAAAGTGTAGTTGAAGACAGTCTACCAGGGTAGGATAATTTAGTTAGGAAACAATTACAGAAAAGTGCTTGGAATGGAGAAAAATAATGAAGTCGTAAAGGCTGAAATCATGCGTGCTTGATCCTTTCAAAGCACTTTCCTGTGAATTAGTACTATCTTGATACATTGTGTCACTGCGTGCTGCCAACACTCTTCAGTTTAAGATGCAGACCATTCTAAAATGTTTTAATGACGGACTTCTTTTCAGCCAGAAGATTTATGAATATTCACAAGTTTTCTCACCAGTTCCTTTGGTCTCATGTTGAAAAGGATTCTTTCCGCGTTCTCACTGTCTTGCCTGCTTTCCATAATAGCCAGCAAAAGCTTGGAGGCATTGTTCTAGGGACACAAAACCAAGTTAATGCAAATTTAGAATCTATTTCATGGAATAGCCATCCTTGCATTTGTTTTAATTGAAATTACTAGGACCACTTCTTTTAGAGGATACGATTCTGAACTACTTGCATCTTTTATTTTACTGGCATATTTAATATGGCTGTCCTCCCATTTTAATGTCAGCGTACTGTAAGGCTAACAAACCCTGCATGCTATGTGGGAAGAAGCATTTAAAATATTGAAAAATCCCGACTCAATCCCGACTAAAGAAAATATAGAACTTTGTTGTAAAGAACTAGAAATGAAATCCCATTTCCCTCTCTTTTTTGCTCACCCAGCGATTTTTACTATGGCATTCTGTTAAAGCAAAGCTCAGCAGAAGTAATTACAAAATGCATTACACAAAAGGCTTCATCATTCAGGCAGTTTTCCTTCCCCTCTGTTTTTTATAAATGCTAATTGATTATTATTAAAAGACTCTAAAACAAACTGTTTTCACACATGCCTGAGACTTTGTTTCACTATCACATATTCCAGGGGGAATATATAAAGATACCCTTTGCACTGTCAACCATCCACTCCTGTCTGAGATCTCTCCCACCAATTAAACACTACAAACTTCAGCAGACATAACTCTGTAGCATCCTAGACTTTGAAGACCTGACTCACTTCCAGTTATATCAATTATGAACAGGAAAGAAAGAAAGAGTAGAGACATTTAAGCACCTTAACCTTAACAGGCCTCAGTGCACAACTGTTCAGTTCCTAGCTCTGCCAGAAGCTTCCTGTGTGATTCTGGGTAAGTTTGTTTCACTTCTCTGTAACTCAACATCTTGGTGGAGGTGGCAGTACAACAGCTATAAGTCTGATAGAACTCATAAATTGAGGAGACACCATGCCCACACTCACCTGTTCACTGGGGCTTCCTAACTACCTCAGCTTTAAGCAGGATTTGTATACCCAAGTTTTGTTAGCAGAGCTGAAAATGTAGAACATCAGATGCCAAGAAAGGAAAATAATGTAGGGCAACCCAGCCAAATTTGTACAATTCTTAAGTATTTTTGAAAATATGATTCGACTGTACTGCAGAAACTTGCCAGTTTCACAGCTAAAAGCCCACAGGTTTTCTTCTCATTTGGCACAGAATCACAAAATCATATAGGTTGTACAATGAAGTCATGCATTCAAGGCTCTTCTCTGCACTGATCTTTCAGCAGTCCCAGTCTCTGCTCAAAGCTTGGTCAAGCTGTGGTCCAAAGATCATAGAATCATAGAATCATAGAATGGCCTGGGTTGAAAAGGACCACAATAATCACTAATTTCAACCCACTTGCTATGTGCAGGGTTGCCAACCACCAGACCAGGCTGCCCAGAGCCACATCCAGCCTGGCCTTGAATGCCTCCCGGGATGGGGCATCCACAGCCTCCCTGGGCAACCTGTTCCAGTGCATCACCACCCTCTGAGTGAAAAACTTCCTCCTAATATCTAACCTAAACTTCCCCTGTCTCAGTTTAAAACCATTCCCCCTTGTCCCATCACTGTCCACCCTTGTAAACAGACATTCCCCCCTCCTGTTGATATGCTCCCTTCAAGTACAGGAAGGCCACAATGAAGCCCACAAGCTTCTCAGTCACCAGTTCCCAGCTTCATTGATCTGCACAGAAAAATAAATTTTCATTGTATCTAACCAGAATTTCCCATACTCCAGCTTGTATTTACTGTTCCTTATCTTTCCACTATGCAACTCCAAGAGAATGCTGGCTCCATCTTCTCCTGGGGTCATTGCAGACAGCAAAAGAGCTCCTTGAAGCTAACTCTTGTGCAAGCTGAACCTCACACCATGCATCATTTTAATAGCTCTCCACTGGAGTCATTCCAGTACATCAATGCCTTTCCTGCTCCAGAGAGCTCCAAAATGGGCAAGATACTCCAGATGCAGACTAGCAAGTGTCAAACAGATGGGAAAGATTGCTTTGCTAAACCTACTATCTACACTCTTCCTAATACAGTTCAAGACATGGTTGTGCTTCTCTGCTGTGAGAGGGTACTGCTTACTGATGTTCAACTTCCCTACCAGGACAGCCACCTCCTTCTACAAAGCTACTTCTCAATTAGTCAGTACCCAGCCTGTACTACTGCACTGGTTAATCCACCCCAGATGCAGGACTTTCCTTTTTTCCAGTTCTTGAGTTCTTGTCAGAGTATTTCTCCAGACTGCCAAGGTATCTCTGAACACTATGCTCCAGCACAGGGAACAACAAACACATTCACGCAATTTGCAATCTATGCTTGCTCTTAGGTATTTGCCTAGGCTTGTGCAACATAGAGGGAAGGACTGCCTACTTTGAAAGGGACTAAAAGAGGAACTTGGTCAAAAGGGAGACTGAAAAGGGACTTAAGCTTATGGTAGGAAAACACAAAATGAAAGCAGCAAGGGTGAGGACGAAGTTAGGACTAGCAAGGAAAAGACCCAAAGCCAGAGAGCCAAACAGAATTAGGAACTATTTCCTAAGTCCTATGTTACAGCTCCAAGCCCTACGTGGGCCTCCAAAATAGGGTGGGTTTCCCCTACTCTACTGGAGCAACACCCGGAAGAGAGGCAAGATGTACATAGGCAATTCAAATGGTGCTTTTATGTGCAATTGAGATATGTATGGAGTACCTCATAGGATGTGGAAATAGAAACATTTGCTATTGAAACTCAGAAAACACGTGGAAATGAAATAAAGATTTGAAAATGCACACAGAGAACTCGAAACAATTATATTAAGACATGGATTGAGAACTGGGGGACTGTAGGATTAAAAGTCAGAAGGAGAAGGAAGGGAAAGGTGGAAAGAAGGAAGATTCATACATGACTGGAGAACTAGGACCTTTTGGGAGAGGAGACTGGAAGTGAGAAGTGAGAAGTCAGAAAAGAGGAGAGTGGATTTGCCAATACAATGATGAGATGAGGACCAAGAACAACGGATGAGAAGATCAGATTGGGATCACTGAAGGTGAACAAGATTCCATATGTATTTTTCTACAGTCGCTCTTTTCTTTCTGAAATAAAATTAGGACCACTCACTCTAGCCAACTTACATCGCAAAAGCTGACTGTGCACAGTGAATGAGATCAGATGCTGGGACAGAGTGCTGTTGTGAAGAACTGCATGGTTCTACTTCTGCTGAAGAGTTCCCTTACAATGCAAGCAAACCAGGTGTGGTAGCATTGGTAGGATCTCAAAATGAGTAGAGAAGGGGATAAGATAGACTGTCAGGTAGCTTGAGAAAGTAGAAGTGGAAACAGTAGAGGAAAACCCCAGTCTACTCACTCAGGTCTGATAAGGGCTTTGGAGCTGTTACAAGTGCAATCCTAGGAGTAGAGAAGCCTACTGTAGCTTGTAGTAGTAAAGAAAGATAGAGGGTGGATAGGACTTATTGTTAACAGCCAGCTTCTTGCTACTGACTTAGAAAAAGTGGTGTGCCTAGAAGTTCAGCAAGCAGGCACACTCTTTCATTTTTTGGCCCAAAGAAGGAAATTTCTGACTCATATGTCACTTTCTCCTTCTCCTTCCCTATCCGATCCCTTACACCTGAGTTTGGATGCTAATCTAACTCCTTGCTCCTCATATTCTGTATGCTTTGAGATTCTGACATCATGATTTCAATTCCCAGAAATCAATGAAAAGAGGCCAAATACTTTGAAAATACAGTTTAAAGTTCTTTGTAACACATTAGTTTTGTGAAAAATCAGTCCCTAGGTGTTATAAAATGAATATCCCAAATGCTTTTGGCCTTCATTTCTCTTTTCCTGGGTTCTCATCTCACACAATACTATGTAAAAAACAACAAAAAAGCAACCACCCATATTACTCTCTCCACCCTTTTCTAGTGAATTACATGTGTTACTAGAAGGACAACATCTCTTCATCCTTCCACTACATACAGTGACAGACATTGAGGTCATACTCTGTGCCAGGACTTAATACTAGTCACTAAGGAAGGCTGGGGTGCCATATTGAAAATAATAAAAGACAGAACAGAACATTGTCCATCTGTTCACTCAGTGAACATTGTCTATCCTGCTCACCAAATGATTCAGGAATCCAATGGAAAATATAATACATGAAGATGTAATTAAATACCACATCACAAAGTATATGCAAAACAAGCCAAATTAATACGGTATGGGAAAATATAATTCTTCATGGGCTTTGCTTTGGTAATGGGGTGCGCGCTCAGCATACAATGTTCTCTGAAAACACTGTCTGAGTTTATTTGTATATGCAAGTGTGTGAGCCTTTATACTTAAACTTTTGTATTTTCACTGTAAAACTTACATATTTGCAACTTCAGAGTTGCCTATAAGCACAGACAGACTGTCAATGTTAAACATTAATAATCTAATTCTTAATATCACATCCGGCTCAGTACTGTGTCCAGTTCTGTCCAGAATAATATGGATATACTGTCCAGCATATGGACACACCAATAAGTGAATGGAGCATTTTTCATTAGAAGTAGCTGAAAGAGCTGGGACTGCTTGGCCTAGAGAAGAGAAGGCTCATCAGAATCCTATCAGTGTGTTTAAATACTTGATGAGAGAGACAGGAGGTAATGGGTACAAATTAAAATACACATGAAGTTCTATCTAATGAAAGAAAATACTTTTTTCCTCTGAGATCAGGCAAGTACCGGAAGTTTGCCCATACAGTTTGTGACATCTCCAAATGGCCACCTGCTCTAGCTGACCTTTCTTGGTGCTGGATTGTGTGACTTCCATATGTACCTTCTAATCTAAATGGCCCTGATTCTGTCAAATTAATATCACTTCCACAGTTTGACCCGTTGGTACCGTTCATTACAACTTTTGCTATTTAAGTAACAGTGTGACATACTGTGTCCTGTGAATATGGCCAAACTGGTCCTTGCAGTAATGCCAGTAAAGTCCATTAGTGGCAACTGCATAGCAAAGATGTTTAACAAACATTTTCTAGCTTCACAACAACAGCAAATTAAAATGGCACTAGTCTTTACAAGGATTGAAATTTGGACTTGAAAGAACTGTCGGTGAGTTCCAAGTTAAATGTCTGCTTAAGTGTTTTTCTTGAGGGGGGCCTGAATTATACTGCCATTCAATCATGTAATTACAATGATTAAAATCATCTGTAAAACACTGTTGATTCAATGTTTCGTTTTACATGATATACGGCTGTATTAATTATTTTATTAGATGTTCATAATATTGCCAGTATGATGCAATGCAGCTACCACAAAGTATTTGCTGGTTTGGGGGGAGGAAATGAACCATCTGCAATGGAAATTCTTCGTCCAGAAGGCAAGAAACAACATTAAATCATGGCTCCTCCTAGACATATTCTACCCTACTTGTCAGAGAGTAGAGCTGCAAAGCTCCTCTTAGCATGCAATGGCACACAGACCAGACAAACTTATCTAACTCTCCAGAGAATACAAAACAAAATACAGGCCTCCCCACTCTACACTTCACCTTTCTCTTCAGAGGATTCTGCAAACGGTAATAAAACACACTTTAACTGCATTGCCAGATTTATTTGACATTTTAATTGCAGGTCATCTGTTATATTACTCTTTTTCACAACATATCCTTGTCAAATATTTTTTAAAGTTCACAGAATCACAGAATTCTGTATATACAGAGAATGAATGTTCCTTCCCCTTAACAGGATAGCTATTTGTTAGAGACTTTTATGTCCACTTGTAAACTCTTCATGCTAGCTATATTGTATCTATTTGATAGGATTCTTTAAAAAAAGCTGTGGGTATACTCCCAAACATGACAGTGGGTCAAAAGGCCCGTGGTGGAGGATCTTATGCAGATTAAGCTGAGCTGAATTCATGCGCGCCCTTTGTCTTCCAGGGCTGCCGAGTATATTGCACATGGCAGGACTAAGTAAACGTCAGGCTGCCTGGAGCTCTTGCATAGGTATGTCTTGTACCATTACTCAAATTTAAATAAACAAATTTACATTTACTGTACCTTTAGCTGAAGCACCAAGTCCATGCAGTATTTGCCGAGAGGGTTTATGTCATTCAAGATGAGCGCAATTATAATATCAATCCCATTTGATTCGTGGGTAGCTATGCAGGTCTAGAAAATAAGAGAAGAGAGTCAGAAGAGAGGGAAGGGAGGAAAACAAAAAGACTGAGATTTGGGAGAGGGGTGGGGGAGAAGAGAGAGAATAAGCAGCAAATTTCCAAAGAAAGGGTCCAGAACTTGGACAACCTTACAATAGTCAAAGCATAAAAACGCGCTACAAATGGTGTTGGGGAAATATGTAGTACAGAGCTAATCCCAACATTGTCAATAGTGAAGTATACAAGTGAGGAAAAAGCAGTGCAAGCTAAAATTTGCTTGCAGTGAAACAAGTAGGATTAGGCACAGTGTGGTGCATGCTACAGGCAACAGTGCTCAGGAGCACGGCCAGATTCGGCTGAACACACAGACACAGAAGCTTAAAAGTCATACTGGAATGTATGCAAAATCAATGACAGTTGTATAAGTCTATGGCATTTGTTTGTTTGTTTGTTTGTTTCAAATAGATTTATTGGACAATATGAAAAGTTTTCAAGAAAGACAGAGGGGTAAAACAAACAAGCACAAAACAAATAGATGAAAATGACAGTGTGGTGCATTTGACTCCAAAACTCACTGCATCAGATTTGCAGATGGTTTCAATAAGTATAACTCTAAACCCGAGTGACTTTCCAGCAGGTAAGCCAAGTAATTAAGCATTAATAATCATTCCCTTCCATTACCAGTAAAGTTAGGGAACAAGTTAACCTGAAAACATAGATTTTTCTTTAATTTCCATTGAAATTATTATTTTTTACACGTTTTTCCATTCATTAATGGATCGAACATGACTGTTTTAAAAATTTGCCTACTAAAGGATTTTTGTTTGCTTGTTTTTAAAGTTTTAATGTCAATTGATAACCAACAACAGTAATAGAAGCACTTTGCACTTCATTTATGTATGTTAATGAAGGAACATTAATACTGTATGCATTTCTTCAGCTGTCCTTAGTATCAAGAATAGATTGTGTCTTTGTAATTTTGCCCACTGATATTTTCCCATCATTAATCCATACTGAAAATCCTGAAATTTCATCCACAGTGACAACCTTACTACAGTTCTCTTTAGATCAAATACAGCAGCACGTAAATACACTCCGCATTTCTATTTTGCCTCAGAATAGCACTGAAGAGACAGCCACTAACAGCCACAACTCAAAAGGCTGCTTCAGTGAAGGCTCAGAGCCATGTATTTGATTAGAAGCATGGTCTTTACCCTCACTTATTTTCCTATTGATATCCTCATTAAAGATGTCTACAGGTAGTGCAGCAGAACGGTAAGTTAAATTTTGTGGCTGTTAGGTTAAATTGGGAAAGTAAAAATGAGCATCCTAAATAAAAACATAAAAAGGTAAAATACATGAAAATGGGGGAAAAAAACAATGAACAACACTATTATAGAGGTAATGTAATTCCACAGTTGTGACTTGAAATCCGAAGTTTCATGAAGTGAGGTTCAAACTACAGACCCAATTATATGACATTAAACTCTCTCCAAGAGGACTGGAAGCCTCGTATGTAAAGTGACAGGCTAAAGGAAGAGTCTGTTTTCTGTTCTGGCTTGAAAGGATTTTCCAGGCCTTATGCAGGTGTGGCATGTGTTCAGCTTAATTACAGTAATCGCACATGGTCTTACGTTATTAACAACACTAAAGAGTTTATGATAAGCACAAAGATACCATACATTCAGGTAGATTGTTCTGCATCTATTCAAGCCCTACCTGATTTTCATGGCATGGACCTTGGCAATACTCAGTCAAGCTTTCCAATGTCTGGTTCACCAGGGCTACATTTCTCTCATTGATGTAAAGCCCCAGTAAGCCCAGTCCACCTGTTGTGCTTCCACAGATACAGTCCAAAAACTGAAGTGTCTCACAAACAAGGTTGTAATTCGTTTTATTGTTCTGATGCCTTAAAAAATTCTGGTGGATGGAGAAAAGGAACAAAAAACATAGGGAGAATGAGAGAGTTAGAATCATGTTGAACACAATCTTTTTCATAAAACTACTGACAGGTTCAATTTACGACCACTTGATTGCCCTACCTCAGTTACTGGAGTACACTACACTGTAGAAAATAAATTGTCTTAGTGCAGTAGTGGAGGACTATTATTTGATTAAACCTTTAGGGAAAGGAGGGCTTAGAAACACGAGCTTTGCAAACATCTGCAAACTTCTGTCCTACAGATGTCCTACTCCATCTGTTTATTATGGTCCTTTAGTTGGAGGGTCTTGTCCCACAGATGAACAGGTATAGCTGCATTGTTAGACTGCTCCACGGAAGTGTCAATGCACAACAGCATCTTAGTTCAAGCTACCCCCAACCCTGCTTTCAAGGAGGCTACTGGTCACCGCACTGAAGCATATTTGCAGAAAACTCATTTTGCATAAGCTTCTGTGGTGGTAGTAATATCTACCAGAGGAACTGATAGCAGAGACACACTGTATCTTACAGCCTTCAATCATAACACCTAGTGAAAAGAGCAGTACCAAAACTTTGTCCAGAAGTCTCTCATGGTTTTTAAACTTATGGTAATTGATCCGCTATCAGTGTATAGAAATTACACTAACTGGAACATTTAGGAAATTCTCAATTCCATAGGGCTATGCTGTGGTTCCCGCACCACTCTTAGGGCATAAACATGAACTTAAACTGAGCGTGCAGGTAGTTATTGAAAAGGGTTATTTTATCACATGGGCCAAAAAGAATAACAACATTTTAGACACCCTTATTCAGTAACAGAAGCCAAGCACAGGCATGTTCTTCCTCCTTCATGAAGTTCCAGCTCTTGTAATACTTCCTTTGAAGCCTGGCTCAAAAACACTTTACCTGGAGCTCTCGGTTGTGGTTCTCACACAGAAGCTGGAGAAATCTCAGTATTGGCTGCATGATTGCAATAGCGGGACTCATTACTGCTTCTTCTGTGGACTTTTCTTCTGCATTAGCAGCATCTGTTCCTGCGCCCATAAGATCTATTTCTGGGTCCATTTCTCTTCTATACACAGAGTAAGCCTTGGATGTTGCAGAAGATGCTTCTGTTAACTGAACTTTCATACCCTCTTTCAGATGCAGCGTTGAATCCTTCACTGAAAAGAAGATAATTTTCCTTAATTTTTGGAACAGTTTTTGCTTGTTTAATTAAACAATAAGAAAACAACAACAATGAATGCAACTTTTTCTTTTTTGCTGCCTAACTTTTCAAAGACCTCTAGGCAACTTACAAAGAATATCAAAGCAACATTCATGCAGGGATAGCATGTTCCAAATTAACCACAAACCAGAGCAAAGCAGAACATTAAAACAAAAAGCCCTACTCATTCTCTTCTATATACAATAAATGACGAGAACAATGGAAGGACCACAGGGTGGGCATTCTTTCCTGTGCTTGCTCATGTGAAATAGCCCCACTAGCAGCAGTTTGTATTTCAGCTTTTCTAAAAACATGGGTCTATATCTTCTATTGGTGCCAGCATAGCTTCAATGACTTAAGTTATGGTCTGTAATTCAGGGAAAAACAGACAAATAAGGCACTGCAGCAATGGTTAATATTAAAACTTATCAATCAATGCAGCATAGAATCAGTGGTGCAATACACACAACTTGAACATAATGCACTATGGGTGCATTACGTGAGTGCCTCCTTACCTCTCTTTTTGGGTACAGATATGGTTAGGTCACTATCATCATCTTTCTTTTTGCTCCCCAAATCAATAGTGTTCACTGTCACTGTTGATCGTATCTCTTGCTGAGCAGCTTTCATACGATCATACAGGACTTTAAAGAATTTTTCTGACTTTTTTTGCTCCTTCAGTTGCTGGTAAGTTGAAAACTGCAAGGAAAAATAAAAGGATAGTCATTAGCTATCAGTCTTGTAAGGAAGAAAAAATACAGAAACAGAAAAAAAGATAATCACAGAAAAAAAACGATGACTGCTGCACAACCAATTATTTTACAAAGTGATATAGAAGATGGGTAACAAATATTGATCATTGTTTTTAAAATGGGATAAAATGGTAAACAACGCTACCCGCAGTCTTTCATATGTCAGAAAGTTACCAAATTAAGTTACATTATTTTGTGATGCTCCCCATTTTTCTCCAGGTATTAGAGAGATACAGTATTCAATCTGAAGGTAATAATGAAAGTAATTGTTATTATGTGGCTACAACAGGAAACAGGAAACTTCCAAATTTATATTTCGTGTTGTAGCTTAGCCTATACACGTTCTTGGTTCTTTATAACTCCAGAATTGGAATTAATATTTGAGGTTGTTAAATACAGTCCTCTAGCACTACTGTCAAGTAGGCTGAGTAACATTTTCAACAGTTTAAAAACTGTCCCAGAAGTGAAGTCCTTATACAAACCCTTTCTAATTCATTTTAGAAAGCTGCAGCAGTACCTCACTTATTTAATACTTTCTAGACACTGTCTAAGCATGACAGGTTGCATTATCTTTTTAACAGAATAAAGATACAGGACTGGATTACTCTCATTTAACTCTTACAGCCTTGAAATGAAGCATATGTTGGTTATTCAGGTTCCTGTCAAAGACAATGATGACATATGGGGAAAAGCTGGGACTGGTTTACGCCATCTCTCCTCTCTGCTGATCACAGAGTAAGAACAAACAACTATCTTATTTGGCTAATGCTGGCTGAGAACGATACCCCTAGTCTTTGTGAAAAGACCATAGTTTAAAGCATTTACTTCCTTTGGAACAGATATATCTGTTTATTTATTTTGCAATTATAAACTTGAAAGCATCGTAATCATTACATTTACAAGGAGAAGAGTGAAATAACTGGAGATAATGCTCAGCTGGCACAGAACAACTATACAACAGTGAGAGGGACAGCAGAAAAATGTTTTCTCTCATCGAAGACTTTACTGTATGAGGTACTGCATAATAACATGGAATATTCACAATTGTTTTTTAGGGAGACATACTGTAGTGATAACCATTCTACAGACCTCACTGCAAAAAGGTTCTTTTTATTTGACTCCAGACTACATGCAGTAGTATTGAACATTTGAAAAGCAATATGCAAATAAATAAACGAAATAAGTACCTGTGTTTGTGCATTTCCACCTTCAAGCAATGCAATACCAAGCAAAATGCCTTCTGAGAAAATTCTGTCATTTTTGGTGCTGACTATAACATCTATGACAAGTTCTGATGCACCTTCTTTATCCAGAAGGCACTGAATATCAAACATGGACACTCCAGACTTATCTGAGTCTTGTCCTACAAATCCACCTGCAAGTCAGAGAAATACATGTATGTATACTGAAACAAATCCATTAGTAAAACAAGTCTTTTGCATCCGGTAGCAATGTAATTCATTTAATCTTGAAATTTTGTTTGAGGCAGAATTCCTCTTGAAACAAACAAGATGTTTGTGTGAAAGTGCAATGCTGGTCCCCAAGATCAAAGTGAAACTGATTTGTCCACAGAACCCCATTTTTAATTCCATTACTTCATATACTAACAAATTTGCATGGCCAGAGGTCTGAAAGAGCTTTTAAACAAAATGTCAAATGACATCTGGAAAAGCCCAGAAATCTGGACATGCCTTTAATATATGCTGATAATGCAATGGCCAGCTCTATTATGATGTAGCTCCATGCTTAATTCTGCCATATTTCCTATGACATACATTATTATTGGCTTTATTAGAAAGCAATTTATTGTAATCTACCTTGGCTTCTATGAGAGAATCCTATAAAAATGAGGTTATAAGAAACACCCACTCAAACCTCTCACTCACAGTAGTTACATAGGGTCCTCACAGCCTTGTTTTGAAAGAATCATAGAATCACAGAATTACACAGGTTGGAAAAGACCTCAAAGATCATCAAGTCCAACAACAGCCTAACCACAGTACCCTAACTCTAACAACCCTCTGCTAAATCATATCTCTGAACTGACATTATACAGCCTCTCTGGGAAATTTATTTCCTCGCTTAACTGATATATCTGTGAAAAGCTTTTCCTTATATCCTATTTCTTTTTAATGTGTTAGCAAAGGATCTGGAATTTTAAAAAGTTGTTTGGTTTCCAGAAACAGCAGTGGCTTTGTTCAAACGCTGCATGCTTTGCTGCATTCCTGGATGTGGATTTGTTAGCAAATGGTGTTACCAATCAAAATTGAACTGAAGGGCTGACTTGGGGGCATGGAAAGATTTGCATTTTTAGTGCTGGCTAATGCACACCAGCCATCTGAGACAGGTGCACACAACTTCTAGCTGATTACAGAACTTTTTCCATTTATTTACCAATGAAGTCCCTGGAGCACATTTAACATGCTTTTTTATAAAAAACGGTGCTGCTACTTTTGTTTTCCTTAAACGATGTGTGTTGATTTACCTCCCACTTGTGCAGTTTTGCTGTAGCTGGTAGACAGAGGCCCATTCATACCACTTCCATATTCTCCTTTAAAGTAGCGATACAGGAGTATTTTCCTTAAAGTGTTGCCCTTCAAGAGAAATACAAAAATACCATAAGAAAACTTCAGTAGTTGCCGATTTCCTTTGTTTGAAAAGCAAGCTGTTAATCATAGTTACGCAATTTATTAGGTCTTTCCTTTATAATCAGTAAGCATACAAATAGAAAAGTTGTCCACAAAACAAGCATCTAATGGTCTTATCTAACACATTTTGTGGCAAGAATTCTAAAATACTGTTGTACAAGCTTTCTCCAAAGATTATTATTTTAAACTTACTGATGATAAATCAAATATCTCTACCTCAACCATTTCCACTGACTACCTGGAAGACGTGTATTTTGAAACAAGTTTTACAACAAGCCAATGCACTGCAGTCTGTGCGCGTGCCCTACCCTGCCATGGCAGTATTTTCTTCCCATTTTCTGCATCTGAGTAGTATCACTCCCTTTTCTCTGTTCTCAGATAATTCAACTGATCATCTGAAAGAAGCCACATCACATGAAATATTAAAACAGAGAGATGACATTTGATAGAAGAGCTTAAAAAGCATTCTCTGTATCTCCTTGTTCCTTTACTTCCAAAACCAAACCCAGTCAATATTTGCATGCAGCTCTCTGAAGAGCTTCCCTTTCATTTTGCATGTGTTCTGCAAAACAAGATGCACTGAATTAAGAGTGGGCTACCAATCACTTGGCATTTTCCTGTTGCCTTTGGTCTCTTGGGAACACCTGCAGTCAATACTCATCTTTACAGAAGCAGCAGGTGACAATGACTGCAGGTATAAATATAAAATACTCAAGATTTTATTTGGAAATAAGTATGGTGAGGCTCCCTGTGCTGATCACAGAAAGACAAAAAATATTCATTTCAACATTTAGGCAGTAAAACAACATGATTTCTTCTTTGCATTTACTCGTCTACTGGTTTTAATGAAAAACAGGTCTTAAAAATATGTGTACCAGAAGCATTCTTTGTACTTACAGGGAATGTACACGTCACCAGCACCTGCATGTTAGTCTAGCCATACGCTTTTCAGTCTATATATCTCGGCAACCACCAGAGGCAGCAACAAGAGAGGAAGCAAGACCCCAAAATATCTCAGGCACTATCCACACTCATATGTCTCTGTTAACTTAGCAATATTTCCAAAAGCAACCAAAGGCCCACACGGGGTTTCATTGCTTCATGCATCTCAAAAAGCAATGGGTTCATCCATCTCAAACAAGGGTCAGAATGCAGTAAGCTGTGTATGTAGGCTGACAATGCAAAACAGAAGTTCCTTCCTACTTCTTGTATTCTGACGTTTTCGTAGAGTCTACACAATCTACAGAGTTCACTCAATTAGCCAAGAAAATTGCAATATCTATACTAGAATATCAAAATCCATAAACGCAATGGCTGCAAGAAAAACAAACGCATCACCTACACATCTGCAGTGCCAAGGAATTTATCACATGAATTTTCCCGGTGGACTTAAGCCAGCTGTGGTCTACACTACAAAAGACCAAGAACCATCAATCTCTGAACCACACATGGAGGCAGACTCTATCCCAGCTTGTTTGCAGTGGAGATTAATCCTGCATGCACAGACAAGATACAGCTCATAAGAAATTTTAAGATTGCTAAGTGCACCAGCTCCTCCTGCTCAGCATCCTGCCACTAGTAGTGAGCAAGCTCCAGAAGAAAGTGAGCCTCATCTCCACATCTCATGAAGAAGCCAAACATATCACCAAAGAATTAAGAAACATGGACTAAGAACAGAATAAAGTCTCTTAAAGTCATATATGTCACAGAATCATAGAGCTCTGTCACACAAATAGGATCACAGAGAAGAACTGCTTCCTATCACCTGACTAGGACCCAGCCCAGAATGAGAGCTGCATCAAGACATGCTTTTAATAAGAAAGCCTGGCATTTGCCATACCATTTGATTAACCACAAAGCTTGGGGGAACATCCTTAACTGGCTATCTGTGCAGTCTGCTGATGATGAACAGAGTGCTATGGTAAATTACATAAACAGTCACAGTGCAGTCACGGGAAGAAACACCAAAAGGCATCTATATGTAGTTAAAAATAATACCCACAGTCACAAGTTTTATTGTTCAATCAAAACAGCCTTTATTTATCAGGAAGAACACTGGGGACCATGAAATAGCATTTGACTAATAACCTGAACAATTTAGCACTCGGGCTTGTTGTCTGTAAAAAAAAATGAACTGCTTGTAAATCTCAGATCATTTTTCCTGCCTTGTTACCTTCAAAAGACAACAGGAAGAGCAGTGATACAAATGTGCTTCTCCAACTGGCTATAGAATGAGGAAACTTTCCCTCACTGTATGCAAACTAAGACACAGATATTACCTCTTGCCCCCACAGAGTGTCTTCATTATTAAGATTTTTGCTCTCCTTCCCTCCCTCCCTTAACCTCTCATGAATACAGACACACACAGTTCTTAGAAGCCCAATTGCCAAAAGTCAAGAGCATCGTGTTTGAAAAGCAGGAGCACAGTGCAACCTTTGCCAAAGAGTTGTATCAAAAACGTGCCCTCAGATTCAGCCCCACATGAGGCAAGCTTGGGATCTTCAGCCTCTTTGTGATGACCCTGGGAAGCCATGTGACTTACCCAGGTCATTTAGTTTCTTGTGAAATTAGCAGCCACTACAAAGAGAAGAAACTGCTCTCTGCAGCCCAGCAGCACATACTGGAGCTGAGGAATGCACAGATGCTTATGCAATGTTATCAGAAATTCCTGTCACCTCCAGTGCATGACTGTGTGAGGTATCATACAAAAGAACGCTAAAAAGACCCTGCTCCCAGAAAAAGAAGTGCTGATCCTGCTGGCGTGCCTGCATCTGTTTTTGCAGGAATGCCAAAAAAAAAAAACTAAGTCAAGAACTGTCCCATCATCTGGACGAGACAATCCGCTGCCAGGGCAAGCAAGACAGTCTTGCCATTGGTGTCCTTGTGAACGATTTCCCAACTTAGCACAGTCACAAAATTAATATTGCCCAAAAGCAAATGAGCACAGCAGTGGTATGAATAAGTAGTTTGCAGCAACCATTACTGACACTCATACTGCTGAAGCGGAGGCCAAAAATAAAAGCACACTAGGCAGTAGAGTGTTGTCTTCCTTTGACTATGTTTCTTCATGCAGCCAAAATCCCAGCCTTCCAAGCCAATTCTCTCCCCTGCTGGCTACAATAAACTTTCCCTTATACCTCTTATTAGGGTATGGAAATGGTATGTAAACATCAGTCAGCTGACTGTAATCCTTCTATAATGGCTAGAACATTGTATAGCCCTGAAAAAAAAAGCCCACAATGAAACATAATAGTCTTATTGTTACCCATGAATACCACTGCATTGTGTCTAACAAAAGCTAGGATAAAGACTGAGGACACAAGAAAGCAACAACCGGTTATTGTTCTTGCAGTTTTAAATAGCTTGAGATTGACAGACAGAAGTTTCCAATGGGGAAGAATTATTCCAACAGGAACATGTAGACACAAACAAATTACGATTTTCTCAGTATTTCATTATACTAGTTGGTCTTTTAACTTGATTTAAATGCCTTAATAAAATGGTATATTCACTTTCTTTCTTTGAGACTACATCACGCTGGTTCCACGCTGGGATAGGATGTTCCATGAGGAGAAATGCCTGAGAACATTTGAAAGGTTTATCATGGGTACTTGCTTCAGCATGAGCTCCCTGTGCAAGAGCACCAAAAACTATTTATACTGTCTCACATAACTTTACACACTGCATAAGGAATTTGAATATTTTAGAGTTGATGGTGTTCCAAAGTTTGAAATGGTGGATCTGGTTGTAAAACAATGCGGTAGAAATGTCCAAATTATCAGTGATAACACAGGAAAGGCAGTCGTGTCCAACAAATATTTCTCATATACAGTGGATGATGCAGCTATAGCCCCATACTAATCCAGGTGGATGTATGAATGTTATATTTCAGTAACTTCCACCTATATATTACAGAGGAGCTGACGGGGACATCTGCTCAACTAATATACGTTTTTGGCAGGTTGAAATGGAAACAAAATCCCAGAGAACTACGAGAAATCTAATGTGCAGTGACACTGTCAAAAACGTAAATATGATGACTGATAAAATATAAACTGTGAGTTTTATGTCGGTTCTGGGCAAAATAAAGTAAGGGATGACTTTGAGTCCCATTAATGCAAAATTAAAGGAAGCTACTATAAATCAGCAGTAGATATAGTATTAGCATCATGTCGTAATAATTGTCTCAATATGGGATTTAATAAAATAGACCTTCTCTAGCTTCTGATTATCTTCTCTGGTCTCACTCATGATGAAAATATTAGTCTGGTAAAGTCTGATAAAGTGGTAAAAATTGTGATTGAAAACCTACTGTGCCATAACCCCACAATGATACTTGCTAAATGGCTTAGCAGCAAAGACAGAATTCCATCTGAAACTTAGACCAAGAAATTATAAATGAGCGCACAGGCTTCTAATAGGGATCCTCAGGAAATACCTATTGTCTGCCCGATATTTTTTTTCAAGCAAATGGAAAAACACAGAAGAATAAGATAATTTATAAAAGACATACAAAGAAAACAGGATGAGGTCAGAACATTTATAACAGCTTAGGATCATTTATTCAACTGAGAAGAACCAAACAATTTGTGTCTCACTATGTCCAGATACTTCCACGTTGAGTTAAGAGATGTAATAACAGTAAATAAGACCATAAAATGAAGGCCTCCATTCTAGAGAAGATCTGAAGGTCTTGGACAAAAATCAGTGGAATGACATTTTGAAAAATCACACCATTCTGGAAATTATAGCCAGAGCTACACAGTAGGATTCATAGAACTATCGTACTTATCTATGTGTAGAGGCATGTTTCTGAAGGAATGCTGCATCTAAAGCTGGTGTCCACAATTCAAGAAGAATTCTGATAAATTATTTGGATTTGGAGAAGTTCTATAAGAGTGATTAGAAAATAAAACACGCCATCTCATCAGAAATTCAAGGTTTTCAATCTACTGAGCTTACCAGTCTAAACATGAAAGATACGAACTCTGTTTCTGACTATCTGCATGAGAAATCTCATAATGGATGACTTCAGCCTGCAAGATAAAGATGTAAGACACAATGCTTAGATGCTGAAGACAAACTTAGCTAGGAAAGGGATAGAAGGGGTTGAGTTTTTTCATTTGTGGTTTATGATTTCGCCTTTTGCCCCCGCTAATATGTGAGGGTTGCTCCAAAGCTAATGCCTCCTATTTTATTATAATGCCCCATGCTGGCAAAAGCAGATGTCAGTGGTATTGAAGTAGTGGTTAAACCTTACTGCTAACATGCCGCTGTATTTTGTTGCCCTGTGACAGATGGCAGCAGTGGGACAGTCTGACAAAACGGGATCTGACACAGAAGTATGTATGAAGCAGTGGTGTGACACTGAATTCCTCCATGCAGAAAAAGTTGTTGTTTTCCACCTGTTTTTACACTACTTTGTTCTTTGATTTCCTTTGGTGAAGCAGGGCTACCCGGTGAAGCTACCAAGTATAAAAGTTGTACAGTCCCTCATTAATTTATGGTCCAACCTGATCACGAAATGGAAGATGGCATCGGTATTAGTCTGATCTCCATAGTGGATTAACTGAGGCATGCATCTACCAGGTGCACAGAGTTGCACTAGGAGAAGCTTGGAACAGATCTTCTGAGCCCTGACTCCTACTGAAGAATGCTGTCCTCATGCTGCCAGCAAATTCCAGGGAGCTTGGAGGCTGAGGTTGTCTGCTTTGGGGTGATGTTTGTTTATTTCTACACAGAACAAGAATTTTCCCAATTTTGATCTTTTACAACAAGATGTTACAATAGCCAACTAATAGTTGACACTGATAAATTTTGACCAGTAAAATGTGACATCCAAGAACAAAGTTATTAGCACACCGGGGCATTTATTCACTCCTACAAAAAAGTACTTATAAAAATGAAGTTAGGTCCAGCTGTTGTCCAGCTCTGCTTTCACTAAAATCAATGGGAGCCTTGCCAGCAGCTTGAGGAGAAGGAGCAGACATGTACTTTGCCTGGCAAAAGTTTTAATACAATTCTAAAAAGAAAAAAAAAAAAAAAAAAGAAAAAAAAAAAAGAAAAAAAAAAGAAGCCCACAACAAAATATGTACCAGACTTCATGACACAGTCCTCCTAGGAGAGCAAAACTGGCCACCCACACCTCTCAGCTGTCTCTCATTAGGCAGAGACGCCTCACATTTTAAATGTGCCATTGTTTAATTCTACACAAATCTGGTATTAATCCCACTTGTCTTAATACAGCTTGCCTAAATCACCAATGCTAACTGATAAACCTGAGGTTGTGACTTCTGCAGAGACTCATTAACAGCTATAGACAAAAAAGAATGGCAAGCATGACCCCTCTCTAAAACCAAATAACAATGGTTGGAAAAAGTAGCTAACTTCTTAACATCTCTTAATTCTTTCCTTTACACATCCAGGTTTCACATAAAGCTTCAAGCTAAAGCACCAAAATACTGCTACTATTACCAGCCTACTTTCAATATTGATAGGGAAAGTAACAGTGGACACTGCAAGAAAAACAGATTTTGCCTGGTAACTGTCCAATTTTCCACCCTGAAGAAGCTCAGGAAAATATCATACTAAAAGTTTGTTTCCCCTTCCCTTCCCTTCCCTTCCCTTCCCTTCCCTTCCCTTCCCTTCCCTTCCCTTCCCTTCCCTTCCCTTCCCTTCCCTTCCCTTCCCTTCCCTTCCCTTCCCTTCCCTTCCCTTCCCTTCCCTTCCCTTCCCTTTCCTTCCCTTCCCTTCCCTTCCCTTCCCAGCCATAAAATATTAGTCAAAGGTCCATTCTTTTTTCTTTTTTTTTTTCTTGTCCAAATACAGAACATCTACAGTCATAACATTTGTATACATACCACAGGTCTTTGTGATGGCAAATATTACTGTTAAAATCTCTCGCTTTTCCTGTTGCTAAGCTTAGTTACGTGGTTTACACCTTTGCTCATAACACTCACAGACTGATTTTTTATTTTTATTTTTGCATCTATGTAATTTTTTCTTTGCAATTTTGTCTTGTACAAGGTAAAGCTCAGAGATGCACAATAATCCAAGTTCACTACCACTGAAGGAAGACGATGTAATCTTTGACCAAGGAAAATTTACCCCTAAATGTTCCAATGTGAAAATTTACAAAAATAGACCATTTCTAGATGTGTACTTATGAGTACCACCATGTGTTGACATTTTAAGAGCAATCTGAAACAGGTAGCTAGAGAAAAATAATAAAAGTAGCCAAATAGTATTTTCATTACATTGCTTTGTGTCACTGTCTTGCTGTTGGGTTAAACTTCAAAGCCTGAGCACTACAGATACCAGATTTACTAGATAAAAGATGTATTGAGGAGGTAGCGCTTATACTATTTTGAATTAGATACGCTAGGTTCTTCACTGTTGATTTAGGATTTGCAAAGTGGCTCAGGAGGCACTTCAGGATTTCAGTTTTCACCTACTCATCTTTACCAATCACCAGCTCCACTGATTTCTCAATTTCATCCTTTTCTACTAGCTAAGATTGATGAAGAAGCTTCAGAAATATAGGCAGAATTTGTGCTAAGGCATTCCAAATAGTCACTTACATTGTATGAAGGAACCTACACATTTGCTAAAACACATTATGTTCTAATTCAGATTAGCAAAAATCAGGAAATCTTTCAGAAGATTTGCCACAGGTTCTGGGTCAAATAAATAACAAATAACAACTTCTTGTTTTACCATGGATATGCCATTAAACCATGATATCTACCACCTTCTCAAAAAGGTGTTCCCTGTTAGTGTGAGCTACTTAGTGAGAGCTGCTTTTTATACCTACTGGTTGGGTTTTTTTTAAGACCACGATATTAAAAGGAAGCAAGTCTCAGCATTAATTTATTACTTTCCGCAAGCTCCTGCTCTTCTCTGCACTCACATTTCAAGTTGTGTGAACAGTTTTGGTGTGACAATAAAAGACAGAACTATTGGAAAGCATCCAAAGGAGGGCTGCTAAGATGGGGAAGGGCCTAGAGGGCAAGACATGTGAGGAGCAACTGAGGTCCCTCAGTGTGCTCAGTGCAGAGCAGAGGTGCTGAGTGAAGGCCTGATGGTGGCTGCAGCTCCTCACAGGGAGTGGAAGGGCAGCGCTGAGCTCTGCTCTGTGTGACAGCAACAGGGCCCATGGAAAGGGAATTGTGTGTGAGCATGCACATCTATTTCCAAGTATACTTGCATTTTTAGGTGCCTAAAGTCTGCATAAATTCTGGTCTTTAACAACCCAAAGGAAACAGTCTGAACTGGCTACTGTAAAGGCCAACATACAAAATTGGGCCAAGGGAGTTCACAGTCTTACAGTCTGGCACAGACTGTGGTCACTGAAAACAGCTGGTCAAAGGAGATCTACGCAGCTCCTACCCAATCAGCAAAACTGGAGCCGCTAAAGGAAATCAGCAGCAACATTTAAATAGCCAGCATTTTCAATGGTACAAAGAAACACCATCTTAGCACTTACCTAGATGGAAAATGAACACACATCAGATCAAAAGAATAGTTTGGATGGGGTCAAGATACACTACGAGATGGCCTCGTGTTTTTTGCAGTAATAGGCAGATTCTTCCTTTGCTACACTGCTCAGCATTGCAAAGAAAACAAAACATCTTCCTCCGTTTCCATACAGAGGAGAACAATTTCCACCTGGAGTAAAGACAGCTCCTGCACTGACTGCACTGTCTCTCTGACAACAGGAGGCACTTCAGACCAACAGAAAAGCAGAGCTGCAATAGAGAATACAACAAACCTAGTGCGTGGTCATTACTAACTATCCATTTTGACATGTATGATTTAGAAATACCTATAATTAAAGTTCCCTGAATTAAAACAAAACAAAACTACAGCAGTTTGAACAGTTTTCCAGTAAACTTAATTGGGAATTATCCATAATTGTTAACTCTCTCAACTGTGATATCATTTTCATTATGGTTGGTACTTTAAGTTCTGCACCTGGATTCCTATGCTTCTATGAGAATTCCCATTCTCATCTTATAAAAAAAGAAACCCACACATAAAACAAAACCACCCACACATCATGAAATTTCTATTGCTCCAGGTCCCAGAAAAAGTACTTGAAAATGTGAAATCTGTGTGGTCAGAGACAGAAGGCCCAAAAGAACAAGAACTAAAAAAAAACCAACCAAAATATGCTGCTGGGTTTTTGATCATTAAGAAACCAAACCAAAGTAGTTTCATCATCTTTAGGAGTCTGATGACTTTGACCGCCAGAGGTTGTAAATACCAAGTAAACATTTTAAACAACCTTGTTTGGCAGTTTTGATTCTGTGTGTATGGAGGGACTCAGATTCTTGCTACTGATAGCAAATACAGTTTGCTGACGCTTGGCTGTAGTTGCAAAGCACCCAGTTATCTTCTTCCTCACAGAACAGATCAGCAAACCAGCATATCCATTGGCAGCAAAGGAGCACAAGTAAATAGGCATTAGTAAAGATCCAGGATTACAAGATAAGGCCACCCCAAAAGAAAAGGATCCCATCCAGAAGTATGAGAAATGGTAATTTCACAGCTAAAATAAACTTCATTAAGATCTGTTGCTTTTCTAGCAAGGAAGATTTGGGCTCTAGGATGACCTGAACACCGAATTCCTTGGGAGGCTGGAAAAAAGCATTTGGCAAGTTCATTCTCCAAGAAAGAGGAATCAGTTGTTCATCTTGGTTCAGACACTATATAATGCCAACCTACTTCAATTTCCATTAATGTCATTAACAAGATAAGCACCTATCCAGAGGCAATCAGGATATATCCTGGCTTTGACTATGGATTCACAAAACTGAGGTGACTGGACCTTGAAGTTGGTCTTTTTTGACATGTCTGAAGTTTCTGTAACAAAACTTGCCTTCCAAATGACAGACATTCTGAATTTTGAAGGCCTCTCTTACTAGGAAAAGCTCTCAATTTTCAAAGCAGTTCTCAATCTTCCCTTTTAAATTAGAAGCCGATACTAGCTTTCTACTCTTGGAGCCTAAGATTTCATCAGTTCAAACAAATAAACCCAATAATGTCCTTTGAAGAGTGCTGTGAAATGACTCTGATTTTGCGTTAACACTGCAGAAGAAGTTTCATAAACCTTTTCTTTTAGCCAAAGCTGTTGAATGAAACTGAAACATTGTTGAGTAGCATTTTGTTTTTAATAACTTTCAGAGGTGTATTAGCTGTCAAACCAGAGCTCAGTAGTTTCTTAGCTGTCTCTGTATTTTAGGAGCAACAGTCATTTCTAAATGCTAAGTTTCACAAAACCAGGGAAAAAGCTCTCTTCTGGTTTGAACAGAAAAAATACATCACCACCACCACACAGTCAAGCAGCTCTAGAATTGGTTGAAAAAATGACCAAAACTTTCCTGATGTTAAATCAGCTGTTCCAAGTCAGAGACAAAGGAGAGACAGAGACACATTTTCAAGAGACCGCCTCAGCGTACCACATTCCCACTAGTAAAAGACAGATTCATGTTTATATAAAATTTAATATGCAAGCTGTTCACTCATAATATTACATTTCCCCTTTATATTTAATATTTGCCAAAATTGCTGAGTTATTTATGACAGAGATTAGATTGCTGCACATGTGCAGAGGCTGTTTCATCATAATACATTTTAGTACACATTTATTATGAAGCTGTTGTCATAATGCCTACATTTCTATTGCTTCTACGGAGAAATATATTATCACTGAAATGTTCCTACATGCATAGCATGTAACTATGGTAATACAAAGTCATGTGCATCTTTAGAGCTGTTAAGGATCGTGCACACTGATGGTGTGCCTGCAGAAAACCTTCTCAGGAAATCCTACAACTCACTACAATTTTTCTGCTGTGTTTCAAGAATGATGATATCCTCACTAATAACATCTCTTAGATAAACAGCATGCCAGCATCCCAAAACTAGGACTCAATTGAGTTATGAAAACCTAGATGAACTTTACAGTTGCAATAAGTGGAAATTCATCTACACATGCATGTCAACCTGTGAGTGCAAACCCAACAATCCTAGGAGCTACATAATTTGCAGCTCAGTCTATTATAACTATTAGTAAAAAATCCCTATTCTGAATGCAGCATTACTGTTCCACTTAATTAGCATATCTCTGTGAAAACCTTGATAAAGCTCGAATGGGATAGGAAACAGCACAGGTAAAGTTACTGCTCTAAATTACGTCAGTGGTACAATTTTATCTGAAGTTCTGAGTCCACAAGGAGTTGCAGCTTCCCACCATGATCAGAGGAGTACTACAAGTACATAAGAGTTGTGGAAAACATGTCATACTAAAGACTGATATCGCTCACCTTGGAATAAAGATGAGTCAGCAGAACAGAATAATATGAATGGTAAGGAGACAGAAGGTAAACTGTACTATTTCCTCTCTTAAACAACAAGGTGTCTTTAATGGAATCTAGAGAGGGCCAATAAAAAAGTGATACAGAAACACATTTTAACCCACACATAATTAGATGGTAGAACGCCTTACCGTGGAAAGTCACAGAGGCCAAGAATTCAGCAAGACTCAAAGAGAATTTGTGCATTTCTATAGACAACAAGAAAAAACAGCTACAATAGCAAATGTTAAAAAAACAACTATGGGAAAGAAGACAAAATCTCATGCTTTAGGGGCCACAGATTTATGATCTTACTGTTAAGGATTATCCCAAGACATCAGGAAGAATAGAAAACTTCAATTCTGCCTACAGTGGGGATTCTTAGACTTTCTTCTGAAGCATCTGGTGATGGCCACACAGAGAGACAGCACTCTAATCCTCTGGTCTGATCCTCTTTGGCAATCCTCATGTGTTTAAAAGAGAACATGAAGTATAACAAGTCTATCTGTACTACATCCAAAAACCAGTGCAGTGCAACCTAGATTCAAGAGAAGAATTGTTTTTATTAAATCTCCAATGAGGATACACCCAGAGCTGAGCATTACAGTCACTCAAAATATCAGCTGGAATTCTACATTGCACACGGAAAAAAAGCAACACAGAATTGCCATGCATTGGAAGTATGTCAATGAAGTCCTCACATGTACAAGGTCTGCATTTTGTCGATCTGTCTTTATCTTTGCTTAGGAAGATAATACAGTTGTGTATAAAAATGATAGCAGGTAGAAACCACTTCAGTGTTTGAACAAAAGGCAGATTCTTAGAGGGAAGCTCCAGGCTTTGCTATTCAGGGAGACACTCTGCTGGTGTTGACCTGGGTACCTGACTTCATTTGCTCAGCTGGGTAGCTCTCCAAAGTTGTCCTCCTACCTCTCACTGCTCATTTTTCTGTTCTTTTACTAACAAAGTCCAAAATACTTCATCCTCTTAAACACTAAAGAATGCCTTTCCATGTCAGAGACACTCACAGCATCAGACTTCTCAGTTCTGATGACAGCCTATGAACACCAGATCCCTCATTTAGCCCTAAATAACATTGCCCAGAATGTCACCATTATTTAGTTCCTTTGATTAATTACAACTTTGCAACAACTTTGTTGCGTAAATTGGTTTCCTATACATACTAAGCGCCTTTCTGACTCTCTGTGACTCCAACTGAAGATGAAATGGCTTTTTGGCTGCTAAGGATCAAGTGTCACCTATGCAGATGCCTCTGCCTACATACCTAATGCTCTTCTCTGACATAAAATTCAATATACGTAGGAAGAAGTATTAGTATTCAAACTGTGGCACCCAGAGCTGCCAAAATGCAGCCAAAAGCTTGACAGATTTATGTGGTGCAAAAGGCACGATGTACAAGACTGAGAGAGGGTCTGGATTTTGTCTCTCCTGCTTTGCTGTCTTCCATCTTTTTTTCTTCCTTCTTGTCTCTCTGCATTTGCTTTTTTCCTCCCTGCCTGCTGGCTAAACCAACAACGTTATAATGCCACATATGTGACCCTTGATGTGTAGCTTCTCCCCCTCAGTAACTGGTACTCATGTCTCCCTGTTTCAAAAAAAGCTCTGCAGGAGATTGGAAAAGGGCTTCTGGATATTAGTTGGACCTGTTCTTCCACCTTCACATTCAAATCACTAACCAGAACAATAAGAAGAAACACACTCGATGATTCATTATAGCAGACATTGGAACTGGCAGGACAGACAAAGATGAAGCAAAATGGTGTCAAAAAAAAAAAAAAAAGATGGGACAAGCTCAAGATGGCAGGTGAAACAGTTTACCAAGGATTTTGCTCATGTTTTCTTAGATATAGTTAAGTACCTCTGCCAACTGCAACAATTCATTATTGATTAGAAGAAGAACAAATCATCAGTGAAGATGCATCTTACAAAGATTTCTCGATGAACGTGTATTTTTGCAAATCAACAAGAAGGAAACAAGGAAAAGGATAGCCTTCAACTGCAGTGAAAGCCAAAGGAAGCTGATACACTGAGTATCTGACAGTGGACCAAGATGGAATGGTGCTGTTTTGAGCTTTACACTTTGACAATTCTTCAGTGGTAAAGTAGAAATTTTAATACGGAATTTCCTTGTAGAGAAGCCCTTAACATTTTTAGTGCAAGACTTTTAAGTCTGGGCAATGGACTTACATACAGTGATAAAAGCTTTATACATTGTTTCCATTAGCAGGACAAAGAGGCTCACATTGCTAATTTAATATGAAATTCTATTTAAAAAAAAAAAAAAAACACAAAAAAAGCCTGAGCCAGTGTCTCTTTAAAAACACCAGATGTTTAAGGAACACTGAACTGAGGCAGGATCTGGGAAGGTGCATGCTCTGACCCACCCACGAAGGCAGGCTGGGGCCCTGTGTATAGGCCAGTCAGTTACCATGGCTACCTCACTGCTTTAGGTGTAGGAGCTAAACATTGCAAACAACTTTGCAGCATTAGGCTACCGGCCTCATAAAAACACTGCAAGATAACAATGAATTCCGAGTTCAACACCATCATCTGCTTCTTGATACGTGAATAAAATTTTATATCATAATATAAAAGCCAGAACCAGAACTGGGAGGAAATTGCTGGCTCCTGGTGGCCTTAATCCTGAGAGATGCTACAGTCCTGAGTCACACTGACAAAAAAGGAACTGCAGGCAAGTGTGACAATAGAAGGACTGCATATAAGCAACTTGCCTCCAAATAATGTCATCCCACCTCAAGTTTTACTCAAATTACACAGCATAAGCAGAAGGAGTTAGAACAACTCAATTATCGATTAGAAAAAGCTTTCTCTGGGAGCATGGTACTCCGTAAATAACTACCACGACGTTTATGGTATGGTTTGGTTTTATGAGGTTTACACTTGTTGAGTAAATTAAAGGACACTTATTTCACATTAAATGTTATAATGTATTCCTACACCTTAAACAGTGTCTTAAACTGTGTCTTTTTGGGGAGATGCTAAGTGTGCCTGGTGGGCAGCAGGTCGCGTGCCTATTGAATGCCTTTGGGAATATAGAAATGCTGGGGATTTCATAGCTGGACATTTAAGGCTTCACCATTCTAAGTCCATCCCTCAGACTAAATATCACTCCAACTTGTAGAGAGCCGCTCTCAATAGGAAAGAAAATTTGCATCTTACTTCTATGTTTAATGGTTGCGAAGGATGGCCTCACCTGTCCACCCAACTACCTGACCTAATGATCCAACAGCCAACCGATTTCAAGATGGTGAATGCATCAGATTCCTCTCACTCCTAGATAAAATATTCACAAGAAATCACTTGTGAAACTTTTCTCTACTTTTGGCATAAAATTGTAGATAAAAACAGTTCAGGAACAAGTGAGGCCAGTGTAATGTTTCAGGTGATGAAAAATTCATCTTAAGGAGATTTATGATAATGTAAACCATGCATGTCCAACCTTTTGGCTTGCCTGGGCCACACTGCATGAAGAGGAACTGTCTTGAGTTGCATATGAAATATATAAGGTAGTTCATTCATATGAGTAATAATTGATTTTATTACTTTTTATTAAGACCCTAAGAAATGAGAACAACAAAAATATAACATTAGTGGGATATTTGACCTTGCTTTTGTGAAACTAATGCATCAGTCTGGTTCAGTGGCAGTGGTTGCAATTCTTACTGAGTTCTTAAGGTGTTCGTTGGAGATTTTTGAAGAAATTTTACTTTTCCTGTGATTCATCCTCAAAAATAGCTGTTCACAAATGTACATATTGCTGAAAAGTGCTGACATGAATAAGGTGTGACAGTGAAGTTTCTCTGCTAAGAGAGGCCTTATGTAAGTCTAGTAAAGAGACTTACTGAGTTGAACATCTGATTGCAACTCTATACAATCCATTTGAAAATTCACAGGTAACGTGTTTACGTGGACTGAAAAAGGAGTTACAAATTAATGATTTTTTTGTCAATCTTCAGATATATTCACAAATCCTCTTATCAAAATGGAAAGCAAAGCTGTGTATTTTTCACTGTTCACAGGGCTGTGTTTAGCCAACACATCAAAATGAATAAAGTTTTTTGCCATAACTTGAACTTGCCATAATTTAAGTTTCATTTTGAATGCTGTTACTGTTTGAAACATAACACAGGTAAGTAGATTTTCACCTAGAAGGAGCATGTCTAACTTATTAAAATATGTGGTCAAATCCATCAAAAATGCTAAATCTGTGAGGCATTTTTCATCTTCGTGTTGCAGCACAAATTTTTCCCTTTGATTCCATAGATGACTTGATTTCATTTTGCAGATCATAAAATCTTTTTATCCCAACTTAGCCACCTTCCTTCAAAAAAATAAATGATGCTCCCCTAATCAGCAGCCATTCTTCATACTTTTAAGGAACTCCTTCCTGGAACTGGTGATGATAAAAACCCTTGGACTTTATGAAATTCACAGCTTTGATGATAATTTGCACATTAGGCATTTTTAATGCTTTCTTACCTGAGTTTTCTTGATTTACGATGCAGTGATAATTCACCAAATATGAGTTGCCACCGGCAATTGCCTCATCTTCGATTAATTTTTTAAGTCCCTGTTTTTTACCAACCATCACCAGGGCGCAATCAGCTTTCCATATATTGCTTAATAAACTCACCACCAGCTCTGCTCACCAAGCAGAACATGTGCATGCCACGTGCTATACACACAGGTTTCGGTTTGACTGAGTGTGTGTGGCAGGCGCAAGAGGTGGAGTCAGCCCTGCAAGGCTGTGGGTTGGACATGCCTGATATAAACTATGCCCCAGCTAGGAGCTCACATGGACTGAATGCAGCTTTCATAGTTGTTACTTACATCACTAATTAAGATGCTGCTCCAACAAGATTACGGATTGATTTATTGCAAAACTAATAAATAGCTGAACACTTTAGGCTACTAAAAGCCAATGTGCTGGAGCAGTTGCAAGTTACAAGCTAAGAAGAACACAGAGAAGTTTGAGCTGATTTCATATGCAGACAGGTGTACCTGTCAGGTACATTCAGCTCAAAAGATCTGATTAAATACAGATGTACACCGCTAGAATGTTTCATAATCAGATAATATGCATTCCTCCCACTTTTTGCATTCCTCTCTAGCAGGGGAAAGTGGACTCCTTCCATATTTTGTACAGTATATTTGGCAGTCAGTGAGTTTCAATACTTTAATACATTTTTCACTGAAGGCACCCTAAGGTTGTGCTAAGGCAGAATCATCTTTCAGCCTCAGTGGCACATACTGTACAAACACAAAAGGTTCATGAGCAAAGCTAAACTCTCTTCATCCAAATGACTGATACTCTGTATCTGCCTCACAAGAAATCACTTTTTTAATATCCAACTCTCTGCATCTTCATAATTACAAGAAGGAATAATACAGATCTCATAAATACCAAAGTAACTGATCCTATATGCAAACTAAGCAGGCAGATGTGAGAGAAGCACAGCACCACAGATCCACTTAGCTTATCTGAAGGGAACGTGGATGCTTCGGTCCCCACACTCAGAGGTACTAGCAAAAGGAATCCTTGGTTTTGATCTGAGCTCTCCTCATCCACCATTCTACTACAACAACCTTTGTTTTGTAGCAGCGAGGAGCAGTTGCAATGACCGAGAAACCCCTAAACCAATAAAAACAACCAGTTTTTCCATTCACAGGCATCGAAAACTTCCTAGTTGGTTACAAGTAATCTTTCTTACGCAGCTCAGTTAGCACAAAAGAGGAGAATCCAGTCATCGGCCTAAAGCGAACACTGAGAAGGCAGTTTGAGCAGCAAGGATGAGAGGAAAGCATGGCCAGAATGATCCCCATTTTGCTCTGATTTCATGAGAAATCTTTTCACTGGCTTCAAGGGGATCCAGATCAGGAGCAAAAACCTTGTAGTTCCCTGGTCTGTTCCAATCTAACCCCGACTGTCTGTTTCTGAGCATTTGCACTCCATGAAGGACAAAAAAACCCCTCAAATCCACATAAAAGCAACCACGATTAATATAGTAATCAGAGGAATTAGACAGGTGGGCAGGAAAAATAAATGGGGAATTTAAAACTTACATTTTAAACTTGGTGTTTTCCCCTCTAACAATGTTCCTTGCTATTTGAAGTAAACATTCAAATAAAAGCCTGTAAGTAACTACGGTTATAATTATAGTAATAATAATCTTAGCATCCAAAGAGAGGGAAAGCAAGGTAATGAAAATGCACATTAAAGCTTTGCTTGTAACACAGAATATGCTGCACGTCTAAATCCATCACACAACGCCGTGCGAGTTCTAAGAAGCACCACCTGATTTTCTGGATTTCTGCCTGTGCTACAGTTCAGCATCAAAGAGAGCATTTAAAAATATTTCATTATGTGCAGCGTTGGCTGAGGTTTGTTGCTATTCCTTCCCCTTCTAATGAAGAGATTAGGTTGATTTACAGAAAGACTTAAACTCAGTGTTTTCTTAGAGAAAGAATCCCACTCCTCCTCATTTAAAAGCTGCTAGCTTTGCTGTAGGTGGTAATTATGTTGAGGGTGAATTGCTGTGGTTTCTGTCTGGCAACGTGCAGCACTGGCACACGCAATCCCCACACTGTCTGGAAACAGTATTACATCAAACCATCGCTAGTGTCTTACACAACCAGCTAAAGCTCTTTGAAATCTGTCAGCTCCAGTGACTTGCTATGGCTCTCACGCTTCTCTGACATCAGCTTTATCACATTCACACAGAGGTACTGGACTCGCTTTAAAATAATTTGGAAGCTTTAATCTTTAACTCAATTTAATATCTTATGTAGAAAAAATCATACAGATACATGCCAAACAGTAAACAACTGCTTGGCTTTAAGACCAAATCTGAACTCAGTTCATGGCAGTCTGTGGCATAGCCATGCAATGCTATGGACATGAACATCAGTAAACATGAGACAAAACAGCACCAGAAAAGGAAACTATACAGCACTGCTAGGGAAATTAGCTAGTGAATTAATGTGACTGCACATTGTAAACAGGCACATCTCATAGTTAAACCTAAAAGCTATGGATCAGATTCTCGTCTAATGCAGTTCTGTTGGAATCCCTGCACCAACATTAAAAAATCACTGAGAAATCCCAAATCAAGGCAAGCATTCAGCTCCATGTCACCAATTGTCAGGTAGTAATCCCACGTTCCATGAAGACCCACGCATTGGTAGTTGCCCCTGAAATCAGTGGGACCAGACATCCAGTAGAGAACTGCTCAGCCCAGAGCAGCTGCATCTGCTCCAGCACCATAGCTGCATCTTAAGAAAGCAATAGCCCAAGCCACAGAATCACTGCATTTTCTACACCATTTGAAAACAAACATGTTGTACTTTAACAAAAAATGCTGTAACTACGTCCTTGGAGGATTGTTGTTCTGTACCAAAGAATTATTCTCTTTCCCTCCCCTCCCATCCCCCACTTTCCTCCTCTATGAATTAGTAAATGAATTTCTGCCACAAGCCCTCAAACCATATTCTTCCCAATCAAAGAGTAAAACGATACCCAAGAGAGCGAGGCAGCACAGAACCAGTGAGATCCTGCAGACAGCTAGACTGGATGGAAAGCTCCTGCCACTGCCACACACAGATGGGCACACAGAAAGCCTATGGGGGTAAAACAGGACAATACCAGAAAAGGGTATTGCATCCAAATGACATTGCTGGAAAATGTTCCCCTGGAACTGGACAGCTGAATCATTTGCAACCAGACGAAAAAGGACGAAACACAACAAAAGGCAGTACATGTAATTTAATAAGCAAGCACAGACTTTTTTTTTTCCTGACCCTGCACTGTGAGTTTGGAAGCCATCCCTTAAGGGTAGGGTCTGTGTTATGGGAGAACCCAGTGTACGCACTTTTGGGTGAATACATTACAATCTGCTTGTATTTGCTGGGGAAATGAAGCCTGCAGTTTTGCTCAGTGTCCGTATTTCAGTGTTTTAGCAAATGAGGGGTGTAATGCGTGCCTGCAAACTCGGCCTGAATGCAGATCCAAGACGACAGGATTCTTTTACTGGTAGGGGTTTCTTTGTTGTTGTTTTCTCTCTTTTTTTTTTTTTTTTTTTTTTGTAAGATGCAGTGCTACAGGGCCTAAATAAAAAGCTTTTCGAAAAGTCATTGCACATAGCACAAGAATAAAGTGCTAGTCCCAGCAGTAGCTGCACAGCCGGTATCCACATCGCACAACAATTGCACAGCTCAAATCGTGACTATGAAAGGACGGCCTGAGCAGCAGGTGGGATGGGGGGATGGCAGGGGAGCCCATACCTGAACAGCTCTCTAGCCAATGCATCTGTTCATCAGTCGTGTCGCACGAGCTGTTCCCCTGCAAGGAACATCCAGAGGAACAGAGAAGCTAGAAATGCAGGTCCCAGGCAGAGAAAGCAGCTGGCAGGCATCTGTAATTGAATTCCAGGAGGACTTGGTCTATTTTTAAAATTCTCTGTAGGTTGGCTTTTTCACTTTCTTTTTTTCCCCCCACAGGTGAACATTTCCAAAACTCGACACAATTTTAAAGTTTCATTACATACGTCTATGAGTTCCAGCACCACGTAAAATCCTGTGAGAGCAGCAACGCACGAGTTGTCAAGAGCCTGACTTTAAAACTCTGCACTAGGGAGGGAGAGAATGAATCAGTTCTTACCTTTAATTATATACCGTAAGGGTAAAGAGCTTTTGTTCTACAGTGCGTACACATAAACCTCTCACACTGTACTTACAGTCTACTCCAGAGTGACACTGATTTTCTATCAGCTCAAAAACAAACCAAAGTCCACTGCTGTTACAGATATGCCGTGTTTCAGCAGTATCTATCTACTAGCCCATGGCTTTCAGGGCATATTGATATCCAAGGAATGAAATCCTACAAACCATCAAGATGTGAAGAATCTCTTTATGTTCTTTCCATAAGTGGTATCTGAAGGACATGTTTTCACTCGACCAGTCTGATGTCATACAAAGCCACAGGCAGAGCTAACCAGGTCTTCTGACGTGCTTTTGTCTGCAAGCACTCTAACCTGTTCGAGTTGCCTTTAGAGCTTTCTGCATCTTTAGAGCTCCTCTACCTGCTATAGTGCCTGTTAAACGATAACTGGAGCCCCAGCATTCTCGCACAGCTTTCAAGAACAGCTGCCATCATTTCTGAGAGAGAGAATGTTGTCAGCATTGGCAGTTAAAGACTTCTGTCTCTGCTCACCTTCCTGAGCACTGCCTCAGCTCCTTAGCCCAGCAAGCAGGTGATGATGTAGGGTCTAGGACCACTTCCTTAGCCTTTCTTGGGTGGATTAGTGATGAATGGGAAAAAGATCCTAAATGCAGCTTGGAAAGGCTGCTGTGGAGTACGATGAGCTACTACTAGAGATGCAGAGGAGTTCTCAATTCAATCACAGCACACACCAGTCTGAGCTACACTCATTTATTTTCTGAGTTGCTGCAGCAAGTTAAATTCTGTGATGATAATGAGCAGACACCGACTGCACCACCAACTCATTAAATCAATTCAGTATCCACTCGTTAGCAAACACATTTGTGCAGCCTGGATTTAAGACTCGCTGGCTATCAAGAACGTAGCATATGATATTTGTTGCAGTATAATTTGTACTATTTTCTTCCCATTTGTGTGAAATGATCATTATCTGGATGCAGCATGACTCCCTCTGTCTTCTCATAGCTGTAGATTATTCAGAAAAACTGTTAGTTTTAGAAGAAGAGCCGAAAGATAAAGTTCACCTCGTTGCAGGGCAGGGTTATGTAACTTCACATCACAATGTATATTTAAACATCAGTATGTTAACTGTGTATATAGAGATGAGGGGGAAGAACAGAGAAAGTCAAATAGAAAGGAGGAGAAAGAAATCAGCACTAAACACCAGGAGAGAAAAAATTGTGATGCTTACTATTAAAAACATGACTTTGACAATAATTTCCTCTTGGAAATATAATAAATATAGGAAAATGGAGCATGTGTCATATAAAGTGGTATTATTAGCTGAATATTCCCCAAATGTACAACCAATGTACCTGATCTTATCAAGCGGCATTGAATTCTGTTGCAAGCACAGCTCTATAGAACGACTTATTTTCTTACTATACTGTTGGCAGGGGAAATGTTTAAGAAGAAAATGTTTTGACTGCCACGCAATCAGGCTGCCTGCGAACAGTGTATCGCTGCCCTCAGAAAGCAGAGAAGATTTAAGGCAGCTGACTGTTTCAGAGGGTTTGTCTTCTTACCAGTTCCTGGGCAACAATGTTATTGCTGTCGGAGGTAAGACAACCAGCAGTAGGTTCTAGTGGAGGGGAACAAAGAAATTTCTGAAGGTATTTTGGGGAGAAGAGATGGGGTGAAGCCCACAGGCTGGGGATGGGGGAGGGAGGGGGGGTGTGGGGTGTGTGTGTCACTTCTTTGCCCTTCGGTTCTGTTTTGAGATTTGTTCTTCAACTGCTTATTAATGAAAACTATCGCTTAAATGTTAAGCTGCTCCCAGGCTTCCCTCCCCCCCCAACTCCTTGCAGTCACAGGACCTTCTTTTTGCAGAGGTCTGAATTAAAAGGCAGGAGGTTTATGGCAGGAACATGCGCAGCTTCCTACAGACACCCCTATGTAATGCCTCTGGGGAGCCTCTCATAGAAAATAATGTATGAGAAGAACGCAGAGGCCACCTGCATGCACCAACTTCAGCGCCTGCAAAGCTGCAGCCTCTGCCAGAGCTGTCAGCCTTTCCACGACCGACCTGTCAGTCACAACGAAAGCTGACGAGTCAGCTCTGCCGCTGCGAGGCTGCTCGCGGGGGCAGGCGAGAAGAGGAGCAAAGCCCTCCGCAAAACAGCAACAAAACCTTTTCCTGTGATCTTTCGGCAATGGGAGGGCGGGGGAAAGCGAGGAGAGATCGCTGTTTGTTTCCTCGCGTTGCTGCTGTTGCTGTTGTTGTTGCTGCGGGAGCCAGGTTACATAACGCTTAATTTCAGGCTCTTTTCGGCGGCACGATGATGTATACGCGATGCAAAATATCCTCGCTGGAATTACAGGAGCGATTTATCAATTCATGTGCGGCTAATCAACCCATTTGCTTTCTAGTGTGTAACAGCGACAGCTTATCTCATGCAGACTCACGATCGTTCGGCGCAGTCTAATTGAATTTCAGGGCCAGGAGCGTTGCACTCCACGTGACGGCCAACCGAGCGGTGCCAGACACTGCAGGCGTTACATAATCACCCGGGGAGGGCCGTGCTCCCTCGCCTCATCGCCTTGGAGGGCGGCCTCTCCTCGCTCATGCCCCGCAGCCCCAGCCCGCACACACCGCTCACATGGACGGTCACATGTTTTGGAAGGGGACCGCTCCCCCCCCCACCCCCGGTCAGTCCAAACTGTTCGTTAAATCGGCAAAGGAGATTAGAGTGGGTGAAGAGATGTGCGGCATCCAAGAGAGCACCTGGCTCCCTGCCGCCTCGTGACGGGGAAGCTGCAGGAGACGAGTGCCCTTCTCTAATAGGGGTGCCACCCAGGACGTGGCCTCGGTGTTGGTCCCACATCAGAGACGCGGGCTACACGCACTTCAAGCAATGGGACTCCGACCAGTTTCACCATCTGCAGATCTGCGGTGCCAAATATAAGAGCTGCAGATCACAGCTGAGGGCTGGAGGAGCACGGGGTTAGCACACATCCCAGCTCCATGTCGACATCCAGCTTACTGAGCTGGAAGCTCCTGACCATCCCACCCACCTGCATCTTAAACATCGGTGATGCCTTGACACCACAGGGTGGTCTGTGAGGGATGGTGCTTTGTCTACCCCTACTGTAGTCCCTGTGCCTTGTCTACCCTTGGACTGCAAGTTTTTAGAGCCACCTTGACCCAGAATTCTTTCTATAGGAGAAGAGGCACTGCAAACTGCAGCTAGCCAGCACAGCAGGATGGGGCTTTGAAATCCGTACGACACAAGCAGTGACTCTTTTCATGTATGCCAACATTTCAGCAAATAAAAAAGGCATGCCTTTTCCCAGTAGAAGCCAACTTCAGAACAAGAATTTATGCAGATAATTCAGAGCCAAGCTTACTAAATCAGTGTTTGTTAAGACATTTGTTCAACAAATCTTTCATTCACAAAGCCCAGGAGCATGTTGTCTGCTTGATTTAAGGAGGAGAAAAAACGGGCACCAAAACAATTGCTGTGTTCTGCACCGTCATACAGAAAGTCCAGGTTATACTTTCAGAGAGCCCTTTGGAGGTGAGTCATTTGGTCCTCTGGAGAGAAGCCCAGAACAGCAGATAGCCTGCGATAACTTCAAAGTACCCTCTGGTGCCCTGACACATTCCACTGCATTGAGACAACGTGAGGAGTGCATGGGCCAGGCAGTGGCTCAGCATAAAAAGCAATGCCATATTCAAGTAGCGCATCAGAGAGTAGATCAGTTCCCTCACATTGTCCTTCAGTATCCCATCTCACAGCATAAAAATCTAGACTGAAGTCAGTCCTAGACCCAAACACACAGCATCTACCAAGTGAGAAGCAGGCATAAATGCAATATATATAATCACCAATTTCAGAAAAAAAAAAATAAGGCAGTTTCCCCAGGGTGGCTCATGCTCGAGTCAGATGGGCACTGTAACTTGTTGTAGCTGCACATGTGCTTTTCTAGCAAGAACGTGTCTGAAAGAGCCCCTTTGTGCACAGCTGCAGCTGCCCAGCGGCTGGTTTGCCACCTCCTGTGGCTTTGGAGGCCCCTACTGGAAGATGGAGATGTACGTGCACCGTGCAGTCCGGGGCAATAAAGCAGCTCCTTTTCATCTGGCAAAGCTGCAGCATGAAATTAACAGTTCAGGATTGTGCAGAGAAAACACATTTAAGTTACCCTCACAGTTTTCAAGTGGGGCAATGCCCCAGCTGGCTGAATAGTAAAATCACATTGCAACAGGGCACAGCAGCAAAACAGACAGATAGTGATCAAAGTGCTGAACTCAAGACACAGAAGCCATAAACTGTTGGCTAGTTCAAAAGAAAGCATTATCCCAACAACGCTTCCTTTCCTGCTCTCAAATAAAGTCTGTCTTCAGCTAAAAATCAGAATGAAACAGAGAAAAGGAAGAAGCGTGTGTAAAAATGGGAAAGATAGAGATGGTTTAAGAAATCTAGAGAACTATTTTTTTTCCAGTCTCAAACTATTTAGAGTTTTAAAAGTGGTTTAAATACACGCTGAACTTAATTCAACGTATATGTAATTCAAAGTATATTTCATATACTTCACTACTTTGATAAGTTTACTTTTTATTTTTCAAACAGGAAGTCAAACTCCCTGTTTTTAGATTACCTGCTGCTCTAGAATTTGTTACTGAGATAAAACAAGCTCTTTCAGTATTGGAAAAAAAAATATCTACTTATATATAAATAAACATCTTCATTATATTCAGATGCCTATCTGAAGACCACACTCTCCAGAGCCAGCCCTTCTAACCAAAAACCTCCCAGTGCATGAGGTAAGACCCCAGAAAGAGCCAGTTCATCCATGCCCTCCTAATCCTAGTTCAACATGTGTGCTATGCACGCTAAAATGCAGCCAGCACTGCTCTCATTTGACTCCCTTTCCCCTGGCTGTGTGGCATAGCAGGTTATTTGCACACACAAGCAGAAATGGGTAGAACTCTGCCCAGACTTCTGCAATACAAATTACTTGTTTCTGACTAATCACATCACAGACCAAAGTAATCTCTTAAACTTGTTACTCTGGCTGTTGCTGCTTTTGGCTTTTTTTCTTCTCCTTCCACACAGCCATTTCCACACACAGCAGCAGAACAAAAATCTAAACCCAAATAACGAAACCTGAGTTTTTCCCATGTGTAACCTTTTTCAATGTAAGAATACTTTAACATGAAGAAAGAGCAGGCAAATACATAGCTTAAACTGCTCAAATCACATCTTTTTTTTGTTTAAAGGGCTGACCGAGTCCTTACGGTCAGTCTTATTTTCAGAGTTAAAATTACTACTTGACCAAAATGCAAGAGGCAGGACAAATTTAATAAAGACTGCGACATAACCACAACAATCCTCTGTGCTGCACTGAGTAAAATTTACTGACCATTGCCCACTTCACTGCCAGCAGGGAATTACTGCTGTTATTTCTTCTGCCTCACAAAAGCAACCTAATTAATAAGGGTTTCTTCACAAAAATCTAGGAAACCCAGGCTGCATATTCTCTGTTCCTCAGCAACATTTGCAGCCGCTTTGAAAAGCCTGCTCTGACTAATAAAAGAGGAAGAATTTCACAAGTATGTCTAGCATTTGTTTAAATGCAAAGAATTTCATTTTTAGAGAGCCACAGTCAAACTTTGTATATTTAAAACAGTTTGATTTTCAGAAAGGTTAAACTGAACCCACAGGAGTGGCCTTGAGAAACCCTACAGCTGAGAACTTCTCGTTTGTTGTAGCTGAGAAAATTTGTATTTCAAGCAAGGTTTAGACCTTATGCTTTCTTAGGGTTCAGCTAGGAACACTATGCATGATCAGGGTCCCTCAAGTCCCTTTTCTGCTTGGTTTTTCTGCACTTTCTGCATGGTTGAGATTGGCAACAAGTATTTCTCCTCTGTCTTGCCTCCAACTCCAAGTTGCTTCACTAGTGTCAGTAAGATACCTTCATACCAGACAACCTTAGAACTCAAGGTTATACACATTTCTTTGGCACTTGAGACTGACTGGCACTAAGTTCTACTGGACGTGGGGACACAAACTGCTACTATATACAGCCAAAGAGTCCAAAAATCAACTTGAAGTTTTCTGCAAGAAAGAAGAGAAAGGTAGCAAAAACAAAAGGGAGGGATATGGATAAAAGTCTTGTGGGAGAAGGGAATATAAGGAGACATCACTCAAGTTTAACTCCTCAATACTTAGATATAAAATGATTTGGGCAACTCTGTCAAGTGGGATTTCTCATGTGGTAAGGTCCTCACCCCCACCTCAAGTGACAGCTCTGCATCTGGAGTTATCAATACTAGCCCAAACATTAACAGACAGTCTCCTTGTCTCACGGCTCAGCCAGAGAACCAGTACAGCCTCTCCCTGGCATCCACACAGCGTCAGCACATTATGCTTGTGACTGTTCACAGCAGAAGGCATTCACACGTGCACCCTCCGAGTGAGACCTGAGTGATGGCAAAACTGCAGTGAGAAGAAAAGGGATTAATCAGACTTCACTGTCAAGGTGTCATGTGCTGCCCGTGGAAAGCTGCTGCGCAGTAAACAAGGAAAACAAGGCACAGCCTAGAGAGAGCATTCATTGCCACAGACTGAAAGAACACTTTCAGGCTTTGTCCAACAAAAAAAGCTCTCTGCAAAAAGCCTGGGGGTCAAAGTGACACCAAGATAATTAAGCTCATAATCCTCAAGGTAATCACCAACTCCAAAACAGGTCCCTATTGAACAGCCTGGTCAACACAGATCATTTAGATATTCTTGTCTTTTCCCTGGGAACTCCAAAGGTCAGGTAACCAAAAATGAACCCGGCTTTCATTTAAGTAAACAAACACATGCATAATTCAGTAAAGCATATTTTAAGCTCTGGGATTTGTAGAATCAAAACTTGAAGAACAGATACTCTAGAGGCTCAAAGAAATCCCAAATTAACCACTTGTAATTAAAAAATCTCGTGATTTTCAAGCCAGATCTCGTGATTTGTTTGCAGCCTGACTCAGGGTTTTCAGTGCTTAGAGTTGGCAACTCTGACTAAGCAGGGATATGAAATAAGAGCGAGAGTGACTACCCGCCAGGCTTCTGTTTTCCTGGGACAGAAGACAAAGCAGCTCTGACAATTCCAGCTGGCAATACCATCCAGGCACTCCTCCAAGGCCAAACACGCTGGATAAAATCCTCATCAGACAAAAAAACAAAAAAACAAAAACGTATCAGAAGCAGTTACTGTTGTTGCTTAATAGCTGTTTTCTTAAGTTCAATATAGCATACATTTTCTTTTCCTTGAAAGGATGAAGGGAGTGGAAGGGAAGAGTTGGGCCACAGTATCGACAAATCCCTTGCCAGATGTCATTAGTGATGAAGTCCCTTACAAATTATATCAGTATGAAACAAATCAGAAAACAGTGAGTTTCCATTTCCTCCTCACGTCTGGCTAGACAGAGACTTCAAGATCAGCTTTCATCTATAGTTTGGAATCAGCCCTCCTGTACTTCTTGCTTAGTGTGGCAGGGGTGTTAAGCAAGTAATTGCTATCATTAAATAAAAATAGCTCGATCACTCCCGCTCCCCATCCCTGTCAAATACTGACTCCTTCATTAGGCTTCCCCAGAGCCATTTCAGTACATTGCACTCATCTTCGCCCTACTCCAGATAGAGGTGGGAGGCTCCAGATGGGGCATGTCTCCAGCCATGGCCCTTGCACCTTCCTGAGTGATGTGTAACCCTGAGCCAATAACCCCCAAGCATCCCCACCAAGCTGGTATCAGACAAGAGGGTCTGGACCATAATGGGACTCAAATGCCCACCTTCTAGTAGCACTCAGTCCTCCCCACCTGCTCATGGGTGAAACAAAAAGAGGGCAAGTGCAGTGAGAGGCTACGAAGAAGAGCCTTTCTGGTTCTCACTGCTTTTGATTCCCCTAGAAAGACAAGAACATATCTGAAAGAAATGTGTCCTTAGTTCTTCGTGTTTTGACTGACAAAACCAAATAATACCATAAACAGAGTTTTTCTATAGAAACTCAGCTCCAGAAACACTTTACTGAGCCGTAAATCTTTGACTAAAGCATTTATGTAACACCATCTATTCACACTGCCCTAACTAACCTTAACTAACCATTCCATTATAATGAGTCCATTATCCCCTGCTTTATTGTATTTTTTCTTACAACAGAGATCAAAGATTCGGATCTAGTGGCATCGTGCCGATTTCATTTTTATTACTGGCTCCCTGGGTCTATCATAAATATTCATTGGCCATCCTTAATACAATGCATTGAATTCTGCTCACTGTTATCACTGGTGCAATTGCAAACTACAAACAGGGTTGTTGCACAAACATATTAAATAAAGCAATGGCAAATTTCTGACAGTCAACAACAACAACAAAAACCCACCACAAAACAAAACAACCTTTCCCTCTTCCAAGGAAATTCAAGGCTGAAGGAGACATTTTCTCTCGCCCCCTCCATGACTGCAGACATTTGACTGCTGTGGGAGGTTGTCTGTGCAGCAGCAGCAGCTGACCTGCTCCCACAGACAGGAGGCATTTTTGAGAAGTCCACAGTTGCCACACAGTGGTCTCTGTGATAATGCAGCATTACGCTGTGTTCATCAGGATAAACAAAAAACGTTCCCCGGCAGAGATATACAAACTGCTCAGAAATGTGGACTTGATGCATAGCAGCTAATACTTTTAAATACTGGTTAATGGGGGCGGGGATGGAAACATCCCATAACTCAGTCAGTTTTACACATTATTTTTTTATAATGCCCAAGAACAACTGCAGATATCCCAAACTTCAGGATGCTGCAGTTTGTCTCTCCTCCCATACTCATCACTCCCACATCCCATGGAACTCCTCACTGCAGTGCAGCTCTCTCTGCATTATGCACGAGTTGTGCCAGTGTGCTTTGCTCCTGCTCTATGAATAAACACAGACACAGGCTTCTTGGGGTGTCATCTGGTCATTTTAAACAATCACCAATTGCTAAAATTTGGTTGGCTGTGGGAATTACATTTCTCCTCATGTTAAGCAACTAACAGATCATTAATGCGTATAGAAATGTAGAATCATAGAACCCTTATAGTTGGAAGGGACCACTGAAGGCCACTGAGTCCAACTCCCCTGCAACAAACGGTAACACCACAGCTAGATCAGGTTGCCTGGGACCTTACCCAGCCTCAACTTTAAAGTCTCCACAGACGGGGCATCCAACACATCTCTGGGTAACCTGTTCCAGTGCCTCACCACCCTCACTGTAAAATACTTTTTCCTTATATCTAACCTCAATCTTTGCTCTTTGAGCTTGAAGCCATTTACTCTTGTATTATCACTACAGACTCTGCTAAAGAGTCCCTTTCTTTCCTGTAACTCGCAGCCTTCTCTTCTCCAGGCCAAACAGCCCCAGCTCTCTCAGCCTGTCCTTGTAGGAGAGGTGTTCCATCCCTTGGATCATTTTTATGACCCTCTGCTGGATGTGCTCCAACTGATCCACATCTCTCCTGTACTGAGGACTCCACATCTGGATGCTGTACCCTGGGTGAGGCCTCATCAGCAGAGTAAAGGGGCAGGATCATGACCTAGCCTTGCTTCTTTTGATGCAGCCCAGGACACAGTTGGCTTTCTGGGCTGTGAGGGCATATCAGACACTCTATATTCCTTTAAAAACAAAGCAATGCGGTAGGACATGGAATGCACATTCAGATATTTATCTTCTAACGGGACTCCACCACAGAGGTAATATACTGCTCATTGCGAAATAAGACGCCACAGGAATAAATCATCTAAAGTAACTATTTATATTTATGCATAGGGACATATTCTCAAACAAAACTCCACAAATCTGACGATGAGAACCATATGATAAAACTGCTGACTCAGTTCATTTATTAATCTACAACATACCTTTGGTCATTTATCTACCCCCTTGCCAATCTCGGATCTGACAGAAACTTGTATTAAATTCCTAAAAATCTCTAGTCATGATTTATAATACATAAATAAAACCAGAGTAAATACAGAAATACAACCTTGATTCTGATGCCTTCATGATGTAGAATTTGATTCAAATACATACAGAGAAATCTTTAGTGAAATCCATCCCTGTCATGGTTTTGTAATTTTGCTATCAGTATCAGTATTCCACATCATAACATCATGTAAAGTATGGATACTTCTATTGAATGTGCAGTCCACAGAAGAAGACTACATATCCCAGAGAACAACAGGGTTAATGATAAGTCACGGGACCAGGACGCTGTATAATCTCGTTCCCAGGCTGGAGTGCCCTCCTTCTTCTCTCGAACTTCTCGGAGAGTGGGAAGCGTTCCAGCCGTGTCGCCTAAAGTTCACAGTAGGCCTCTCGGTTTTCGGGGACTCTCTCTCTCTGTTTCGTTCAATTTGTTAGCCTCAATTATATTATATTGTGTTATCTTGTATTTCGGTATCATATTTAGTAAAATAAGTTTTTCCTCCTTAGATTGTCGCTGTTTTATCCCACTCCCTTTTTCCCCCTCCTTTCCGGGCCCCGGGAGGGGGGCCCACGGGGTGGCTTCCCCTGTCACGGGCATAGGTAAATCTAAGTAACCCGTGACAATCCCACAATAAAAAAATCTATACTGCTTCTTTACATACAGGATCCTGATAAGTTTCAGCACTTTCATGCCTGAGTAAGGTGACATGAATCACATTCAGAGGTCTGTGAAGGTTTCATTTGTCAGAAGCTTCCTTCCCTTGCACTCTTTTCTGTGTGATTTTAACTAAAACCAGTACTAATAGAAAAGGATGGCGAACAGTTCGCAGTTGGTTAGGATCTCCTTGTTGGTTTTGCTGTTCTTCAGATCAGACCCATAGAAAAGAATTCATATGAAAAAAAGAAGGAGAAAACAAGGAGTATCCTTTTGTCACAAGCACTACATAGACAGGAAATTACAGAGCAGAAGTTGGGCATCTGAAGTTCAGAGCAAGGTTTGTTATTGTTTTGCTTGTTGCCGTATCTACAGAAAAGAAAATATTGTATGGTATCAGATGCTCCTTTAGAGGAAATATATTATATGCAAAAAGGACAGATGATACAAGATCCAAAACAATTTATCAGTCAGGATGTGGGGCTTAATATTTCTGAAACAAATCTGGAGAACAACATATCATATTCTGAGAAAATGAAAAATAATGTGCGCTATGAGAGCCTGAGATCTTTAGAAAGAAATGTATTTACAACTGTGTTTTCTCAGCCTTGGTATCTGCTACTGGATTTGTTTATGACTTGGAGAAGAATAAATAGAAATATATGAAATGAAGAGAAATAAGTGCCAGTGAGCTGAGTTAAAGGCACCTTTAAGTCCCCAGAGATAACACATTTGGATGATGGTGACAGTTAACAATTACATATTAAACAGAGGGGAACGTCATGAAAGCACCCAGTCCTGTAAAACAGTTAGGGATATGCTTCACTCCCTTCACAGCATACTTAAGAGCTCATCTTTCACTGAATCAGGCCTTTACTTCTCAGCAGGGGTCAGAAATGCTGTCTTCAACCTGTGTTTGACAGATGATCCCGTCCAGGTGACCAAGAGCCACAAGCTCTGCCTCAGACTATGCCTGACAAAGACCACAACAAGTGCCTCACAACTGGCCCAGGCCAAGGGACTTTGAACATCCCTCCAAACACAAGTAGATCATACTAAAAGTCTGTATCAAATGTTTGGAGCCTGTGACTTAAAAAGAAAAAATGTTTCCCCTTAAAAAGAAGCCACACTTTTCACAGACCGAGTAGCTGCAGTTGCAGGTTTTTGCAATAGAAGCACAATAAATCTCTCTATGAAGTGATTGGAAACTCAGCAGAATATCTGGGAACAGTCCAAAGCAATGCACATTGCAGAAGGGGTACTACAAAGATCACGGAAGTTACTTCAGAACAGTCTATTTCATGTTGTGTGTCAAAGCACCGGAAACATGCAGCAGCAACAACATGCCTTAGTGGCTGATGGCCCGAGGTGCTGAACACCACAGCTAATAATCCCTGGCTGGTACAAACAGTGGTATCATGTGCTCTGTGATATCCTCGTGCTTAATTATTCCAGCTTGAAGCTGAGAAGGAGGGGAAAGTGAAACTGCATTGGTTTGTTTCATTGTAGGTTTTATTGTTTTGGCTTGTAAAATGTCAGCATATGTGTATAATGAGAAATTAGCACATTTTAAGGGTCTGACCACATTTAGGGTTTAGTCTTGCGTATCTGAGTGCTCTGACTCTCCTCCTGCTGCAATTACCAGCTGAGAGAATTCACAGCAGTAGCAAAGCTTGAATACTCTACTCCAATGAATCAGTGGCGCACACCAGCACCTGCATGAAAACCCTCATACTGATGGAGACGTTGTCCCAGCAGTGCCTGAACTTCCTGCCATGCCTGGTCACTCGACTGTTGTGACCAATTCATAATGCTGCTTTCCTGCCCATACCAATGTGCTGATTGCAGCAACCAGATTGGCACTGCTAAAGGCAATTAAACATTCTTCTTTCGCAAATCCTTGGTTCCTCCCAGACCGCACTTATCTTCCTACGGTAAGTGTTTTAATGCAGGATATTGCCAAAAATCTCCTTTACCATCTGAAATTGATGGGTGATTAAAAAGAATAATCATCATCAACATAAACAGCATTGAGCTTAAACATTCTCCTATAGTATTTTGAACCTCACGTTACTCTACAAACTCACTGAGCTTAGTGAGATCAACCTATTGACAGTAGGAAAAAAAGCAGCCTGGTGCATAGTCATTTTTCCCTATGAACAGAAATAAAGCAGACAGCAAAACTGTTGAAAAAGTAAATCTGATTCTTCGGAATGCCTGCAGTGTCACTAATCCAAAATGTAACAGAAATAAAGGAATTTCACGTTCTTTCTCTGACACTAAACAAATGTCCTCTTAAAGTATAATACGTTCAGAAATTCCCCACGTGTTCAGAATTATTCCCTTTCTCCTCCACTTACTATATATGTTAACTATAACATAACTATATATGTTATTTATCTGCATACTGCCTAATTCAGAGATGCAGTGAAAAGAAAGTAATCTTGACATGTAAAATAGAAGGCAATAACTACACCTTCCATTACAAAAGCTGCAACACCAGGACATTGCAGTGGCTCCCAGCAACATCACCCAGCTTCCAAGGCACACTGAGATCATTTTTCCCTGCTCAAAGAGACCTGCAGTTCCACTGTTTTCAGCTTGACTGGTAGATCAATATATTTACAAACTGGGACAGTTCCTTTAGAGAAAGTCATTTGACTTTTCTCAACAGCTGCATGTGAAAAGTCTTGGGTTTTCTGGGATAAAATGACCAACAGCCAACAGTGGCTCTATCACGGATGTTTGCAGTAAGAAAAAAGCTGCATCAGATTTCACACGCATTTTGGTGTCGGTGCTGAAAACAGCAAGGAGAGGACAGCTTACATTTCATAACTAAAGCGGAATACAAAAATACTAACACTCCAAAATGGAAGGCTACAAAGAACAAAGCTACCTCTACCGTTTTGAATGGTGAAGTTAGTGCAAAAGTATGAAGAGAAAGACAATATCTTTCAGGAGCTTTTTCAAAATAACGGTGAAAAGCACAAATACATCCTTCTGACAATTAAGCAGCTTACGCAGCCTTTGTTCTGCTGACACTTAAAAAATATTCAATGTTTTTAATTATTTATACTGCAATTCAACACCTAGCACAGAAAGTAAGTATAAAGTCTGTGCCGCAGCACAAATAACCCTTGCTGAAGTGTTCAGCCAATTGTGCTTTTTCTAGAAACTACCATTTGGCAGGATTTGCGGTCCTGGACTCTACCATATTCTTGTAATACAACGTGATTCATTAGCACTCTGTCCAGCCAATAATGTTACAGTAAACTTGTCAAATATACATGTTATCATGTATAAAACTACGTTTTTCTGAGAGATGTTGACCTCATTAAGAACAACTGGTAAATATGAAGGCTGTACATGCTCAAGGCACTGACAGGTCAGCAGCCAAAGTGGGTTGAAATGTTGCCATATGAGCACAATCCAACAGAATCCAGCAACTTCATCCAATTTGCTGAGGGTGGGCTTAAGTTTAGCTTCTGACCTTCCTTTGAAGCAGCTGCAAGCACTCACCCCTCGGGGCTCACCTACTCTGTTGCATGGACAGTTGCTTTCACAAGGGCAGCAAGGCAATTTTAAGATCTCATTTAGCTCCAGTCATTTGCAAAGGGCACTGCTGGCAATGGCCTGCATCTCTCAGGTGCTTTTGAATATGTTCTCCATATTCTGTGACACATGAGTATGTCTGGAGTCAGCATTCACAAGGAATTAAACTGAAATCAAGCACTATGGCAAAGAACAGCTAGAAGACTTGAATAAAAACTTTAGAAATATTAGACCGAATGGTGGTATGAAAACCACCAGCAATAACAAACAAACACAGCTGGGGCAGACCTAGTCCAAGGGCAGCCCTTTCGCTCTCTTCTGTTCCTCTTTTTAAACAGTCAATATAAAGTGTGCTTTTATCTATACCACGGTAATTGTCTGGGCACTGCTTCACCCAAGTGCCTTAATGCTGTTCTGAAAGATCTTTCTGTAGGAGAGGGGCTGTAGATCAAGTTTCATTCCAGTTAGTTACCTAATCAATACAAATAGGACTAAGACTTAACACAGAACTCCAGGGAGATTGTGATAATCACCTGCAATTACTTATGAAAGCCAATCAATGACCAGGAGGTTTTATGTGTCATTTATATACCTTAAATCAAACTTCTGAAATTAAACTTTGATTCCTAACACAATTAGATGTTGCAGCACTAAGCAAAACAATGCACAAGCAAGCACTGCCTCAAAGGCAGGCTGCAAGCGCAAGTGAGAATGAAACCAGGAGAGCACGAGCAGCACAGACCAGAAACATGCAATGAGAGGAGGCTCAACATTAGAGCTGACTCCAGGCAATGGATAAGGGGCAGACTGGAAAAAGTCATGAATACACTGAAATACGCTCCTACAGCTATCTTTTCCTCCTGTTGCTTCATCAATACAGACCACTTTACAGCAATCAAATGAAAGAAAAGACAACAGAATGCCCAGGTCACATACCTGGATCTTAACTGTGGGATGGAAGAGAGAGGATGATATTTGGTATCGTTTTCTTTTCTGGTTTCTTACTGTAATAAAGTCTGCAGAAAGTGGAAGTTTAACATTTCCGTCAATTGTATCACAAAAAAAAAAAAAAAAAAAAAAAAAAAAAAGATTAAGAAACTGAGGCTTTCTGTCAGAATGTCATGCACTCATGTTACTGCTAAATAGCAGAATGCCAACATCCCATAATATTAGCAAGAGACAGAATTAAGGGGATATTAGACATAGAATATCCCAAGTTGGAAAGGACCCATAAGGATCATGGAGTTTGGACTTCTGGCTCCACACAGGACCACCCAAAAATCTGACCATATGTATGAGATCGTTGTCCAGACGCTTCTTGAACTCCGGATAACATTTCAGACAGTGACAAAACCATTCGCTAGAAGTTGAGAAAATCCACAACAGGCCATTCATTGCTCTATTTGTACTATTCTGAAGTCTTTGGTACAAAAAATGACTCCTAAGAATATAAAGCCAGATATGTACATGCAATTCATACAGGCTTGTTTATTCATTTATTTGCTTGCACTGATTCATCATGTTTCTCACGTGTAAAATCTACGGGATTTAAGAGAAAGAATGAAGGAGAAATTCTGTTTCCTGAAAATCTCTTCCCCTTGATGTGCCTTTGCGAGAGTGATCTGGGCTTACACCCCTTGACGTCTACTGCTGAGGACCAGAGGCTGGGCTGGCAGGGTTCAGAGCCCCTACAAACCAATGGAGTACGCTCCCTCTGGTGGCTTCACTCAGTCTTGATTTATCAGCATCCGTGCAAAGGCACCAAGAGCAATTAAGCAGACAAGGTTTTTTGGTTTGTTTGGAATACTGTGCAGTGAGGCATTGTTTTTCTCCATCTAAGATTATGTTAACTTTTGGTGGGTCAGTCTAACTAATTTGGAGAAGTCTAGCTGATTTCTGAGTAACATGCAGTTAGAAAAGGAAGGAAAGAAGGTTTTCCATGTGATGCAGCAGGATTATGGACCCAGAAAGTTAAGAAAGTAAGGACAGTAATTAAGAATAATACTTGCTTCACGTGTCAAACTTGTTAGAACATGGAAAAAAACAACTGCTCTGGCCTAACCACATTCTTCTTTTAGCTAGATGCTTTACAGGAGGTGAAAGAGGAGATTGATTAGCTCTGCTTGCACTGGTTTGGTTGTTTCTGTATACAGAAAGGCTGATGTTTTACTATTGCTTCCCTTGTCTTCATTTCACTGTTCTGCACTGAGAGTTTTTTAATCCTGTCGCAGCAGATTGCTTAGAAGCTTAGGCAACATGCTCCCATATTCATATGTTGAAATCAAAATAAAGTGTATACAGTCAAAACAAAGACACTGTGAATATTCCCCATTTGTAATATATGGCTCATTTATCATAAAAGAGTTTCTGCCTTATCACATTGTTTGACAGTACAAAAACACTTAACTGTAAAACTAAAGTCTCAAACATTCAGAAATAGGCACGCATATCTTTGTTACCAAAACACCTGTCCTAAGGTTAGATTAGGAATAAGACTGAATCTCATAGCTATCATATCCGAATGGTGGATGAGTCTGCCAGGTACAGTAAGATGAATGAGCGCTGTTAGCTTGACACGTGAGAATATTTGGGTGTAAAAGCCTAAGACGGTGAAATGGTGTGACTTTTCTCCAAGTGAAGTGAAACCAATGAACACACTTGACTAAACGTCAGCTGTGATCAAATGAAAATAATGGCAGTGAAAGATTAGATAATAGCTGTGTGATTCATCTTTAAGAGTGAATAATACTGAAAGAATTCGGGGAATACTCAGAAATACGGATAAGGAAACACAGAAAAGGTACACAAAAGGCTTATAACCTTTAGGAAGGGAAGGCTGAGATGCAAGTTGGAATCTAGCTACCAACACCCAAAGTTGCAAGTAAAATAAACCTGACATTTGGAAAAGTTTTTGCTGTTTTGAGAAAAAACTGGGCAATAAGGGGAAGGAGAGACAGAACAAATGCTAACGGGTTCAAGAAAAATTAAGACATTCTGCAGACTGTGTCACTTCTCCACAAAACAGGCAACTCTGCTTAAAGATTATATATTCCTGTCACACACTTATAAGCATTACAGTGTTTATGGAGTACAAAAGTCTGGCACCACAGGCAGCAGAGAAAACTGTACAACAGCAATTAAAAAACCCGATGTTTCTAATTGATTGTCTGCTGGATAAAGTCAGATGTCAGACCCAAGGTCTAGTTTCTAGAAACACGTACCTCCAATATAAGAATTAAATGTAGCAACACTAGTTAGTGCAAATTTATTTAGTCCTTCTTGCTTTGACTCCTGTAAAGTCCCTGATGCAGAACTATGTAAGGCAAGTAGTTTCCTTTGTTTAAACCTTACTTTCTGTCATGCCACGTTGTTTCTGAAAAACCACATCATCTTTAAAATACATGAGAAATCGAAATCATGACATACTCTGTTAATGTTCTAGAACCCACGTTTTAAATACCACTCTGGTAGTTCTATATTTAATAATGAAATGGTAGCAGTACCTCTTCAGCAAAGTTAGTTTTCTTGTCAAGCATTTCTCGTAATGTCTGAAGGATTTTAATGCAGAGCTTTTCTTCTTTCTCCATCAGCTTCTTCGTGTGATTAATCAACCTTAAAGTAAAATATTAAACCTTAAAGAGCATCGCACGTTGTTACTAAGCCAGGCTAAAATTTCTTCATGCAAAAACTACTCATCATTATATTTTTCCTTGAGGAAAGGAAATAAAAGTAGGCAAAAAGAAATCATAATTAAAAAGGAAATGGGGTTTTCAAGGTACTGTGAGTTTTTTATTACAAGTTGTGCATCTTCTTGCCCATACAGAGGCAGAATTCTACACCTACTTTTTCTGAATGCTTCCAGATGAACATTGTGCTTCTTACAAACTTTTAAAGCTACAACCTTTGTACACCTTCCAACCTTAATAGTGGCTATCGTAAATTATACAGTGAGCAAATTTATTTTACAATGAGCCAAACGGGTTCCAAAAGGATCTCCAAAGCACTCCTAAAAACTTCACATGGAAACATTAAAAAATGTAGTTATTTGGCTGGAAGCACAGCCATTGTTTGCACTCACACAACTTCATGAGACTGTCTGAAGTCAGAAAGCAAGGTGCATGTTTGCCTCTAGCTAAAATTGTGTCAAGAGTTTGGGTTTTAGTATCCTTAAGCCGATGCCAGAAGAAGCCTTTTTATGCCTGCACAGCGCAAGACTTTGCATAGCTGCTGTGAAAACAGAAGAAAGGAGGAAATCTAAAGGCCATGGACAGGTTTCTTTTCTTCAATACCAGTGTTGGCTTATGGTTAATAGAACAGCATTTGAATGAAAGTGTACGATGAACACACAGCAAAGGCACCGTGGCCACCAATTCACATAGACACATTACTGGTCATAAAGCACAAGCAGTCACCCAAAATAGGGTTGAGAGGGACAAAATGGCATCATCTAAATCTCTATCTTGTAACACAGTGTAACTGATTATATTTAAAGCACTGCTAACTTTGTGTGCTAAACGCATCTTGGACTCAATAGAAACACCATGCAGACTTTCCCATTGTCATGTTAATCAAATTAATGAATTATGAGTACAAAAATATACAGATTTCAGGTCTGTGGTACTAACAATGTTTTTTGAAGTTACATATTTACATCAGGGCTCTTACATTGCTCTGCAAAACATCCCTTGCTGCGCAAGTTAATTAAATACAACAAACAGAAACACGCTTATTGCATTATATGGGCCACACTCAGCAGAACTCGATTTGATACTGACTTTGAACAGGAATTTGAGCACAGGGAATGAGATGGAACAAGCTCCAAATTGACTTCACTTTTCCAAACATATGAAGTATATTGTTACAGTGCTACCTTGGCAGAATATGCAAAAAGCCAAAGAACCAGGAGAGCTTCCAAATGCGTCAATTTCCCCCACATTAAGTCAGTTGAAATTAAAGTTTCTCAAGGGTAGTGAGGGCAACTCACTCGAGGATTAATGAAAAGTATCAAACAACTCTATTCCAATGCACAAACTGCAAATACAGCATCTCATAATTCAGGATCAGGTGGGGTGCCAGTGAAATGTATCTTAAAAAGAGCCACTGCAGTTTAAAATGAAAAGCAAATGATTTATTTGCTTCATAAAAAAATCAAAACAAAAAATAGACTTCTCCATTATGAAATCCTGCAATTCTACCATGGAAAGTCTAAGTTTCTGCTGACAGTTTGGAGAAACTTAATAGCAAAAGTAGTCCATTAAGAAAACAGAAGTAGGTTGTTCCTGTCAGAATTTTAACAAGCTACTAACATTCAATTTCTAGGCAGACAAGGCAAGCAATGCTCTCTCTCTGCACCTCTCCATACTTCTAAATCTCTGAAAAACATAAAACATGCAGCAAAAGACCTCAATTTAAGCTTTCGATTTGAACTCAGACTCCTACATGCTTAAGTCACTACTGAAAATTAGAGGGGAGTGCAGTTGAAAAGTTTAACTTCCTGTCATCTTTTCCAAAGAAGCAAATAGGCCTCTCCTTATACCACTTACTTGGACATGAAAGCACCGCATCTTATTCTGGCATCGCTCCCTTCAGGAAAAAGAAGCTCTGGACTGTGCAGCACATCAACCAGCACCGAGAATTCAGCCTGCATCATGGGGGTGAACTGCTGCTCCAAGGAGGACACTACATCCTAGGAAATAAAGATTAGTATAATTTACAACTAAAGCCAGCCAAGAAAACTAGAAGAACATTGCTGTGGAGCTGCACAATATTATGGGCTATTTGACCCAGCACTTCTTAAGCCATGCTACAGAAAAGCAATCTCCTTCTCCATGGCTGCTCCTCAAGCTGGATGAGCAGGGGAAGGTGCCCATTACTATCCATTTTACTCTTTTCTATTTCTCCACTGCAATAATGGCTCCAAAACACTCAGGGACATTCAGAATGAGAGAAGGGCCATGAAGATGATCAGAGAGCTGGAGCACCTCCCCTAAGGAACAGGCTGAGAGAACTGAGGCTGTTCAGTCTGGAGAACAGAAGGCTCCAGGGGGCCCCTACAGCCGCCTCCCAGTACCTAAAGGGGACCTACAGGAAAGCTGAGGTAGGACTTTTTTTAAGGAATATAAAGGGACATATATATAAGGAATATATTTTTATAGTGACAGGATGAATCAAAATGGCTTTAAACTGGAAGAGGGTTGATTTAGACTAGATATGAGGAAGAAATTCTTTAAGGTTGGTGAGACACTGGAACAGGTTGCTCAGGGAGGCTGTGGATGCCTCCTCCCTGAAAGCATTCAAGTCCAGGCTGGATGGAGCTTTAAGCAAGCTGGTCCAGAGCGAGGTGTCACTGCCTATAGCAGGGGGTTAGAACTAGGTGAACTTAAACCTTCCTTTCAACCCAAACTGCTCTATGATTGTTTCTATGATGGTGTGCTGGAAATGCACTGCATTCTGTATGCATGATGTAAGCATATCACCTAAAATGTTGCTTCCTGAGTATGTAGGTCCCCTCTATTTATTTGAGTCCTGCTGGTTTTCGTAAACACCTGATGCCATTTAACCACTACGTGCACAAGATGATCTCCATGTTTTAAGTAATCTCTAGTGAAAGAAACCTGACATAATGGCTCCTATAAACCAGAGGACCTCCCTCCATATCCCCAAAAGAACATGCGACTGTCACCAGGGCATAAAGGAGATCCTTCTCTGTGGATCACTTTAGGGAACAAAAACAAACCTCCAATCCCTCTTGACTGACTTTTGTATGAGCTGAATTCAGACCAGGGATCAAAATCCCTCAGTGTTGACTATACTTTGAACAGGAACCAAGCAGGAGCTGAGCCCTCTACTTCCACAACCAAGACGTTAAAGGTTTACTGTATTCCAACAACACTAAAATGGCAATGAGTCTCTCTGTGGTGTTTTCTACAGCTGACACATCACAGATAAATGCACAGCTATGACCATTTGCTATTTTGTACCTGTAGTTTTTCTATTATGTTCCTGTAATCCCAGGCAGGCCCACCAAGAGCTTCTTTAAAACGTGGTCCGCTGCGGGCTGACATTCTCCACCCCATGGCTGCCCTCTGCACCATGTTAGAGTGACTCTTCATGAACAAGGTGTTGACCTGGCTGTCCAAATCCACTGGAATCGCAATGCCACGGTTCTTAGCTGTAAGAGAAAGAAAGAAGAAATCCAGAGTGAAAAAAAAATTCACCGTTTCCTGCAAACCATGGCATGCAAAATCCTGATAGTCTAGAAGCTGGGAGTTGCTGAGAGTGGGAATTCACTTCAGTAAGTTTTAAAAATAAGGATCAGAACCAAAGCTGGTAGAAATCAGCTGCTATCTAGTTAAAGACAAAGAGCTGAACCACTTAAAATAAGCTGCAAATGGTTTCCAGTATAAAGAGATTTTATTTTTTTTTACCAACTCAAAAAAAAAACAACCCACAAATCAGATCCAGAGATACTAATAAGAGTAACAAAAAGAACACACAGCAAAGCTATTTTTTTCTGTATTCACGAGTATATTCAAGAGGTTTCTTTCCAGCAGACATCCACACCAGCTTGCTAATTTATCCCAACTGCTGTTTGTTGCTTTCCTGACTACTTTTTTTTTTCAAAGACCTTGAGAAACCAAGTGTATACAAATTAAATTTGAAAGACCTGCTCTTCTTTTCTCTTCATTCAATTTCCTATACGAACAGAGTTGTTAAGTCATGAGATTGGTGGACACCACTGCAATATAACTGATAAGCAGACACAATTGGCAAATGCAGATCAATAATTTGATTTATTTTTTTAGGCTTTGGTGTAAGGTGGGAAGTGATAAAGGAGAGAATAACCAGGGTGAAAAAAAACAACTGGGGGAAACCTTGCTTCAATTTTTACAGAGCATCCACTGTTGAAATCCCACTGCATATGAGCTGTCATTTGAAAAGGCAGTCCAAAAGACAATGCTAGGAGGTAGCTCCCTATCCTTTCTGAATATGTTTGCATTAGCTGTATCTCTTTATTTCACTAGAGATCAGACTGATGTTCTTCTAAGGCTCGGCGTGAGTCGTCTGAAATTCAACAAACAAACAAGCGATTGATGCAGCTATACTTCAGTTTGAAAGATTAGGTCACATTTAAATCATTAGGTTTTATATTCTATGTCATTTCATTTAATTTCCATGGCACAGTTTATGCTTACTAAAAACTGAGAAATAGTCCCAGCCCATTTGTGGTTCTTTACCATAAGCTGGCAGCAACTAATTTATTTTCTCCCTTATTAAAATGAGGTGGGTTTTTTAAAGCATTGGCCCACATTAAAGTTCTGTACAACATGTCATTTCTCTGAGGCATTTCCCCCCTTCTGCACTAACACGCATGCTTTGCACAGAAGAGGAAGGCATCAAAAACATCCCACCTCTCCCTCCCATTTCCTAAGACATATACAACTTCAGGTCCTGAACTTGTGATGTCAGCAGATGCCCTTCTTTCCTACACAGACTGTACATCTAACCCAACAGGAGTACTTGAAAGCACAAAGTTATGCACAGAGCTCTGATGAATGAAGGCTCGTGTCTTGCCAAGCGCAGTGAGTCACGGATCCCAGGCAAAAACTTTCTCTTCCTCTAAACATTATACTGTAATGGCAGCATTTATAATAAACCTAAAAGTGGATGTAACACCTCAACCCTCAGCTTCAGTGACTATAGCAAATGTGCTGTCACGTGCATCCTCATTCCCTCTTATCAGCGCACCCTACTCTCTTTCCCTTGGCTTCCAAAAGGGTGTAATTCTGTGGTAGGACCAGGGCCTCTACCTGCTAATTAGGCTATATATATATGTATATATTTAACTATATAAATAGTCTGCAGTAGGAAATTAAATGAATTTTTGCTTAGGTCAAGATAGGAAGACATTTCCCAATAGCCATATGCAAATCATCATCACCAGAAGTACGGCAGTTTCAACATCGGCTATTGACTTTTCATTCCCACTGTCCATTTGTTTTGAAGGCAAGGTTCTTGATTACCATGAGGAAAATGCTACGTATGGCTGGTCATTACTTCTAATGACTGTTTTTCCATGTTACTTGCATGGGTTATTTTTCAAAACACATTTGTCCTGTTGCCGCTTACGTTATTAAAGAAGTCCATTACAGTTCTGCCTGCGTGGTTAGGGTGCTGTTGCCTATTAATCCAATTTATTGTGTCCTAATGTCAATCACTAGAATGTTATCGGACAATGCACACTTCTCAGTTAAGCAATATGTATGCAGAATTCTGATACATACAAGAATAAATTTAGCAATGGGGAGCGCACTGTTCAGAGGAATACCCAGACTTCTGCAGTCCTACAGATGCCATTTGAAGTTAACAGCTTCCATCACTGTCTGAGCTGCAGTCAAGGACTACAACTGTTCAAAGTGTTGCAGCTAATTAAAAGTATCACAAAGAAAACCAGAGAGAGAGAAAAAAAATTCCTTTGTTTCAAACAGTTCTCATATGTATAATTCCATTTGTAATTAAGATCTGTATTAGTTGTCAAAGGGCATCGTTGAAGTCTAAGCTGTAAACAAAGCCTTTGTCTTCTTATTTCTTTGCAGCTTGTAGAAAGTTTATCTTTCATTTGTTTCACATTTCATTATTTAAAACAACATGAAACATATTTTTACATTTTGGAAAGCTGATGAACAAATGTGAGCATAAATATTTATTTTTAATTTAGGTGTTGTAGGCTGCTTTCCTCTTCAAAATGTGTCAATCTCCCTTAAAGCATGAACATAAAATATTTAAAAGCATGTTTATTTTTGTTCCACTTAGAAATACTTTTGGACAGCACTCAAACTTGCAAAGTAGGGTTAGAGATGGTAGAAAAAGGAATGAGGAGGGGGTAAAATTCTGTCCTTCATTTGACTGTTGAAGTTAGGAAAAAAGCATGCTTCTTATCCGTATGTAAACTGGTACCATATGTATCTAGCAGGATACTTACCATGTTGGACTAGCACGTATCTTCAGCTCGGGCAAAAATCTGCCTTGCAGTGTAGGTCAGAGTGCCTGCTTACATACTACATCAGTCCCAGCTAGGGCACTCTACACAGGGCTAGTCACACTCTTGAATATACTATGCTGTTTTACCAATGCCAGAATAGCTGTGATTTGCTGACAGTCGCTCCCAAGACTAGTGACAATAACTGCACTTGAGCCAACACAGAGAACAAATGGCACCTGCAGAAATGATAAGTAGCAGCATTCCAAATTCACCTAGGCCATAGCAATATGTTCTGTTCCATGCTGGGTGGTTGTGGGCATATTCAGTGCCCCATCAGCTTTGCCTCTCCTTTCCTGTTTTAACTAACTTTTTTCAAAGTAGTGTGAGATGGGGACCCAAAAGAAAAAGGGAACACTGATGATGAGAATCCAGCAGCTTAATTCAGTACTCTCTCTACAAGCAAGCTGGGATTCACAGAATTCCCAACAGCATACTCCAGCGGCTGAGAGAAGGGCTGAAATAGGCTGAACACGACGTATTTTGCTAAGGTACCTGCACGTACATGTCTTCACAGAATCACAAAACATGGAATCCTTACTGCTATCTTTTCACTATGCTGTCTGCCTGAGAGGATTGACTGAATACTATTTAATACTAATATTTAATACTAAGGATTTCCAGGAAGTATTCCTAACCTGAAATTTTCTTTGGAAAACTATTCTTCAGAGTAATATATCTTGCCATATAGAGGCTTCTAATTTTCCTTGATATTCCCACCTTCTGCTTTCAAATTTTAGATTTTGCTCCATTAGCTTTGAAAGTATTACAAAATAATACAGTATTTAATAGCTCCTCAGTATTTAGTGCACATTGTGCTAGGTAAAGCAATCCCTAATGCGGGTTTTGGGACTCACTCACCAGGGTTTCACTGCCTTAGAATTCCTCAAGGAGGAGTGGGACATAGAATCTGGGTCACAAAACCACCACGGCTGTTCCTAGCTGTGAGTCCCTTACTCTCCTTGCATCTTACACCCCTATTGTACTTGCAGACAGCTATCTCATGTTCTGCCATCTTCCCCAGTTGTCACTTAACAGAGAGATGCATATTTAGTTCAATTAATGTGGCTCCATAAATCAGTCCCTGCAGCTCCTTAATCATTTACTGACTGCTTAACAAATGCATTTGGATGGAGAGACACTAATGCTAGCAACAGTGTGACTTTGTAAGGAAAATAAAAGCTTTGTGTAGACAAGACACAAACCTGTCAGTCTTGCACCCATCTACATTAAAATATTTATCAGCCTGTAAAAAGATCATCATTGAATTTTTCTTGCAATTAGGGAAACACAAACAGTTAAAATAGAATAAAATATGTGTTTCTTCTGAAACGTACTCTTCTTGCTGTCAAAAAAGTAACAACGGGATAATTATCTTATTTGAACTAAAAACTGAAAGTGAAGGTCTAGCTTTTATAAAATGGAAAACTGAAATAGGAAGAAGAACGAAGTATTTTCAAGGCTAAAAAAACTGTTTAAGGGAAGTTCATCGGCATGGACATTAAATCAGGTGCAGAAATTTCTCAGAAGCAAGAAACCATATTCTAGATTTTATGTGTAGTGTTTCCTATCTGTGATCCGACAGGGAAATTGGAAGGGTTGTTAGAGCACATATAAGCATGGTCAAGAAGCATCACAGCAAGTTAATTTTTTTTTACCCCATCCTTAATGGGGTAACAGAGAACTGAAAATGGAGAATAAACGTTAACTAGAAAGAACTTAAGCAGTCCTTCAGACCATTTGTTCTCTTGTTAAAGACAACTCATGTTTTTAATCTCTTTTCAAAATGTAATAAGCTCCATATAAAACAAAGCTGCATTTTATGCCATCTCTCCTCCTATTTTCTCTTGTTTTCACACATTTTCACACACAACCTTCCAAAGTTAGTTCCAAACCTCTCACCTATCATCTAACTTAATTTAGGTTACTTACAGCTTCACATATTTTAAATCCCATCAGTTTCGTATCAGCACTGTCCTTTAGCTTAATTGTCTCTTCTTTACCACTGCTGATCTTCCTAAGTACTAACAATACAAGCCTTTATTTTGCAAGGGAAAATACACGGAACTCTCATAAAGTCTCCTCTTGTCACACAGTTCTCCATTGCCCTGCTTATCACAATAATGTCCTGTATCTGTACCTGTCAGAGTTCTGAACTTCTGAAAAAGTATTCTTACAAAATCTGCCTCCTGTTTTGTAGGATTTTCCATTTGCTTTTCCAGCACAAAATCCTGGAGTTATGACCTGATAGTGAGTCATGTGATTTGGCTTGCTAATAGATTTTTTAAAAGGTCTGCCAAGAGAAATAGCCAGACAAAATGTGAGTTACTGTCTGCTACTGTTTAGTCACCCAGAAATTCTAATTATTTCATTATTGGTGGTAATATAGCAGTCATGCAAATGCTACTTAAAATATCCTTTACATGCATGCAGTGTCAAAGGGAAGATGCAATTTGGAGAAAAAAAAAAAGGATAAAGGATGAACACTACAAGAGTACAACACAGCATGTAGCTCAATACACTGAGGTGCTTCAACCTTGTAAAAACACATAAACAAGGACGAAGGTCTAAGAGTCACTACTTAATGAAGAGGCAAGGGCAGCCGGAGGGCCTGAAAGACTGGTCAGCCCTGGAAGAAAGAACCTGCTCCCATACTGTTTAAGATATAGTCAAGATTTTTAGTAGTGAAGACAGGTGATATTCCTTGGTATTACCATCTGGAAACAGCAATCCTTTTGGCCTCAGTCTTGAAAAGTTTATAATATTTAGGAAGTAAAAGTCCTTTGATAATGAATTCACTTGAAACAAAATAAACTGTTGGTCTTCTTAGCTCCTCTGTTCTCACAAGGATCGGGGACCTTCTGAACAATTTTCATTCATAGCTTCACCTTGTTGTCAAAACAGCCATTTTAAATCATTCATTTTTCGACTGTATTTTCAAGCAAAAGATCAGTGCTTTGTGACAACATAAAAATGCAGAAGTGATTAATTTATAAAGTATTAATTTTGTTAAAGTGATTATCAGCTTCAGAAATTCACATGAACAAGAACTATTACTACATATTATTTTGCAATTATTTTAACTCATGCCAGTGTAAGCAACTGTTTTCTATGCAATAAAAATTCAAGTGTATTGGTATCTTTGCATTCCAAATCCCTTGGAGTCAACAGGAGGGTCTGCTGAAAAACGCAAGCAAGCCTGTATACCTCCTGCTGAACAGGAGGCAGGGAACTGCCTGGAAACAAATATGCAAGTGAAGCTTGAAAAGCTTATGAAGTTTTTCCCTAGTGGTTAGGTGGAGTAGAAGTACCAAGGTTATAAGAAATTAGCTTCTGCAACATATCCTCTTCTTGACCTGAAAGATAATGTACACTCTTACAGTGCTCCGAAGAAGACAGATCTTAAACTCCTAAGGCAGTATTTATATCTACCTGCCAGCAATGTAACTAGTAAGCACTGAGCAGAATGTACATTGCTTAAACTTGCTCTGAAATGGGTCTTTTAAAAGTGCATTATTATATGGATCTTTGATATCTTGGGAAATCTATGTATGATCTCTCCTCCTGCTGAGATTCATTTCTAAATCCAGGGCTACTACCGAAAAAAAAATTTTAAATCATGTTTGTTCTTTCAACTCTATACTGCATTTATTGTCCATCAAAAGTCTTTGGTCTCTGCTGTAAATCTGTCCAGTACTCTATCTCTCTGAAATGGGAAAAAATCTTTCTAGAGTGTTTTTTTTAAACCCTGCTGTGAAACATGAAGGCCCTGACATTAAAGCTGTCAGACTCTCAAGTTTAAAAAGAAAAGAAAAAAAGAAAGAAGGAAAGAAAGAAAGGAAAAGAAAAAGAATGAAAAGAAGCAGAAGAGTGCTTGAGTGTGCGTAGCCAAAGTTTCAAAATCCAAACCTAGTCCAAATACACAGCAGAAAAAAATAAAGGGAAAGGCTCGCTTATTTTTATTCTGGAAGAAACCTACGCCTTCTCAAAAAGCTCCATTTTTGTGCTAGGTGAACACTCTAGATGAGAAAACTCAGTACACAGAGTAATTACAAGGGCCTTGATTTTAAAAGCCTTCAGTACCACCAACTGAGGTAGTTTTTCCAAAACTTTCAGTAGAGCTGAACAGGCCTACTCGATTAGAAAAGGCACGCCGTGTTTGGCACTGTGCCTGAAAATGCTGAGTATCACACAAGGCTAAAATCTCATCTAGCTAGCAAAACTTTTATAGAAGTGTGCTTGTTAAAATACTCCATTTTCTACTTTGCCTCTACCTTGCTCTTTTGGGAAATTCCCCTCAACAGCTGCTTTCTACTGCCTTTCAATAGTGACATAATAAAATGCCAAATAAAAAGAAAATTGTGGTAATTTGCTAATAAGATACAATCGTACAGTGTTCACTATTGGTATCAGTAATGAATCCCAAAGTGGTTATAATACAGACAAGGAAATCAACAAACTGCACACTATAGTGTGCTTTCGGGGGCCAGCTCCATGGCTGCCAGACCTATGGCACACCAATGTCACTCACAGGATCCCAGTCCTACTGCTGCTGCTGCTGGTAGCATGAAACTCATAGAGGAGGACATAAGGTGAGGCCCTTCAGTGGTAGCTCAGCTGTACTTCCACATCTGAGAACGCCCAAGACATAGGAGGGATCCCTTGAGCATGAAGACAGAGAAGCATGAAGGCTGGACGGCACAAAGGCCATAAACAAGAGCAAACCAACCAACCAACCAACCAACCCAATCGTAGACCACTTCCGTCAAGGTGATTCACATTTTTCCCCCATCTGGATGATATGGGTACAAATTCAGGTTGGCTGTTTCAGCACTAGGCTCAGGTGCCTCTATGTACCCTTTTGTCTGTGACCTCTCTGAGCTAAAATTTGTATTTAAGGTTTAGTTCCACAGAAACGTAGACATGGAGCTGTCTACAAGCATCCATAGGGTATAGCTGGTCTCAAAAACTCTTGTCTGTCTTACTTTCTTCCCTCTTTTCTCAGACTCCCAAAGACACTAATTTACTGATGACTCCTCCCAGAACTGCCAGAGGAGAGCAAAGAAGCGAGTGTTAAACACACAAAGGCTAGAGCTTTACCTTTAACTGTGGTAGCTATGAGATAAAGGAAATAAAATGTCTCCAGTTTTCCAAGTTCTCTTGCCAGATAGATCCATAATCAAATCATTTTCATGACAAACGAAACAACAGAAGGTTGCTAAGTTTTTAGGTAACTGCTGTTCTCACTCAGGCAAAAAGTTAATGAGGTATTTTGACTAAAATGTTAAATAATGCCCCTATCTTAAAATCTAAATTTAGAGTTGATCATTGCAATGCCACAGATGATGCAGATGGTCATGGGACCCTTCCACATTGCTTTATCATTATTTATTAAAACTTCTTAAAAGTTGCATCAACTGTAACATTTAGCCAACTACACGATGCTATAACAAAGAAGTAAAACAGAAACACAAACATTCAACCTCAAGTAAGTCAGATCTTAAAACACAGAGAACAACAATGAAGGCAGAACTTGGCACCTACCCACTTCAGCCAAAGTTTTGATACATGACTCCACTGAGGCTTTCTGAGTTGGGTTTGGCCAGGTACAGTTGTAAATTCTAAAAGCAGACTGCAGTAGCTGAATAAAAACAGGCTGATGTGTCTAAAAACAAAAAGATAAACATGGAAGTTTATACTTTAGAATGTCCTCACGACTGTCCTAAGGTTTGACACAATATAAATCTCACACATGGGCTTCTTAGCTTTTACAATTCACCTACGGACCAATTACATTTGCTTTCTTCCTCAGGACAGGAGGGAATGCAAACCAATTGTGCACCCCTACAAAAGGCCAAAGCATGTAATTTGCTATCAGATCACCACTGATATCAAGCAGAAGCAGAAGGATTGAGGAGTCTTCCTGGCTCTCTGGTATACGTTCCTTATGTCCCAGGACATAGCATTTTTCTCATATAAGCAACCTTTCTTCTGCAAAGATACATCATCCACTGAATCCAAAAGAGCCAGCATTGAGTTGTCTGCTTGTCAGAGGTGTAAGGGGTAAAAATGAAAAGTAAGTATTTAAAGTATTTAAAAAACTAAGCTGCTAGCCAGTGACATGAGAAGAGTCAGAGAAGTTAGAGGAGGATACAAAGTTACAGAAGGAATCTCATTAATGGACTAAATTACATATTGGTCTGTCTCTCTTTTTCATACCTGGAGGCTGGTGCTGTTATCTGAAAACGGAGAATTGAAGAAGCCACTCACAATGCTCATTACAGGCTCAGTGACATATTTCTCCAGAGATGTGTCTGCGTGTTTACGATCCGTGGTTGTGTTACAAACCTACAGGACAGGAGGAGGAAACAATGAGATTTAGAACTTTAACTAAGCAAACTATGTTGCTTAGTATTTATTACAACCCATGTAATAATATTTATTCTTAGTACAGATTTTATAGAAAATCGATCAGAGATAAGTATCTTATGAGTTTGAGATGTATTCATTATAGCTTATCTCTCTTCTCGAAGATCACACTGTACTCACTGTACTTTAAATCTCATTCTCTTCTGAACTAGTTATTTCTGGTTGGCTGTCTGTTCTTTCTATGAAAAAAAAGATTCCCCTAAATCAGCACACTGCACACCACCTACATATTTAGACAGATTCAAGAAGAAAATGAAGAGTGCCTTCTGTCATGGAGGTAAGTTGGAAGAGGCTTCAGAGACAGATGAAACAAACACACTACATTGGATAGATTTCATGTAATGCTTATCTTCTTGCCACATTCAATACAAATGAGTGGCAAAGGTGAAGCTCATATGTAGAAAATAAATGTTTAAAAAAGAGGGAAAGAAAATAGCACACACAATACACAGCCTTCCAAATCTTAAGCAGACAACATTAATTAAGAAAGCCACAAGAGGAAAATAGAAAAGACAAGCAAAAAACAATGGAAGAAGAGAATGGATAGCACTGAGACAATTTTGGAGAACAGAAAGATGATTAAATAGTAGGAGGATATGGGCAGATTTGTAGAAGTGATTCTTAAAGACACTCTTTGGTACAATATTAAAAGTTTGCTGCTGCATAAAGAGGTCAAGTTTAAAGAAAGGAAAACATTGCTGGGATGGTATATACACGCTTAAGTATTTCTTCTGCTTGTTGTTTTTTTTTCCCCCTCAACATTTGTAAACATCTATACAAGGTTAATTATACTTTGCATATGTCAGTGGAAACTGTACTAAAAGGAGTCTTAAAAGGAGTCTACAAGTTGGAGTGCGAAAGGCAGGACTGGACAAACAAGGCATATAGATCATACTCATCCAACCTCTTCATTAGCCTTCAAATAAACAGTTCTAGTCAAGTTAAAAAATAAATGAAAGGCAAAATTGTTCTTTTTCACTTATGCAAGCCACAGACTTCCATAATGTTCTAGAGAATCTATGCATGAACAGAATTTATTGTGTTTACAGACATCTGGGTAACCTTCAAACTACCACCTGAGCTTTTAACACATAATCATGAATCTGCACAGTACATACTTATCATTACATCACCTTATGGATGGGGAACCGAAGTCCAGAGAAGAGGAGTGAATTGCTTAAGGTCACAGAGAAAAGTGGGTGGCAGAACTACAGACATAATACGCAGCACCTGAATCTCACACAGGGCAAATACGCCCTCTAATTACGCTGTGCCACCGTGACACTTGGACACTATAGGACAGCAATTTCACCAGCAGCACTTTAAGGAAGGTTACTGACATGACATCTGAAAGCACCCATGTTCAGTGCAAGATACGGCTTATGGGAACACAAAAGCAGTGTCATACGACAGGCAGAGAAATAACCAAAGAGAACTTGAGAGCTGCAAGAATTAGGCACCTGGAGGAGCTTTGCTTGTCTGCTTTTCTAAAACGTGTCAGAAAAACAAGTCATGCCTCCATGTAGTGCAATCTTATCCCTTCAAGAAAGGAAAGATTTTGGTCAGAGAACCAACAGTGGCTAAAATGGAACAGCAAGCATTTCAGCCCCCCAATTTGGGAAGAGTATGATACCTCCTCTTCCATGGTCCTTATGGAGATATCATATTGAGATACATAATCAAAACTTAGTTGGGAAAAAATAAATATATATATCGTAGAACTGAAAACTTCTTGATGATATTCTGCTTTTAATTAATCTGCATGGCAGTTCTGACTGGAACCAGCAGCTCTGAGGCTGAGAAATTGTTACCCCACTGGGAAGACAGTGAGCTGTGCAGCACCAGCACGACAAATTTAGAAATCACCAAACCTAAATTCCTAAATGCTGTTAGATTTTCCCTTGTCTAGAAGTGAATAAGTGTGGCAGAACCATATGCGGGGATACCGCTCTGCTTCGACACAGGTCTGAAAAATTCCCCTCTCGGAAGGACTTTGGAAATCCTCTCATCTGCTCTTATCCCTCTGCCCTTTTGGGGACCAAAAGACATTTCCCAGTGGAAGAAGAAACCTGAAATGCATGAAATGGAGATGAAGATTGAGAAAGCGGTGTTTAAAAGCCTCTTAAGAGACTTTGGGACCAAAACTCACATGAACAATATTTCAAAAATTCTGCAAAAGAAAGTCACGATGACTTCACAGCTGTCAGATCTCAACTCTGATTTTAATCCTGCTCAGAATACAGCTGCTGACTTACAGAAAGAGCCACCTGTGGAAAAGGGAAGCCTTTCCTGGAGCTGCACCCACCCGCTCAGTGATGCGCTCTCAGTCATACACAGGAGAAAGTAGGTTGGCAGAAACTGCAGAAAAAGGTGTCTTTGAAAGAGCAATTGCTTTTGGCAAATGGAATTTAATACACGCATCTGCCGACTGCCTGTTTTGCAAGGTATCACAGTGCTGAAAAAGAATGACAGTTGAGGACTAAATATTTCCTTCTTTGGTCTAGCAACAGATACAAAAAATGGTTTGTTTTTTTTCTTTTTCCTATTTTTCAGGTTGAAGGAATTCAACCTGAGGATAACACTCTCCATCTTTCACCTTAGTGCTCTCTAATGACAGACTCAGACTCAAAGCTCACAAACTCACCCACTGACAGCCATTTGTAGCAGCTAAAAGGAAAGCATTTCCCCTTCCCCCACGCAAAAGCATCTCTTTCAGCTCACTGCAACACAGAGGATCAAAGGGCTCTTTTTCTAAATGCTTTGAAAGGTATTGTAACATCTTTCATGAAGCTGACAGCATTCTAACAGTCCTGATAGCTACATAAAGCTGATGTATTTATAACTCAGAGGCTCTGCCTGGGACCCAGAAAACCAAATACACTCGATAACATAGAAGATACAGCTACCCATGGGGTCTGGCAGAAGAGCAGAACATGCCAGAGCACTTTGGAAATGTTCTTTTACTTCTTTTAGCTGATAACCTTAATAAAAAGGACTAATTAGGCACTTGGCCTAAGGACTTTGCAGGAGAGCAAAATAAAACTGTATTTTGCCATTTGGAGAAAACAGCACACGCACAAAATACAGCATTAATAATACACTCAATTTTCACCTCTGAAGAACTGGTGTCAAGTTTGTCCTATTAGCAGAATATGTGAAAACAAGCTCAAGGCTTACTAGCATCAGGATAATTTCAAATCACCTGGCAGCATGTCTCTAGGCTCACAAAGAGAACAGTGGGCAGAGTCCCCTTTCTGAATACACCAGCTTTAAGCCAATGAGCAAGGAAAACTGATCATGCCAAACAGCTGGGGAGGAGAGTCTGCTCAGAAGGTAAGTACCCTGATATATCAGGTAAGAGCAACCCAGAAAAGGATTTAAGCAAGAGAAAGTACTTCTTGGGGGGAAAACAGCAAGGTTAAAAACAGAATTGCCCTCCAAGAAGGTTCCCGATCTTAATTTTCAAATGAAGCTGGTATGTCCAGAAGGGCTTTTCAGCCAAGCAACAAGGCTAACGGCAAGAAAACTGAATTTGTAGAGGTCTCACTACTGCTGAAAACATCTACCATCAAAAAAGAGCACAAATATTCCTATGTTAACCCATGCCCCGAAAAAGGCAAAACCAAAAACATTTGTAAGTTTTCTGTTTCACAGAAAAATGAACAGGTCCCTGTGCCTATCACAGCACTAGTCTCTGCACTCATTCTTCCTTTGGCCATAAATCATTGTGACTATGAGAGTATGGTATTTTCTCCCAATAGGTTTCAAAGAAATGATTTTATGGCACACTATTACTTTGGTGTAAATGTTTGCTGCAGGACCTAATTGAGATTCTTTTTCCTTTTCTTCTCTAATTTCAACAAAATGAAGGATGCAAGAACTGAGAACCTGATGGATTATGAAATGTAATGGACCACAGACAGGGAAAGGATAGACATGCACTATGACAACATGCTCTATAATACTTCCAAAATACTGTCTGGCAGTCAAATACTGGCCAGCAGCACACACAAAAAAAAAACCCTGTTTCTACTTCTTGAAAAAGAGCAACTCTGCTAACAGACATGGATATCAGGCTCTTGCAAGAAAAATTACCTGCTTGAAAAAGTATATGTATTGCTTGATTTTTGTGTAGTCCTGTGTGGAGCCTGGAGTTGGACTTTGGATATTATACTATGCTGTGATTCTAGAGAATGGAACGCCTACACTACCAACTAAGTCCCATCACCTTGAAGTTGATAGCTTATACACTAATTGGTATTCTGAAAAAGTAGAGCTCTACACCTGCCTTTTGCAGCAGTGAGAATGTAGTGACAGCAGAATAAAAGACCAAAAAAAAAGGTCAAGGTCAAATAAGAGGAGACAAAGAATTTATTAATCCTTGATCCTCACTGCACCAACAGCAAACCAAGGAGATTACAGAAGTGGCTGTTTGTTTGTTTGTTTGTTTGTTCTAATTACCACCATAATGACAATTAATGACAATTAATGCACACTCCCAGTAGAAGGACAGAACGTTTTCAACCCTGTTTCTTGTGTGTCAAACCCACACATCCAGTTTATTTTTCTGGAAGTAAAGAGAAAGGGACATGGGTTCCAAGGTGCCCTTTTAGACAAAGAAGACTATTAGCAATTAGCAGGTTAAATGATGATAAACAAAATACAATCGAAATGATGATCTGTTAAAGATATTTATATTCAACTTTGAAAAAACACTGGATAAAATAAATGAAATTCACAAAAAGTTCAGTTGTTACCCCTGACTATACTGCAGTATTTGATACCTCATGAAACTTACCCTTGCCATATCAACAAGGAAGTTCTCAAATAACTTCCAAATGTGGTTACTGGCATAGATTTCTTTCATTTCCACCTCAGTGTCCACGTAACAGTGGTTAACAAAATTAACATAGGCAATTTTCACCTGCAGGATGAGCAAATACAGAAACAATATGAAACTGAACAACAGAAGCCATGAACATTCTGTTTTCTATATGTAAGAATACTGAAGGAATGAGACCATCCTTCCAATTCTAAGAAATAGCAATAACAATAATATTGCATGTTTGCTTCTAAAGATTTAAGAGATAAGTGTGGCAACAAACACATTAATGTCCTTACTGAAAGACCACGTTAAGAAAAATAGGGATGTTCTGCAAAAACTCTAATACCAATCCCCCATAAAGCAATAATAAAATTATTAATTTAATAGTTAATAACTGATATTAAAATGAAATTCAGACTACAAAGGCCTGGCTAAAAAATCAGTAACTGTCAAAATGGAAGACACCCATGTATTAATCAGCTGATCCTTGAGGGCTGATGCCTTGTGACAGGACTGCCAAATACCAAAAACGGTCTTTTACAGAGATGAGAATGCAATCCTTATTTTATGACAGCCCTATGCAGTGCTGATATTCAGAGTAGGTATAACTCAGACTTAAATGGAGGAGAAGGCTTTTGCAGCGCTGTAACTACAGCCACAGCAGTGCAGGACTTAACAAGAGGATTGCATTTTCACTCCTGTATTAAAAACTTGCACCAGTGCATTATAAAAATGGATATCCAGTGACTGAAATGTATGTATTAAATACAAACTTTGTCATGGTCAAAGGAGAAGAGATGGTCGCAGTTTAAAGAAGTCGGGAGAAAATTCTTAGATGTGACAGACTTTTAGGTTTCATTTGTTTGGGCTTTTTTAATTAGCAGCAGTTAACATCAATGTTAGGATGAACTATTAGAGGCAAAGCAAACATTCTGCTTCATGAGAAAAGAATCAGTTGATCACAAGTTGACTTTCTCATGGGACAGAGGAATTATGTACTTCAGCGAGGTCTAGCTGTGTTGATACAAAACCCGAGCTTCCAACAGACAGCCTGTAGAAATCCTTCTGACCAGTATACAGGGCCAGAACAAGCTCCTGCAGAGACCGTAAGAAGATTTATTTTGAGCGCATCAAATTTGGTGCAAGCATTTCTATTCTCATCAGCCTGAAGTATCACAGTTCTACTGAGCCATGACTGGTAGTATCTGCAGAATTAGGCCTCCATATGCAGAGAAAAAGAGTATTTGCCAGACTGCAACTGAATTTAATAAAACAAGACTTCACCCAAAATTCCCAGTGACTTCAACATGGGTAGAACGTTACTCTAGAACTTCCAACAGTTCAAAGCAGAGGAAAAATATCAGCCTGACATATCACTTAGCTTCCTCTTTGCAGCTAACAGCCAGAAGTTCGGCAGAGGACTATGCTGACAGTAGCTGGACCAACCCAGAAAAACAACAACAAAAAATTCCCCTGATCCCAAAACCCATCTATCAACAGGCAGCAAAAGGGATGGTTTTCTATTTAAAAAAACATATTAACAATCCTTTCGCATTTATTTACCTCCACAAGCAACATCTGTTTCCAGCCACTTTTCTGTGTAAACACTTAACTTTTCTGCTTCATCATTCAGCGAGTCTTACCTCAGGTATGCAGTCATCATGGGTCACCACTCTCACTATATCATCCAGTGGCAGGAGTGAATTGCACTTGATCTCTGTATATACATTCTTTCCCTCCGTACAAGCTGCTAGCAATTCCACTAGAGTGACGTGATACGCTAAGGGTCCACTCTCATCTGCTCGATCTCGCTCTGAACACATCATTTGGAGTAGAACTGGAAATGATGCTCTATCATTGTAGAATATCAGCACGTCTTCACCCCCATTTATCAGCTAAAAAAGATATGACAACACTTTAAGAATCCATACTGTGATCATTTTCTTAATTATTTTGTTTTACCTTTAAGTACACAAAGATTCCTTAGCTAGAAAGCCCCTCAAAAAAAAAATATATATATATTAGTCTGATGCTTACCAAATGCACATGTAAAAACAACAGCCAAGGTAAACTGCTCTTATCTACATAAGTGTAAATCTGAAATAACTCACCAAGGAATGAGCTCATGCAAAGTGAACTTCAAGTTTAATCTCAGTGTAGCTATGTGCTTACCCAAGACATAATGCTATCCTTGTTATTCCCACCATCTCAATGTCTACTTAAAGTTAATCGCTCTTACATCCTACTGTAAGGCGAGGATGCATTATCATCCCTGTTCTACAGATAGGTACCTGAGGTACACAGATATTAAATTTTAGGTACTATCTTACAAAAAAAGCCTGTGGCTCTCCCAGAATTTTAGAGACCCTAAACTCTTCTGCACCCCTGCTCAGAATCTGAAACAAAAGACATGTCTTCCTAACCTGTGGAAATGTGGCAGATGGGTCTTGACACTGTCGCTGTCATGCCAGCACTTCCATTTACCAGAGAACTGGTGTACGTGAAAAATATTTCATTTTACTACAAGTAAATTGCTCATCTCAAGATGATCCAGAACAGAGATGGATACCGGCAGCTCTACCTCAGCTGATGTCATGGAGAAGTTTTGTCCTGATATGGTTTTGAACATCTCATCTCCCCCAGACATATACATAGAATATACCTACTGCCAGTGCTGCTCTGTGAGCTTGGGCAAGACAGCAGACCTGTCTTCATCACTTTCACTTCAAGCATAGTGCACTCTTAATGGAAGTGAAAGTAAGTTCCTATAAACCCCTTCTAGTCCAGAACACAACTTGGAGCACTACAGCCATATGTATTTTGTGAATAAGGCATGTAACATAGTCTGCATGTGACATGAAATCACAGCTTACTGAATTCAGGAGTAGAAGTAAAGGCTGGTGGAGCTGTAAAGAAATATGAAAGCAGCAAGAGAAAGAATGAAAGACTGTCTCCCATAGGAGATGAGAAGGAACAGAATTCAGGAAAATTTTCATTACACTTTTCCAGTGTTTCAAACTGTGATTTCCTCTCAGCTTGATTACTTTTCCTTTGACAACCGTGTAGATTGAATTTTGAATTCAGTCACTCCTTTATTTTCTATTCCTCCTTTTTACTCCTTGGTTTTTAAAACGTTTCCACTCAAACTTTTCAAAATAGATATTTTCTGGACACTGAACAAAGGAAATGTTTAAACGGAAAAATGCTTGCAAGGGAAGAATGAGACAACATGGCAATTCAAAAGTCAGACATTTCACTACTCTCAATGACAAAAAGGAAAATAGGGAGAATATGAGTATTCAGAATGTTGGGAAGCTGACATTTTTAATGCTGATATCTGGAATACTATGCTCTTAAGATACCTCAAATAGAAAATAATACAAAAATCCACCCCTAGCCTTCTGAGAAGGTATGTACTCTGTAATTCCCCATTAGGTTGACAACTACAGTCCCATAATTATTTTCCTCTTATGAATGTTTTGCAAAGATGAATGACTGGATTTTTTTTTTTTTTCCTAGATTTCCTCAGTTACAATCTTACACCAAATCCAGACAAATCTGTTCCAGTACTGCTGATAAAAGGGCAAGTCAAATGGACCCCTTGTCCCTTTATGTACCTATCACTGATAAATGAGAAGAAATACCACAAGGTATTGGATTTGTGAAAAGTGATTCTGTATGTCATGTTTGCTACATGCTGACTGTGATGAACCACAAATCAAGGCAGATAACATTGCATAAGCATGGGAAGAGCTAAGGGGACGAAGTAAGTGCAAGGCAAGAAGATACTAGTGTATTTCCCCAACTTATCCATTTCTAATTGTGACTTGCAAAGGAAATCCATTGACCTATACAGAGAAGATGATTTCACTAAAAACAGAAAAGGAAGAGAACTATCTGGCGCTAACCGGATAAAGTTCTTGCTGAGTTCAGTGAACTCAGTGATGTTGGGCAAAAACAAACAAAACAAAGTAGTAAAAACGCATTTTCTTCCACTAAACTATATTTTACAGGAGTTAAAAATTCTATTAAAGTAAAATGAATGGTGACAGTATCAAAGGAGCTGCTGAAGCTCTGCAATGTATCTCCGAAATACTAAAGACAATAGAAAATTCTGCTACCACATTGATTTGGTTCAAAAGCAAACTCTACTTTCCTTTCTGTAATAATCTTTGCACTGGCAGACACTTGTTCTTCCAGGAACCTCAAACATGCTTGCAACAAGAAAAAGTGCCCTATGGGACACATGTAGGTAGAGTTCAGAAGCACTCTGTGGAAATAGGGACCAAGATATGAGAACACGCGAATAAACCAGATTGGGAATGTTCAATGTGTCTTATATTGAAAAGTACTCTTTCTAAAGACCTGTGTGCATGTGCTAAAACATGTAAATATGATTTGTTTATCCCTTACTTGCATTAAACAGGAATAAGATATAATTCCTGGGGGTAAAAGAAAACACGGGAGTAATTGCAGGAATACACCAGTACAGGTTGGGAGCTGATCTTCTGGAATGGGGCTCTGCAGAGAAGGACCTGGGTGTCTTCCTGGATGACAGGTTGGCCTTAGCCAGCAGTGTGCCTTGGTGGCCAAGAAGGCCAAAGGGATCCTAGAGTGCATTAAAAAAAGTGTGAGCACCAAGTCGAGGGAGTTGATCCACCCCTCTATTCTGCCATGGTCAGTCTGCATCTGAAGAACTGTGTAAAGGTCTGGGATCCTTGGTTCAAAAAAGAAAGAGATTTCCTAGAGAGAGTTTAGCAGGAAGCCATAAAAATTATTAGGAGCATGGAGCATCTCCCTTCTGAGGAAAGGCTGAGAGACCTAGGACAGTTCAGGATGAAGAAGAAAAGACAGAGGGGGGATCTCATCACTGTTCATAAGCATGTAAGTTGGAGAAGCTAAATGGATGGAGCCAGGCTCTCTTCTGTGGTGTACAGCAACAGAACAAGGAGTAAATGACAAAAATTGCAACACGAGGAGGAACTTGTTTACTGTGAGGATGACAGAGCACTGGAACAGGCTGCCCAGAAAGGTTGTGCAGTCTCCTTCTCTGGAGACTTCTCTACTTAGAACCTGCCTGTACATTTTCCTGTGTAAACTACCGCAGGAAACCTTTAGCTGGGGCTTGGACTTGATCTCCAGAGGTCCCTTCCAACACCTACCATTCTGTGATTCGGTGATTTTACTCTCTTCAGTAAAAATAAGAATGTTTCCTGTCTCAGATTCTTGCAGAAAACATGATTTAAATGTTGTACCCAAGTTCATTTCCTTTTTCATCATGCAGTCAATTTGAAAATATAACAATTTAAGTTTCTGATCTTATATATCAGTAACAAAATGTATTTAAATTGAGGAAAGTCTCAAAACTGTGTTTGATCAGAAAGTAAAAATCCATAAGAAGCTGAGGTGGATGAGGAAATATCTAAAAGCATTAAGACAAAAGAATGATTTGAATTATGTAAATCAAAGGCTTGTAAATGATTTCACATTTTAAAACACTTCAGTCAAACTGAAAAGGTTGAGGTAGATTTCATTAAAGGTTATCCATGTAAGCCAAAGTTTTATTTTCTCAATTAGAAGTTTTTCCTCTTTGTTGCTGCAGAATGAAATTTCTCCAGGTTTTAGTTCTGTTCATACCACAGCTACAGCTTATTTCAGTTTTCTTTCTGAAGATTCACTTCAAAAACACAAATGAACATGAAAGTAAAGAAAAATGTTAGTAGGATCTTACCTGGGCTTTTGGCTATGTTCTATTTTACCCACTAATCTCATTGAGACTTTAAAATAATTACAATTAAATGCATGGATGTCTGCAAGTCAAAGACCTCATTTATCAAGCACACTATACATGTAATTCTACTTGCATAAAAGTCAATTAAGTGTTGTATTAGTAACATTATTGGCATAAAAATATGCCCGCAAACTACTCTGTGGAATTTACCAGGTCAAACTCCATGTTTATCTAATTAGGGTAGCTCTACAAACTCCAGCAGAAATGCTCCAGAATTACAGCACTGTAAACAAAAGCAGAAAGTAGGAGGAAGGATCTTTACATGGTTACATAGTTAAAAAAAAAGTGGTCTACAACACTACATAGATAAATCCACTGGGATAAGAGTGTACTATGTGGCAAAACCATACCAGAATATGCAAGATGGATTTGTACACAGGATCCTAAGGTACACCGCAGGAAAACAAAGGTTTATGTTACCCAGATTTATATTACATCTTTTACATACAGACATCTTGTTATCAATATGATAACACCCACGTTTTCTTTCTAGTAGCTAACGCAGACGGCCCTATAAAATTAGACTACATTCCCTAAAAGACTAAATTGCTAAAATATTACTTATGACACTATTTAACATTCGAAAGCTACAAGGCTATTGTATCCTATTGGTAACAAGAGTGGAGAAAAGCAATCTCTGAACACTAACATACAAACCATTAACTCACCTCTGTCATTACCATGTCCTGGCATTTTTTCACATATTTGCCATCTGCTTTTACGATGGTCTGAAGGAAACGCAGGTATTCCACATGACGGCCATGGGTCTCAATGCAGTGTACAAAGTGCTGTACCACTCTCTCACTAATTTCATTACAAAGAAGGTAATTATTCATGAAGATATGGCGCATGGTTTCAGCTTCCAGAAGCTAAAGAACATATAAAAATAAAAATAGCAGATTTATTTTGAGATTGAAAGATTCACAAGACTGTAGTCTAGAGAAAGGCACACCACTAAATGATGACTGGAAGAATTCAGTGCCCAGAGATTAACAAGTAACCTTAGGGTTACTTCAATTTCTGGATTTAATGATGACATTTCTCTACCTTTTCCTAGGACTACAAAATGGTCCTAAAGTAGACATAAACAAAATCTATGCTCATGTGGAAGGTACTCACATACTCACAACACATTGTACATGCCAAAGCACTCCATAGGGAGTTTGGTATTAAAGACAACCGAGACCACATCGATACTATTCACCATTAAACTTGGCATAGAGATCCTCCAGAAAGATGCTTACCTACTTCTGGAACCCTCTATGGTTGATAGAGAGAACTGCATTTCTAGCATACGTATACGTAGCCTGATCCCTCTCTGACAGCATATCTCTTTCCACATTAATTACGGAGGGACCTCAAGCTTATTCTCGTATCGGTGAATAGAATTCTTCAATAGGAGCAGATCACTATTAAGTAAGAGATACTGCTAAGAACACAGTAGCCAGACTGTATACATTCCAGGAGCTTCTCCTTCAAACTCAAGTGTGCCCCTGGAGCACACTTCTATGTTTAGCATCATTTGAAAGGAAGTTTGTGCCACAATATGAACAAAAGCACAGTAACTGAGCTGACTGGAAGATCAGCTTCAAAAGAAAAAATGTGTAAGAGCAAATAGGCTCCATAGTTGGCACTTGAACTAAATGTAAATGTTGGACAGGATGAAATCTGAGATCCAGTGCCCCCCATGGAAAAGTTTGCACCCTTCACTAACTTCATAAGGAAATAAATAAATAAACACTTCCTTCAGTAATGTAGAGACACCAGAGATCTTCAGTACTAATATTCACCCTCTTTATAAAAAAAAACAAACATAAGCTATTCATCTGCTTTACCATGGTGTCGTTTTATACACCATAGTTGTAAACAGAAATATTTAAAGAGTTGGACTGTGACAAAGAGGTCTAATGCAAAGACAGTGATTAGCAAAGGAAAAAAAAATTATATTAGTTGAGTCAAATGGAAACACCACTGACAAAAATGTGCCAAGTTTTGCTATCATACAAGCTTCATGAAAGCATAATCACAGCATTTTCTTCCCTGACTTACAATCCAGATGTGAGTGAGTTAGGATGAATGGATTTTAACTCATCCCCATGAATTATCATAGTCAGGCTACACGAGATGTGATGATGTGACCCATGTTAACAGATACTACCAATAAATCCCATAGGTAATACTGTCTTATACTTTAAAAACAGCAACATTAAAAGCAATGACATAAAGGGCAATGATAAAGGAGAAAAGAAAGAAAAGAGAAAGCAGAGAAAGTATAATTAAATGAGATTATTTACTTAGCACTGTCATCTTCCAGTGATTCTATATTTTATTTAAAATGACATACTTACCCCCGGAGTTAGGAATAAATTGAGATTTTTATGGAGAAGAACTTGATTCTGAGGATTTCCTCGGCAGAAATTCTGAAGAAAAGTGTGGGCTAGATTCATAACTTCATTCATCTTTTCATCGCTCTGCAGAAAGAATTGATGAATACTTCAGCTGGACATACCTAAACACACTTGATATATCTGCACTATATGAGTTCAGGATGGAACAAACCTGAGCCTTTATAAGGTAAGAAATCTCCCTCTGGCAGAAGCAACTTATCCAGTTTCCTTTAGAGTCCATTAACACTGTACCTTACTGTGAAGCTACTTGACCATATGGAGACACAGGTAACAGCACAGACACTAAAGTTTCTAATTTGTTCCATCCAGCTTTCTTAGCCTCAGGTCTCATGGCTTAGTCTGCAGTTACAGTTCTCTTATGAAGTTCTGAAGGAACTGTGGGGTTTTTTTTGTGGTTCTACTACTAAAAATATAGTAATAATTGCAAGACAATAAATACTGAACTCAAAGAATGGTTTCCTAGTGCAGGTTTATCATTCCCTAGTTTACAAAGAAAGTGCTAAGTGGATTGATATTCAAAAGCACTCACTAGTCTGTAATAATTCCAACTTCTGAAAAGCTTTGGCTGTTATATAGTTATATATAAAATATGTGTGCATGTCTGTGTCAATCACATAAATGATCAAACAAATAACCTACAAAAATATATACCTCTAAACTCACTCAGATTTTATATTTTTTTTGTATAATACTCAAATTACGATGTAATGAACCACCTATATGAACAAGCACTAATTAATATATTGAAGAGAGCTGAATCCAGTGTCTCTATCATAACATTTATGTATTACACTCAGGAAAATGCAGCCCAGAGGTTTTATCTCTTCAGTGCTTCATGTAAGATCTAAAAAGATACTCTATTTAAAAGCTCATCTAAATCATTCACTTATATGCTCACAGTCACTAAATCAATACAAATCACATTATTTTATGGAAAACCTACAAGTGGACCTAAGTTAGAGGGTTGCCATCTCAGAAATATTGAAATGATTCCAGAATTGGTCCCTAAAAGCTTGTTTGTCCACCGTATGTATCTACAATAGCACTCATATCAGGACCTAATAGAGGAATTTAGATACTTTGCCAAAAGCTCCACTGAATCATCATTTATAAATGCACAGTGTGTCTGCAATTCTAAGGTTTACTCATTTTAGGAATGGGATGACAGCACAGTGATATACAGGAACCTAAAGAAGTCTATATTAACTCCTAATAAAACATGTTTTGTGTAGACAGTCATACTTAGACTTGATCCTGATCTCATCAGTATGCAGAGAAATCCATCATTATCTTATATTTGTACTGCAGCTCACAGAATTTAGCATGGAGAATTTTTCAAACTGATTCTTGGATCTTTTGCGATCTTTTTGTTGAGTTCATGTCCTTTACCATCAAAATTATCAAACTAACCTTTTCATAGGGTATCTGCAGAAGGTCCAAGACTACCAAGTGGGCACCCATATTCTTCAGCAATCGCTGCTGCTGATTTCGACACTTTTTGTTTTGAACACAAAGTTTACTGAGTCGAACCAAAATCTGTAAACAAATGAACAAACATGTAGGCAATGAAGTAAAATAAAACATTAAACAAAAACATAAATAGAGTATTTAAAAATAATTACTAAATCAATTTATCACACAAGCATTTTGAGCAAGTTTCTTGACAGATGCACCAACCTCTTTAACAATGTTGTAGTTATTGCTTTTATTGCTGTCTATCTGGGGTTTTTTTGTTCCATCCTGTATTGGACTCAAAATATTTGGCTCCTGTAATAAAGAACATATAACAAGAATAGATCTACTGCATTTTCCTCAATATCAACTAATTATGAAAGGCAACATGTGGACAAACAGCATTATAGCACCTCATGGGGTAGAGACTTAACATAGATAATAAAGATCCTACAGTAACCATCCATATGTTACTGTCCAGTGATTTATAAGTTTCACATTCACATCCCTCCGTTATTTCAAATTTCCAACATGATTTGAGACAATTATTCTGTCCTCATGTTTCTGATCCACCTAAAAAACAGCATACCTTCAAAACATTTATTAGATACGGGAAAGAATCAACTAGGAACTCAGGCACTATGAGAATAAAGACCTTACCAGTAGCACATTTCCAAGTTTCATTTTGCCTTCAAATTTTCCTAATGTCTTAGGAAAGAGAATTGGGCTAAAACAGACGTGTACACCAATTGGACTGTTTATGGTACCTGAAAACTCTCTCTGAACTTCCTTAGCTGCTTGTGAAGATTGGAAGTTCTATAAATTCCATCTGGTCTTAATTTCCAGCAGGACAAGAACAGCTGAACCACTTGGCCATGAAAGCTGTTTATAACAGTGTCAGCGCTGCTGTTCAAGCATGGTCATGTTGATCTATGCAACAACAGTGGATTTTTATTTGTTTAGGTTTGTTAGTATGCATGCTGCCTTCTCTCTGCCTGTTTGAATCAATACTTTGGAAGATATTTCAGGCTCTTTGCTATAATTAAACACTCTCCCCTGTTCTGGGACTGTGGGTTAACCAAGATTAATCTACCTGTTCCTTTTATCAGACTTCTTCCTCAATCAAAGTAGTTTTATAATCCATGTGAACCATACATCTTATCTGGAAATGCTGATCAGCATTAAACTGCAGAATCTATCCCTATCTCCTAACAAAATAAAAACCTGTTTATTGAACCCATAAGAGTATTCCACAGATGTAGTTATCAAGAGCTAATCACACCACTGGGATACCACAGACACTCAGCTGCATATCTTGCCTTGTTATGCCCCATGATAGACATTCTCTGTCACGCTTTTCCATAAGGGATGGGAAGTCATAGAGCTTGCACTGAGAAAGGTTCTCCCTGAGCATTTCTCCCCACTTCGGATATGGGATTTCAACATTTCCACAACAAAAGCAAACTACCAAAGACCAGAATAGGAGAGCAAGGAAATACTAAGCGCTTTAGAGCACTCAAAGTTTATCCCACTTGAAACCTCTCAGAAGTTGCGAAGATAAGAAATTCTTTAAGTTCTACTGTGCTGAATTCCACTTTCACCTTTTATTGAGTCCTTTTACTGAGACTGTATATTTCCCCTTCTCAGATGCGTATTTCTGGTGCTACATCATCAAAGCATCCTCAAGTGAGAAGACAATAAAGACACGCTTTTCATAGTCCGCACTAATCCATAGTCCACCCTAGCTAGAGACAACTAAGAGCCTTTATCCACTTTTCCTAAGTAAGGCTCAGTTACATGAGATCAGTTTCAGCATTCCTAGTACTATGTGATGCCTAATTCATGTCTGACTTAACTCCAAATACTCTCCTTATATTCTGAGCTCTGTTTCCTATCAAGATGATTATTATTGTTCCGTTGCAGAGAACTCTGGATACTTTGCTCAGAAAAACAGGGGTACTCTCAAAACTTCTGTTTCTGGAGTCATGATTACATGTAAAACAAACAAACAAACAAACAAAACAAACACCTCTAACCTAAAGTTATTAACAAGAAGAGGCTGAAAAAAATGACCCAACATTTTTCCATTCATTAAATACATAAAGGACCATTTTCTTTCCTACTGGAGCTAACCTTGAAGAAAAAATGTAGGAAATTGCACCCACTTAAGTTCATAAAGTCTTTATTCCTCCCCAGTTCTGAGACAATTAAATTCAGTTACTTTCTATCAGAGAAAGACTAGGACCTACACTGCCGCAAGATATCAGGATTAGCCCTTGAAAGATTGGATTTCCCCCCTTCTGAAGCCACATAAAATCTTCTTTCCCATCTGACAAGCCTAGAGTGTCTTCTAGGTATCTATAACTATTCACCGTCTTCTCAATGGCTCCTACTCTTTCAGGCTTCACAATACTGTATAATCTACACTTGGCTTCCAACATTTTTGCCAGTGGAGGAGAATCCACTAGGGAAGAAAATAAGGAAAGCGATGTGTTAGAAAATCACACTGATTAAAACAATGGATTAGAAATAAATACTGGGGGGAAAGCCTGCTCTGTCTACTATTATGCCAGAAACCTCAACCAGAGCAAATGTTGTAAAACTTAAAATTTTCTTACAAACTCACAGTGCAGCTGGACAATTATTTAAGGACTTCAGCTCTCACAGAAATAAAATATTAAAATAAGCAAACAAACAAAATCAGGTACTAATGGTTCCAGGTTCAAGCCCAAGAGTCTCAAAACACAAAATTCCCCAGAATCTGGAAAATCAAAGGTTAAGAAAAGAAAAAACAAAGCTGTTCACTTCAAAAATCTTGATTTTCTTAAGCAGATCTTCTGCTTGGTTGAGTGTAGGCTTGCTAAGGGTGTTTGAAAATGTGCACTCAATTGTGCTCCTCCCTCCTAGCTTCAAGAACAGATATTGCCTGCTCCTCCTAGCAAGTCAACACAGCTCCCAAGATGTGATTCCTACATGACTTCCATTATGTTGTGCTTGCTGGACACACAGAAAGGCAGGTCTGTGAAGTAAGAATGCAGTTACTGAAAAAGCAGAAGTGAACACATTGATAATGTGATTCAACACATTGATTTTAAAAAGTTTTAACTTCTATTCTGTCTAATCCTAAAGCCCTGACAGAATATTGGTCACTCTTGCTTTGCCATTTTGATTTACAAGATCATTAGTTTGCAGTTACTCATCAAACTACACATCCATACTGAAATAATTCTAGCAGCAAAGGCATTAAACTCACCTCTAGTGGCTCTTCTCCTCCTTTGTTTTGATTATCACCCCCTTCTCCACTCTCATAATTACTGTTTTTTTCAACCCACAGCTCTGATTTTTCTACAGTCAGACGCAGTTGATCAAGATCAGCCTTGATTTGCTTGTAGTTATCAACATCTTGATTAGACACCAGCAATTGAACCTATAAATACAGTAAATCATAAGGCTATTACAGCACTAGCACTTAATCTGGGAAGCTTATTCACCAGTTTAAAGTCTAGAACCTTGATTTCAGATGTTTTCTGTAATCCTCCCTGTGAAACTAAAATACAGCATATGTGGTGCTTTTAGCATTCATTCATTAAAACCTATAGCAGACCTCTGGTAGCCCAAAGCAGGATAGCTACAATATTCACATCATTCTCCCTCCTTCCTTAATACACTGCAAAACATTTTCAGTGTAAGTACATATTCACAGGGCCTTGAGCTCTCAACAGGGTAAGCTCTCATGCCACGAAGATGATCCTCCTGATACTACAGCAATATAATTTGAAACAGCTTAATCTACCAACAGAGCACTAAGAAAAAAGAAAACAAAGAAGAAAACAAAAAAGAAAAATAATGATATGTCAAGGAATCGGGAGATCCAAAGAAATGGTCAGAATGGCCAGCAACTTCATGGTCATCATCACAACCAAACAGTGCAAAATACTGGATCTTTAACACCATTAGTCCAGCTAAGAAAAAAACCCACAAACAAAACGTGTTTGAATAGCTCATGAACTGTTGAGGTTTGCATAGTTCCACTTTCTGAGCAGTTGCATCTTACTAAGATTGATCACATTTTGGTTTTCTTGAACCACTCAAATTGTCTGTTCCTGCTTTTCACTGCTATTTCTAGTTTATTTATTAACCATGATTTACACTTTTCCTTTCCTTGTAATGCTCTTTGCTCTCCCAAGATGGTTAATGAAGATGATACACCAAAAAATACAATAATCTTCGCAGTAAATCAATAGGCACCATTAAGAAATCTTACTCATTTAAAAGAATAGGAATAGGATAGGAAAACTGATAGGAACATCAAAAAGAAATAATTACTCGTAGGAAAATATTCACTACCTTATAATACAAAATTTTCATCTTCTTCTAGTAGCTTAGTAAAACCTTGTTACTTAGCAGAATTTATGAACGTTGCTCACCCACAGATACTCATATTCCAGAGTCTCTATACTCTTTTTTGTGAATTTACCAATTAACCTTCTCCTTCGTTTATGAAAACATGTTAAGCTACTCAAATCCTTGCTAACCTGGTAATAATAGCTATTTATGCACCTAATCTGCAAGGCCTAACATTAACATCCTGGTGGGAGGCCGTTATGCTACACTGCAAAAAACATTAAACAAAAGCTTTCCAGGTCTTTATCATTCATCTGTTTTTAAACAAGAGAAGCCTCCACATCTTACATAATAATGAGACAATATGCTAGCAATCTCCTGAAATAAACATCAGATGGTCTTAACAACATATGCTATAGGGTTACGTAACAGAGATGTGTCTGTTATCTAGCCCCATGACATCAGATTTCCCAATGCTAATCCCCTGACACATGGAGCATGCACATGCAGTGCTATCAGGACAAAAGAGTAAAAGCTGAAGACAGATTTGGCCATTTTATTGGTTTTCTGTTGTTTTGGCATATCTGTTTCATGCAGTGGATGCAAGGACTCCATGCAAGGACACCTGAATCACAGCTAGAACTGAAAACATCGCATTTATAGCAGTACTGCTTCACATCCAGCCTAGGTAATCCCGGAGACAGGAAAGTCTTATTGCTGACACAAGTGAACTGCTTGCAGAACATAAGATACTAGCTCCATCTCTGAGGGATCACTACATCAAGTCTCACTGTGAGATATCTGTGTCCCAGCTGTCACCATGGACATAGATTTTTCAGTTACAGATACACTACTAGAACATGCACTAGCACGCATGTTCACCTCCAATAAAAACAATAGCAATCTCTCTGTTGATTTGGGACCCTTAAGAAAAGTCCCTTAAGCATTGTCAAACCTTGAGGGATTGCTCCAGAAGTAATGCTTCCTATTTTATTATGCTGGCCCACAACATCAGAAACAGATGTTGGTATGACGGCAATAAAGATTGAACCTTCCCAGCAATATTCCATTATGTTTTGTTGCCACATGACAGCTGGCAGCAGAGGGGGAATCTGACAAAATGGTATCTGACATAGAAGCTTGTATAAAGCAAAGGTATAGCACTGAATTCCTCCATGCAGAAAAAAAATGATACCCATTGGCATTCATCAACACTTGCTGAATGTTTATGGAGACCAAACAGTGTATGTGAGCACAGTGAGGTGGTGGGTGATGCGTTTTAGCAATGGTGAGAACAACTTGAAAGGCAAGCCATGTTCCAAATGGCAATTCAGCTAGTGCATATTTTTATGAATGGCATGCCAGCTATTGTTTCTCAGTGACAAAAATGCACAGCTAATGGTGGTGACTATGTTGAAAAACTGAGTTTTTTAGTGAGACTCTGATCTGTCAAGTAGTGTGTATTTTCCACAGAAACAAATAGGAGGTATTACTTTCAGAGCAACCTACGTACAAACAGCAAAGCAGGTAAAAAAAATATATAAAAATCAGTCTTTGGAAGGACTTTCCCCACAGTTGCCTACAATAATTATAATGCCCACTGATACCTGTTTAAATGCTTGCAGAACTTCTGCTCGCTGGCTGAAGTGCTTAAATAGTAGATGAAGAGCACCCGAGAGCAAAGGAGGGTAGTCATGCATGATGAGGTGAATGAGGACTCGTAAAAAGGTTCTGCCCCCTTCATCATCAAGTTGAACTGCATTCTTTTCTTTTCTTTAACAGATATGGGAGAGGAAAAAGACCAAATAAAGTAAAATAATAAAATCTTTTGACAGAAATACACAATAAATGTACAATCTTAATTCAATACAGCTCTTACAACCAAACCTAATATGCTGTGGGATATAAATTATAAATGCCCTTTTAACATTGTAAGTATTTAAATCCCACAGTAATATGCCATTTTGGCAATCTTGTAGCAGAAGAGATACTACAGAGTGAAATAAGTATGTGTGAAATGTGTCAAATATTGTGATTAAAATCCAAATTGCAAAAACATTCATTTACATTTTAGATAAACTGCACCAAGTTCATTCACAGTTCGAACAAATTGAAGTCAATGGCATTTTATCAGAGATTAATTGGGCCCTATACTTTTTAATCCTTCCCTTTTCAGCTGACATTAAAATTCAAGAAAAAACAAGCTCAAAAATTGTGGGAATTGAAAAAAGCATCGTATTTCTGGAATCATATTTACAATTTAAAGCAACAGAAATCAAATTTATGTTTAATATATCAAAGCAGAAATAATGTTTCCAAGAAACTATTCAGTCTCTCTGTTCATTTTGAAGATGCAGATGCCAAGGGCTATGTGTTATTTTATATTATGAGAGTTCAGGGAGAGGAAAGGAGATATTGCTCTCACTGGTAAGGACTGAAAGCACATTAGGGACAGAGAGGAAAGATGAGAAATCCCATCCTGAGGATCTCTGTCCCTAGCTCCAAGAAAATCTTTCAAGTCTGAGGCCTTGTCTAAATGGAAAACATTTTTACTAGTATAATTATAATTGTTCCAGAAAAGATAAACCAGGATAGTAATAAGGGTAATAATTCTCCAGTGTGGATATTTTCTGCGCTTGTTTTTTCTTATTGTTTTTCACAGCATAGATGGAAACACTTCCAAAACTTTGCAAGCACCATTTGTGATCTACAGGCCTCTGGTGGTCCAGAGATCATGGCTAATGAAGATCATTAGCTCCACAGCTAATCTGTGGAGCCACATGAAATAGATCATTTTCTGTATAAGTTTGTTAGTAATTTCAAGACACAATGCAACAGTAACCTACTGATCCAAGAAATTTGGGTCGACAGCCATAAAATGTACTAGAAAAGGGTCTATCTCTAAAAGCATATTATAGAGAGGAAAAGAATAGCGTGGTTAAGCCAAGCACACTTGTACACCATTCTCCATCTGTCTTTGGGAACAAATTTTCTACCAGATCTCTTACAACTACAGATGATCAAGAGGGTTGTCACCCCAGTCCCTCAACAAGGCCCACCCACTGGCCAGTCTGTTCAAAATCCAGGTTTTTTCTGGCACTTTTCTCTCCATGTGTAGGTTATATAAAAAGAATTAGCCAAGTGAGCAGAATGGGGTATGAAAATGCATACAGAATCAAGAGAAATTGTCCATAATAAATATCAGTGTGAGTAAAAGGATTACTATAGACAGGTAAAACTTCAGAGATTATACCTGCCAGCAAACATGGTTTCAGCCTGAGCTGCAATTTCATCTATATCTGGAACAATTGCTGGAAAACAATCAAAATAGAAATGTGTAAAGAACATTGATGTTTGTTTAACCTGCAAGGGAAAAAGATTTCTACCTTTAAATCTGGATGTTATCAACTTAAGGTCTAACTGCATCTTTCAGCTAGGTAAAATTCCTTGTACTTAATGGGAAAATGAAAGGGGAAGAACAGTAGGAAAGAACTAGAACACACAGCAGTTAATTATGTTTTACTACTACTTTGGAAGGGACAAATTCTACTGATAGACTGGATTGAAGTGGCACTGTGTCAGAAATGACACAGAATGTGAAAATTCTACATTTTTGGTTAGATCAGCCAACTTCTATAAAGCAGTAAAATGAGACACATGACCTTTACAATATTTATCATAAACCAAATTATTTACCACACAATTATTCTTCTTTAGAATTATTTTAATAACTTAACTATACCTAGTTAAGACTCTAGTATTTCTTAGCCACACCTGTGTTGCACAGCACCTCCAATTAAATTCTCTCCTGTAGCTCATCACACATACAGCTGTCAGCCTTTTAAGTACCTCTGTACTCAAGCCACTCAATTCCCATGCTACATTCACCACACTTAAGCTGTCCTCATCCTCTCTCAAACATGTTTTCAAAAGCTGCATGCTCTGTTACACTTTTCATCTTCCAGTGTTTTGGGGAGTGTACAAATAAGAGAATAAATTGCCATAACAGGAAATATTTGGAACAATAAAGTTTGCATAGAATTATTTTACATTGCAATACAGCAGCAATATTTACCTGAGGGAATCCCAGATGTGTCAGGGGGGGAGGTTGTAGAGCTATCGACGTTCTCATTGTTTTCCCCAAACTCTCTCTTATAGATAGACAGCATATAGGATATTCTATAGTCCAGTCTAACACTGAGAATAAACTACAAAAAGAAGTTTAAAATCAGACTTTTTTTTTTAATAGCACAGGTTTAGGGTTGTGTGTGTGTACAAGGATACAAAGGTTATCATTATAATAAATACATTCACTATGCAAAATGAATTTGTTGTATTTATTTCAGTTTGCCGTGACTTCTCCCTCCCACCTCTACCATCCCAAGATGTATCAAACATTGTCCTGTCTACCGATGAATACTAAGAAACAGATTGTCTACGGGCACCAACATGCTGCCTTGTCCTCACTGCCTACAAGCCAGATCAACACATCCAAACCCAGGTTGAAACTGATTATATTTCAGTCAGACATTTGAGGCCTCATGGAGATAAGAAGTGGAGTGGGGCTAAGCGTAAAGATGACAGGCTCAAGGCTCACTCACTCAGATGCCTGGCAGATGTTTTCTTTTAATTGTTGGTGCCTTCAGCAGTGAAAACTGAAACTCAAACAGGAAAAATTCTAAATCAAACCTGTAAGTGCTGCCTTTAAAATGGAAAAGTGAGAAAAATAAGTTGGCTGGAGACATAAGCACCACTTGAAGGACTGACAGATTTCTACATTTCAACAACTGACTGCTCATCAGCTGAGTTGTAGTGCTTCCCACACGTATGCTCCTATCCCACAGTAAATATAAGCACACAGTACAAAAGGTTTACAATTACTTAACATCTCCATGGGGATAAAAGTTTATATATAAAGTTACTAAGACTCAGGTGACAGGTGATGACTTAGCAAACTTGTTTCTTTGATCTGTAACTAAAGTCTTAAAAGCTTCCCAGACCCAGTGCTTTATAATAGGATTTCAGTAATGTAACTAGCGCCATCTATGCCATCTCAGAGCAAATAAAATGTTCGTTAAAGAAACAATATCTTTTCATTAAAATCTTCTAATAGAAAATAGAGAATAGGTAGTTTTACATGTGGTTCCATGATCAAGTTACCCTGTTGTTATAAAAGCAGGATTTTTACAACTACACATTTCCACAGTCCACGTGTCACCTATGTCTATCAGGCCACCTGTATAATTCTGGTTGATGGTAGCACAGAAATTGTTAAGTAAAAATATGCTCTTACTTAAAATAAGAGGAACGGTTACTATAAGCTTAATATTTCTTAAAATAGAATAGCCTTAATCATCATTGTACAAGCTATGCATAACAATACAATAAATCTAAAATATTCTTGCATTTTAGGTTAATAGCCCAATAACAGAAGGTAACGTGATTTAACTGATTTAACTTAATCCTTCTTCATCATGTTTTAAATGAAACTGAACTACTCTGTATTCTTTATGAACTAAGGTTTTATATACACACATTGGTTGTGGTTCACCCAACATGACAACATGCTAATTTGCAGTAACCTGTCCACATAGCTAAAACATAACTAAGCCACAGATCAAGTAACAGCATAGGATTAAACTGTCTCCAGTCTTGGGTCATCTTGCACTAGATAAGCTGTGGAAGAGGAAAGGTTGAGACAAAATTGTGATTCTTTTTCCTGTGAGTAGACAGGGAACCAACAGGAAGAGGCTGGTGCCCTGGAATCATTCTTCCATGCATCAACCAGTACAGCAAGACACATGGAAGGAAACTTACACAGTCAGAAAATCAAAGGAAAATGGCAAATAGGACATGTGAATGTATTCTTTGGGAGGTATCACTTGATAGCACTCTCATAAGCCTTAACATCCCACTTTTATAACACTCTGTGAGACTTAAGCTAAAGCACACCTGAAATTAACATATGCAGTATTGAAGACCTAATAACTGGTAACCTTTCAGATGACAAGTAATTCAGGTAATTAAATCATTTATAAGCCTTCGGAAGGAATGGAATCCTTCAAAAATGACAATGGTACCAACAGATCAGCAGGATTTACAGAAAATACTGAAAAACTCCTTCTGTGCCGAGTATTGCAAGAACTGGGATTTGATATGCAGAACAAATGTGTGCCACTTTACTCATCATTAGCACAAGATGAAAATTGTATCTCAGGAGGCATGCTAGTGTCATACGACTTGTCAGTTCAGCTGGAAAAACAATCATAATTGAGAATAGTCTGTGGGCAGCTAACAGTGGAAATCTGAAAACAACTTCAAAATTGTATGACCTTGCTTGACCTCCGTGGACCTATGTCCACTCAAATACTAAAGTCAAATAAATAAGCTATATCAGTGTAAAATGAGTGCTAATGAAACTGGAAACACATACATTGTCTTCAGAAAACATTAGTGACGTAGTTTAACATACAAGTTATGTCTTATCACAGTTACAGTGACAGAGTTTCCATAGCACCTAGTTCCTTTGGAAGTATAATACAGTGAAGACCACAACTGTTCACACAAAGTATTGTTCCTCCTCATATCAAAATGTTGTTCGCATAATGAACAGCTCAGTGAATAGTAAGAATGCAGGTATTAGAGCCTTCCATTATGTAAGTAAATTAATAAATGTAAAATGATTGGCATTTAACATTACATCGATCTTTATTACCTGTAAAATCTCAATGATTTTCAATTTGGTGTCCATTACAATCACATCTTCATTCTCTGAGGTGGCAGCTTGCTTGCTTGGGTGAATGCTTGGCTGTACATCAGGGACACTGATGGGAAATATAGATCCTCTGCTTAGTACCATTTGGGTCATCATCTCTCCTACACCATGGATGGTTCTCATAACATTGTTTCCTATGCATTAAACACATACACATATATATTTGCCATCAGTGAAGCATGCTTACAGAGATATATATGACACACAGACCCATGCTGTTAAACTCTTTTACATTCTTAATTGGCCTAATGAAAAACAAATTAGAAGCATTAATTCATCCAAATTAGTTAATGGCTTTGGGATAATTTTCTTCATAGATTTTCTGGGGGATCATTGCTGGCACATCAACAGATGGAAAAGATGTAAAAGCTTTCTACAGCCCTGTTAGTGTGTTCAATAAATCATAAAAAGTAGAGGAGGCACACTATCTATGTCTAAAACCATTCCTGAAAGAGGTTTTAGAGGTTACCTATCTGCGAGAATATTTGGATGATACATATCTCGCATTTTAAAGCATCCTTATGCAAGCAATTCCAGTATTTGACAACATTTACTGTTAGAAAACATTTATTGATAGTTTATTTATGTCTTCCATTGCTGCAATTTATGCTCTTGCTCTGCAGACACAGTGGAGAAGTTATTTGCCATGCCTACTCCCACCAATGCCTTCACTTTGATGACTGCTCATAACACAAAAGCTTGATGGTAAAGATGCGTTTGGTACTCGAGAAGCTTGAATTTCTTATATGTCACACTAACAGAGTAGAGAATTGAGGATGTGAATGTCTGATCAAGCACTGTTTGGTGCAGATCTCTCTGTGGTCCAGGTAACAGGACACACTTCCAACAACTCACATACCAGCAAGAAAACTAATGTAATGAATACAGTAGAAGCATCTCAGCCTAGTCTGCAGCTGCTTCTGGGTATGCAAGTACTGTCTCTAGACAGTAAGACACGCTTATGGATGCTTCAGCTTGCTAAACCTCATGATAAATATGATCAGTCCCATTACACATGATGATGACCTGGACAGCTTGAAAATCTGCATACATTCACTTTTGCATATGTGTTTTCGAGTCTCTACACACTTATGTGCATGCAGTTAGTTTCTGATTATTTGTTGGTTGTTTTTTTTTATTATTCTTCATTTTTGGTTTTGCTTGTGCTTGTATTTTTATTTTTATTTTTATTTTAATAATTGTGTAAAAGCAAAGGAAATCATTCTTTGGCTCCCAGAACAGTCGTTCCCTCAGTTTACAGGAACTCATCTGGGAAAAGCTAAGCAATGGTTTACCTTTCCCATTCACTCTAACTTATATAAATGACCCCATTCAAAAACGTCCCAAGAGAAGGTCAGGGCCAAAGGTTGTCCTAAAAGTTAAACTAGTATCTGCAATCACAGTGCCCTTTGTAATTAGTACCTGGGAAAAAAATGAATTTTACACTAATTTGGCAAAAAACAAATTAGTCCACACTAGTTGCAATGGTACCTATCACTGATGCCAGTTCAACAAACTCCATTTATCAAGAGATACTGTTTGTTCCCATATATTGTACTTGTCTTTTCCTACAGTGAATTCCAATTGGAAATGCATCTCAGGGAATCAATGACTACCTTCTTGCAAAGGCAGAGAGAAGTAAGAATGAGAATATGTTACCGAGCTGCATTAATTAGTTTTCATTCAGGTCTGAACGAATGGAAGAAAGGAAGTGAACAATAGCATCTCTTTGCAGAAATAGGGCATAGACTACACCAAAAGCAAACAAATGGAGATGTAGCTCTGCTGAGGTAAACCTGTAGTTTTCATATGCCTTCTGTACCTTTTATTCACCACAATTTGACAAGTTCTACTCACAGTGTTGATACTCTCTTTCTAGATATATGCTGTAAAAAGTCAAAGCTATATTTTATTTTGTTTGTAATATCCTCTTCTTCTGTCCTTCTTTCTTCAATTAACAGAGCTTAAGTACTGCATGCAGGAAAAGGAGATGCCTTTAACTCTGACTTTAAAAGGAAACACTCAAAGAATTTGCTCCTTCAAAGTCAATGAGGTATATCAGTGTCACGTTTGAGGTCTCATTTGGCATCGAGTCTGGTGTGCAATCAATGTGAATTGGTCTTTTGAAAATGATACATCAAGTCTCTACAAAGGGGGAAAAATGTATTTCTGACATTGCAGGATGTTAAGAAAAAAAGTTTGATGTTAAAGAAATGGCTGAATTCTCACAGTAGGAAGGCACGAAGTTCCTCTAACTGACTAGAACTGCATAAAGCAAATAAAAGTGACTCCAAATAGCATCCCTGATGCAAAATAAAAATTGCCCATTTACCTTTCAAATAAAAATAATAAAAAAGAAAAAGGGGAATAAATTGTACGTGTGTTTTTCCCTCCCTCTCTCTCTCCATCCCCTTTCTATCACTAGTCTAAACATTAATTTTCACTGTATTATTTACACACATGTAAAGCTAGATCACTAAATAAAGAACCTTTAATCCTTAAAAGGGCTTTAGTTAAATTGACTTTTTGTACCCTCTTCATCTCCAAACTGTGATACAAATGATTATATTCAAATCATCCTGTCCTTAATGCTAACTGATAAGTTCATTTGAATACAAAAAGATGTATAGGTTATGCATTTCCTTCATAGTCTGTGATATTCTTGGCTCTAAATCTCACTTGGGAAGACATCATCCTCTCATTCACAACAGAGATCTAAAAATCTCTTCCACAGCAGTTGTACAGAGTTGAATATAAATAGAGGCACTGCTATCTGGAAAGCTCAGGAATTCTTTACAAAAAATAACTTGTGTCAGTAGGGTTTACCAATTGACAATTAAACCACTTAGTTCTAAAAACAGTCCAAAAGATACTCTTCTAGGGTAGAGTAGACAAACTGTTGTTTGTTCTAAATAAGGTAGAAGAGTTTTGCTTTATCTTAAAAAGTTCCTACACACCCTTCAAGAGTAAAATCTAATAGTGTACAATTAGCAAAAAAGGTAGTCAAGACAAGTTTTTGTATAAGGAGTCAGAAAAATCTGACTCTTGGAAAACAATTACAGGTAACACTCGTGATAGGCATAGATACTTATTCTCCCACAAATTATGTTCAAGAATAGCCCCAAGCCCCAGTCATCACATTTATTAACAGACATCACAGCCCTGGTCTCTCTACCACTGTAGGTCAGGAAGTAATCAACTCTCTGCTTAATGTTTTAGATACAACTCATGTTTTTGAAGAAAACAAGCTGGGATTTTGCCTGGAGCATTCATCCTGCTTATTTGACTGTCCTTGCTGGGTTGCTGAATAGGCAACACAGGGGATGAGAAATCCTGTCAAGGGATTTGTATTCCTGTGTGACTGTGGATTTAGTCAGTTTCCCTGCATTTCAGGACCACTTCCATAAATGAGGAGAAAACTGAGAATACCCTCCCCATCTCTAAAATGAACACCAAGAGGTTTGATATAGTAAGGACTGGGAAAGACTCAGCTAATATGACAACGGAGTCTAAAAAAGCAATCGGAAGTAAAAACAGATGAGATGACTCCTGCCCTTTCTCCTCAACAACAGAACGTCATCAGTGGTAAAAGATGGTACAAACCAGTGAGTGGTAGCTATGAGGCAGCTTCCCAATAGAATCTTTAACAAGGATAAAACCTCTGTCCACAACACACCTTGACTATTGACTTCACATGGCTGATGTAAAGAGATGGAGACAGAAAAGTAAAGGGTTACTGTAGAACTTATCTATATTGTCATTTCAAGTTGTATTTCATTAGTGTGGAGGAAAGGTCATTAGTAACAGAAATGTCTACTTAAGCTAGTTTAGTATTTACAGCTGAAGTGGGTAGTGACTCCAGGTTGCTTTATTTCTCTCAGTAACATCAGTGAATAAGGATATAATGGCTAAACTCATTTTGGTAAATTTTCTAGTAACTGTATGATATTGACAAATACTATTTTTATTTAACTGAGAGTAAATCTAAGGAGAACATTCTCAGAGTGAAAATAGTAAAGCAACCAGAGCAATTCAGCATACTTTTCAGTCGATCTATTTCAACTGCTATGTTTTGTAACGTTCTGATGAAATGTAGCCATCTCTTACAGTAGACAGCAAACAGCCAGCAGATCTACACACGGATAGGAAGCAGCTGACTGGGTCTCAACAATGAGAGGAGCAAAAACTGGAGAAACAGAAAGAAATATATGTGAACTCTGATTACTTTTGCATGTACTTTGCCAAAGCTGAAACGAAAACAAGTCTGAGCTGCGCTTTCCTATCATACTGCCACACTTATCCTACTGATCTCCCTCATTTGTTGATTTCTCTGAGCATAAGGTACAGGCATTCCAACATGTTTGAGAAGGGTGGCAAGAAGAGAATGCGCACGGAAACACTGTAACATGCTAGTCTGAAAAAGCAGCCACAACTCTTATCAGCAAAAATATTCAGAGCTGTGGTTGACCAACAGTGGAAGAGAGCTCCATGCAATCCCCATGAATCTTTTTTTCTTCTTCTCTGCTTCTCCTTCTGACAAGATAAGTCCAATCTCATGAACTTTCCATAAGCAGTGGAACAAATCAGGAATGCCTTCTTTGAATTTACAGTCCCACAAGGCTTGTCAATGAATGAGTGAAATGACTGTATGCACAAGTGGTAATTTAAAGGAGCTGCAGACTGACAATGAAGCAAGAGGAAAGAAGAGAATGCCTGTCATGTTCTGAAAAGACAACCATGCATCTCCTTTTCATTACTTTTTATTACAGTGATCACAACTTCCTAATGAATATCAGTTTCTGTCACAAAACTGTAGCACATAATCTCATACAATTTAGCACAACTGACAACGCAGCGGCCTCTCTGAGTAAAAAAAGACTTTTCACAGGAGTCAATTATGGAAAAAAAATATAACAACCACCCAAGTAATGGAAATAGTGGATAATTTGACACTTCATTTTCTACGTAAACATACTTTCTTGATAAGTCACTTACTGGTTGCAAAAATTCTACAAACAAAATATAAAAGTAAACACCAATTTGTGATATAATACAGTATAGATGGTGAGAGACAAAATACCATACTCAGAAAAATAACTGTCAGAGCCAGTTTACTGACAATTCTGCTGCCTTTTCTTTTGATTGTTTCTAGCAAGTCACTACATGGCAGCCTCAACTTGTTCTCAGTGGACAAGTATCCACTGCATTTTGAGTACTACAAATAGCAAAGAGAAGCGAGTGGCAGATGAATGTGAATAAACAATGAACTGCTTCAAAGGCTGGCAAATATTCTTAGAGTGAGTCGTGCCCTATTTCACAGATGTTCCCAATACATCACTGAACTGATGTGCAGCCTTATTTGTTTAAAAATTAACTGTACACACCTGATCTGGTCCTTAGTTGCCACAGAGGGTCAATCTACTCTTACTAACATTGTTCAGTCTTCCTCTCCTATAGATGTAGAAAAGATAGATTCCTATGACTCAATGTGCAGAACTGCTCAGCCTCTTCCAGCTGAAACATTTTTCCAGCATGCACATATCCCTATGAAAGGCACCTGCCTTTTCAAAAGCATTCTAACACCTGACAGCTCTCATTAGGGACTGGAGAAGCTGCATATTTAATACTTCTAGAAACTAAGTAATGAAATAGGAGCTGACATACAATGGGTTCTTCAGGAAATCTAGTACTTAATGGCCAGATAAATATACATGGGTCTAATGCTCCAACTACATTTCATTAACCCAACCAACACATGGTTCAGTCTTGCATACATAAATATGGGGGGGAAAAAAGAGACAAGTCAAATGCTTTGCAATAAATGTGGCATTTTTTCCTATCTTCTCTGCAATTACAAAGTTAGAAAGACAACTCCCTGATCTCAGCAAACCTGAGCTTGACCTTAGGAAGACCGATGAATGACCAGATATTTCAACTTCTTACAAATACCTCCTAGAAAACACTTAAGTTCCATTTTATCAGGGCACAAATCAGAGAGCATGTGCTACTACAAAAGCCATTAACTCCTCAAACAACCAAACACAGAGGCCGAAAGGCTGCAGTGAATAATAAGTTGTGCTATGACCCCAAATGTTTTCACATACTGCTTGGAAACTACTTCTCTTCTGAACTTGGGGATGGCTTCTAGACCAAAGTAATCCCACAGGATATGTAAGCTTCCAATAGAAAAGAAATCAAGAGACTCAATAGACTTTGAAAGCCATTTTTCCTTAACAAACTGAGCAGATGGCCCATCTTTAGTTCCTTCTGCTTTCCTCATCATTCCCAAAGGAAGCTTTTGGCTAATGTTCAGCTGCAGCTTGAATCCCTAGATACAAAACAACATCAGTCCCATCTGTACAATGCATTGGCAGCTGCAAGAACTATTTTATTAGCGGTTTTCCTGTTCTACTTTCCCGAAGCATAAACCTCCTCCCACTTGCCAAAAAATGCGACAGGTCAGAAAAAATCCTACGCAGTCTTTGAGTGTCCCTTCCAAGAACCTCATTTAGTGTGAGAAGAGCCTTACCTCTCTATCTTGATCAAGAAAAGTTGTTGCTGGGTTCTAAGAAAGACCTAGACAGAGGATATGGCTAAGTTATACCTGATATGACTTAAAAGCTCCGTTATCTACATCAGCTATTATCTACCACCATCTTTCTGCAATAAAAGCCCCTATCCCCTACTGGACTGGATAATCTTGTAGGTCTTTTCCAACCTTGGTGATACCATGATCTTGTATCATTCACAGCACACTATTCATTCAGAGGTGATTCAGTCAAGCCTTGTACATCAATACAAAGAGACCTGGCCTTCCCCTCAGTCAGTTTGCTCTGCCTTCAATGTTGCTTAAGAGGAAAGAGAGGAAAGATGGGAAAGTCAGCAGCATCAGAGGGGTGCACTCAGATACCCCTCACTACTTACAGTCTGAAGTCTATTAGCACCTACCACCACCCAAAGTCCACACTTGCCAGACTGACCACACCGGTCCTGTTTCCCCACAGACACCTGCATACTTAAGACCCCTCCAGCCAGGCCCACTTCTTCCATTACAGCCTCTGAGGCCTCCTCCTCCATTTGCAATCCCCTAAAGCTCACTGCTACATTAGGCAACATCTGGCAGGTTGTTAAAAGTCCAAAACCTTTACTGTCATTAAAGTCAGTTCTCAGTGCAGTTGACCTTGTATCAAGCTGTGCCTCCTCAGTGTCAGCACACTCAACCAGTTTTTAAGACAATACTTGTAACAGCTTTCCAAGTGACTGCTGTCATAGGAGCCCTGACTCCAAATGGCCTTGACTGTCAGTTTCACTAAGACCCACACTGCTTATCCACCATCAGCTTTTCAGAAGTTTCAGTGCCATGTTAAAGCATGCAGCAATGCCAGACTGTGCAGATCCTCTGGTAGAGAACTGTATATACAGCACTGTCTGGTTATCAAGAGCTAAATTAAATACCCAGTAGAGCCGTGGCTCTACCTTTCTTTGCCTTTGTTGATTAGTCTACATTGCTTCATGCAATTTAATTTTTTGTTGTGAAAAGTTATGGCCATTTTTAAGACGTATAATAGCAACACTTCAGTACCTAAAGGACCACATTTTATTTCAAACCCTTTAGAGCTATATATTATTTGCCAGAAGCATTAAGCCTTACAGCTCTGTTTGTGAAAGAGGTATTAATTTTTACAGGTTTTCTACAGCATATGCCCATAAAGACTGCAGAGCCTATCATAAAGAGGCCAGGAATCACACTTTATTTCTTCATTATGCCATTTTTCATCGCTCAAAAGCTAGCTGACCTCGGGTGAGCCTCACAGAAAACCTAATGCATTACATTAAGGGCAGCAGGTGAGGACACTTCTACAGTCTATACAGCCCTCAGAACTGAGGGGGGAAAAAAACCCAAAACACTACCAAAAAAAGTACCAATATGCAATGTGCATACATTTGCTATCCAACCCCTGAATGAATATGGCCACCTCAGTCTTAATTACTGCATATCCACCAGCCTTTACTTTTAGCAAGCGAACTTAACCACTGCCTGGTCATGGTGAATATCCTCCAAACTTCACCCTCTCCTGACACTGCCTACCCCAAAAACCAGTAAGCAATGTGAAAAATAAAGCCTTCCTATCATGAATATTAGGGGAAGGAAAGATAGAAAAAAACTACATACATCAGCATGCTCACCCTGATGGTAAAAAGCACCAGGGGAATCAAGTCTTCTAGCTGAGTTACAGCTATGAAACAGATATTGATTCCTAGAAGAGCAATGGTCTCTGGAATCACATTAACCTTTCTTTCCACAATACTTTCCACAATAATCTCCACACTTTCCTAAGGGTTAAATCTTTTACCATCTAACTCTCTTTTTTCTTTTTTTTTTTTTTTTTTTTTGAGACTGCTGGCATAAGTTATTACTCCAGTCAGCCACTGCCTCATTAGCTTTGTTAATCAAAATGTGCTTTGAGTAGATACTTCCAATTGTTAACCAGATAAAAGAACAGTTAGCACACACAAACTCAAAGCTGAGAAACAACATAAACTTTTCTAGTAGTCCTGGATGAAATCTGGTCCTTCTTGATACAGAGGACCCAGAGACACAGTAGAAAGGGCAGGTCCAACCTCATTCTCAATGCTTTTCTAGTAGAAGACTCGACAGCAGTTCCCTGATATGCAGATATAGAAATGGCAGCTCGCTGCTACTGAACTCTGCATGAGACAGAGAGGACTTCCCCATCCCAGCCCTGCCAAGGTGGAATCCTTGAGGTGGTGAATCACAGGTAAATCAAAGTGAATCACAATGAAGCAGCAAAGCCTACAGCATGACACAGGGGTCAGACTTTTCCTGATATGATTCTAGGAGGTGTTCCAAGATCCTGGGATGTTTGTGAACACATCTTTACCCTTTACTCCCTTCAGTCTACAGAAGGTAAATACTATCATTGCCATTTGCTCTCTATAACTACCTGAAAGAAGGTTATGGTGAGCTGGAGGTCGACCTCTTCTCTCATGCAACTAGTGATAGCATTAGAGGGAATGGCCTCAAGTTGCACCAGGAGAGATTCAGGTTGGATGTCAGGAAATACCACTTCTCTGAAAGAGTAGTCTGGTGCTGGAATGGACTGCCCAGGGAGGTGGTGGAGTCACCAACCCTGGAGGTGTACAAGGAACATTTAGACATTGTGTTGAGGGACGTGGTTTAGTGGGAAATATTGGTGATGGGTGGACGGTTGAATTGGATGATCTATTAGGTCTTTTCCAAGCTTGGTGATTCCATGATTCTATTTCTTGTATGTCGTTATTCTCATTTCCAAATTAACTAAATAATGCTGAGCTGCATGGCAAACATGTAGCTTGCCTGCTAATATTATCATGTTGTTTCGCCTTCCAGATCTGACATATGCTGCAGCTGCATGGTTTGACTAAAATCAGCTATTTGAAAGATCCATCACGTACAAAGAAAATGTGCATTTTAGTTCTCAAAAGATAAATAACCAATATTGGACAATGCAGATTGGCTCCTGACTTTGGAATTATACAGCAGGGTACACTTACTAGAAAAGCAATGACTTAACCTTTTAATTAAAACTGTAAGAAATTGTAATGTTCTTGAAAGATGCCAGAATGAGCACTATTAATAAGTTGTCACTGTAACAAAAAATGCCTCATTAAGATACAGACAGTTTAATTTTAAACCCCCTATCTTTTAGAATCTAAAAGGGAAAAATGAAACAGAAAAAAATGATCCAATAATTAAAAAAAATCATTCCAAATTATTATATTTGGACTGAAAACAGAAGCCGGAAGCAGCATTTCCAACTCAATTCATTTTTAGGATGCAATCTAAGTAAGAAGTTTTCCAAAAAAAACCAACTTTTTTTTTTTTTTCTTTTTTTTTTTTTTTTTTTTCCCACTGTCCTATCTCACAAATGTTTATAGCCAATTTTCCCTAATCTACCTCCAACAAATAAGGTCACACCTGAAAACTACATACATATCGATTTAATTCTGAGTAAGGTAACTGATGCTGGCATTTAAATCAAGATTTTTTACGGCAGTAAGGCACAACATAAACAATAACGTAAGGATCTTTTTAGTTACTGTGCAGAACCAATATAGAGAAACTTGCACAGAACATCAAGGGCTACCTCAGCCATCCCTGTGACTCAGAATTTAAGAGAAGGATGGAAAGGAATATCTTGACATAAAAGGTCAAATAAGTCTTGGTGTAACTTCCACTAAGACTAAAAATGCATCCCATTTTGAAGATTTTCTTCAACAAGTCAGTCCTTGATATATGTACTTCTTTACTTGGCAAGTAATTTTACTAAAATAAGCAAGAAGTATAAGGAATAATTAATAAACAGGGAAAATGAATTTGGAGCGCTCGTTGTGAATTTGGTCATTTTAATTTTGGAGCCTACATTTTCAAGAGACTTCCCACCATCAACATCCATCTCATTCTTCCCTACCCTTACAATTATATTCATTCTTAAAATCCTGACCGTATATCTCATGTTGTAGAGCAGTGGTCAAATTGGGGAAGAGTCAAGCTCATCAGTTTTGTACAACTCCACATTATGGGAATCAGAAGCGGAAAGATTTTGTTGTTATTGGTCTGGAACAAATCAATGTCAATAATGGAAAGGCAGAATATATGATCTGTCCCCAAATTTTTTCAGCACTGAGTTTCCATTAAAAATCCATATTTTTTAACAAAACTAAAATGCAAGACTTATCATGTAAAATAAACAGATTCAACCCCAATTTTTTAATTTACATAGTGCTACCCCATAGGATCTACCAGTGCTGCAGAATAGGAGTTACACGACTTTTCCATTTATTCATACCTCTTCACAGGTCACTTATTCTAGAACTTGTAAATCAACTGAATTTCTGAGGCATAATTATTCTCAAAATACTGCTTCAAAGTACCTACTTAATATCAATCCAATAAATTTACAACAAGATAGGGTAATGAAACAGAGCCCAAGCTGCTTTTCTATAGCCCTTTCCTCAACAGAATCACAGGATTAAATCCCTGGTGTTTGATAAAAGTTGAACATATTTATTTACACAATTAATTCATCAGCTTCAGAACACATACAATCTTACCTACCTCATTATTTCTTTAGATAAACATAATGAATTTTGCAAGTTGTAGCAGCTGACTTTCTGTATGAAGGAAGCTGTGCATACCTGCATACCTGCATATCCCTAGAGCATTTGTAGGGACACTTAATTGCAATACTTTGCCTTCAAAGGCAGTGTCAATATAAATGTTTAAAGTGCGCAAGAAGCACAAGAGTGCACAAGAAGCAAAGCACTATGAAATCAGAATGCAAAAAAACTAAAAGAACATCACTCAGCCATGTGATTATATCACACACAGGTCTGTTCCAGCAACCCTAATTCAGCAAGGAATCAGTCAAACACAGATCAAAGCACAGTCTCAAGCCATGACTCCCTCAGCCTCAGCACTGCTTGCAATTTAACATACACTGAGGCACAGAAGGTCTTGTCTACCACAAATCCACCACCACTCCAAGACAGAAAACACAAACACCTTTTTTACCTTTCTGTGGGCTCAAAAACCACTTCATCGCGTCTGAAAAGGCCAGACACAGAAGCACCCAACCACACTACAGCACATGTCAGCACATTCAATTAGCTCAATTCTTCCTAGCTCAGTGTGGACAAATCACACCACTGATACCACTAAGTGATACCTAGTGATGCAGAGACTACACAAGCAGGTTAAATGCTCTGTGTGTCTAGAGCTTATTTCAAGTTTTCTCATTACCTAGTAGCAAAGACGAAATCAAGGATGTGGATGGATGATAGCTACAGGACTGGTTTAAAAGGGCTACTACTTACTATCAGTCCAATGACTATCCTCAATCTGATTAAAATTTTTTTTCAGTTCCCATCTGGATACTGAGACGAAAGTTACATCACTGCTGGACCTCTGACGGGATGGAAAGCAGATCGTGATGACTTAAGAATCTTCAAATCCCTCATACTGAAAGTATAGTACCTGGTGATTTCCTCTTGAACCCCTTCTCTAATCTTAATTTGCCACTAAATGTTGAGTGGTTGCTTTTTGGTGGTTAAGTTTTCTTGTTGTTTTTTTTTTTGTTTTGTTTGTTTGGTTGGTTGGTTGGTTTGGTTTGGTTTGGTTTGTTTGTGTGGGTTTTTTTTGTATGTCTTTTCTTAATGAAAAGCACTACTCTGTTTTGCTTGAGTAGTGTGTTTTTCAGACATGAAATATACTCTCCAAGAATGAAATTCTACAAGTTACGTGATCAAAATTACTGAATAGGTGGTATGATACTGCTTCTAAATTACGTATCTTTGTGCCATTTGCGTCTTCATAGCCTAATGCTGTCCTAGGCCTGCCCTTTCAGAGGATGAAAGAGCACTAGTAAGATGCTTGGGCATAGTAGATGCTGATGATCATTCTGAGTATCGATTGCAAGGATAAATTATACAGCTTAAGTTTTACAACCTGCCAAACGGAAAAGCAGAGGGAGGCTGAAGACAACATATAACCATCTGAAGATGGAGATCTTTTATAAAAAACTGTAGAAGGCCTCTTTAGCAAATCTTACAGTGATTTTAACATTAAGAACACTTGTCTCCCTACGTCAAAAACCCAGCGCTACTTTAAAGCCCCAGTTTGTCAACTAAGCACTCTAATCTGGTTAAAAGAATATTCTAAACTGACAAACAGGTGTACAGGATGGCCTCATCTAGATTTCCATCATCTGGTGCTTCTGCAGTTCTTGGAAAAGTTACACTATATGTGCAGAGGAGACTGACAAATTCCTGTGCCATATATGAGACATCATAATTGTTGTGCCCAGACAAATGCTACCTTTGTATTTTCTGAGGATGGTTAATCCAAAGGATGCCAAAGCCTGGATCCAGATTTGAAAGCTCAGTTCTAAACAAGCAAAGGAGCACTAGCATCAATACAGTAACCACAAATCATGAAGTCTGCAGCTCTGTTCAGAAAGGTTCCTTTTTAGATGAGCATCTTAATGTGACCTGTGATACGCCCTGTTGGTGACTTTATGTGTGGATAAATAACTTGGAAAATCAGTGAGATATTCCAAACAGTTCTCCAATATAGCAAGTTACACACTCGAATTTTGTTGTGTTTCTTACCTCCATCCTGAAACTTGCTCAGTCTTTCAAAGTATGATGACATAGGAACTTGAACAATATCTAGAATTGCCAGAAGTGTCCGAGTCAGTCTGAGAAGCTCACTAAAACTATAAAAGCCAAAGTATATGAGGTTTCGAGCTAGATGTACCACCTGTGACAAAAATAAAAGTGAAGGAAGTATTGTTAATCTTTGGGTTATTACATTAGATAAAATCACATTTTACACAGCATCTCGCACAGCAATCGAGATCTAGAGTGCATTCACATTAGTACAAGTGTTTCCACTATTTAAATTGGCTTTGGACCAAGGCCACAGACATCAAATGTTTTTCAGTCAGACAAAAAGATTGAAAATAACCTGAGGTTTAAGATGGACTGAAAATATAGAATTGCATCTGAGAAAACAAGTAAGACTAAGAAGAAAAAATCCAGGAAACTGTTTAAAAGGGCAGTAGTTGTACAGGAGATGGAAAAGAATAATCTTTGACTGTGGAAAGTTTGAATGAAGGTGATTTAAGATGACCAGAGGTAGGAGCAAAAAAGTTCTGGAGGTAGATTGAAGCGAGAATTGGAAAAGATATAAGCACATCCCCCTTATTCAACTTTATTTGAATATATATTATTTAGGTCTATCTGAAGTTTCTGTCAGGAATTTCAAACAATATTTGGAATGCAAGATTATTCTGAGAATTTCTTTCCATGTCCTGTCCTACACAGAGAATAGTACTCGCTTACACTGAAAAATTCCTGCATGCTGATTCACTAACGTGGAGAGAAAGAATGCATCATCATTCACACTCCCTCCACACACATCCCTTCTCCTGCCTCTGAAATACAACAGTCTTAGGAGAAGAAGGGAATAATAGAGCTGTTTGACAGAAGACAGTAATATTATTCTCTGTAGTAATAGTTATCAACAAGAACACCAGAATTAGAAATCGGGGTTTCACTGGGACATTTATTCTGAAGGTGCCTTTATTTTGAAAGTTCAAGTGTTCATCTAGGAATATCATAAATTAGGATGGAGATAGCTGAGAAGTACCTCAAATGTAAGTTTATTTTTCTCTTTGTCACCAAAGGGAAAAGGCTGATTTACAACTTCTTTCAAGTACTCTTCCACAAATTCCATAGTTAGTGCAAATTTCCTCTTCATTTCATTTCTTGAAGAATCTGTGAAAGAATCATACCTACAATGCAAGACACAGAAGGAAGGGATCAGTTGGCACTAAAGAATAAACAAACAAGCAATAATGCATTAAAATCACTATCAGTTCTTGGCGAGGTGAAGGGGTAGAGGTCAACTAATTCTACACAGACATGAAATGAGGTTTCCTCTTAGCCTTCCGTTCTCCTTTACTATCACTAGAAGAAAGACAGCAGACCAGGCAAGCAGCTCAGGACAATCAGCTTCCACCACCAATTAGACTCTGTTGTCCTAAGTCAAAACACTCCCTTGAATCAGTAGCAGAAGCAATTCTGCCTGCCGCATTGCTACGCTTCATCCTCTTCATCTCTTCAGCTAGATATTCCATGTCTAGGTCTAGCCCAGCAGTGCTGCTCCATTAAATCATTTAAGCCAAAGAAGGCTTCCACTGAAGTCAACCGGCCCTTCTTCCACACTTAAATTTAACACGTGCTTAAGCACTTTGCTGAATGGAGACCAAAGCTTTAGTGAACTCTTTCTGGGGCAATAACTGCATTTAGCTGTACATTTTGGTTTTCCAACTTTAACTTTCAGTTGAGGAAGAAATTTAATACTAAATTCCAATGTGGTATATGTCTGATGTTAGGCACAATTTGATTACTTCAAGTTCTGCTGTTCTGAGGAAAGGCCATTCCATTTTATCTTGTTTGTTCTGTATAAGAGAAATAAAGTGAGCAATAAAGTGAAGTAAAATGGAAGATGTAGGCACTATTTAGTGATGGGACTCAGGAGGTCAGGTTGATGGTTGGAACTTCAGCTCAGATCCTGAAGATCATTTCCAACCTGGATGATTCTGTGTTTCTATTTCCAAGTAAAGCTACCCAAGAAAGCTTCCAAGGTTAACAATAACTAATTGCTTATTGTTCTATATCTAAATATCTTTTTACATGCATGTGTTGACATTAGACAGCTACAACCATTTTGTTCTAAGAGTAACCCCAATAAAATAACTTTGTACCATATTTTGCAGCATTTTCAACTCACTCATGAATTGTGATCTTGGTAGGAATTTCAGTCCACAATCTGGCATATCTGACAGGTACCACTGATTCCTGAGGATCTCTGTCCACATGCATGTGTAGCATCAAGCGGCAAAAAGAAGCCCGGAGGTCATAAGGAAGGCTTTCATCAGACATACATCGCAGGATCAAGTCTACTGATAGTTGTGCAGAAATTTGGTTGATGGCTAAATACTGGCGGTCCAGGCACATTCTTGCAAAGAGGTTCAATTGGTACCTTAAATAAGAATAATAGCACATTTCCAACTGACTCACTTGAATACTATGAAACAATGAACCTCAGAATCTCACTTTACAATCATGATGTCAGCGCTTCTGTTGTAAACAGTAAGAATGATTAAGAGTGGTTTTGATAACCAAGGGACAAAGTTGCTGTTAAATATTTTAATGTCAGGCTCCAATCCCCATTAAGACTGGGCTCCCTTTGAAACTCAAAGCACTGTTCAATGGAAGGCTGAAGCATTTAAACAGTTTGTTTTCAATCAGTATAAAACACTGTTCCATGATTCCATCTCCATTCTATACTCTAGGAAGTTGTGAACACTCCTTCTTCAGTGTATATCTTGCTTCCCAGAACAGTACAGCATTAAAAAAAAAAAGCTTCATGAATAAAAGGTAAGGGGAAAATTAGAGAGACACAAAAAGCTGTCACAAACAAAGAAAACTCAGTGTATGTCTGGAACAGATAACAAAGATTGTGATGCTTCCTAAAGGAAAAATCTGAAACAAACTTTTAATCCCTGTTTCTGGTACGATTTGCTTTCCTTTTGCAATACTGGCAATTGGAGTGGATAAGAACTGTGCCAGGTTCCAGGAAGAGTCTACATTTTCATCTATATGCATAAGCAGTTTTACCTGTAGTAGGTAAGAACTTCTAAATCAACTTTTGTGCCCTCCTTTGCCTCCTGAGCCAGGTGTCTGATGGCTTTGCCATGAGGTTCCTTGTTACTGTCAATCCAGTAAAGCCACACTTCCTCTTCATCAATGTCATCTGAGATGACTGGGCATTCTAAGGGATTGTCCATTTGTGTTGAAATCAGCCTGCAAGTATAAACCATTGACAAGGGAGCCACTAATAAACTGTTACAAATTTAACAACAGAGTAAATAACAAAAAGGTATGTTCTGATTATGGATGCTCACTTTGTCTGAATGAGAATGTCAGCATTTCCTGGGCTCAGCATAAACTTGCAGATAAGTTCCTGCGTTACTGGTATTGCTGTGGTGTTAGATACACACAGGTCTGATAAATAATCCAGGAACCTGTGCAGTCAAAAGAAGAAAAACACACACATGCAACAGAACAAATGACTTTAATTACTGCATAGAAACATCACTCTAAAATTCTCTAGTATGTCACTGATATACAAAAGAGAGCGTAAATTGTGAGATTTTTCAGAACAGACTTTCTTCATTTAAACTATTGGAACTCCCAAAAGGTAAAGATGAACAACAGCTCTAAGAGAAACCCTGAACTATCCTTAACTCAAGGAGAGAAAGAAAAAGACCCCAGGTAAGACACTACTCAGGAAATGAAAGAAGAAAGAGTTGTGGCAGAACATAAGCAGCCTAATTATGTCTTAAGCTTATCTACCCTTCATCTTAATCAGGAACCGAAAGCAAGAACACACATTCTTATCATTCTTATCCATCTTATCCATCCAAGTAATGGATGACTCCCTAACGCAAGCAGCAAGGAGATATTACTTGCACTGGAGACAGCCATGGGCCCTCTGAGGAACTCCACTGCACTGGAGGAGTTCACATCTACAGCTTTTAAAGCTTTCTTTTGAGTCTTGAAAATGACACAGCCAATGATCAGTTGAAAGAGACCTGGCAAGATCTGTATTCAAAGCAGTCATTCAATGAAAAGCGGAACTAAAACTATTACATGTAAACAGTTTTCTATAAATTCGCATCTCAAATTTAGGTCTTCTGATGTTTAATAAGGTTCACACAGAGGCTTTCGTTACTCTCGGGACACTGATAAAATATCAGCTTCTAGACCCTCTTTTATGAATTCCTCTGTTTGTATTACTTCACACTGCAGCCTTTCCCTCACAGGAATATAAAAAGTGCTTCTTCCTTCCATGTATCCTCTTCTTTTTACAACAGTTTTAGGAATTGATTATCCTTCAAACCTCTAGCAAATGTGGCTAAAAGTAGGCATGGCCTCAAGAGCCGTGAGGGAACAGAGAAAAGGTGGAACACACACACAGAGCATATATACAGTTTCCTTAGAAATCCTGAACTGCTAACAGAAAAACAATATTCACAATTACTGTGGACATTATCCAGACTTCTGTTTCTTAATTTCTTATATTTGTATTACTTCGGTACTTCTACAACTGAAAGTCTAGTGAAAAAAATAATAAATTGATTTTCCATTAAAAAAATACATTTATACAGCCTAATGCTGATTAAAAAAAGGCTTGAATTTCTTCACTTGAAAGAAAATCTGGTCTAGAGCACATGTTCACCAGGATCTTTGTCATCCTATACCTGACTTGCCATCCTTTTAGTTCTGACTTGCAATCAGGACCTGCAGGAAAACTTATTAATAAAACCTTAGTTAAGCTAACATCAATGTCGTTTACACCAAGGTTGTCAGCAGGAAAACCAGCACAAATGGCATTTTCACAGAAAAGCAGCAGAGTTACAAAAAAACTAAAATTTCTGTTCAGTTGCCTCAATGAATTTGAAACAAAGCCAAACTTCCAGAAGCATTCTACAAAAACCTCACATTTCACTAAGATTTAGATCTGAAACGCAGATATCAACTCTCCAGAAGTATGGTATTTCTGATATTTTCTAGCATGGTGGTGTTCGCATATTTCTTTCTGCCCATGAGGTAAAAAAAAATTAGCTGGAAGAAAGCAATAACATTGTAGCAAATGGGAGGGAGATTCATTGCTGCTACAAATATAATGTTATATGGACTACTTCAAACCTTGGCTCTCGATTTCTCCTGAGTAAATTAACAAAGGTCTCTATTTCTTTAGCCGTGATGTGTTTCTCTAGCAGTTTTCTGTTGTTGTGCAGCAAGGCTGTGATGGTGTCTTCTGCCAAAATATCATAACCAATCTGGGACTGCATGACGCAGAAGTTCTTAGCAATATATTCCTGAAAAAATGAAAATCCCTGTGATGATCTGTTAAGCAGTAATGTTTCTCTTTTAGAATTGCAAATATCCAGCTCCATTAACAATAAAAATCATCCTCAAAACTTTTCTTACTAAACTGGCCTGAACAAGGTACATCTGAACACCTAGAATATGTACTCCAAGAGGAAGACAGAATATTAGGATTGACCAACTCTTGTTATTCCTTCATAAATCAAAGAAAGAAATACATAAAAATACACGTAAAATTCAAGAAACAGCAAACAATTTCTTTTTTAAAAAAGGAAAACCAAGATTTTATATAATTTTAGGAAACTTTCTTGTTCTCTTCTTCCTTTCTCTTTCCTCCAAGACAAAAATATTTCTTAAGTGCTAGAAAGAAAACAAAGACATCACACATAACACTTCAATTTTTATCTTCAGCTTCTTTAACCCTATAAGGTTAGTAATCTATTATCTGTTCTGCAAGATACAAAGCACTCGATATCATGTTCATGGGGAGTCTCCAGCAGAGGAAAATCAAGCTATCTGACAGAACAGCCTCTGATTTGACTCACTGCTATCACAACACAAATATTTACAGAACATAATCACGGAGAATTTTGCCTTCACCACTGATGCCCTGGAGCATATGAAGGAAGCAGTGGACAATAATCTCAGCCAGAGCCTGTGAAGGTACAAGGAAGCCTGCCTGGAAAACAAACCTATGACATTCATCGCTAATCACTCCATTCATATAAAAATGCCTATACAACAAAAACACTATTTCACAGCAGGAGACTGTGTAAGCGCTTTTCTACTTACTATTAACTGACACAAAACCCAGTCTTTTCATTCTCCCCTAAGATAAGATTACCAGAGGATCACACCTGTAAATGCAGAGTGCAAGATCAAACACGGGATATATAATAACAGAATTTATGGGAAAAATTCTTGAATACCACTGACCTGGTTCTTCCTATAGTCCTGCTGAGAATGTCTGAGAACTCTGTAACATAACCTTAACATGTATTTGTATGGGGCATATCTCTGGTCACCTAGGTCTTCAAGTCTCAGCATTGATCCTTCACCTTTATCCTTAAAAGGAGCTTTGAGGATCCCGAATATCTGTTCAAAATCAAAATCACTGAGGATGAAAATCAAGCCAAGATTTTTCCTTAACCTATACCTGTCAATTTCCTCTGACAGGGTCAGAACAAAGCATCTATAGGCTCAAGTCAGAATTCAATCACTTCAAGTACAATCGACAAATCAGTGAATATAAAAGGGGCAGGGGGACAAGGATAATCTCAGACATTACAATATAAGTGTTTAGCTTTACATTTCCTCACCAACTTGATTGACAATAGTTCTCCTTGACTACTATCCCTAGTTTAAAACATTGTCAGTTAAGTGCCTTAATTTTAGATAAATTAAAGGATGAAAAAGCTCATATTGGCTGCTATCTGGTTTAACTCTTTTCACTTTATTATTTGCTTACTATTTAGTAAGATACTTAAAAAGAATATTAATTCTGGTTTACACGCAAGTCAGTCCTCAAATAAAGTCAGGGATCCATAATGGCACTATAAGTTTTCCTTCAAGGAAAACACATGCAGGATCAGGACCATGTAACAGATTTGCTTCAAATTTGTTCAACAGTTTACTAGTAAGTATAGTCTTCAAAATTTTAGAAGTCATCAGAATTATGTGAGACTAACAGACACCAAACACAAGGCCTTGTGACATGAGTCTTGATTAATGAGTTTCATATCTAACCCATCCAGTTAGATAAAACCCAAGATAGCATAAGCCAACTGACCTGAAACCAACATTTTATCAATTCCTTCTCTCCTACAATCTGTTTGGAAGTACAATCAAGTTATTCATACTTGAACATAGAGAATATACCTGAGCCAATATATTTTGTTCCCGCATTAATTTTTGTCGTTCTCGGTTTGGCTTAGTAATGACCACGTCCAAGACTTCCTGCCCATTGTTAGGCACATCAGACACAAAAAAAATCAGATCTTCTAGTAACTTGGTCACAAATCTAGAATGAATAGACAGATCCTTATTATACACAGTCATTCAATACTTGCTAGGATTCATTAAGAAAGAAAATCACATTTTAGAACAAGCTTTATGTAGCACATCAGAACTTCAATCACTGCAAAGCTAGGTTTGACATGTACCTAAGGCTTCCAGGTTTGGGTTTGAATGCACTACAGTGATGTTTTCTAAGACATTAAACAGCAACCAGAGGGAAAAAGGGAGGATGCAAAATTGATGTAGAATAGATGCAGAGTGTTTAGAAATCCAAAATCTCTACCAGCTGATTGCAAGGTCCAAAACCAGTAGACAGACGCTCTTACACAGCCTAGCAGTGATTTACACTGGTAAGTTAGTAACACTGGCCCATAATGCAAGATTGTGCTCTCACTGGAGGAATAAAAACAGTTTGCCACAACGCTATTTCCCTACTGACACAAAAAACTATTGAAAAATGACTTGGAAAAAAAAAAAACACTTTTATTTCACCCATTCTTTCCTACACAAAAAAAAAAAGATTTGGCAGAAGTAAATGCTAAAACAGGACCAAGGCAGTGGCAAGTCCTTCCATCTCCAAGCAATGTAGGCCATTGCCACCTCACTCAAGGCAACAAGGCACCTCACTCACAGAAAAAACAAGAAAGGTAAATGTAGGGTGGATCAAGTAGGAGCGAGCTCCTGGAATCCCTACTTACCCAAGCAGGAAGGTAATAAGACAGGGAAACAAGAAGAGTGGGAGTTTTGTTCTTTGTTGTTGTTGTTGTTCTTTGTTGTTGTTGTTGTTTTGTAAAGGAAATCAAAGTAACAAACAAATAACAGCAAGATCATGAAATCACAGAATCACAGAATCATCTGTGTTGGAAGAGGCCTTTGAAGGGCATGTAGTTCAAAACCCATGCAATGAAAAGGGACATCTACAGCTAGACCAGGCTGCTTGGAGTTTTTCTTATTCTTCTTTGTACCCTTTGATGAGTTCAGCTCCAGCAGGGCCTTGGCCTTCCTGACCTAACCTCTACACAGCCTAGCAGCCTCCCTATATTTTTCCCGGAGTACCTGTCTTTACTTCTACTGTCTGCATATTTTGTTCCTACTCTCCAGGTGCAGGTCCCAGTTCAGCCATGCTGGTCTCTTGCTTTCCTTTCCTGACTTCCAGCACCTGGGGATGGACAGCTCTTGTGCTCTTTTGCTGAAAGCTTCCTTAAAGATCTGCCGTCTCTGCCCAACTTCCGTTCTCAATTGTTCCACGTGTGTGTTGTACCAGTACATCAACATCAGAACGTGACAGTACTGGATTGCAGTGACACAGCAGTGCAAGGCTAATACAGGGATGTTACACATTCATTATATTGTATCCCCACCTGATTCGACACAACAATGAATGAAATGGCTTTCCAAGGTTGTGTACTAATACTTTGGCTGTTAGAGATCTGCCCGCTAAGATAAATTCTTCAGCTAATACTAAACCATCTGTGCTAGTTATCACTGACAAAAGATTTGTGGACTTAACAGCATAAATTGTTTTGTCACCAAAAATTAACATTTCCAGCAAAAAGCTCTGTAAGATGCATAGTAGAATACAACTTAAAAAATAACTCTGTAAGAGATGCTATCTAGCATTCAGTTATACTAGACAACTCTAAGCAAATAGCCAACCAAATCACTTGCAGTGGGAAATATGTAGCTGTAGTGTACAGTAAAATCCCTTAATTCAGAAGTGGGTGTAAAGAACAGAAATTCTCTGAATTGAAGCATGTATGGATATAAAAAGTAAACACTGAAGACAACAGAAAATGTAAAAAAGGAAAGTAAACAAGAAAAACAAAATCACAGAATCACAGAATATCCTGAGCTGGAATGCACCCACAGAAATAATCAAGTCCACCACTTGGCTCCACACAGGACCACCAAAAATCCAAACCCTATATCTGCAAACATTGTTCAAACACTCCTTGAACACAAGCACGGTGCCATGATCACTGTTCTGGGGAGCCTGTTCCAGGGCTTTCCCTAATCCCCAACCTGACCCTTGCCATGCACCTCCATGCCATTTTCTCAGGTCCTGCTGCAGTCATCAGGAAGATGAGATCAGTGCCTCTCAGAAGAAAGAAAGGAAAGGGACAATCACAGCAGTCTCAGTCACTGTAAGTATTGCTTCTACTGCCCTATCAGCATGAACACAAAGTACAACAAATTACTCCTGTCCATTACTGTGATGATACCATGATGCAAGGAGTAACACTAATTTAACAAGAAAAGCTCACTAACCTCCTTTCATTCTGGGTTATTGTTCCATTCTCCAGCTTTTTAACAGTTGATGCTAAGACCTTGTTCGCATCATTGGCAAAGTCCAAGTCTCTGACCTCAGATAGAGGAACTGATACGATGGCAAAAGCTTCCTTGTCCTCTTTTGTTTGGCACGTCCCAATCTGCAATAGTTTTTAGTTTAATTAGGGAAACCATTTTGGTCTCTCACCTTTGCCCAATTATACATATTCTATATGTCAAGTTCACCAGTAGGAAACTGTAGGAATTATGCTGGGATTCCAACCCTGAGAAATTAGCATTTACCTTTAACATTACAGGCCTTTCTTCATTGGTGTCTATTGGGATGCTAGTACTAGTAACCCAAGTATTGGTGCATAAATGCCTCAGTCGGACATAGGAATTCCTAAAGGAGAAAAAGCAAACAGTGAGTTAAATGGTTCCTTTTTGAGCTAAACTGGGCAAGGTGAGGCATGATTTAACACACAGCCATGAGAGGAGAGAGCATGAGTCACACCAGCCACTCATAAAAAAAAGGCAAGGGAGGCTTAGAAGGTACTGTGGCAACTTTTCGCCTTGTGTCTCTTTTCTTTCTGATCCAACATAGAGCAGTTAAGTAGGACAGCATCTTGGGATTTTGCAGAATGCTGTTTTTAAACATTCAGATAAGCCTAGGAGTAAAGTACTCCTTATGGAGAGGAAAAAAGATAAAATAAAAATTAGAAGGTATTTTAAACTCCTATCTGAACTGGAAAACACGCCATGGATTTTAAACTCCTATATGAATTGAAAACCACGCCATGGATAAAAACATCTGTTTCTGCAGAGTAATGAGCCCATTCAACCTGTCATGGAACAAAAGTGCAAATGTAGAAATGATCATAGTTTCATGGTTTCACAACTATGTCATGCAAAACCTTGTTCCAGGGAGTGAGCATTTACACTATCAGTTCTAAACTGGAAATCAAGTAAACAAAAAGCAAGTATGAGATTCATCTAAATTCTCTCAATTTGATAATTTCTGGCATTATTAAAAAGCAGAGCTGATAAATCAATTACAATTTTTATTCTGAATTGCACTCAGTAAATATATTCACCATGGTCTCTATTAAGAAACTCCCTTTCATGCTGATGAACTTTGAGTATTCAAGTAAGAAAATTATCCAGCAAAACTCTGTAGAGCAAATACTTCCAATTGCATACATCACTATTTGTAGGGATCTAGCTTTAAACTCCACCCTGGGATCTACTACTAGCCCCAAGTGTCTTCATGCCCATTCAGCCAAAACCAACACCATGTGACTTAACTAGTCAGTCCCAGCTAAAGTAACAACTGAAGTTTCAAACATTTGCAAGTAAAACCTATGAACCAACTACTGACTTAATGTGAATAACAGACATGTTCAGAAACAGAAAAATGGATCACCATACACATTCTTTGGCTGGGAACAATTCAGTTAGATCTACTAGCAGCACATTTTTTTTCAGACAGTGCACGTAGCTCAATTCTGTCTTCATATATATCTGTGCAACATTTAGCTTGTTATTTTTCTCTTCACAGATTCTCTTTAAGCGTCACTTGTTTTATCCTTATAATTATTTTATCCAGTCACAGCAGCAGTATCATGTTTTATACATCTCTTGTTTATCTGTGAAAACTCTTCGAATTTTAACTGAAGGATAATACTTGCTTATGTTTGATTTTTTCTGCTTTACTCACAGGCATAATGCTAGGAAGAAACGTCAATCCCACAACTTTTTTTTTTACCTTGGAACCAGGCAATCAGCTCTCTGAAGAGTGGTGGCATCCAGTTCAAAGAGAGATGCGATGTCATTTCCATGTGGCACAGAGACCAAAGTATACATAATCTTCTCCCCTGCCTGGCGTTTCTTCTTTGAAGCAGGAAGGTCGCCATCTCTCTGCTGGTTAGGCACAAGGGTTATTTACTTGCATCAGGGCCCATTATAAATTCTCCAATTACCTTGTGGACAAGTAATACATCTAAATTGTATTATTTTTTTGTGTACATTCTACTAAAAATGTACCATGACTAGCTTTGGAGTGCATAACACAAAGAATGCACTTTGCCCCAGGCACACAGGGTCTCAGACAGTCATTATAACAACAGCAGGTCACCAGCTACAGAGAGACTGTAGTACTGCATACATTACTATTTGACATCCACAACTTCAAAAACCTGTGCCAATTGCAGACCCTTCACTCCCTACAGATGTAACTGCACAGTGCTAGCTTGGAAAAGGCCAAAGTTAAAAGAAGAGCATTAATGAAAATTGGATCTTTAAAATGGAGGCGGGGAGTAAAAAAAATGAAAAACTGGCCACGTTCCACAGTTGTTTTAAGTTTCAATTTTTTTCCATTCCCATACATTCTGAATCACAGCAGCACACCTTCCAAATAGGAAGAGGCAGAGTATCTGTCCCATTAATCATAGAATAATAGAATGGACTGGGTTGAAAAGGACCACAATGATCATGTAGTTTCAGCCCCCCTGCTATGTGCAGGGTTGCCAACCACCAGACCAAGCTGCCAAGAGCCACATCCAGCCTGGCCTTGAATGCCTCCAGGGATGGGGCGTCCACAGCCTCCTTGAGCAACCTGTTCCAATGCGTCACCACCCCCTGAGTGAAATACTTCCTCCTAATAACTAATCTAAACCTCCTGTCTCAGTTTAAAACCATTCCCCCTTGTCGTATCACTGTCCACCCTTGTAAATAGATGTTCCCCCTCCTGTTTATAATATTATATTTTGATATGTATTATATTGTATTATATTATATTATATTATATTATATTATATTATATTATATTATATTATATTATATTATATTGTATTTCTAAAATCTATTCAGCACTGGAAAGAAAACAAAATCACACGTGGAAACTTAACCTGCATGCAAGGTTTGAGAAAAGAGCAAAAATATATATCTGTGACTTCCATACACATTCTCCTTTACAAACTCAGGATAAGACTCCAACTGGAAAAGCAGGTAAATTTTCAAGCAAACTGGAAAAATCTGATTATCAGTTCAAAATTCAATAGTTCAGTGAAAGGGTGAAGAGTACAAGATAGTTTAGAACAGCATCCAGACTTCTTTTTATATTTTCCATAAGTTACATCCAAATCTAATCATGTTTTCCCAGAACTGATCCACTCTGCTATCATTTCCAAACTGAAAAGGCTGGTATACAAAAAGGTGGGACATTTCATAATCATATAGTTTTTACATAGGGCTCCAGGAAAAACAGACACCAAAATATGAAAACATATTCTGCTCTCTGTTAAGAAGTATTTTTATACTCTGTCACTGCACAATGTCTGAGCATCTCCCACAGGTCATTAAAAATGAGCATATACACATGTGCAAGCTTCTGTGACAAGGAGGTAAAGTGAAAGGCAGGTCTCCAGTGCTTCAGTAGTTCATGCTAACCACTACCTCAGTGGGGAAGTTCCTCCTGAAATTTGGGGTTGACTTCACTTGCTCACAAGTTTCCCCAGCAATTGCTACTAAACAATGGAGTTAGCGTATTGGGCCTTTACCCTGCAAGCCAGGCTTAACATCTGTCAAATCAGACCTGCCATACAAGCAAGAGCTGGTTTCTAGTCTCAAAAATAAAAAGCCCATCTCATCAGAATGGAAGACAGTGTCTATAATGCTGCTAGCTGCAATGCAAAGCTTAGTTGAAGGAAATCTGGCCTGCACAATAGTTGTGCAATAGTTCCAGACTGAACTGCAGCAGTAGCTTCAGAACTCTTCTCATACTTTTAATTTAATGATCTCGGACACGCCTCGCAACCCAAACATGACTATTAATTTTATGTAATATCCTTTGGAATAAAAAAATAGCAAAAAGTGGCCCTGACCTTGAGAGCTCTGAAAAGAACTTACATATAGGGCGCTCACAGATAGAGAGATACAGTCATCACATAGAAAAACAGACTACAGTATTATATAATATTATATAATATTGATATTTATGTTTGAATTTACACCTGACTGCATGCATGGAATTCTGCAAGAGAGAGCATACACATTTGCACACAGAACGTTTCTTATGGTTAATCAAATTTAATAAACTGTCATCAGAATCTGCACTTAATCTAGCCATCATTAAATGTGCTGAGTCCATACAAGGAAGCTGAAAGAAGGGGAAAGTATTAGAGTGCTTCACATTAATCAGGCAATATGATCGGTACATAAAAAACACAGCATTCCTAAGTAGAATAAAACAATGATATTTGCACAGTAAGTAACAGGTATACAGCCAGCAAAAAACTGATTCAACTGAAAGAAGGGATGAATAAACAGGAAATGGGATTCAAATATAGAGACAAGAAAATTCAAGTCAAAGCAGCATGAAAAGAAGAAGCAAATGAAGAGTTTCAGAGCTGGCAGCGATAGGGTCAGTGGCAGCCAAAGAAAGAACTCCCAAGACTGGTCTAGTATTAGATATGGAGGTTAGTGGCCCTGCCTGCAGCAGGGAGGTTGGAGCTAGAAGATCTTTAAGTCCCTTCCAACTCAAGACATTCTATGATTCTATGATTCTGTGAAAACTTCTTTCAGAAAAAGCAGGTGAATTGCATGCTAGGAGTAGAGAGAAAAAACAAACTGCAAAAAAATGTGGGTAAAGTAATTCAAGCAAATGGCAAATTCACTAAGAAAAAAAATAGTTTTGATTGTCCTAAACTGTTGGTAAGTTAGTCACAAGCCATAGCAATCCAAATTAGATATATATATATGGTAAAGAAAATGGAATCACGGTTAAATCACTTGTAAAGATGCAGGCAATGTAGATTCAGTTCCTTCTCTGTGTGGCAGAATTTGGGCCTACACCTTCCAAAAGAGTAATTTTCTACAATGGCATAATTGCATCAGTGGACAAGGGTCAAGAGCTACAGATGTCATCTATCTGGATTTCAGTAAGACCTCTGACACAGTCCCCACTAACATCCTTCTCTCCAGATTGAAAGATATAGATTTGATAAGTAGACTGATGGAGGAAGAACTGGTTGCAAGACTATATGCAGAGTGTGGTGTGGTCAGTGGTTCAGTGTTTGGATGGAGATCAGTGACCAGTGGTGTCCAACAGGTGACTGTTCTGGTGACTGTACTGGGACCAATGCTCTTCCACATCTTCATCAATTACATTGACAGAAACCCTTAACAAGTTTGCAAATGACAAAAAGCTGTGTGGTGTGGTCGACATGCCTGAAGGATGGAAAGACATTCAGACAGACCTAGACAGGGTCAAGCAGCGAGCCCAAGAGAACTCCATGAGATTCAATATATTCAAGTGCAAGACCTTGCATCTGGTTTGTGGCAACCTCCACCACCATTACAAGCTAGTGGACAAAAGGACTGAGCGCAGCTCTGATAAAAATTACTTGGAGGTACAGGTGGATGGGAAGCTGGACATGAGCCAGCAATGTGTCCTTGCATCCCTGAAACCAAACCATATCCTGGGCTGCACCAGAAGTGCAACCAGAAGGGCAAGGAAGGTGACCCTGCCCCTCTGTACTGGTGCAACCTCACATGGAGAACTGCGTCCAGATGTGGAGTCCTCAGTACAGTAAATACATCATCTGTTGGAGTCCCTGGAGGGCCACAAAAATGATGGAAGTGATGGAACGCCTCTCCTGTGACAGGCTGAGAGAGCTGGGGCTGTTCAGCATGGAGAAGAGAAGGCGCTGGAGAGACCTAAGAGGAGCCTTTTAGTATCTAAAGGAGGGATATAAGAAAGAAGGGGACAGACTCATCAGCAGGGTCTGTTGTGACAGGAAAAGGGCAAACTGTTTCAAACTAAAAGAGGAGAGATTTAGATTGGACGTTAGGAAGAAGTTTTTTAAATAAAGGTAGTGAAGCACTGCAACAGGTTTCTCAGCAAGGTGATGGGTGCCTTGCCCCTGGAGACATTCAAGATCAGGTTAGATGGGGCTCTGAGCAACCTGATGTGGCTGTAGGTATCCCTGTTCATTGCAGCAGAGTTGGACTAGATGATCTTTAAAGGTCCTTTCCAACCCAAATGATTCTGAGTCTATGATTCTATGCAGCCAATGGTCATGGCATTTTTCCAGAACGAACTCATGCGGGAAAGTAAAGGCTGAAAGTCCAACAAAGGAGTCACAGTGAAAAGAACCAGCCCTTCTGTTGAAGATCCATGCTAACAGCAAATACCGTAACTCCCGGGCTTCCACCACTGACTTGCAGCGCATCACAACAATTTAAAAAGAAGTTTAACATATATACAAATCCAATGAAGATGTACAATGTTTGTAACTTGAAGGGCAGATACACTGTAATTAGTGAAAACATCTGCATTGTAATTGGAGATAATTAGATTCATCTTTCTTGGAACTTGTAGCCCAGCAGATGACTCTTCTTCACAGATCTTCATATAATCTGCTAGAAATTGTGAACTACTCCGTGTGCTTTATCTCTATTGGGTATCATACCAGAAATTCAGGAGATTAACAAGGAGTTTTGTTTAGGAAGGGGCCTTATCTGCAATAAATAAATAAATAAAACTCTTAGGGGGAAAAAGAAAAAAAACTCATTATAAAAAAGCCAGGCCTGGAATATCTTTCCTTCTAGAATGTAAATCCAATCTACAATTCTGTCTGGTGAGGACACCTCTTGTGGCACAGAGACAGACAAGGATAATGCCCTGCTCCTGAATGAATGCATTAAGCTGCACTACAGATTTCAGCAGAAACTAAATTTAAAAACAGTCAGAGTTCTGAAAATGCCTGCTAAAGCCAGTACAATGTGGTATCTCAATATGTTAACCCCGTTTAGGAAGCTCTTAGAAACCAGAATTTACTTATAGTAGTAATACAAGAACAACTCCATACATTAGATGATTTTAAAAATTCTATATGAAAATAAAGCCAAGGAAATTAATGGCCAGCCTTGCTTCTGTATGCGAGGAAGCCCTGGCAGACAGCACAGCAGTTAGCCTCCTATAACACCTTTGCTGTTGACTCATTTGTGAGTCATCGCATTCTTAGCAGAGACATCACGTTGCAATTCTGTTGTTAGGAGCCAGAGACATTCTGTAAGAAACAATGTATGCGTTTCCAGAGCTGATTCAGACCTGTGTGCAGCAGCAGAATAATAATAGTGTGCCAGCATCTGTGTCTCCCCTTCTTCCCCAGTAACTGCAGAGCCTCAAGTGGTCTGACTGCTGGCTTTATATAAGCAGAGACACTGTCATTCTAAAACTGAGCATTTTTATTTATTTTTTTTTAATATATTTTTCAGATTGTTTACAGCCTCAGCCTTGAAGAAAAAAAAAATCCCCAAACCTTCTCTAATTGTTTTAACCACATTACCTGTGTCAGGCATTATGAAATTTAATTAAAAACTTAATTGCTGGAAGGTAATTAAAAAATAAAACCAATAAAGAGGGGGAAAAATAGTGTTTATCAGGAAAAAAATCAGGTGGGATGGAAGCAAGAAAGTAAGCTTTGAATTGCATTGCTTTTTGGCATCCATAAACAGAGCAAATAAGCCAAAGGAGGTACATCGAATTGCACCACGAAGTCCATAGCAGAACTGTCCAGCTTCTTTAAAAGACATGTAAATTCGTACCAGTCTCAATTTCAAGAGAAATCCGAATAATAAAACTCAGTTTGGAGCCGCTTAGGATGAACCCTTTCATGAAAATGCAGACAAATGGAGGTAAGGTAGCTATCCAAAGACAGCCTTTTAATACTAAGGCACTAACAAATGCCACATTTCCAGCTGCTCTTGACATTTCCCCAATGTTTATGGTGTTCCTCTAGGTGCTGTATGTTTCTGTGATTGGAAATAATGGACTACTTTGCAGCATAAACTACACCAATTTGGGATTTAATGGGAGCTGTAACAGAACACTGCATTTCAATGCACTAGAAGTTGCAAACTCTTAGACTTCAAGAACTGGAAAAGCCTTATTTATTTATTTATTTATTTATTTATTTAAAAGGCCTTTAAATCAGAGAAAGGTCTCATGTAAAAATAAATAAATAAATAAAATAAAAATCCAGAATTTAGATGTGGGAAAAGCACACACAAAGAATATTAATCGACTCAATGTAAGGCTAAATTTTACCAGAAATCAAAGCCATGTTTCACTAGAGAATTAGGCTGGAATCTCACGAAACAGCCAATAAATGAGCGAGGAAGGCAGCCCAAACACAGCTTGGGAACAAAAGCTCTAGTGACTTCTGGCAATATTTATGATCTCAGTTGCCAAAATTCTTTCATTTTTTTTGAGTCACTTGAGGCAAAAAGATGGACTTCGGAAGCATCTAGGTGGCTGTACCCACTACTGCACCACAAAAAATCCTTCTCCATTTCTGCTTCCTAAAATTGACAGTTGCCTAAGCAACTGTGATCAAGACTTGTAAACCAGGCAGAGAACATGCACAAGAAGCCCTATCACACATTTATAGTTGAGGGTTGGCACAAAACATACAGATGGTTGTGTCTTCTTTGAAACCTAGATGACAGAGAAAGAGCTGGAACCCTTTTATCCCAGCAGTGAAATGCAAAACACAGGCTGCAGTCTCAGCTTGTTCCTTCAGCTGAAAAGATTCAAGTATGCCTCTTCTACTTCCCTACTCCTCAGCCTTCAAATTATGCTGGTGTAGGTCCACTTCCACCTCCTCCTCTACAGCAGCAGACTTACTTTGCAGGCAACATTTCACAATTAATTGGTTCAAAAGATGAAAATGAAGATGCCTTTGCAGTGAGTCAGCGAGGTAGTCACCTGGCAGAAGAAGCACCACATGAAAAATACAGTGCAAGGAGAGCTTGTGTGTTCCATGTCATCAGTGTACTGGATACAAGATTGGTGCAGCTGGCCCTTCAAGAACTCAAAACATTTGAAGATTCTTTTACTTTTGAAAAACAATTAAACACTGCATCATTGTAGCATAAAAGAAATCCCTGCAAAGTTTTTCTACTCAGTTGCTGAGGGGTATAATGAAAACTTAAAATAAACAGTACTAACTCGTGGTGTTTTTAACAAAACTAAAAAGAGATGAATGATCCAAAGGTATGCCTATCATGCTAAAAGAGTATCACAGAATTACAGAATGGCTTGGGTTGGAAGGGACCCCAAAGATCATCAAAGTTCCGACCCCCCTGGTGCAGGCAGGACAACCAAACTCCAGATCTAATACTAAACCAGGTTGTGCAGGGCCTCATCCAACCTGGCCTTGAACACCTCCAGGGACGGAGAATCTACAACCTCTCTGGGCAGCCTGTGCCAGCACCTCACCACAATCTCTCTGAAGAACTTCCCCCTGACATCCAATCTAAGCCTTCCCCCCCTGAGCTTAAAACCATTCCCTTTTGTCCTACCGCAGACTATCCTTGTATGAAGTTGATTCTCCTCCTGTTTATAATCCCTTGGAAGGCTGCAATGAGGTCTGCCCACAGCCTTCTCTGCTCCAGGCTGAACTCTTCTCCCTTAACCTGTCTTCATAGCAGAAGTGCTCAAGGTCTCTGATCATCTTTGTGGCCTTCCTCTGGACCCTCTCTACATCCTTACCGCACTGGGGGCTCCAGACATGGTTGCAAGACTCCAGATGGGGCCTCAAGTGGGCAGAGTAGAGACAATCAATCACCTCCCTATCTCTGCTGGCCACCCCTCTTCTGACAGAGCCCAGGATACAATTGGCCTTCTGAGCTCTAAGAGCACACTGTTGGCTCATGTTCAGTTTTTCATCCACCAGGACCCCCAGTCTTTCTCTGCAGGGCTGCTCTCATGCAGTTCTTCTCCCAGTCTGTATACATATCTAGCATTACCTTGACCCAAGTGCAAAACTCTTGCATTTTACTATGTTGAACCTCACTAGTGAGGTTCACCTTTCAAGCCTGCTGAGGTCCCTCTGAATGGCATCCCTTCCTTCCATTGTGTCAATCTACTACTAATCTTGGTGTCATCTATCAGCAAACTTGCTGAAGGTGCAACTCAAGCCCATCATTGATGTCACTGATGAAGATGTTGAAGAGCACCAGTCCAAAGACAGACCCCTCTGTGACACTGCGCATCAATGGCCTCCACCTGGACATATTGCCATCCACCACAACCCTCAATCTATGGTCTTCTAACCTTATTCACCAACTTTTCCACCCCTACAATCCATATCAATCCAATTTAGATGTCAAAGGCCTTGAATAAGTCCAGGTAGATGGCATTGGTCACCTTTCCTTTGTCCAGTAATGTCATCACTCCAACATAGAAGGCCACCAGACTGGTCAGGCATGACTTCTCTTGATAAACCTGTGCTGGCTTTCTTCGATCACCCACTTATCTCTCATGTGACTTAACCAAGATCTTCCAGGCACAGAGGTGAAGCTCACTGGTCTGTAGTTCCTTGGGTCATTCTTCATCCCTTTCTCGTACATGAGAGTGAAGTTTCCATCTTTCCACTCCCCCAGGGACTTCACTTGACAGCCATGACTTTTCAAATATGACAGAGAGTAACTCAGCAACCACATCAGCCAGCTCCTTTAGGACCCTGGGATGAACGCTGTCTGGTCCCATACACTTGTATACATTTGGTCTCAAGAGGCGGTCTTAGACTTACTATGCTCATGTAGTGGAGCAAAAGGGGGATTTACTCCCCCAGTTCCTAATGAAATGTGAGATGTGAGAATTACAAGAATCCTGGCTATCTGTGTAGACTGAGGCAAAAAATGATTTAGCACCTCTCCATAGCTGCTTCTCCTTTCTCATTTACCAAAGGACGTTGTTTGTTCCCTTTGGCCTGCCTCTTTTGCCAATATACCTAAGCCATGCTGGTTTCCTACATCCTCTGCCTGCTTTCTTATTCAGAGGGATGGAGAATTCTTGTGCTCTCACAAAGGCATCTTAAAGGCATTAAAAAAAAAAAAAAAAAAGAAAAAAGAAAAAAAAGAAAGAAAGAAAAAAGGCTTGGATTCATACAGTGTTATCAAGCCATATCAGGATTTCTTTCACTAAATATCTTCATGTGAAAGTGCTGACTGTGTAAAGTGAGAGAAACACTTTTGATCATCAACCAGTCTTGATTAAATTTTCAATGGAAACATTTGTCCAATCTTATTGCTCCTGACTTGAATCTCAGTTGAAACCAATGCCCAGGAGGATTAAGCCTAACTGTTAGAGAAGTCACCTTTAGCATTCATGTTCAGGTTGTTTGTGCTCTTCACTGTCCAGTCCACAGAATGTTCAGCTACAAGAGCTGCTCCTATTTTGTTACATTGGTCCACAATGTCAGACATGGATATGGATGGTATGGAAGTACAGACTGAACATCGCTGGTGAAAATGCATAGCTAATGGAAGCAGCTATGTTGAAAAACAGTGTTTTGCAGCTCAGAATTTGTTCTATCCAATAGTGCGCTTGTTCTTTTTATACCCGTTGTGGTTTCCATGGAAATAAATAGGAGGCATCACTTTTGGAATGGCCAGTGTATTTAGATGAAATTGCGACAGCTGGACACCCGATACTACAAATAAATTAGTATTACACGGCCCAATACATATGAACCCTTTGTGATGAGGACTAACATCAACCCTATACACATTTTCACAAGTTTGAATTCAGACTAGCTCTATTCTAGTTTTCTGGGCTGGGCACCCACATGAGGCTAAAACACAGTACCTATACTCCAGAAGTGTATCTTTTTTGATTCAACAGAATACAAGTTTGCACACTGAGATTGCTCTGCAAAGTGAATTGGGGTGCCTTAAATAGGGAATAACTAGGAGATTTGATGAAGGATGCTGTGAACTGAAGTGTTAATGCAACTGAGCTGAATGTGAGCCCAGCTATACTGTTCTCAGAGCAAAAGCATGAACCCAAGCATTTCCAGGCAAGCACCCTATTCAAGAGGATATTCTAGAAGTTATCTCAGTTTCTGTCAGAAAGCTTCAGGGACTTCATATGTGATTCCAAAACAAAAGAGAAACAACTGTTGGAGCTCCTATATTTTCACAAGAGAGAACTTCCATTTCTCTGGCCAACTCAGCTCTTACTGCTATATTACTATTTATACCAAATACCAGGGAAGATGGAAAACCAGTGTTACCAACTCCTACAACAGTCTCCATTCCTTTTTAAATTGCAGTGCTGGAGGCATATGATTATGTAAGAATCTTGGTTTTCATTTAAAAAAAAAATTTAAAAATGTAGAACAAAAAATTCTTCCTCTTGCAGAGAAAAACTTGAAAATGTGTCCTTTAAAAGAACAAAAGCCAGAAGGCCAATAGAAAGAAATTAAGTTTATTTATCCTAAGATCTCAACTGTGTCAAGGCAATCTCATGAATGTGATGGAGGAATTATTCTTTTTGGATTATTTGTTTAAGAATAAGATTCCCTCACAATTTTATATATAGGTCCATCACACATTAAAAACCACAACACCTCTGGTCTCGCTTTGTTAGTTAAAATTAGCTGGCACGCTCTTAGCACTGTACAAGATAAAGTCCTTTGCCTGTAACAGCTCCAGAATGCCTGGAAGCATCTGTCTTCTTCTCTAACCCACTTGTACTGCAACAAAGACAACTTAGCTCCTCGTGGAAGTGTGGTATTAGAGTTGCCTGAAGTGCAGCAGGCCTCAGTCTAAACCTGAATATCTTCTCGCATGTATTCAATAGAGATAATGGAAAGAGTCTCAGCATATTCTTAGATTTAGAGCCATACCTGACTGACAAACATGTCCCAAAGAAGCTCATCTCCACTAGCAGAGCCTCTTAATTAGTTTTGGTACATAAATAACCAGACTCACTTGTCCCTGGTTTTCTTGCTAAAGAGAGTGAAGTTTTTGCCATGAGGAAGTATCTCTAATTTGATATGTGTTAATAATTTCATGTATGTAGTCACTAAGCAGAACTGGCTTCAAACTACTGCCAATTTGATGCAGAATTGGAAAAGGCTGCCTGACATTTCCTTTAAAGAAAGGGCAAACTCTCTGTAATGATTGTACTGAATTACACCCTAGCTTACACATTACACAAAAGATGACCTCAGTGGTTGTGACACTTTACTACAAAGCTACAAAGGACTTCCATTTGTTGGGCTTAATTATGCTAACGATATAGTATTTCCCAGGTTACATGCAACATACAAATTCCACTTACCAAAGCTTTTCCTTCATTATTCCCTTCTGGATAGTGTGGGTTAAGCTGGAAAAGAAAAGAAGTTAAAAACTATCTTGACATCTCACATACATTTCAGAACTTTGGGAGAGGGACTGGTTCAGTTCTTTATTATGTATTATTCATCCTGCAACAGAATTATGGAGTATTTAGAACTAGTATTGCAATTAGAGTATGAAAATTAGCAATTTAATTTCTGGTTGACTTACTGGCTGTGTCCTCACTTCAGAAAAGTGAATCTTACAATCAAGCTTGTTAGGAGAAGGCTTTCAAATAATAATTTAAAAAAAAAAAAATGATGGAGAGAAAGCACAGTTACTATTCTAAATATAGCAAATTACGGTCACCCCTACCAACACACAAACACTTATAGGACTGACCTTGAGCCGATGTATTGAGATAAAAATTAACACGTTTCACATCTACTAAGATTTTACAGAACAGTTAGCTCAGAATCAACACCTCTTCAAAACAGAAATGGCAATGTCATGACAGACAAGTGTTTAATTACTCTGTGATTCTGTTTAACCATTATTAAAGTATTTCCTATGTCATACCAGGATTAGTAAGTGTTAATTAATAACTAAGGTAGCATGAGATGCTTGGATGAAAAAATACTACTATAAAACATTGCTATTTAACAGTGTTTAGTATGATTTTACTTTTGACAGAGAAAATATGTAGACTAGAAGATGAGGGATTATGTAGGAAGACATATACTCAGATAAACAAACACACATACACCCACATACTGGCTGCACACAAAATGTTTCCTGATTTGATTTACATAATGAAACGCTTCTACCTCAATATTTGCCACAGTCCCTGACACATTCATGTATGCCTTCAACAGGTTGAAAATGTGGAACCAAAATTATTACTTACAAATGGTTATGCATGTACATCTTACAGGTAAGTACAGTCATTTTCCTGGCATGAATTTGGCATTAACAGTGCGGAAGAGCAAGAAGTGAATTGCACAGGGCAAGCTGAATGAATTCCAGTCATACTTTTTAATATTACATTATCGTCATACGTTTAACGTTACATGGAAAACTGTTGTGTTTTTGTTTTCTTTTTATCAAGTCTGGAGGGGTTTTATTATTACTCTGCTGTTCGTGTCTCTTTAACAACAACAACAAACAAACAAACAAACAAACAAACAAACAAAAAGACATCTCTCCACTTCATAAGAAAAGAGGAAAACTTTTAGACAATCCTAAAATTGCTGAAAATCTCTTTGCTTTCTATCATGACTTGATGTGTTAACACATCAATGGACAAAGCTATGTTCTCCTACCTTCATTTCATTATTCACATTATCCACTGCATCACCCTCACAAGTCGATGTTACAGAGCCTGCTTTCCTCCTTGCATTAACATCTATCCCCAGTCTTTTGTTTCGCACCTTCATAACATTCCCACACAATCTCTTAGCTCCCATCTAGTTCTATTATAAAGCAACAAGTTACATGTATATGTACACATATGTATATATATGTATATATAAAACTGCCTTCCTATAGTTTTGGTTTCTTCACTAATTTTCTCACACTTCTTTCGGCATTACTTTTGTTTACCCAGCATCTTAAAATAATTTGAGTTGCCCATTTAGACAGTCAAACTCTGTACCTCTGGGCCTCCATCAAGAGCAGAGAAAATTATCAGGCACTGCTTCTCAATCACTTAAGGCCACATACAGTGGCCTTTCAACACAGGTGCAGAGAAGGAAAAGCAAGGTTAAATTGAATCCTGCCTTCAGATTCTGCTGGCTGTAAGCAAGCTACAGAAATTCTAGGTTATCTTAGTTTTGTCACTAAACTCAGCATGGAAAGCTATGCACTGAGGACTTGATCTTTAGTTGGAATAAATCTATGATGCTTCATTAAAGGACTCGAATGACTATAGTTGTCTACACAGTATGAATTGAGCCCTAAGCCTTGCTATTCTTCAACTGTTTTCTCTTAATATAGTTGTGCTTTAGAAAAAATATATATATCAAGAACAGGAGAAACTTTGGAAAATCTCACTCCAACACTTCTTCTAGCCTACTTTAAAAATGACCAAGCAGATTGCATTCAGATTTTCAAAATAGTTCACTTCTGGACAGAGGAAAACATAACGCTCAAGTTAAAAAAAGAAGTATATCCCTAATGATGGCTTTTCTTCCCCCACTGAAACAGAAACAAAAAAACTAAAGATGCTGTTAAGAGAAAGTTTGAGATGCTGATGTTAAACAGGTTAAGCAGTAAACAGGACAGAATGAAGTTTTAGAGCTGACATTAATGCCCCCCCTTTTCAGGTCTGCTGCTGTCATTTTCATTTCAGCTGAGGCTGCTGGTGTCAAGCATCTGCAAAAATCAGACTATTAGCTTCTATCATATATTTCTATATTTATACTTATAGAGAGGTGTAAATCATGTAGTGTTTTAAGTAATGTTATATACTGAGTCCTTTCCAAAGTCCAGATACAACAGAATGAAGACACAGCAATGGCCCTAGCTCTCCACTTTTTCTGATACTCTTCAATGAGTCTCTTAACAAAAGAATCCTTGAAAATAACAACATTAACATTTGTTCCAACAAAAGAAAATAAATTTGTTCCTTGTTGCTAATGAAATCAAGCAATATTCCTAAGATATTAAGAAAGTAAATAAGAATGCCATGCTAAAACGGATCTCATCTAAGCTTATCAGTATTCAAGCTTTTTGAGGTCACTGAATTTATTGAATTTCCAGTGTTCCCAAATTGTACCCAAAATACTGTATACTTCAGTCAGTAAATATAAAGAACATGACACATCGTAAACTGCAGAGCTCAAGAAAGTATAATTATATAAATCACTGTAGTAATAGATCAATTTTTAAACTATTTTAAGGGCATAGTTAGCTTTTTTTGTGATGTACAATAATTCAGAAATTCTAATAATCCAAGGCATCTTTTTCAATAAATCTCAAAATAGCTGTTTTTTCACCTTCACTTGGTCAGAAAAAAGAAAAAGAATCACAAACAAGAGTTCAGCTTCACCATTGCTGACAAAAAAAAGCCAATATCAAGGATCTAGAAACTCGTCTTGTATTATGGTAAGCTCATGGGACTCACTATGTTCAGTGATTATGTAAGGCAAAGCCAGTAAATGAGAAAACATCAATGGCTATATGGTGGTAAGGAGAGTGCAGTATGCATCAAGTAAAGCAGATTGCACTAGTAGAGTGTAACTAGGGAAGAACAAAGGAAAATTCACATTACTGAAGAAATGTAATGACTGCATGACAAAAAGCAATGGAAACAGTGCAGCTTAAATATTACTCCTGAATAACTGGGTCAAGGTAAGTGATTGTACTTTCACCTGTCATTCACCCCACTGCCATGTAAAAGGCAAGCCCTATTACATGGATTTTACAATTGGGCAATTCTAATATAACCAGCCGTCACAGTTCAAATGACGATGATTCACAACACCATAGATATTTGTTTTTTTTCACTTGCTTATAAGTACGAACAGAGATCAATCTCTACAAACCCTCCAGACCACACAAAATCCCCTAAACTCCAGAAAATGGGGTTACCACATTATCTTTAATGGTTTAACATACATGGACCATCAGTAAACACTGTCTTAAGTACTACACAAGGTTTTTCTTATGATGAGGCCCTACTAACAGTAGTTATGGTAAGTAACTGTGAATGCAGTTTGCACTGTATAGCATACAGGAAACATCTGGGAACTAAATTTGGTTTAGACTGACTCTACTGGGGAAGAGAGCTTGGAAGTGGCCTAGCAAACTCATCAGCAAAGAAGGACAGTCAATACCCTGAGAAGGTTCCCACAACCACGCAACATCAAATTTCAAGCACTAAAATCATTGACTACTTCGGCATTTTTAAACAGAATCATCATCCTGCAAAGTCTACATAGGATGAAAGAGTGGTCAGGCAGTGGCATGGGCTGCCCAGGGAGGTGGTAGAGTCACCAACCCTGGAGGTGTTCAAGGAATGTTTGGACACTGTGTTGCGGGATGTGGTTTAATGAGAACTATTGGCAGTGGGTGGATGGTTGGACTGGGTGATCCTGTGGGTCTTTTCCAACCTTGGTGATTCAGTGATTCTATGACTAAGATGCAACTTTCAACTGTATGTGTTTGTTTCTTACTACCGGTAGTGACTGCTCAGTCAATGCAAGTCCCCAGCTAATCCTGAGAAGTATCCTGTTAGATCGAGTGCCACAAGTCCCAGGCTTTGTTAATTCCACCAATCATTAAAGATGGTCAAATTTATACCTTAAGTTTTTCAATACTCCTGAGATTCCACTACTGAGTAGAACAACTTCTCATTAAATATGCTATTCTTCTTTTTTTGTTGTTGCTTTTTGGTTGATTGGTTGGTTGGTGGGTGGTTTGGTTTGCATATACAATCACAGTCACAAATCACAGTCCATACTGTAGGCAAACAATTTAGAATTTTGCTTTTACACAGGATGCTATCTCCTTAGGCAGAGGAATGCATAGGAAGTACCTCAAAAGGCTATTTTCAGACACTTGTTTAATTAAGAGAGGAAAGTTTGGAGAAAAACACTCATGCTTATTTTAATCACATTTTGTTGACTAGGTAAAAGATATTAAAAATAACTCATCAAGGAAAGAATCAGACTGTCAAGCTAAAAGAGTATTTTAATTACTTGATTAAAACCAGGATTAGTCAAAGAATAAAAGGTTCCAATTCAACACATAAAAACAGTTTCCATTCCATTTGATAACTAGCCCATTAACACAGAGCCTGTTACTCAATCAATGAGGTTAAGTGGTTTGAGGGCAAAAAAGCCACCACAAAAGAAAAAACAAAAATCAACTTCTCATGTCCTTCTTCTTCATTAGACTGACTTGGTTCTTTGTTACGTCATACTGATTAGCTTTCAATAAATCCAAGGAATTTTTGGACAATTTCAAAGACTTCAGTGGTATTCAAAGAACTCTTGCCATCTTATTAACTTGCTGGAGAAAGAGTGGCTACAACTCTACTTAGATTATCTATCCAGAACAGCCACAGCATCTGGAGCAAGGCTCCTGATAATCATCATGTGAGGAAAGTTTAAAACCTGAAAAGGACATTTATTTCAGGATTGTGTTTTGCTGCTCTTTTGCTTACAAGCCCAGCCTTAGCAGATCAGACTAGTTTCCAGGCAGCACTTAGAGAGCTGAATCTTTCCATTGGCTTCAGGCACAAGCCAAATTAAGTGGCCACAGACAGTGCTGGGAACCCGCTGTGAGGGAGAACTGTCTGCTAGTCAAAAACAGGAAAGCGAACCAGCTCTGACACCTTCCTGGCCCAACTGTTCACCCTTGTAAGAAGAAAGGATAGGTCATCTTGAAGGCATTTTTAGTGCTGTAGCAATGGCAGGCCAATGCTTACAGTATGCCTAATTCACAACTGATTTAAAGGTCACACGCTGGTGGCAAAAACTAGAGCTGTCTAGGAATGTCATTCTACTTTAGGCCAGGAGAGATTACTGGCTGGGAAATCCCTTCGCTTCTACCAAGATTAAGGGTAGAGAACCTGATGTTGAGCCCCATGTAGCAATACCCCACTCAGCAAAGGAATTAAAAAGGAAGAAAAGGATGTAAAAGATCCTTTGGTCTAACCTGAATACTGGGCCTCACTAGGAGTGTTTATGTCAACATGTGCCACATGAAAAGGCATTCTGAACATTAATAACCCCTATGACTTTCAGCAGCCCTCCCAGAAATAACTACGGCTGGCTGAACTAGATATCATTGACATTTTTACAGTTTAATAAATAAATAAATAAATGAAACTTTCTAAACCTTCATCAAACATTAAAAATAAAAGTGGTATAAATATAGTTTACTAAAAGCTTCTCAAATTATCTTGAAGCAATAAGAAATAAAATGCAACACAGAACCGACCACGTTTGCCATTTTGGAACACATCAAAATGCAATAATACCAGTTGTTGTGTTTTTAATAACCGAAGCACCCCGTATAATGACTAAATGACCATAAACATTGTGTTTATGTCTTCACACTTCCTTGCCTCGTAAAGCTCATACACATACAAACACTTCTCAAATGCAGCCAACTTCAGGCAGGATGGAAAAGTCCTAGCTGAATACCAGCTCATAGATCACCACTGCAACACCAGCTTGCTGAGAGAAAAAGCTATTCCCAAAGATCCAGGTTTTTGAAGGTATGAGCACACTGACACACACAAATGTTGTTCCTTGGTCAGGCCAAGAAACTGAGCTGCACTCCCAAGGTCCTCAAAATCCTTTGTAAACCTGGCCCTGGTTTTGCTACAGGAACTGTGGCTTTCAGAAGTCACATCCAAACCTGTGCAACAGGTCAAACTGGCTCTGTAAATCAGTAATCCATTCTCCTCCTCAGTCTCTGGATCTCTTCCATCTCTTCACACATAACTGTAAATTATTCTGCAGTCCTTACAGAGCTTTAAAACAAAACTACAAGCCTCCTATGAGATAGTGAAAAAATGTAAATAGAGCACACAGCGCTAAGTTCACTCTGTCACTTTGGCATGCCTTTTTCTTACAAGATCCTTTAACTCCTGAGCACAACGGTCTGAAAAGATCAGAATGCTGTATTAACATTTAACAAAAACACGAGGGAAAAAACGGCTCAAATGGAAGATTTTGAAGCAATCTTCAGGTAAAGAGGTCCCACAGTAACAACAAGCTAAATGTGTGAGCAGATGCAAAAGCCTTGGTGGATGCTGCCATCTCCTGGTACCTTCTACAGTTTATGTAATGTTATCCTTGAGCAAACAGTACCTGCACATCATCTCAGTTAAACTCTGTTTTTATACAGTTATTTTTCTTACTGTTTCTAAAGACAGATGGAAACACACAGAATTCAGTTCCTCCATTTTAGCTGTGTAACAAGAGAAGTACATTTTTTCTGCAAAGGTTTGTTTCTTTGCTACCCTAAAAAGTACCATAGAGAAGCCTTTTTTGCTTCCTGAACACATAGGATCTCTCCCAGTTATCCAGGCTCCAAAAACAGTATGAAAAAGGCCTGAAGGTAAAAAGTTTGGAACACCACCAGCAGAAAAAGTGTCACATGCTAATGAACTACCAGAAAATGAAAAGAAATATGCCCTGTTCACTGACGGACTGTGTTGTATTGTGGGGAAGCATTGCAGATGGAAAGCTGCTGTGTGGAGCCCCATATGAGAAGCTGCAGAGGCCAGTGAAGGAAAAGGAGAATCAAGTCAGTTTGCAGAGGTAAAGGCTATCCAGCTGGCCTTAAATGTTGCTGAATGGGAGAGATGGCCAATGCTTTATCTTTATACTGACTCATGGACAGTGGCAAATGCCTTATGGGGGTGGTTACAGCAGTGGGAGCAAAATAACTGGCAGAGGAGGGTTAAACCTATTTGGGCTGCTGAACTGTGGAAAGACATTGCTGCCCAAATAAAGCATATGGCTGTAAAGGTGCGCCATGTGGATGCTCACACACCCAAGAGTCGGGTGACTGAGGAACAAAGCAACCACCAGGTAGATCGAGCTGCCAAAATTCAGGTGGCTCAAATAGATTTGGACTGGCAACACAAGAGTGAATTATTTCTAGCTCGATGGCCCATGAGACTTCGGGCCATCAAGGAAGAGATGCAACTTACAAATGGGCTAGAGACTGAGGGGTGGAGTTAACTATGGATGCTATTGCACAGGTTATTCATGACTGTGAAACATGTGCCATAATTAAACAAGCCAAGAGGATGAAAACTCTCTGGGAGGAAGGGTGATGGCAAAAGGGGAGGTGTGACAGGTTGATTATATCACTTTGTCACAGTCTCACAATGGAAAGAGTTATGTGCTTACCATGATGGATGCAACCACTGGGTGGCTTGAAACATATGCAGTACCCCATGCTACCACTCAAAACGCCATATTGGGTCTTGAGAAACAAGTCCAGTGGCGACATGGCACTCCAGAAAGAACAGAGTCAGATAATGACACTAATTTCAAAAATTCTCTTATAAATACTTGGGACAAAGATCATGGCATTGAGTGTATTTATCATATCTCCTACCATGCACCAGCTTCTGGTAAAACTGAACAATACAATGGGTTGTTGAAAACTATGTTGAAAACAATGGGTGGCAGAACATTTCAGTGCTGGAAGAAGCATTTGGCAGAAGCCACCTGGTTGGTCAACACCCGAGGATCTGTCAATCCTGCCAGCTCCCTACATACTGTCAAGGGAGATAAGGTCCCTGTAGTAAATGTAAAGAACATGTTGGGAAAAGCATTTTGGGTCTTTCCAGACTCTGGAAAGGGCAAACCGCTCCATGGCACTGTTTTTGCCCAGAGACCTGGGTGCACGTGGTCGGTGATGCAGAAAAATGGGAATATTCAGTGTGTACCACAAGGGAATTTGACGTTGTACATGCAATAACTGCATGTATATATTATAGGTTCATGTGTGCGTATGTTTAATCCTAGTTAATTATGGTTTGTTTGTACATATTAAGCAAGATGTAGTGATGTAGAATAAGAGGTTTTATGACCTTTGGTTACTGGTATTCCACATCGCAACATTATGTAGTGCACTGGGAGTTAAAGCATTAATGCTCCAGTTCCTGGTACCTGCCCGGAAGAGAAGAACTGCTTAGGGGGGCTTTGTGGTCAGAGCAGAGAAAGAACTCCTGGCAAGATCATCTGATCAGGCTCTTTGGTTCCCTGCGCTTTTTTCCTTTGCCTCTCCTCGCTGCTGCCCATCCTGACTGCGCGCATCACTTCATTATTACAGTAAGGCCTACAGTTTTCAGATACTCTCTTATTATATTTGATTTATGAGCTTCAATTCTGATTATATTGTATTATAGCGTGTTATCTTGCATTCCAATACCATATTTAGTAAAATTAGTTTGTTTCTGCTCAGATCATTGCCACTGTTTTTAATTATTTTCAGGTCCCCTGTTTCGCTTTTCCAGAAGTGCAGATTTTTCAAAATCCTTCCACCCCACTAGTCATGGAACTGGGACAAATCAGCCTGTAAACTGTTGACAGTCCAGCCTTCCTGGACTTCTTTACTGAATCCCAAGGAAACTGTGCTACCAGGGTCCTAAACAGTTCAAAGTCCACCTTCCAGAAGTTCTTGGTAGCAGTTTTGCTGGCCCCTTTTCTGAATTCACCAAGAACTCTACCATTTTGTGGTCGCTCTGCCCAAGACCTCCACAACTCCCAGTCCTACCCTGTTTGTGAACAGCAGGTCTAGTGGGGCATTTCCCACTAGAAATGCCAGTTGCATCAGGAAGTTATCTTACACACACTCTAAACCCTCCAGACTGCTTCTTCAGCATTGTATTGTATTTCCAGTATATATCTGGGAAGTTGAAATCCCCCATGAAAACAAGGGCTGGCAACTGTGCAACTTCTGCCAGCTTCTCGGAGAACAACTCATCCACCTTTTCATCCTGGTCAGGTGGTCTATAACAAAACCCAACATTCCACAGGAACTGTACTCTGGTTTATCTGCTGTCTACTGGAATATCTAAGATTAGCATGTGATTTGATGCTTGCACATGTATCTCATGACTATTTTAGCTGTATCCATCTAACCAGAGAAGCTGAACATGAAATGATATTTACCTTGCTTTTTTGTGTGTGCATACATGTACACATGGACACACACATTTCTGTTTAGAATCTTCATGCAGCAAGTGTTACTAGATAAAGTATAGCTTACCCAGTCGGAAATCACAGAACTGGGAGCTGTTATGCACATGCAGAACAATATTAAAGGTACATGCTCTGTTTGAGTACAATCAACAAGTTGACACTCAGTTCAAAGAGACTTTGAACAACCCGGGTGATGAGAATATTGAAAAGGTTAGGTGTGGTGATGAGAAAGGCACAACTGTGTGGTCCCAACCTACAGCACTTGAAAGGCTGTTCAAGCAAATAGCAGCTCATTCACACACACACGGGGACAGATGTGGGTGTATTCTGCATGTGGTACATGAACTAAAGAGACTTTAAAAATGCTGGAAAAGTCTTTGTTATTTTGAAGCATTCCATTTTTGCCTAACAGTACGGATCCTCTTCAAAAATACAAAACTTTAAAATAAGTGGGATCATTTTGCTGCAACCAAGGCTAAAAAAAGAATCTTCTGCAGAACTTTTTTCTAAAAGACTGCTGACTTTGTGAAGATAAAAATAAAGCTCAGCAGTCTGGATCTTAGCTGGTGGCTTAGCGTCTAAATCTCCTGCTACAGATCTGTCTCAACACTCAACAATATCACGTGCTTTTGACATTAACAGCAGAACTCCCACAGTCTGCAAAGAACAAGCAGAGAAGAATTTCTCAGCTGAATGCTTGGTTTCACCTCTTAATGATTTCAATGTTTTTGGAATGTCTGATCCAGTGGCTCAGATTTCCAAACATCAGACACAGAAGAGACACTACCACCAGATTCCAGATGTCCCGACCTTACCACAAAACATGAAACACTCTTCAGCATAGTCATCTCATGTCTTAAGTAACGGGCTGAGAGCATACCTGCATCTGACGCAACAAAGCATACTCACAGGGGAATGACAGTGCAACAATGTGCAATTAGCAAATGCCTACCAGTTAGTATCCTTTTTAGCAAGGGTCCTTCAGAATGACTCAGTTTCAGCCAGAGTAGTATGGTCTATGGTATCAATAGGTCTGATGAAACTTCAAAGCATACTGACGAAAATCAGCTTAAGTTATACCATGTGAAAAGGGGATTAAAGGAAAGAGTACAATTGAAACTGAATCAGAATTCAGGTATCAGAGAACCCTTAATTTTTCAGATTCTTCAGAACCTGTAATGTAAGATTTACATATTCCCATTTCTTTCAAGTTTATAAGAATTAGATTTAATCGCTTGCATGTTTTATTCACTGAATAACAGTAGTGCTTCAATTTTATTTTTTTAAACTACTTACTGTAACATTGACACATCTTTAAGTTTATTAATTGAAAATTTCTGAATTGCTTGCAGTAAGTGGCTTGAACCTCCTTAGTCCCCAGACCATCCCCTGGACTTAATAAGCTGCAGTAACATCCTTTTATTACGTAGGTCAGAACCATTTAGTCACAAATTAGGCTGATCAGTTATTTACATCTGGCACCAAAAGCCTGAGAGAAGAAGAGAAGGCACAGCATTACTACGTCATAGAAACCTAACTGCAGAGGAGCAAAAGGGAACGCTCTGGTGAAGGATACTTCTGCTCACTGTGTGAGATTTCACCTACTCAAAATTCCCCTGCAAAATTCTCAGTACTAAACATCACCTTGACTTAAATAAAGATGAAGTAAGGAAATCATGGTTGTAAAAAAGTGATAAATCCTGATTTACAATTGCTCAGACTGTAACATAAATTGTATCATTAGCCACAGAATACTTCATGAATTTCATTTACTTGTTTGTACTTATTCCACTCCAGATATCTTTATCATGGCAGTTTAATCAAAATCGAGTCAAAGCAACATGTGATGCTGTTTATAATTCACACTATGAGTCATCTTCCTGTGCTACAATAGTAAAGATAAAAGTTTGGTAAGCTTTGCCCAACTGATTTGAAGTTAACTCATGCACATTTGGTTTCTGCTTCCCTGTTCATAATTCTTTGATGTGGATGTCTGGGTGGTGTGTTGGGCCAGACACCTGAACTGGGTAAAATACAGTTCACAAGTTTTTATTACAGCATAACCTTTAACATCTTCACCAGTGCATATTTCAGACTTCATAGATACAGTGGCTAATGCGCCTCTCCAATCATAGTATACCATTTCTGCTTAGCCCAAATGCTTTTCCAGCTCTCACTCTCAACTACAAGTCTTCCTGATGGGGATTTCCCTTCCAGAAGTAGAAGGCCATAAGATCAGGTTCTGCATTCAGTGAAGTGTGACTCCTCTTCACCTGGAGATTTACCAGGCTGGTTAAGTACAGGATAAGAAAACTCATCTGTCAGTCAGCAAGCTTCAGTGCTGAGAGGGCATGGTGGAGAAAAAAAAGTACTTTTTCTGATTCCATCAGTCTAGCTTGTCTGAATAAAGCTTTTCTAGCAGAAGCATCTCTTCCTTTCTCTAAAAAACATTGGAACTGGGAGTACTGGTTGCCATTTGAAAATTAGCTATTATTAACCAGTATTAAATACACAATAAAGCAAGCTGGTTTCAGGCAATCCAGAATGTTGCTGCAACATGGAAGCAGTAGTGCAGAGAATATTAGTAACGGAATGCTGGCCTACTGCCTTTAAAGAGATGATGCTCTTCACTCTCTCACACAGAGATTTCACCACTATCAGATTTTTAAATTGCACTATGAGTTTCAATGAAAAGATCCAAATTACATTCAGTCTTACATGGAAAATAATGCAAATGCTTGTTTTGACAGTGGTTTTGAAATAATAAGAAATACTTAAAAGTATGAATGTGTTTGTTTACTCTTACTCAGTAGGCTGTAACAGAAGTAAAAAGTGAAAGCAGGACCGTGAGAGTTTAAAGGACTTGTCTACACACAGAAGTTGCACTGTTGCAAATTTAACTCAACTCAGAGAAAGACTTCTTTCAGGGGTTCTCAGTGACTACAACTGGCTTTTGTAAATTTTCACACTTGTGCTTGCAAGTATAAGTCGAAAAGATAACCCTACACAAACTTAACTAAATCAGTGGGAAAATCTATTTTTCATCTCATTGACATATCTTGAACACAGACCAGATCTAATACAGAATAGATACAATTTTAAAAGTTCACAACTTCTCACAACCAGGCAAAAATCTAAGGCTCTCCTATTCCATAAAGTTTGCACCTTTTCCTCTCCTCTGGCTTGTCAAGAGACCCACTTTATTTTTAAGGAGAATGATGCATCTTAAAAGATATTAAAACGTTCTTTTGTGAAGTCACAGCACTATTTTGCCTTTACATTAAATACCAGACAATAATCAGACAAAGTCTAAGATTTTCTTTCTCTTCCTCCTGAACTTCCTATTCTACTAAAAGGGGTAAGGATTTCTTCAAACCCGTTTTTATTCCAATTTTTAGTCAAAAGACAACTGTGCAACCAGAGAAACCTGCTACAATCACGGTGCACAAGCATGACATCAAAAGCCACTACACCAACACATGACAAGTTTATCCTTCCTAAGTCTCTTGAGAACATAAAGATGCCCTGGGCCATGAAGAGATCAACACAGAGACATCAGTATTGTAGAAACAATCTCTAGAGCCTCCAAGAAAAAAAAAAAGGAATGGCAATTGCTGAATTAGAGCAGTCTTGAGCATCTATTCTAATGTCTGCACATAGAATGCTCTGCTCAAGTTCAACTCTTACATTCAGTTCCACTATAAAAACTTTAATCACTATATGGCTGGCTGAGCCAGAAAAGAAGAATATTTGACTAATCGCAGCACAAGAATCAATGGTAAACAAGAGCAGAAAGGTAAGCAAATCTAAGGATTTAAAATACAAATATGGTTACTTTTACATATCTACAAGAGAGAAAGCCCTGGAGGGAAGAGGGGCCCAATAACACTAGTCAGTACTTACGGACCATCTCCTCCAAGTCCAGAAGCAGTACATCCTGAGAAAAAAGGAAGGCAGGCAAGAATGCCAGGAGGCCTCCTTGGATCAACACTGAGCTCCTGGACTTAGTTTAGCTCTAAAAGAAAGTCTATAGGGAGCAGAAGCAGGAACCTGGGAGGACTACAAAAAAGTTGTCTAATCAGCCAGGGATCAGGTTAGGAAAGCTAAAACCCAGACAGAATTAAATCTATCCAGGAACATCAATGAGAACAAGAAGAAATTCTACAGGTATACTAGTGATGAAAAAAAAAGGCCAGGAAAGATGTGGGCCCTCTCTGAAAAGAAACTGGAGACCTGGTCACAAGGGATGAGGAGAAAGCTGAGGTGCTCAATGACTTTTTTGTATCAGTCTTCACTAGCAAGTGCTCTAGCCACAGTGCCCATGTTACAGAAAGCAATGGTGAGATCTTGGAGAACATAGATCTGCCTGCTGCACGTGAAGATTAGGTTTGAGATGTTCTAAAGAACCTGAAGGTGCCAAGTCCATGGGCCCCCACAGAATCCATCCATGGGTTCAGAGGGAACTGGCAGATGAAGTTGCCAAGTTGCTATCCATCATACTTGGAAAGGTCATGGCAGTCTGGTGAAGTTCCCACTGATTGGAAAACGGGAAACACAATCCCAACTTTCAAGAAGGGAAAATAAGAAGATTCAGGTAACTACAGGCCAGTCAGCTTCACTTCTGTGCCTGGCAAGATCATGCAGAAGATCCTTCTGAAGACCCTGCTAAGGCACATGGAAAATAAAGACAAGGTGATTGGTGGTAACCAACGTGGCTTCACCAAGGGCAAGTCATGCCTGACAAACACAGTGGCCTTTTATGATGAAGCTACAGTGTCAGTGGATAAAGGAAGAGCAACTGACATCAGCTACATGGACTTGTGCAAAGCATTTGATACTGTCCTACATGACATCCTGGTTGACAAATTGAAGAAAAATGGATTTGATGGATGGACCACTCACTGGATATGACTAACAGCAGATTCAAAATTCAACAGCACAGTAAAAATTAAGGTTAGACTTGGTCTTGAACTCATCTACCAGTGTACTGTATTTCAGAAAACTGACAGTCATACAATGTGACACAGCAGCACATATTCCGTTTTCCCCATTCGGACCTGATGTGGGATCTTTTCACAGATCTACCAACTACAACGGCTCTGAATTAGCAGGACACATATTGTAATTGGTTAGGCAGTACACAACCTTGTATTTAATTGACATTCTTACCTCTGCAGCTAAGTAGTTTCCAGTTGCCAAGTGCTTAAATCTAAACAAACTATTCCACTGTCCTGCCCCTCCCCGGCAAGGGTCATGATGGACAACCTGTAAGAAGATGTACAGATTTTTACTACTGCTTCTCAAAAGCACACTCAGATCACTGTCATTTCTTACAATGCATCTGAAATAAAAGCATGTAAACTACACCGTTACAAACAGTTTAACACACAGAGGTGTTCTGTGTTCACACTAAGGCCACCATAGATAACCACTAATTACACGGTGTTTTTTTTCACTGGGTGACAGAAAATATGTCTCATATTACTTTCCAAGTGAGAAGCACTTTGTATTAAAAGCACAAGTTAGTTCAACATCTAAGGACGTTTAGACATGGGAGTTACGTTATTATAATGGCAAGAGCATGAAGTATTCCTGTTTCCAGTGTTCTTTAGTTAACACTAATGTTCTTGCTAATTCCATTCAACAATTAGCTTAATTGGCCCAATTTTAAGCAGATGTGATGTTCCTTGCTGCAGAAAAATACTCATTCCCTTTCATGAGATTTGTTGTCAGTCATTGTCAATTTCAATATTCTATATTGCACAAAAAGTCCAATTTAAGCACTCACAACTCACAATACAAGTGTCACTCTACTAGCTTTGATAAAATTGCACCATTTGCGTCAAGTCTAAATTTGACCTTTCATTATTTCAGTGCAGCCAAATACACTTGAAAAACATCCTCTCCCCACATGCTTACAGCAATAAAGCATCTCTTCAGCATTCATCCTACACAAACTGCTTCAAAAAATAATAATAGTTATGAGGAGGTATATAATGATACCAAGAGGCTATGAATGATTCATATCGTGGTAAAGTATTTATACTGAACTCTGCCCTTCAGGTACTAAAAAATATATGAAAAGGGAAAAAATACCTCTATCTCCCACAGTGCCTTAGAACTCGTTGCAGAGGTGGCTGACTGACGCAATGTAGTACGAAGGAAAATATGCTGTTTCTTTTCATATTCGTCACAGGTCAGAAACTTCTCTTGCTCTGCATGAAACAACCTAACAACATCTCCCTAAAGTAATATGAAAGAAAAACATTATTAAGTGGAAGGCAAAGTTGCTAGACTCAGTGTCTGTTCTAGCTTCAGTGATGTCATCATAGTTGATGCAAAGAAAATATTTATTAGTTGCCAGGTGCTAGAGCAAGTACTAAGTTCAGAACACACAATCTTTGTAATGCATCTGGAAATTGTGTATAGAATGCAATAATTCACTCCTGCATGACATCCACGTCCTCCTGTGAAAATAAAATTTCATTCAGAGCACTGCAATGAACACTTAATCCAAAGGTGACTTTCTATGTGAGTCATTCCCCAGCTCCAGTCTTTTCTTAAGCTTTCTTGTCACAACTCAGATTCTTACTTCCAAACATTCCTCTCTCTCTCTGTCCCATTCACCCAGTTTCTCTCAAATCCACCCCACATCATAGTCACAACTTCTCAATAAATACAACAGGAACTTTTCGCTTTGCCTTGCCCCTCACCTTGTCCCTCCTTTCCAACACAGGAAATGTACTTACAAGTACCCCTCAATCTCATTTGCTATCTATAAAACTACTGTTATTTTGTTGTTCTCTGATATAACAATCTTATCCCTTCTTCTCTGAACCAAAACTTCTTCTATATTTCTTCCAGTAGCATCATTTTTGCTTCCTTCTGTCTCTCCCCAAAGCTCGATACCTACCTCAAAACCTAAGAAGAAATATCCTGTTTATAATGACTTAGTAAGACATAAGTAAGAACAAATGAAATGTGCTTATTTATGAAAATATTTAAACTTATAAATATATTCATATTTATGAAAATACAAGTGACCTGTAGGCACACAAAGCTGAGCAAACCATCACCTCTCTTACAACAGGTATTGTGATCTTCTATGCTTCACTCCCTTCTCTAGCTTGTTAGATATCCTTTGGTACCTTGGCCTAAACTGAAACATCATAGCAATTTTGTATAAAGCACTCTCCATTCTAGGCTTAAACTTCATCTTTTCTCCAGGATCCTCTTGTCATGGTAGAGTGAAGAGACTGGAAACAAGTACCATCCAGACAATTTCACTTAATAAGATAACACACACCAAAAAAAATCACACTAGCTGGGGCAGGACAGCAGGGAAGGACCCCCAATGACTCCATGAAGTCCTAATTTTTTTCTTTTTTTCCACCATTTAGTATTTCTCTACAGTCAAATAAGGCACAATTACTCAAATTTAAAATATATATGTGCATATATATACATACACACATATATATCATACTTACTCCTTTAAGTACATCATCTCGGTAACTACTGAATTTCATGAACAAAGTTATCTTCCAGCTTGTGTTACAGTTGACAGCATTTACCTGGGGAGGAAAAAAAAAGCCATAATGGGAGTCTTAAAGGCTTAAAGGTTGTTCTTCCTTTTTTTTTTTTTTTTCATGAAACATTCTATTCATCTATAAAAACACACCACATTAAGGGTTGCAGAAAATATGGCATAGTTCCAGGTATGTGCAGTACTTAACATGTGTCCTGATGTTATTTAGGGTTCAGAATGATGATGATGTTGGATAAGACTAAGTGGGTATTCTGTCTGCTTACAGACAAACAAAGACCTAAATAGCTTACGGAAGAGAAATTACTCTTACATCAGTGAAGGTTTTAGAAACTCAAGCAAGGTTCATGAAGTTCTCACTGCCAGGAAGAATTGTGCCAACAACAAACACATTTCATCTTGGTTTTCTGAGGCCAAGCTGGAACCAGTGTTTAATACTGACATCAGGCTTATGGCACTCTGGCTACCAGTAAAGAACACAATATAATGCATCTCAGATTGACAATTATCTCTCCTCTGTTGAACTCACCTCTTTGCAGCCAGGATTATCTAGAAGTTCAATGTTGCTAGCATGCAGTGGCTGCCCTGCATTGACTGGCATCAGTACAACTTTATCTCCAACAACAACCTGGAAGTCAGAAAGAAAATGTAATTTAGACCTATGTAATTACCCAATAAAATGAAGTTATGTTGTATTTTTCAAAAATGACTCAAATGCATGCTTTAGAAATAGCAACTGGTGAATTTATTTGCACATAATTCACACACCAATAGAATTTTTTGGCCAGTTCTGTTCTCATGTGCCTCTGCAATTGCTTGGGTTCAAAACATGACACTAATGAGACTTCTTAGCCCAGTGACTTCTCACTCTGTATGCCATCTTCTTGCAAACATCAGGACAGGCTCACAAGTTCTCTGATTCAGACTGCATCACTGCAACCTGGGAAGGAACATAAACAACTGGAAATTCAGAAAGGTGAACTCACTCCATCCTCTTTCCTGTTACTCCCTAAATGACGTTTGATGTTTGAGTCCCTAAATGAAGTTTGGCCCTGGAACATGTTCAGAGGAGGGCTATGAAGCTGGTGAGGGGTCTGGAGCACAGGACTTATGAGGAGCGACTGAGGGAGCTGGGATTGTTCAGCCTGGAGAAGAGGAGGCTCAGGGGAGACCTTATTGCTCTCTATAACTTCCTGGATGGATGTTATAGTGAGCTAGGGGTCGGCCTTTTCTCTCATGTAGACAGTGATAGAACTAGAGGCAATGGTTCCAAGCTGCGCCAGGGGAGATTCAGTCTGGACATTAGGAAATGTTACTTCTTGGAAAGGGTGGTCAGGCACTGGAATGCACTGCCCAGGGAGGTGGTGGAGTCACCGACCATGGGAGTGTTCAAGAAACGTTTGGATGTTGTGTGGAGGGATATGATTTAACTGGGAAGTATTTGTGATGGTTGGACTAGATGATCTTCTAGGTCTTTTCCAACCTTGACAGTTCTGTGATTCTGTGATTCTATGATGCTCAGCACAGGCACCGGGTACATCAGCTAAGCAGTCTTATCTCTACAAGACAAATCCCTAGCTGACTCCTTGCAAGCAAAGTCCCATGCCCTTGGTATTCTTTAATTATATTGAAATGGGCAACGATATATGAAACTGGCTCTGACCTAAAAAGTGTTTGAAATGTGCATATGGAGAATTCAGTTCATACCTGAGAAGGGCAAAAAATCAATACACAGAGGTTGACTGGCACTAGTGTTCTGGTTTGTTTATATTGTTCCCAGCAATTTTAAGCACACACACACGAAGACAAGAAGTGGCTAAAGGTGATTTTGATATATGAAAAGCTGTAATAGCCATGCTTTTTAGAAATACAAACAAAAATGTGCTGATCAATGCAGAACACACTTCCTACAAGAGCCTGATTCAGCCCTGTATGACTCCAGTGCAGATGAATTTGGCCCACTTACTGCAGGGGTGAAAAAGAAGGTTGTTCGTTTTTTTTTATCAACGCAGATAAAATAAAGAGTAGCAAAAGGCAGCGTCATCATGCTCAGGCTACAGGTAATAATTCTATTTGACCCAAGTAATGAGAAAAAGTCCACTGACAGAATCAAATAATGGTGACAAGGTGCCTTTACAGTACCTTACTTATGCAATACATTTCTGCATGCCATGCTTCACACAGTCATTACTTACAGACCATTTTAAGAAGTTAAGACCAGACAATTCATTAATGAAAAAACCATCAGGCTTGCAACCTGCAAAGTGGAATCAGGACTTCAAAATTACAGAAAGCAAACCTGGGCTATAACAACGGTGAGAGAACACATCGTTGAGTACTCCATTCAAAAAAAAAAACAACATTAAAAAGGCATCAGGAGAAAGGTATCTTAGAATGCATTCCTTGATTTTCATGGAAGCAACCAGGGGAAAGAAGAAGTACACAGCTACTCTGCTCTAGACACACATCTGAGAAGGAACCATTACATGGGGTCATGATTTCTGTCTCAGTCTTCTATCCTGCTCCAAATCAATATCAGTAATTGCCCTTGGTGCTGGCCAGCTACATCAGCTGACACAGAAGGAATATAATAACCTCTGTTCTTCTACCTCCTTTTTCTCCTAGCTTCCAGCATCCAAAAAAGGCTGGGAAGGAAGGTACAGAGGTAATTTAACACTGCTTGTTCCCTATACATTCTCCACCAGTGATACAAAACACGAAAGCAAAGAGAGAATTCTGTTTTCTTACATACAGTGGCTTCCAGCAAGCTGCAATTCTGCTCTTTTGATTTCCTCCTATTCCCTGCCCATGCTCATATCTCCTGCCCAGTTCATTTCTGGTACCAAGTAATGCTCCTGTACACCGACAGCAATGGAGGCAGTACATGTTCATCTGCACACTTGCCCATAGGCCCATAATTCTGTCTGCAGAATTGTTCAATACAGACATTACAGAAGAGAAAGCAATGCATTCCCAAGTTTTTCCTCTGCAAATTTACAATTAATAGCATTCTTCTTTTCACTAGGTATGTATGAGCACAGCCAGCCACACTGCACTGCAAATCAGTTGCCAGCAAATAGTCTGACAGGTCACAGAGACTCTTTCCTCACACATACAAATGAAATCCTTAAATCTGCATGTGACACGTAGCTTTTGAGGATCTAATACCCAGTTCCTTTGACAGAACTCTTATTCTTTCTGGCCTAGATAATAAGCATCCAGAGAACGATGAAATTCATACTGAAGCCAATAAGAATTCAGCTTCTGAATGTAAAATAAACCTTGAGTCCTGCTCGGCTTCTGTGTCTGATGAAAAGGTAGAAACATTTCAACTAGAGGACTGGTGCTCAGCATTGGAATTTTGCGAAGAAAATTATCAACATCTATATATGCCTAGAAGAAGGAAGAAAAACCTGGGTCTTGGGACTTCCTTCTGTAAAATATAACGGAGAGCTCACAGCTCAGAAAGAGAATAATTCCTAGTGACAGAAAAAGAGCAGCAGGCAGGTCCAAAAAAGACCATTAATGTATGAGAAAACCTGACAATTTCCCACACTATGTTTTTAGTACAGACTTTGACAAATACCCACAGGAAACAGCAGGAAGGAGATCTGCAGAGATCCATCTGTGGAATGTGCTGCCACAGTGATCACGGTAGTGATACACTCAGTTTTCAGAAAAGCAAAATTGATTCAAAACCTCATATTTCTCATGTGCTTACAACTGTGTCAAATCACATCAAAAACTCTAACAGTCAGGATGACTTTTAAGGCTTAATAGCATTCTGTTATAAGTGTAAGGGCTCATGATTGCTTTGCAGATCACCTGATGGGAACCCTGAGTCTTCAGTATGGAAAGCATTTCACACTTTACTTCCCAGACATAAGAAATCAAGAAGATGCTGAATTAATGTTATTCTAAGAAATTAAGCCCAAAACCTTAAAACAATAAGTCACTTTTTCCTTTTTTAAGAAGGAAAGGAATATCAGCTTAAGTTTTGATCCACAACACTTCTTTTGCCAAGCTGAAAAAACATGAAGAGGTGCCCCACAGGATTACCCATGCCTGATCCTTTTCTTTTGAATATATAATGTAGGAAGACTATGACTTTAGCGGCTTCTGATCATGAGCTAGGAATACAATCCTTCCCCTCCCCACAACATACTGCCAAAAGGAACTGCAAGCAACCACCCTCATCTTGGATAGCATCCCAAGAGCTAGATAACTATAAAGTTAATGAGAGAAAATACACGAGAAAACAAGCACTCCTGTCTGTGAAAAAAGCCTGTAAACGCTATTTCACAAGGGAGAGTGGACAAACATTTCCAGCCAGGTCCATAGATTAGAACCATACAAGTCTATTATGTGGCCTTCTCAGAGGTGGATCTGAATTTTCCACAACGGGCACTCAGTCAGGCCACAGCTGAGTGAATGAAGAATGAAGTTCTGGCATCAAGGTATGGATCTCAGGATCTCAGGTCTACAGCAAAGAGCTCCCCTATGTATTCTTCCTCTTACCAATATGCAGTATCCCACCCAAAAAAAAACCACCAGACCATCAAACCCAGTATCAGTCATAGAAGCCACTCTTGTGCGGAGAGGGGATATTCACATGTGGACATGTGGCACATGTGGACTTTCAAGAGACATGCTCTGCTGACTTTTTCACAGAACTTTATCAAGAATTTGAGTTTAAATAGACTCCAAGGGCTCTAAAAACAAACAAACAAACCAAAAAAAGCCAAAACACTTTTCTTCTAACATAAACCAGAATATAATAGATTGTCTATGCAAAATGTCCCAGTGCAGCTAAGTAGAGGCTTGCACACATGCAGCAACATTTCAGATTCCTGACCATATAACGGTTGAAAGCACTGTTTTAATGTTTTACTTTTCTGAACACTTTATGACAGTAGCAAAGAAATTGTGTATCTTTTGTTCTGCCTTCTCCCTCTTACACATTCAGTATTTCCACGTACATTGTCACCTTCGCTCCTTAGTTTCCAGAATGGCTGTATATAAAACCAGGATCCCTCATTCCCTGCAGCATCCAGAGACACTCGCATAGCATTCTTCTCTAGCAGAGCTGGTAATCTCTTATTGACTGTAAGGTATTTGTTGCTTTTTATGTGCAGTAGCTGTAAACAACAAGTTTAAAAATTAGTATAGATTTTGCATTTCCTCCCTCAGTCAAAGAGCAGGCACAGGATTTCACATAACAGTGATTTTTCATAACATAAATAAGCAAAGACAAAATAAAACTATAAGAGAGTTACCGAAGTAAGTACACTGCGGGTTAAGAAAACAAATGCTGTATATCAAAATGAGATAATTAGATCCATCATCCTTTTCACAGCACACAGTACACAGACAGGGCAACGGTCAATAATGGTGTTATCTTCAGGAACCTCATCCATGACAGGGAAGTCGTACTGCACTTAAGGACATAACTTCTGTCTCATTAATATGTCATAAAGTACAAATGACTTCAGTGCTTTAAACAGAACTACAAAGCACTTCTAAAGTATGATTTCAAAATGAATCTTGAATGCATAACTTATGTATTGACATTCAGATTCCAGACTGAAACAACAAAAAATTACCCATAAAATGTATATAATGGTACATTATTTAAACACAAATATAAAGTACTTCTGGTAGTCTTTAAATGAGACAGAAAGACACATTATTGTAAACTCCACCAACTTCTGTTTACCTGACCACTGCCAACCCAGATCACAGTGCTGATTACAGAAGGTCAATGTACGTTAGTAGGTTTACCTGTATGACATTGCTGTATTTTACGATCTCGCCCAACAGCTTTCTGTTCTCACTTTCATTCTGCTTTTGTTCCAGTTCTGCTGCATGCTGCAAAAGAATGATCATTTCTTTACATGTTTGAATTTAATATCTGGATTCAGCTTCCAGAACAGACAGTGAAAAAAGAAATGGCGCTATATTAAAATTGCTTCCGTTTCTGCATTGAAAAAGTTAGCATGTCAATAATCAACTGAAATAATCCAGATTTTCATTACCTAGAATAGAAACTCATTCACAATTTATGGATCACGCCTGAAATTAATGCTAACACAGCCCAGAATGTTATTTTAACTTTTTTTAAACAAGGAAGATAACTCCATGTGCTTTATTTCATCCCAGAGGAGGAAAAGGAAGGGCTTATGGCTATCTATCTTCTGGTCACCATTCTTTTTGCTCATCTCTTAATTACATACAAGTATACTGACTTTATGTATAATAAAACAACACTACTCGGTCACGTACTACAAGACTAAGGGTCAAACACAACCACAGAACAAATTCCAGCTTCTTTAATTGCTACATAGCAAGCTGTAGCCACATATCTTGCGTCCTCATTGCTGTTTTTAACAGGAAGCACTGACAGCCTCTCTACTGGACACTAAACTGTAGCCACCATGTTTGAAAACACCGTGTTTCACTTAGTCTTATGTGTTCAATTATAACATCAGGCCAGCACTTTTTCGGGGACATTCAGTCTGCCCAAATTGCAACTCTGAGAAATTTCCAGATTAAAGCATGAAAAGAACCTCTTTGTCCATCTCTCTGCAGAGCTCCTGGAAAGGAGTTCCAAAATAATCACACCATTTAAATCAAGGTTCACTCTTGATTCTATTAACTTTGTGTTTGTAATTTATAAGCAAGTATTGCTTTCAGAAGTTTGATAGCAGAAAGGCACAGCCCTCAGCTCAACTGAACTACAGCCTAATGCACGATGAAAAACAGGGCAAGGGCAACAAAAGCCAGACAGGATAAGGGAGAGCTAAGAAATTAGCATATAAGGTTGGGTCAAACTGCCCAGAGAGGTTGTGGATTCTCCCTCCCTGAAGGTGTTCAAGGCCAAGCTGGATAGAGCTTTGTGCAGCCTAGTCTAGTGGAAGGTGTCCCTGCCTATATCAGGGAGGCTGGAACTAGATGATCTTAAAGGTCCTTTCCAATCCAAACCATTCTATAATTTTACGATTCTAAGGCTGCTACAGTGGCGTAATACCTATCATGATGGTTCATGAGGGATTTGTTATTGTTCTTTTTCATTCTATTGTTACACTACAGCCTGCAGATTGAGATAAGATTGCAAACACAGATGCCTCTTACTTGAAGTTTCTTCAGCAGTGCTGCTTCTGTATGGTTTCCTTGTTTGGCTTGTTTGGCTTTCCAGTACTGCTTCTGGGCTGAATATCGGTTCATAGGACACACCTTGAAAAGGCAGTCTGTAGAAGAATGAAAGAAATACTCACAAATAATGTTGAAAGACATTTCCTTCATTTGTAAGTATGTTTTGGATGGTTTTCTTTTACAGAAATGGCCTGAATACAATGTTCACACACAGTTTGAGAACAGTTTGATGGTAACGTTGCCATAAACAGGGTGGCAGAATATCTGAGTCAACCACTCCCATTCTGAGAAACCTCTCTGCAACTCCTGTGTGGCTGGGATCTTGCCATGTGCTGGACTCCCTCCGGCTTTGTTAGTACTCGTTGCTGTGGCACAACTTTACAGATTTATTGTCTGAAGGCATGTGGCTTTGGAAACCTTGAAAAAAAACTGTTTTGTGTCCTGTATGTCATATATATTGCTACCCTGCTCCTTCTGGCGTAGTTAACACAATAGATAACACTGATATCCAGCCACAAGCTATCACAGAGGCTAACACAGCATTCACTTCTGCATGTGCCTTCTCTAAGATTGATCTTAAAAAAAAACAGCAGCAAAAACATTGTCCCAGAAAGTGAACTCCACCTTCACCTCCCCAGGAGGCAGCTCACCACCGCTCAGCACTGGCAGCTCCTGACTGCCTCACAGCAGCAGTGTCCCTTGCAAGGTTTTGACCGACCGCTCTTCCAAAAACAACTTGCTGCAGCTCTGCTACTGCATATGAGAGCAGATGTTTTCACTGCCAGTGCAGAGCATGGGCCTGCAGACCCTCTTCTGCCTGTCTGCTGCCCGGATGCCTCTGCCATGTAGGTTGTCACCATGCTGCTCTATGCTCACTGCAGGCACTTTAATTACTTTTGCTTCATTTCCTGTCATAATTCTCACATTCAATGACAAAATAAGTAAGATGGCTGCAGAACACATTCCCATACTAGCAGCCAGTATAATGCAATAATAAGAGCACAGTGGCACAAATAATAACACAGTCCCACAGCTTTTGGGTCAGTGAGGTCCCAACACAGCCTACTGTCATTAACGATGCTCACCATCACACTACCAAACAAAACAGAACATATAACTTTTTAAAAAGACAGATGGAAGTGGCACAGGGAACCCATGGATGCTAGCATAGGCCCTTGATCCTGGCCTGGCTATTGCCAAGGTGGGCCCACCTCTCCTCCCAGGCACTGTCTCAACTTACAGGTCCTGCAGCTCCATCTGAGCTCATGAAAAGAAAGCTGGGGCTGAGGCAGCATGAACAGAAGTAATCGGTTGTTACACGGTGCCATGCGTCCTGTTCGTGCCCGGGTATCCGCGGCTGGACCAGATGCCAACACAACAAGGGAGTGCGTGGCAAAAGGCATTTTATTAAAACAAACAGACCCTTATATAACTTTTGGTATAGAACATGCTAGAAAGTGGGCGGGGCTAATCCCGCCCATCATGAATATTAACTAAGGAGGAGGGACCTGTCCCATCACATCCCCTGACCCCACCTACCACCTAATACACTACAATCGCTGTCCCCAGACACTCTGCCATCCAAGAGACTGGGCAAAAAGAGAACCAAGGGGTGCTTCTTAAACTCTCTGTTCAATTATTAATTAGCAACAAACTGTATTTCATGAAATTTGTTCACTCAAGACTTTCAGGATTTTGGGGTCCATGACAGCCCTACAGAGGCTTGAGAAGCTCCAACTGAACTTACGCATCCAAATCTGACTTCTTTTAAAGTGATAAAAGACACATAGCCTTGCATGGTCCTGATCAGCTTCTCCTCTAAAAGCTAGATTTGAAATACATTTTCCTTAGCAAATTTTAATTTTCATTTCACATTCCAGAGGAAGGGAGGGGAAAACTATTAATTAGCAATCAGGATCTCATGATGAGATTAACAAGAACATACAGGTTTGTACGTGCATTATAATATAAAACTCTTCCCTGACACAAATTGTGATTTACAGATGTCGAAGATGCTAAATTATCAGCCTTCTACATTTAACTGTCACAGACTGTCAAGCACTCTCTGGGGACTAACCCACCAGCTAAGGCCAGGTCACAGGAGAAACACTGGATGAATGTTTAAGTGACCCTGCTGAACATACCAACCTTGCAGGTAATTTTTAAACACAGTGGAACCCAGTCATTCCCTCACTACTATCACAAAAACATCAGCAGAGAAAGCTATGGAAAGCTAACCAGATGTCACAGCCTGGCTTTTTAATCAGTAAATCAGGCCAGCAGAAGACAGCTTCTGTTCGACGGTGCTGTTTAGTCACCATCTTATACCAAGACTGAGTTTACATCTGCAGCTGCTAACAGCCTAGGGTGAGTTCCAGCCTTTCCACCCACAGCAGCAGGTGGGAAGTCTCACGCATCACATGACAAGAAAAGTTTCCTAAATCTTTTCCATATTTATCAATGGAAATTCAAGTATCAAACTCCTAACTTCTCTACAGAAGATGCTAGACACAAAGGCAGATCTTATTCTCATTTTCAAAACTGTCAATTCAATAGAATTTCTCTTTAGTGCAGAAAGGAACAAAGCAAGACTCAGCTGAAAATATCCACCCTATCTCTCTTTGTGAGGAGTTACCAAAATAGTAACGAGACCTCTTGAAACACAGGAGAAGGAAATCTTCTGTAAAGACTGGCCAAGTCCTTCCTAAGTACAAAGAACGAGCTGCCATTGCTTAACAAAATAAAACAGGCAGCATTCTCAGGCATAATCAGGCCCAGTTAAGCATAGCTACCTACTGCTGATGATGCCAAAAAGATTACTAAGACTGTGCACCTGCATCCCCCAGAGCTATTTGTTATAGTGCTGGCTCTCGAGCCACAAACTAAGCTGCAATGCTTTCAGTTCTTCAACTTGCCATTTGGTCTCTCAGATACTGGCCAAAACATCAGGTATTGCACACTGTAACACTACAACATCAACTGCATTGCCTCCTCCCTTCATAGCAATAATGGGTCTTCCTCCCATATTAGTAGGAGGAAAACCTGTCCAAAGAAAGGCCATCAGCAGCCAAATTTTTCTTGGCACTTACCCACAGCCCTGACTGGTTTGCTCCCTAATCACATCTCTGAGCTGCTCGCTTTTCTGACAAGAAAGTGTACATTACCAAGGCAAACCCTGCAACTTTGCAGAGATCTTTACTTTCAGTGGGGAGCATTCACAATGAGAGCCATACTATACAGCCCAGAGTATGTTATAAGTCTGTGGTAACTTTTACAATACTACGATCAGATACAAAGAGTAAAATATTACAAAAAGGTCCAGATTGTTAAATCGTAACATATTTTGAAGGAGATTTTAGTTTGAATATGGGAATTTCAGCTCACAAGACAAAAAGTTACCTATTATTTTCTGTTAATCTATAATTAATGTGTCATCTTAGAACACCTGAAACACATACTTGTCTCAAGTAAAAATACCCACTTTTTATAGGGCCAGTCTTCATTGCTGTTACTCCTCACACAACCTGCAACTTTAGTTAACAAACATCAGCTTCTCTTCTCCAAGGAGAGTCTCACAGCCCAGGGCAACCCCACTGCATTGCACAGAAATGCAAGATGTGCATGAACACACCATCATTACTGCAGCTGTACGCCTCCCAAAGGCAGGTGGATTTCCCCCTCTTTTTAAGATTCCAGGTAAGTTAAAACCAGTTCACCTGACCTTTTATAGTTGCTTTTATGAGAGTAATAGTAGAATGCTGTCCTTTGCGGTCCTAGACAACAGGGGAAAAAAAACAACAAAAAAGCACAACAATTCCTACCCTGAAGAAGCTATAGTTTAAATGATCAGGAAAAGAAAAACTGAGACATAAAAGATTACAAAGCAACTCTCCAGTGCACACAGTAGATCCAGAGCTTTGCCCTCCTGAAGGCCACTCCAGTAACCCACTGACACGACAGACAGACCGTCTCCTCTGACATCTCCAATGTGCCCACATGTCTGAGCCTGCAAAAATGCACAAAATCTCTTTCTATATTACCATTTTGAATAAGGGGATAGTGGGTAGAACAAACACATAACACATACAGCACACCCTCTGACCAAAAAGCAACGACGCTCAGGAAGTCTGCAAAGGAAAATAACACTTCTCGCGTCTCTTACGTATTTATTGATATTGGGTAAAGATGTCTTAGAACAATATTTGTCATTGTTTTTTTCTTCCTCCCTCCCTTTTTTCTTTTCCTTTTAATTTAAATGCCAGAAATTCTGCTTTTATTCACCATGGAAGACTTCAGTGATTTGAAGAACTAGAGAACTTACGCCTTTAAACTCATTAATGTCACTTAGGACATTTCAGTGTTAGGACAAGAAGCACCTGGCTTCATCAGTCCCTTAAATTTAACCACAAAACAGTAAATGTTTCTTGTTTTCAGCAGACATCAGGAAACACGTGTGGGACCAATTCTGCCCCCTCTTTTACAGTGATGCAAATCTGGATGCGTACACTGATGAACAAAGAGCAACTACAGAGCGACTGAAGGGGAAATCTGAAACACAGCTTCTTTATATGGACACAAAATTAAAAGGAACCATAGCTTTCCTCAGTTTAACAATACTCTTGTTTTGTAGGATGCCCTAAAACAACTAGAATAGCTACCACCCACTCAAAAAGAACAAAAAAAAAAAAAAAAAAGAGGAAAGTAAACACATAACAAAAATGAAACTGCTATTTTGAGACATCTCTTTACTCTGGTTTTCAGTTCAAGCCAACAGCTCAGTACCTACGTTTGATCTCTGAGTGAACTCTGTACGAAGGGTACAAGTAGTTAGAAAACACAGCTTTTTTCCTTTTTTTTTTCTTTTTCTTTTTTTTTTAAACTTTATTATTATTATTATTTTAAGAGGAGGACAGGGAAAAAAAGGCTGAATTGTTAAAATATGACTGGAAAAAAAAGTAAACATAGTCCTCTAATGTTCATTTTCAAAGTCAGACCCTGGAATCCAAATATCTTGTTAGAAACATGCCTTTCTCAGACTCCTTTGACTTGCAGGTCATGCTCTAACCTCACATCAACGCCAGTTTCAGCTGTGAGTGATAAAAACAGTATAAACCATGCAGACAGCACTTTCTGTTACTAAAGAGGCCCTACTCTTCCTGCTGTTAGGCACTATTTTTAGTTGTGTATGTCTAATCATTCAACTAATCATTCATGCCTAAATCATCTTTTCATGTCAAGAACCTACTTAAAGTATTCCTTGTTTGTTTTACAGATTTTCAGATTTTAATTGAATCCACTTCCGGAGAGATTTTGAGGGAAAAAAAAACACATATTTTTCTTACATATCTTGGTTGCACAGATGACTTTGAGCAGTTCTTTTGCCTCTGTGTTTTTGAGCAGAACTAAGAAATGTAACAAACTGTGGCAGAGCTGCGCTTTTGGTTTCCCTCATAACACAAACAGCCAAGTGCCACAGTGTTCAAAGTTCTCAGAAAATTTTGGTCTGGCTGTGCCAGGTAATCATTAGGATACAGCTCTGACACAGAATCACGGAATCATAGAATCACAGTCTTTTGAGTTGGAAAGGACCTTTAAAGGTCATCTAGTCCAACTCCTCAGCAATGAACAGGGACATCTACAGCTCAATCAGGTTGCTCAGTCCCTGATCCAGCCTGAGCTTGAAAGACTCCAGGGACAGGGCTTCCACCACCACTCTGGGAAACCTGCTCCAGTACCTCACTACCCTTACTATAAAAAAACATTTTACAGACAACCTAAATCTCCTCTCTTTTAGTTTGAAACCATTTCCCCTTGTCCTATCACAACAGACCCTGCGAAAGCATCTGTCCCCTTCTTAATTATATTCCCCCTTCAGAGACTGAAAGGCCGCTCTCAGGTCTCCTCAGAGCCTTCTGTTCTCCAAGCTGAACAGTCCCAGGTCTCTAAGGCCATCCTCATAGGAAACGTGTTCCATCTCCTGTATCATTTTTGTGGCAATACTCTGCACACACTCCAACAGGTCCATGTCCCTCTGTACTGAGGACTCCACATCTGGACACAGTACTCCATGTGAGGTCTCACTAGCATGCAGTAGAAACGTAGGATCACCTCCCTCACCCTGCTGGCCATGCTTTTCAGGATGGCTTTCAGGGATGTGAGGGCACATTGCTAGATCATGTTGAGCTTGCCATCCACCAAATCCCTAAGTCCTTCTCAGCAGGGCTATGCTCCATCCTTATCTCCTCCAGCTAGTTCTGACAGTGGGGACTGCCATGACACAGATGCAACGCCTTGCACTTGAATTTACTGAACCTCAAGAGGTTCACCTGAGCCAACTGCTCAAGCCTGTCTAGATCTCTCTGAATGGTATCTCATCCTTTGAGTGTATCAACTGCACCACACAGCTTGGTGTCACCTGCAAACTTGGTGAGGGTGTAGTCAATCCCATTGTCAACGTCAGTGACAAAGATGTTAAAGAGCATTGGTCCTATTACTGACTGGTCATACTCTTGGGTCATACTAGGTCATTCTCTTGGGAGGTCTGTATATGTTCATCACATGCTGCAATCTCAGCCTATCCCATCTAGGCTGTTGAAGATATGCCACCCTCACTGCTGAGTACCATCTATCCCCAGGAAGTTTGGTCAGAATAAAAGTCTTGAGGTGCGGTTCTTGGTACCAGGCACTAAATTCCAATTAGGCATCAAGTTTCTACTGTGTTCTATGCACAACTCAAGTTCATTACGATTTGACCTACAGAACAAAGGAGAAGGCAACCAACCATGGTTTTATCTTTGCTGCAGCCCCTCTCATGACCACCATATGTCATGCATGAAAATGCTACTAAATGCTTGATGAGGCCTTTAAAAATATACCCATGATGTTATGGCGTGGTGGGTTGCATCTATCAAGGCAATAAAACTCACTTTTGCACTAATTCAGCTACTCCTGATGGCACTGCAGTTCATCCAGTCTTGCATGCAATCACAATGCCAACAACAGCTCAGAACTGTCAGGTGTGGGCATGTCCTATAGTGGAAGAAGATAAGAACTGACTCAAAAAGAGGCTGCTGGAGCCAAAGAGAGCTAAGAGGCAGCAATGAGGGGGAGGACAGAAGTAGCTAGTAACAAGATTTGAAGCAGGAGCAAAAGGGAAGAGGGAGGTCCTCAGAAGAGGAAAGCCGAGTTAGAAGAAATGAAAGCTTGGATGGTGGGGAGAAGAAAGAATAAGGGAAGCTAGAGACAGGGGAATGTTTTACAAAAGCAACAGAAAGAGGTTGCCACAGGAACAGAGCCAGAACTGTTTACAACTAACAGAAAACATTCTCCTGCAAGAAGCTGGAATGGAACTCAGGAGAATAGTCATTGCATTCCCCTAACATCAGAAACCAGCTGTATGTTTTCTGTGTTTCATCACATTCTGACGTCCGACCTACATACATATACATGTATGTATCACCATTAGTGGCATGCCAGTAGGGCTGTGAACTCAAAACCCTGCACCCTGGATCAAAGTGCCCAGACTTTCTTGATGTTGAAATCAAGTTTTTTGGAAAAACTCAACACTATCATCTTTTTCCTTCTTTGTCATTTCAAGCAAGGAAACAAAATTACAACTGCAGAACTCTACAAATGTTATAAAAATCAAGCACCCAGTTAGACAGTGAAAAATTGAAGGTTGTCCTTTCAGCCTCTGTTCATGTCTTCAATTGTAAGCATTTCAACACATTATGCAATTGCACTGTCACATGCAAATCTTTTCCAGTGATTCCTGTCTCATCTAGAAACCCGTATATGTTCTGCTTTGGTATAAACCAAGATGGTGAAGCAGAAGAACTGCTATCCACAGAATCCCCATCTGAAATCTGTGCAGGATTCAAGCTGTGAATTACAGAATCACAGAATTATCAAGGTTGGAAAAGACCTAGACGATCATCTAGTCCAGCCATTACCAATAATTCTCAGTTAAATCATATCCCCCAACACCACATCCAAACATTTCTTGAACACTCCCATGGTCGGTGACTCCACCACCTCCCTGGGCAGTGCATTCCAATGCCTGACTACCCTTTCCAAGAAGTTACATTTCCTAATGTCCAGCCTGAATCTGCCCTGGTGCAGCTTAAAACCATTCCCTCTAGTTCTATCACTGATTACACGAGAGAAGAGGCCAACCCCCAGCTCACCACAACCTCCCTTCAGGAAGTTATAGAGAGCTATAAGGTCTCCCCTGAGCCTCCTCTTCTCCAGGCTGAACAATCCCAGCTCTCTCAGCCGCTCCTCATAAGGCCTGTGCTCCAGACTCCTCACCAGCTTCGTAGTCCTCCTTTGAACGCGCTCCAGGGCCTCAATAGCTTTCTTGCAGTGAGGGGCCCAAAATCGAACACAGTACTCGAGGTGCAGCCGCACCAATGCCGAGTACAGGGGGACAATTACTTCCCTGTTCCTGCTAGTAACACTGTTTTTGATGCAGGACAGTGTGCTGTTGGCCTTCTTGGCCACCCGGGCACACTGTTGGCTCATGTCCAGCCGAGCATCAATCAGTACCCCCAGGTCCGTTTCCTCCACACAATCCTCCAGCCACTCCACCCCAAGCCTATATGATAAAGATGAAATCACAGCTAGGTAGCTTGAAAGTCACATTGGAGAACTAAATGCCATCTCCATTTCTGCTGTAAAGTTATCCCACGATATTTTATGAGTTACTGAAATGTATTTCTAATGGTTTCTAAGTACATGTTCTCATTTCTTCAATTTCCAGTTTCCAAGATCTGCAGATGTGCTGAATCTCACAGCTGGAATCATAACTAGCTGGTGACATTTCCTGAATATATGATGGAAAATAAACCTTTACTCTGGGAAAGAAGAGCTTTAGTATCTCAATATTTTAAATGCAACACTTCTGCAACAATAGGATATACATCTACAGTATAATAAATAGTAGAAATGAAGTAAGGTTAAACATCTCTGCGCAACTTCTTGAAATGGACAGAATCAACAACAGTCTGAGACATTACATTTATTTCACTTGCTGTAAGCCAGGCAAGTCAAAACTGTCCTTGTGACAGGTGTGAACCAAGGCCTATTTAAGCCAACAAAAGCCTGGATCAGGCTAGTAAGGCTCCAGTTTGGTGCAGCTAGATCTTATCACTTAAATTAAGAACAAGACCCTGAAAACTTGTATTTCCTTCTCTAAACGTAAACACAGCTTCTAATACCACAAGAGTATTTTTGGCATTCAAGAAGTACAAACTGCATGTTGTCAGTGCTTTGTTATTTTTTCCACCAAGTAAAAAAGTGGAATGAATTATCCACAACTATAAGCTCATATCTAAAAAAGCTAAGAAAAATGAGACCCGGTTAAAAGAAAAGAAAGGTAAAAAACTGACCAAATATTTGGGGTAATCCTTAAAATGTCGGGTTATCTTCTAAAAAATAAATACATCAGCAGCTCCAGTAGTTGTGAACCTCATGAGATTATTTCCCATCTACACTAAGAGCAGAGCTGGAGCAAGGAGCTGCTCCCAAAGTGAGGGATTTGTGCTCATTAGACAAAGTGAATAATCAGTTCTTTGACCACAAGCAGGTTAGTCCCTTTCCTTCTGTTCTCCATCTGCTCCAATGCCTTTGTTGACTTGGAATTTCTTTCACAAAACTGGCCTTTCACATTCCAGCTTGAAACTTCAGCAATGTGTTCATCAAGACTTCTGGGAAGTCACCTCTCCAGTAAGGTACGTCTTTGCTCAAAAAGTCGGAACATGCATTAATTAAACAAACAAACAAACAAACAAACAAAAAACACAAAAAAACCAACAATTATTCTCATTTACTGACCTCTAAACTTCTTGGGAGGGTTGGCAAGGTCACCTGCATCTGGCTGAACCACGCATCTGTCATCCACCAACCTAAAAATACAAAAGTTATTACTCACTAAAACATGTTTGAGAGCAGTATACATAAATCCCAACACACAAGTCATACCTTCACTACAGAAGTTTATATATTTTTCCAATTTAAGCCCAAAAAAATGGAAGCCGTGTTTGTATCAGATACGAGAAAGGATGTTTAAAGTCCAGCAGGTTAGCTTGGCCCTAGCCCCATTTGCAGGTTCTTGCATCTGCTCTGAGGCCTTTCAAAAGCAGGCAGAGCCAGCAGCCATCACTCAGGTACAGAAGTATATGTTAACCTGTGTTAACACAACCAGGACTTAAAGGAGAGCTTGCCAATGGCTCCCTGTTTTCACCACACTTAGCTAGATTTTGAATACAGAATCTGACCAAGCACCTCAGATTTTAGTTCTCAATCATTCTTCTTCACAATTTCCAGTTTTTTTCCTCTAGAAGAGGCATGTAAAATCAAGACTCAGCTCTGATCAAAACTCACAGGAGCACATTTTCCTTTGCTACAATGAATAAGTGTTTATGTAACCAGCAGCTGAAAATATAAATAACAAACTAAACATATTTCTCACAATATTTTAACAGCTAAATAAACAACGCAATTTGAAAAGATTATAAACCCCACTTAGAAGACGAAAAGTCGCTTATCTTATCACAGAACTTCCTAAGCATAAATTTAGGTTCCCTTCAGGAAGCATCTTGTAAACAAACTGCCTGTTTCAAACAGCTACTCACGGTTAAGGGCACAGAACGGCCCTGCCACTCAGCAACGCAAGTTGTAACAGCATCTACTGTGGGAAACTGACAGAAAATGCACAATTTGGGTTCATCTCAGTTACGATGCAGATGCATTCAACTTTTACTCAAGTTGAAGGGTTTATACCATAAGACCGACTCCCCAATATAAACAAGGATTTTGCACCTCAAATATGATCGTAAGAATTTTGGAAGCCAGTAGCTCAGTTACCATAACATATTTGGCGGCAAATCTGAGGTATCTGTGAGGATAGAGAAGCAAAGGGGCAGCTACAGGAGCCATGGCCTTGTGGAGGTGTGCTTTTTGCACAGGTTTATATCACGGGGCTTAGCAAAATCAAAGCAAGGCCTGTATAGCAGGATTTAGGAAGAGTCAGTCCTGCAAGATGCCTTTTGTCTATGAACTAAAGTGGCAAAGCATTCTATAAGCAGCTCCTAAAATCTGCAGAAAATTATCCGCTTCAATTCAGAGACACACGATTCCATACTGCTTCAATACTTCAATAGCAGTTACCAGCAAACACTGCTGTGATAACGACTAGTGTCTGCCATGTGAGAGGTGTCTGTAAGGGTGAGTGACAAGTGGGGCAGTGGAAGGAGAGGCCAAGGCCTGGCTGCTCTCCTGCCTTCTGGCTTCAGTCTTAGTCACTGTCTGCCACCGTCAGTCTTGCAAAGCAAATAATGCAGATGTCTAGCTACATTTCAAATTTCACCAACTGCAGTGACTTTTTGAAAGCAAGAAACTCAAAAAGAATAAATGTTAAAATGCCTCACCGAGGGATTTTAATGTCAAGTACTCGCTGCTCTACAAAATCCCTCCAAGGCTGTCTGAATGAACCCGTGAGGTTTAACCCTTAAACACAGGCAGGATGGAGGATGGTATGTGGGAAGTGGCGTGACTCACAAGGCACATCCTGTGCTTCTTGGTGACATCTTGCATACCCTAGTGACAACTCCAACTGTCGATAAAATGCAAAATGCTCCTAGGCACCCCACTGCTGCAACAAAAGCCATGTACAAAACATCATGTCAGTGCTGAGAAAAACAAACAGAATCCTGCACACCCTCTGAGATGGGGAGCTGCACCATTCAAATGCATGCTGAACTTCCTAGGCTCAGAACACAGATATTAAATACTTATTCATCATCTTCATTTAAGCATTGTCTAAAGGCACAAAGGACCATAAATGAGTTCTGCGGTCGTCAGGGACCAAAGACATCAGACAAGGCAGACAAAGCAGAATGGAATGGCTACTGCTCCCATCCTATGTGCAGGAAGTGACAGCTCAGAGAGATTAATTGATGTGAAGCAGAACAGCCACGCAACAGAACTGAAACATCTCCTGAAACCTTGTTCAACTTCTGGCACCTTTGCTTCTTACTAAGTCCCTTATAACACAGGACAAAAAACTAAAGTATTGCTTTATTTGTACAGCAGTCATTCTGCAATTTAATCACCAGTATTTTCATACAATGAATGTACTTCATGAGTTTGCATTTTGAAGAGTTTGGGAGTACTCAGAGGCACTTCTTGCATGCCATAGTTATAGCTGAGTTTCCTGCAGCTCACAAAGTGGGGGCCTCAGCCCCTCCTACAGGCTGGGGCCAAAAAGGTCCCTCAAACACAGAGTACTTTCCCTGAGTGCACTTCTCAATATACCCAAATCTCACTTCTTAAGGAGGGGTAGACAGCAGCTGAAGATGCACTGGTGGATGCACTGAACAACTAGTTAATGACCTACACAACAAGCAAACAAACCAAGGGGTAAAATCAAACAACAGGCTTGACCACACAAGGTCCTGGGCATCATCAGTTTCCATCAGACCAGAACAAAGCACCTTCCAGTGTTGCTCACTGTTTTGCATAGGAGACTGAAGAGCGCAAATGAGCACTTTGGTAATAAAGGAAGAATTTACTATGTTATACAAGCAAATGTGCTCACTACTTAAATACTGATCTAAACTATTAAGCAAATACTCAAGTCATTGTGCTATCAAAAAGCTTTGGTAGACTTCAGGGGGTTTAATTGTTTAATCATTGATCCAGACTACTTTGTGCCTCCTGTTGTCACTTAGTACCTGCCAGAAATAGCATGACCACATTTCAGTTTTTCATATCAGCTGCATATAAGCAACAAACAAGTTCATTACACATGTATAGAACAATCCTTATTTGTGCAAGTTCTTCTTTGAATACAACAATTAACTGCTTCATGCACAACCTCACACTAGCATGTACAAAGCCACACTGAAAAAAATACTAAAGCTATCTAAATTATGTCCAGGAGGTAAGGCCTGTTTCTCAGTGGAGAAGAAGCAGCTTACAACCCCCTGCTAGAATAAGCCAAGGGAAGCACACTGTACAGTGTGAAGCAAAGCTCCAATCTGTATGGAGTTCTACAGACATGTTCCTCTTCCTACATCTGGTGGGGTTAAATCTGCCCCATCTCTCCACACATAAACCCAAACACATTTAGATGCATTCAATTTAACAATATCTTGCAGCAATGAACTCCACCTCTAAGGTGACACCTGTCTGCAAACATTTACAAGCAGTTTTAAACATACCATCTCTCCTGTTTGGTAGTGTTTTGGCAATAAGAGGACAGGATCCACTTCTCCTAATGCTCTTCATTATCTGCATTCAGAACTTGCCTAAAACCAGCTTCAAACTTCTCATATAGCTTCTATGATTGCTCCACTCCCTGGGCACTGCTGGGAAACAGGGAAACAACTTGGGGTAATTCCCACTGCTGGGAACAGCAGCAATCTTTCTAGGGATTTTCATTGAAAGAAAAAAGCAGAAGGTATGTGCACAACCAGTGGGTTGCAATGTGTATTCAGGGAAAGAGGAGGAAGAATTCACTGATAAGGCAGGTATGTTGTCAGAAAATATTGATAGATGTGTTTATAGCATGGCTGTTCAACCTGTTGAATTGCCTGAGCCACAGAGTGAAGAGGAATTGTCTAGAGTTACTCTGAAATGAATGCCTCCTATTTATTTCCATGGAAACTACACCAGATACGAAGAGCACAATCACACTATTTGAGCACATTCTCAGTCATGATACAACTCTTTTTCAACACATTCACCAGCATTAGCTATGTGTTTTCACCAGCAATGAACAAGAGCTGCGTGTCACACTCATAAAGATCTGCACCAGTGGAGGTGACCCACTGCCTCGCTGTGCTCACAGCCACTGCTGGTCTCCATTAGTGTTCAGCAAGCATCAATGAATGCCAGCGGGTGCTATGTTTCCCACAAAGAGGAACTGAATTACACCCCTTTGCTTCATGCACACTTCCATATCAGATGCCCTTTTGTCAGACTGCCCCTATGCTGCCATCTGTCACACGGCAACAAAATGTAATGGAATATTGATGGGAAGGCTCAGCCTCTACCGTCATACTACCAACATCCACCTCTGACATTGTGGACCAACATCATAAAACAGAAGGCTTTAGTTTTGGAAATGCCCTTGTAAAATATAAAATACCATTAATATGGAAGTAACAAAACATTTCAATTTTTAATATTTTTATTAAAACGTTAAAAAAAAGAGGAAAAAAACCATACAACTAGAGGGATATGTGACCTTGTTTTCATGAAACCGAGGCATCAGGCTGGTCCAATGGCAGTGGTTGCAATACTCAGTGAGTTCTCAAGGTTTCTGATGAAGGTTCACTCTTCCTGTGCTTCAAAGTTATTTTGTCTCTTTCAACCAACAGAGAGACCTTCATGTTTCAGGGCTACTATTACTAAGTACTTAGTAACAGAAAATAACACGCAAGAGAGGACAAAAAACACTACCCTATACACTCTCATACATACAATTACCCTAGGTTTGTGTGCCTAACTTGTTAAAATCACAAGAGAAATACTGATGTCTAATTATTGTTAACACAGGGATGTGCAGAACTAAGTGTGGTGCTTTACATACATACAGTATTCTATCCCTCTAACAAAAAAAAGCCAGAGTATGTTAGACTGAAAGCACTTCCTCTCTGGTTGCTCAGCTTTTACTCTCACAGTTCCTGTTACATTATCATTTCACTGATTTTCTCAGCAGCAGGAACAGGGGACAACACTGACAACAGACGTCAGCAAGAGAAGCTGGACATTTTAATTGCTAGTGGAGCTGGAGATTTTAATTGCCAGTGGAGCCAAGGCCAACCTTTGTCCAGCATCAGCTCACAAATCATGCCAAGGCTATGTCCCAAAGATTTGATCTCAACAACCTTTCACGAGCAAAGAAGCAGCCCTCAGAGCTTCCCCTTCCTTTGTTCCACAGCCATCCCTTTACACACACTACCTTCTCACCAGAAATATTGCTCTGGAACACCTCCCACACAAAGCAATTCTCCCCTTCCTAACTGAAGCTCTCACCCACAAAGCCTCTCCCGCTCTCCTCACACCCCAGCATGCAGTACCCACTCAGGAAGAGAGGTGCTAGTCACACTACTAAGGACCCAACCAATAACAAACAATAGGTTATTAAAATTTTGCTGCCCTGGAAATCAAGCATCAAATACCCAAGTGCCAAAACAATCAGGTCCACCCAGTTCTTTGCCAGGTCCACCCACTTTTCATTTCATTTCATTTCTTCTCTTATCAGGCATCTGGGTCAGCCCACTTCTTGCTTGCCTCAAGCAGTCCCCTGCCAAAACTCTGCAGTTATTATACCTCACCCTTCCCAAGACGTTAGTTCATACTACTTTTTGACGACCAATCCTGATTCAAACAATTTACAGCTTTATGATTTAGCTCAACTGTATGAAATTTGTCCTTTTTCCTGTCTCCTTCCTCATCAAAGCTTGGTTTTTCGTCCTCTTCTTTTTGTATCTGCAGTCTTTCAGGTTCTCCTACATTAACCCCAACTGGCACAGAAAAGCAAAAAGTATCCTCGTCTAGCATCAGACCTGGAGGTTGGTGGCCCTGCCTGTAGCAGGGGATTTGGAACTTGATGATCTCTGAAGTCCCTTCCAACCCAAACCATTCTATGATTCTATCTCCCTTACGCAGTGAATAAACTTCATCACAAACCATCCTTAGAGTAGAACAAGAATATGGGCACATTTTATGCCAGTTGCACAGAATGGAACCACTCAGCCATTCCTACCATGCTGGAAAATGCTTGTGTTGGTTACTCGGAGTTGTACTACCAAACACCAAGGAGACAGAGGGCACAAGGAACGGTACCAAGAACATACTGGGAAATGGAACAACAGCTTGCATGCAGGCAGTGCCAAAGTTGCATTAACAATTGCACTAACAAACAGCCCTAAAGTTTTTTTCCTTATCTGATATATCCGCGTAACTGTACCTGCAGGCTTACATGTCAGAGGGGAAAAAAGTTTTGCCTGTTCAATTAAGTACTGCAGCTATAAATCCTGAATGTCACTTTGTTATTCTTTTGTACTGTATTATATCCAGTCGTGCTCTTAGATTGTAAAAGCTTCAGAAACCTGTTCAGTAGAATTTGTTTGTCCATTTTATGGCTAAATTTATTTTTAAAACATTGTGTAAATTAAAATAAATAACAGTAGAGTTAAAAGAATTGGTAACAATAGACCACAGTGCTACTTGGAGGTTGCAATGCAGGGGAGGAAACACGATTCCTAGATTTTAGACTTGATTCTGCCATTTATTTAGCCAGCATAATAGGCAAGTCATTTAAGCACAAGGAAAATGGAACTGAACTTAACTGGGCCATACTTACTTTGCCAAGGAACTAAGCATTTGCATTTTTTAGCAGAACAAAGCATCCTAATTTACTGTTGTCAAAATGAGGCCTCAGAACCAGCAAGGGGAGGAGGAGAAGACAGGCACCTCCAGAGGGCAATATCAACCTTTTCTAGGATGGATATGCAGAACAGGACACCTTCTGGACACAGACTCTCTCTCCCCCTTGCCTATTTGCTGCTTGTGATACAGTTTCTAAAGATTCCAATCACCAAGGTGTGGTGGGAACAAAAGAGAAAAATCTTTCAGTTAAGCTTGTTCAGCTAAGACATTTGTGAGGAACCATCTGAGTTAATTACACGCAAAATAAAGAAGGTAAAGAGAGCTGCACAAACAAAGTTTTGCTAACACTGGAAATCTGATAATTTCAAGAAAAGGCTTTAGAAAGTGGAACATTATACAAGCAAATCCAAAAAGGTCACCTTCTGCTCATCTGCTGTACTACAGCATGTCTGAGGTATTATCCCACATGAAGTACACGTATACAGCCCAAACTGAGTCATTATTATTCAGGGTAGAGGCCACATACCACAGATGTCCATGATCACCTCCAAATATTCCCTTTACTTCTTTTAGGAGCATCCAAAACATCCTTCACCAAAGTTTTTAAATTTGATCAAACTTTGGTGGCTCTTCTACTTAATCTTCACTCGTACTAGCAACAGACTGAGTGCAAAAACTGTAATGAGTCCAGGATTTGGCCCAACACAAACAGGGTGCTATGTTAAGCAGCTTAGGAGCTACTCAAACAAATGGTTTTAACTCTGCTTGTTTACACATTATAATTACCCAAAACACGTCTGCAACTCAGCCCTCTCAATGTAAAAAAGCATGGTTGAAGCATAAGCATGACGTGTGTTGACAAAGCACGCATTAGAAGCACCGACACTGTGATGATCACTAATTACTAACAGGATTTTCAGAAATAGGCAAACTTACGTCTTTACGTCAATTTTAGGCATGTAATTCACAAATTAGTCCTTGGCAGGCCAAGTAACTTACAATTCTACAGTACGTAAGTGATTTCAGAAAGAGCTCCTATTAGCGGTATATCTGGTCTCAAAAGCAGGCAGGCATGCAGAACTTGTTGCGTGGTAGTTATTCCCCTCAGGCAGCAAAGCAAAAGTAAATTAAAAGAAAAAAGAAGAAAATCATAATCAACAGAAATTCTGCATTCAACTCCTACCAGAAGAACTCATGGTTTTTATTCAGCACTGTCTACAGCTGCAATGAAACATTGCACTACATCCACTTGAAAGGTCTGTTTTGAAGAACCACGTGCTAATGAATGGAAGAGGGAAGGTTGAATTTGCCACGGTTAACACTATTTAATGAAATATGAAGTTTTACTCAGAAAATTACTGTTGAGAAGTGCCAACATCAGTCAAGCGATCAAAAAAAATAACACTGAAAATGGTAATTAAGGCATTCACACCTACACATCAGAAAGGCAACTCATTATATAAAGGATGAATAAGCAAAGGGAGAGAATAAGGACACTCATATTTAGCTGAAATACTATGATGTAAAAGTATCACCGTTTAACTAGAGAAGCTGTTCTCAAATGCCAAGCAGCTCAGCAGTTTTTGTGACAATAATATATGCATTTAAGTTTTTTGTCTATATATGTAAATAAATAGAACATACAAATGTAAATACAACCTGGAATCTAGGTCCTAGACATCAAATCGTGCTTTTTTCATCTCGTAGCATAAGAGTAGTAACCCCATCATTGCATAAAACTGTGTGTGTAAAACATTTCTTTATCAAAATGTTGACCAAAGCTCCATTTTCCAGACCTGGTTACACATCAGGAACCAAAGAAGGATCTATTTGATTTCTGAGGCCTTCAGACAGTGACAAGTCCAGTCATTCCACAGAAGTCAGTCAAGCAGCACTACTTGATAGCAACAAGGCGCCTGTTCCTGTGCTTTTAATATTTGTTCTTTGGTGTGTCATGGCTCAGCTGTCCCAAGGCCTCTCTCCAGTTCAGATGAGCACTATTGTGCTACCACCGTCATATCCTAGGACTCATGCCATTACTTTTGGGAACAAATCAGAGCTTGACACCAGGACACAAACCATGTCTAGTCCCAACCTTACTGGTGAACACAGTGCACTGGAAGCACACCATAGACCAGTGTTCTTTCAGACAAAAGAACACAGCTCACAGTTGAAATGTTAGAGCCACGAGGCTGTACCCAGAAGGTAATTCAGCTCCCAGAATCCTGTAGTTGGTTTCAGAACTGACTTCTGCCTGCAGGGATGAGGACTTGGCTCAGTAGATCTGTCTGAATGAGGTCTGTTCGTTCTTTAATATGTATCCAGCTCTCATTGATGTTAATTAGAATTATGCAAAGCTATTAAAGCATAAGAGAACACTTTACATCAACACGTGTTCCAATTTTCTAAACAAAAGGGTGTTTTTTTTTAATTTTCATTTTGCAATGATAAATGTTTACAAATCTTTGCAGTTGGGCCAGGTACTCCTGTAGATTTCTCTTTGCTTTTCTGTTTCTTTGGCACAAACCAACCAACCAACCAAACAAGACTTAAAAACAAAAAAAAACAGCTGGAAAATTACAGTTACTTTTACTTGTTTTTTAAACTAAGTGAAGCCAGTTTCCCACTGGGACAGATCATTTTGGGAGCTGCTCCAGATTATTTCAGAGCTGCTTTCCCAGTAGCTGGGAGCAGCTCTCGAAGCATTTTGCCACACCTACACCCAACCTGTACCTGCTCGCTTAAGAGAAGTTACAGGCGGCAGCGCAGAGTAGCAACCCTTAGAGGAAGTGGCAAGATATGCTCCTTCCATATGGTGAAGCAGCTGAGAAGTGGGAGAGTTCAGAAACAACAGCCATAAATAAGACGGTAAGACAACAACTTCTGTGGACATATGCAGGTATTGAAGGCAAAGGTGTAAAAGAACCTAGTGCACTGCAGTGCTGGTCACGAGAATCTTTCATAACTAGTATTTTAATATGGAAAAAAATGCCAGAATAAGCAGATTCCTACCTCGGAAACGCTTCGGCCCTTTCTCAAATTGACCTCAATGTGAGCAGGCATCCATCTTGGCTTCAACACATTGAGGCCATCCTTACAATAGCAAATCAAACGTGCCCAAGAACATTCTCAGGCTCTGAGGCTAAGTGGCATGGGAAAGCACACAGCTATACCAGCAGGATCTCATGGGTGGGGTGGTCACACTCTTCACAAGCTTTCAGAAGCCTTCCAACCCTTACTCCCATACAGTCTTGGTGATAGCATAAGCACGAGTGCCAAGATCATGCCATGAGCCTTGCTGGCAGGTCACTGCTACAGATACCTATAAACTCGTGTTAATATATTAATACTGGTGCAGCAGGAAGGTTTTTGGAAAATGGTCTCATTCTTGACCCAGAGTTTTCACTTGTGCTCTCAGAGCCAACAATATTTCACTGAACAGGGACAGCATTTTTATCAGCACATAAACGTCAAAGCAGCCACTGCTGAGTGCTGAACAACGCTGACTCGCAGGCTGTGCTGTCAGGTGTCCAAACGTTATATCACCTCCTGAGGTGTGTCTTAACAACAAGCTTTGTTACAAAGAAGTGAGTTTGGCCTTTTACTTGAAGGCCCTCCAGTTTTGCAGCATTCTTTTCAGCTGAACCAAAGCGTTTCAAGGTCTCTTCATACAGTTTATTCTGACACCGTAACAGAGGAAAAATGCCTGCAAGTAATCATTTTCTGCTCGGAGAACTGCAGTTCTGGATGGCTTACACACAATAACCAGGAATTGAGTGGCAGGCAAATAAACCACATCTTCTAGAAAAGCTTAGATTTTGTTGGTACAGCCAGTGGAAGAATGGAATCCACTTTATTTTGCCTTTTATTACTGCTGTGCAAACACTTCTTAACACTTACATTATGATCCTACAAAATCCATATTTTTAACAGTACAAGCCACATTTTAGCTGGGGAAGCTCCAGGACAAGGAACATGTTTCATTTTGGAACAAACCTCAAAGCACTGTTATTGTCAGGAACAACCCAGGCATGCAATGATGCATCTTCTCACTCCTATGCCAAAATATATACATTGGAAACCAAAGAGAATTTAGCTGTAGAGTTACAACTAAGTCATGTTATGAATGTTTTTAAGGTCAATGGCAACTGATACTAACAAGATAGCACGCATTTTATTCCAAGCCTTGGTCTCTTTATCACTTCTAATGGTATATATCTTGATGCTGCATGAATATACACACACACGCACATATATAAACCTGCTTTCATTGAAGTGAAACTGTCCCTTGCTGTCACTGCTGTGCTGAGAAATATGTAGAATGGCCTTCAGATATTCAAGTTCAAAGCCAGAATACCAAGAGAACAAATCCACACAATTGCTTTTAAATCTCATGATTTTTCAAACACATCTCTTCAGTTTGTGGGGGATCTGACTCATAATTGTCAGAAACAAACAGGAAACACTGCAGACATCTCCAAGTGTTTCCTCTCTCCACCCCGCCACCAGCCTTGTCTTTTACCTCACTTCAGGATACTTTACTATCCCTTTCATCAGGTCGGCAATGAAACGGCACTGCTCTCCACAGTACCCAGGCATGCAAGAGCTTCCCTTCTCCTGCCCAAACCTGGGGCAGAGGTGCCCTTCCTCTTCATGGCATGGTGAATCAAGGCCACTTTGTGCCTTCCACAGTGACAGATGAGAAAGCCCAAGAGCTCCACCACGCTTCGCCCTGCTGCAACCACAGTACCTAGAGGAGTAGCAGGGAGGTACCACCTCGGTGGTACTGCCCAACAGCGATCTGCCTCATCTGACTGCCCGAGGGAGCCTGTGCAACCGGCAGCGGCATGTGCAGCCTGTCAGAGGACCAAGCTTGGCCTGCCAGTCCCCTCCGGACCACTGAGGGCCTGGAACAGTGGAACAGGATGAAAAAGTGCTACAAAGTACATACTGGGAAGGGTTTTTTTACATCACTTGGTTTACTGCAGTGCTTCCTTTCATTGTATACGTGGAAAAAAAAAAACATTTCCCTTTCTCCATTCACCATCGTAACCTGTCACAACAGCAGGCAGGCAGCGGTTGTGTGAGCCCAGCCAGCAGGAGGCATGGCAGAGGATGGAAGCCAGGACAAGCTTGACAGCACCCCAGGGAAGAGTCCGGAGCTGTAACCTGCAGGAAAGCATGGTAGATTTCTTGGCTGGCCCTGCTAAACAAGTCCATCACCTTCTGCAGTGATGGGAAAGGACGTAAATAATATTAACAGTGGTGGGAGAAGAAAGGGAATAAATTGATTTGCCAAAGACTACACAGCACCCATAGGGAAGTGAAATAAGGTCAGAAAAAAAATGGGTGACAGTAAGTGGCCATTATCACTGGCTTCTGTACTGTCAGCACTCAAACTCAACAAACTGTTGCAAGATAATTTCATCCAAGCTCCCTCCTCCCATAAACAGTTGGACCCTGATGATCTGTCCAAGACCCCTCCAAATAAGGCTATTCTATGACTATAGGGACCCTCACTGGGCATGATAGGGACCATGGAGGCATGCACTAGAATCCTATGCACTTGCCTCTTCAATTATGTCAGTTATCTTGTGCCACTCTTTACTATTTTTCAATGGAAAAAACAAGTAAGTGTGATACATTTTAGTGGCCATTCTCGGAGGAACTTGTTGCACCTTTCAGGACATGTTGTGTATTCAATCTCTTCCTATAGGTGGACAGTGTTACTGGTAATTGCAGACAAGCCGAAGACCCCCTTAATGACAACCTTAAAAATGGTGCAATCCATGCTGTCCTGGCTCCAACAATGACTCTGAATAGTAGCAGCAATGTTGCCCTGCTGCTGGACACTTTCCCTGCAAGGGTAACCTGGACAAAAGAGCATACCAAAGTTCAAATCTGGTTTCAAGTTATACAAACTAATTGGTGTACACAACCCCTGTTTAAAAGGCCCTGCTAAAGTCAATCTAGCATTGTGCAATGATATTCAGCAGAGAAAAACCATTCTAACCTTTTCCTTATCTCTCCACAAGCCTCCTGGACTGCTACACATTATCACAGGTTAACCCGCTGCCTGGCACATTAAGATTAAAAACCAGCTCGCTGCCCTAGCTACAATTCTCTATTCATTTGTGTATAATAAATATCAAATACTCAGCTATAAACTGATCTGAAGAGATAGTACATCACCCCACCCCGAATCAGCTCCATTTTTAACACCTTTCCAGATTTCATTACACAATCACAAAGCTGAGCAACTATCTCTACAGCGCAGCTCTGTGTATGGTTATACAGTTCTTTCTCCAAGTCAAACAGTGCTGCACTGTCTGGGATAATCTCAGCCATTCACATAAACAACTTGTCTGCTATATTTTGATTAACGCTTCCTTATATGAGGATATTGAGATGCTTCAAAGCACAAAGTCTGGCCTTCTGCTACAACAGACTTATTTCTCTGACTGGGAAATGCAGCTGCCAGCCTTGCCCCATGCCCCTCTCTGAAGCAGAGTTCTATTATTTTCCAATTTGACACACAGAAATAAAATGGCATTGGCTTAGGTGATGGCTGACACTTTTTTGAGTGATACTCATACATCACAACGTTCAATAAAAGCTGACCCAAATGCAGGAAAGGGCAAAAGTAAACACCAGGCTTGCTCATTCATTTCAGGTTACAACCTTTCAGAGGCTGACGGTCTCCAAGCAACAGTCGACTCAGTTAGTACAAATCATCCACTAAATTGTTTAAGTATATGAACTCATATTGCTTGGAGAGAGCTAAGAAGCACTCACATAAACTGTTATGACGGTGAACAGTAACATGTTGCCACCGTTAAAAAATAGCTTGCAGAATAAAAGCATATCCACAGCCTCGGTGGTTTGAAAAACTGTTCCCCAAGCAGCCGAGATGGTCTCCGATATCACAGTTTATTCACACACAAATCCTTCCGCTGGTACAACACCATAAATAAGACATCAGAGTTAAAAGAGCTGTCAGCTCTACGTATAAACAGATATTAGTCAAACCTAAATGAATAATCTTTCCTAAAGAAATGGAAGTGGCAATAAGGATTATTCCTCTGAACATATGCTGTTGCTTGCTACTTTGGCAACTTAAAAGGAGTGCAAATTGCTCCTGCACCTCATAGCATGCAGTTTACTGCGCTGGGCTGCAGCTTTGCATTAGCAATTCTGGGAACTGGAAACAAGCTTGAACCTCTGCTGTTTCTTTTCCTCTAATCCTCATTCTGAAGAGGTCTTAGAGTGTATTTTTGTTTATTTTTATCTTTCAAGTTTATTTTTTTTTTTTTTATCTAAGAAGTGAGAGCTGAGAACAGCTATTTGTTTGTACATAAAGCTGTGTGTTAATATAAAAGTCTACATCTAATTTGTTGTCCTGAAATCAGGAAAAGGTATCACAGTACTTATTAAAGTTAAGCTAGCTACCAACTAACTTTACACAGACTTTGTCAGAGTTGTGGGATGAACTTTCAACTGGCATTTGGGTCAGATTTGCTTCTGATCTCCTCAGCAATGCAAAGCAGCAGACAGCAGCTGATGCTCATCACCTGGAATAGATCAGATCAACTGACACAAATTCCCACTGTTCTCAACATACAAATATGGCAGAACTAAAGTAAGACTTCTCAGTGATCCCCAGCAATCCCTTCTGGCCAAGACCATTTGAAAGCGATTGCTTTGGTATTAGGACTAATATAAACCAGAATTTCATCTGGTCACTTGTGCCCATTTCAGGTGCGAACACCAGCCCCATAGCACAAACAGCTGCTACTCATTCAGAGCAGCAATAGGGCATTGCCCATTGACTCTCCTTGGAGAGCTCAGGTTCTGCAGAAGCCTTTTGGCCACTTAATTCTACACAGATACAAAGAACCTGACAGCTTCTTCCAAGCAATCTTCAGTCCCATCACCACCAATCTACCCAGAAGGTCCCACCTTCAGTCTAGCAGCTGAGTAGTGGAGAATTCATCAGCCCCTTGAGATAAACACCTGATGTGGGCTAAGCTCAGGGCATCTCCTGCATACTAGCAGGAAAACAAAGTTCATCAGCATTCTGAGATTCAGACTCCTAATTTTTCAAGCCAGCTGAGAAGCAGCAAACAAGCATAATCAGACTGATTACTCGGTGATAGCAGATGATCATTTGCTCTCAACTGTTCTGAGTTGTGTGGACCCCCACCACGCAAATTTCCCCTTTGACGCACTTCCTCCAGCCACACAAACTGCAAGCACTTTGGCTGAAAGTCAGAGCAGTGTCAGTGGTGCAAAAGATACTCTGAAGTGTGTTCTTGCCAGCACACATTGCTCTTTCAGGGCTCCTGAGCTTGGTAACGGGGACAAAATGAACTTCCTGTTCTTCCACAACTGACACAGCAGATTAAGTGCTGGGAATGGGGAACTGCAGCAAACCACCTCAGACTGCACAGCCCTGAGAGAAGGAGAAAGCACCGCTTAAAAAGAGCTACCAGCACAGGGCACTGAATGCATCTCTGACAGGTGAATTCTGTTCCACTTCATAATGAGAAGGATCAAAAACTCATGGAAGATATTTGTGGCTCAGCCTATGAAGCACTTCGATATTCTTTCTGGATGCAAAAATGAGGGGGGAAAAAAACCGTACTTGATTTTATTTTTTTTTTTTTTTTATTTTCCCATAGAAATAATGAATGCCTTTGTTAAATCCTTAAAATCAAGCACTCGGACCAGATCCATCAAACTAATACACCCCATTCTTGAGCAAAAATAGGCAGAATGAAGAAATTCAGAGCGCTCTCTTAGGTAACACCAAGCACCAGCCCAGATTCCCAAAGCAAAAATTCAGGGGCCACTCCAATGGCTGATACCTAAAGACATTTCACCACCCAAGCAAGTTTGAGATTCTATTTGTTTCAGTGTAGTGAGAGGACTGAAATGTTTGGAAAGAAGAGCTATCCAGACATTTTCAGTCATTATTCACTAAAGTGATAAAACACCTCTAGATCTTGTACGTCCTCTCCTAAACTGGGATAGTAAGATGAAAAATAGCTACTGAAAAATGTTTTTTTTTCACACCAGCTTACTGGAAATCTTTCTTATGTCTGAACACGAGCTTGGTTGCTTTAGTTCATGCACTTGTCACTACAAGTTAGACCATTATCACACACTATATCTTAACTACGTACAAAAATGAGGCACAAAGTGCAACCAAGACTGAATTCTCCCTAGATCGTCTCACTAATCTCCAGACACTTCTCAGCCTCAGTATATTTTCATGTGAACATGCATCCAGGAGATGTTTACATTACCAATCAGGCTTTAATGTTTCCAATTCACTGTCTGGCTCTACGCACAGTCATCACTGCCCCAAAATTTCTTTATTTTAAAGAGATTTGCCTTATGTTGAAATAAAACTTTTGAAGTACAATTCAGTGTTCTCATCCTCTGCTGGGCATGTTTCATGCAAGCCTACAATCTCAAAGACTTATTGAAATACTTTGAATTTTAAATGTTCCTTTGATCTATAGGCGGCTTACTCTTGACTGCAAAAATCATTTGGAAAGGTTTCTTCTATTTCCAGTTTTCTTTGGTGCAACTGTCAGGCCACTTCCTGAAATAAGTCATGACTGCACCGATTGTAACTAGCACGCTAAAGCCAACTCTCAACTCCCTGGCAGAAAGAAAGCTAGGCTCTTCATCAACACACTCCATCTATGCCACAACAAGATACTGTTGGCACCAGGGCTCTCTCTTATCTGTCACGCAAACATCACATTTCCTGCACCATTTTCCACATCCTGCTTACACATCACCAAATCATACATTTCTTTCACATCAGCTTTGACTTCTGCAGCCCCCCAGCTCCAGCACTTCCAAGGACACGGTACAATGTCTGAAATAACGCAACCATGCAACAATGGTACCAGTTATTCATTTTCCCCCACCTCCTATGTACTGTCTCACTTCTAAACTCTGCACTTGCCTGATGAGACCAGAAAATTTGATCTTGCCACTCCGAGAGGAAGCTACACATTAAGACAATTGCAGGAGTCAATTACATCCCCAAATTCTCCTTGAGAAGCTTCTGGCTGCTCTGAAGTCCATTCCAGGAAGCCAAACACATTCTTCAGGTGGATGATTCAGGGAGTTTTGCATCTTATTCAGAAGGTTTTGCAAATTGTGGGAGGGTAATTTCTTTCTCAGCAATCTCATTCCTTGAAATAACCAATCCTTTGATCTTCTGCCTAAGGCAGTATCTGCAGCTAGCCTCCAAAGAGTTCATTTGGATGAGGCACATCATCTCATGCCAACTTGGAAACAGGATTACTACAGTAACCAAAAGTGATCTGCAAGATCACTTCTAATGTCCACAAGTCTTTGCAGAGGCTCAAACACAAAACAATCCAAAGCTTTCCTCAACTACATTTTGTGGAAAACCAGATCAAGATAACTGTAATTGCATTTTTGACCATCCAGTTGACTCCCTTTGCTCTCTGAGAGCGGCTGTATTGCCTGCTCGCTTCCAGATAGTGGAATTTATTGCAACCGCATAAAAGGTTTCACTTTCATCTGCAAGTCACCACTCAAAGCGTTCATTAAGTAGCCTCATCAGATATTTGATTCCTTCTGATTTGCTCAACTCTTTTTTTTTCTTCTGACGGATTTATTTTTATTTTAAACCCATAAGCTTTCAGTTCTAATACTGGAGGTCGTATCAGTTCTATATGCTCTCTTTAAATGGTGCACTTTTCTCTGTGACTGCTTCTCATACCGCAGCTCCACAAGAACACTCATCTACCATGTGATACCAGTTATGAACAGCCACAAGTGATAATGCAAGTTCTGAAGACTTAATGACTACCGAACTCTAAGGAAAAGTCTGAGATGCTGTCAAGTACTTTCTTGATCATTTATTCACTACCATTTATTCATTTATTTATTTTTTAACAAATCCTTGTTTTCTTGGATGAAGAAATCAAACAGTAGACATTTCTTTGATGACAGTTTTCAGAGAGGACAGAGCTCAATTGCATTATCTCATTTTTATTTTCCTTGGGTCAATGTAGCAGCCATTCTTTGCCTATGACTGAAGTTTTGTTTTTGCTCTTTGCAGTTCTGTGTATTTGGGCATACACAGTTTGCCCTGTCAATGATGAATTTCTTTCTAAGAAAAGCACTGACCCAGCCTCTTGGGTCACACAACTCAGCTTTTACTCAGCCATTACTGGATATCTGTGCTTTGGGTGATGACTACTATTGCTTCAGCTATGTCGTTCCATAAAGGAGGAGGATTTTATGTCATAATTCAATGACAAATGAAGAGCAGTAATTAAATTCACTAGTTTCAGTGAGGATGCACCCAACATATGAGGCACAACAACAATGCCAGCAAGTGTAAAACTTTTTTCAATTCATATTTTTTTCACGTGATAAAACTTATTCTGAGTTTTTAGATATATACTTTAAAAGGTTTGACACAGTAAGGAACCAATCAGTTTTGTCACAGCTGGCTTTCTCCAAGGTTTACCACGAGATAAGTAAACATTAAAAAAAGCAATTTAGCATTGACTATCTTACCAGATCAACATTTATAAAACAGAGCGGCAACCCAGAACTTGAAGTCTTATGTTATATATGACAACTTGTTAGCAACCTTGTGCAAGTCACTCCTCTGCTTGAGTCCCATCTCTTATTACAACAATTCCCTTTAAAAACACTGCAGATCTACAGGGGAAAATCCAGACCAGCACTCTCTCCTCCAGCCCTACTGAATTATAACAACTGTGCCAGGCAGAGCTTAATCACAGTGAACAGTTGAGTCTGCCACAGACAGGAGACAGGTGAAATGGTCCCAAGGCCAGGAGTTTGATTCCACCACCCCAATGCACAACACTGCTTCCAGTGAAGTGCTGTAACAGAGCTTCACGTGTAGCAGTTTCACTATGTCCTGTGTACTACTAGATAGGAAAAAATAAATAAATCATGCAATAATTGGTCTTTAAATTCACTGGCAGAAAAACCTGTTCAGCTACAAAAGTTAATACAGACAGGACTTGATGCCTGCCAGGTCCTGACCTTGTTTTTTTCGCAAGCAATGCCATCGCTACCATCAACCAAGCTCACCTCTAACCTGAATCCTGCAGTTGTCCAGGTTGCATAGCAGTGCTGCTGAATGACTTAGTGGCCAAATCCTCATTTCTCCTCAAGTAATCTAGAGAGCTTGCCAGGGAAGCAGTAACCTGAACTTGGATATTGTTCAATTGGGATCCTGTTATTAATTACTTTGTAACGCATTTGCCTTTTTTAAGCCTACAGATGTTCAGGTGTAGGACCTACTGTCAGGGATCTTGGCTGCTACTTTGTCGGTTACTTTTTCTTAGCAAAAGTGTATACATTATCATAACTAACTGTCAACTACACTTATGGAAATGAATTATTACCTGCTCACTTAAAAATAAAAATCAATAGCCACTAAATTCTGTATGTTTCGTACTTTTATCATTTAAAGGCTACTTCATAAGCAGCATGTTAGGACAGCAATGACATGTAATCCTATCTACAAAGATACTTGAAAATTTCATTTGAAATTTAACCTTTCCCGCTGTGACATTAATAAGAAAATCCAAAATATTTCTTGCAGCAGCTCAATACTTGCAATGCCTGTTTAACGTCAAAGCTCCATTTACTAAGTTCTGCCTTCAGTCTGAGAAGCACTACAGGCATCGCCCGACCTGATTTTTACATCAGCAAATCTGATTTCTTCTTCTATATACCAACTGTAAAGCCACGAAATTTCACAGAATTCTTCATTTAACTTCAGCTTTCCAGCTGTCTGCAGAGTCAAGTGAAGGAAAAAAAAGTTAGCTTACCGAGTAGCTTTACAACTTTTATTCTTTGATCAGAAAAAAAATGGAGCTTGCTTAGTGATGTATTTTTACATTTTTCACCAGTCACAACTAGAAAGATCTGCTCCTGGTGTTTTCAAAACCGATAGTCTTAACTCAATCCATTAGTTTTGCTTACAGCTTTTTTTCATTGTTTCTGAACACTAAGAAAATATTAACCAGGCGTAAAAGGTGACTGAGAATACCTTAGCCAAGCACACCAATTTGGTTATCTGGAACAACTGCAGAGCCTGACAGATCTCCGAGATCATTCAACTTTAAGTGAGATCAACAAGGTCATGCCAAAAGCAGTGCTCCAGTCTCAGGCACTCTTGTACCAGTCGTGAGACCCCACCTGCAAAACATGTGCCCTGATACAAAGACAGAAGAAGGAAATTACTACTAAACTCAAGGCACTTCTTATACATCACGCACGCGATGTTTTCAAGCTTACCTCCACATCCACCCAATTTACTTCTGCTTAAATGGAAGTTTAGAACACTCTAAATTCATAGAGTCCCAGGAGCTGGGACTTCTCAAATAATCCCAGATTATTTGATAATAAGGATAAAACTATACTTGCCATGTTCTGTACAGCTGCCCCCTAAAGCTGACAAGTTAAACTCCAAATTGCATAGCTCAAGATTGAAAAACTACCTAACATTTCACAGGTATTAGACTGCAAATGTGCTCTGGAGCCAGGCGAAACTCCCCACAGCAAAACAAGACATGTCCTGCAGGGTTCCTTGGTGCTTTGTGCCTACTGGGCTCCAGCTCGAACCTCAGGCTAGGCAAAGAGGCAGGAAGGAATGATATCACAAGCAAAGAGAAGAGAAGTTCATGAGCTGAGTTTCTGTCTGTTAACTGTGGGCACTTCGGTGTAAAAGTCTGGAGCTTACTGTGAGTTTCAGCAGCTGTTTCCTTATTCTGCAACTGCATGCTTTCTTTCAGCTGCCTCTGCAACACTCATTAACTTACATATGTCAGGTGCAGAGAAAAAAAAAAAACAAAAAAAAAACCCTGTTTGAAATTCAAACAAGCCTCTAAAAGAAAATCAAGATAACAAGTCCAAGCGTTGGATCATAACAAGCTTCTGTATTTTGTGATTCATATGAAAAGCTCCAGTTTCAGGGTTTGTTTTTCTTTTAAATGACATTGATTTTTATCTGCCAGAGGTCGAAGAAGAAAAGCTTGGTTACTGTTTTAACGTTGGCTCCTGCAGTAAGTTCAATTTGCAGTGTCAAACAACAACAGCCACACCTCCATATGCTTTCCTAGCCTTCTTCTGCCAGGTAATTTCAAACGGATTTCAACCCCGTGCCTTCTGTCACATGGCTGCAATCAACCTAAAGGGACATGTCAAATGAACTGTCTTAAACTTGTTATCTATAAGATTACAGGAATTCATTACGTATAGCCTTAGTTGCTAGGTGCACATGATGTCCAATGCTTTGGTAATGATTCTGCCATACTCTGCAAATATGGAACAGGACTGTGTCAGAAAGGGCTGCTTTGTGCTTTTAAAGAGAATTGCATAAGGTAGCATAGGCAATCTTAAAACTATTCCTACTATTTCTTATTCGGAGGGATTGATTTTGTAACTCAGTCATTCTCTTAGGGAAGACAGTACTGTTATGCATTTTCCCAAGCAATGCCAAATATTCATTTGACCGAGACCAGACCAGACTCACCATTTGAAACAGCAAACCAAGCAGCAGCAGCATCAGGCTGCTTGCTTCTATGTGGAATAATCTGAAAATAAATAAGACAATTTGCCAGCAACTTTCAAAGCTATTTTCTGACAGTGGGGGACTGCAGATCCCTCAGCAACTGTCCTTCTTGTGCTTCTATTCACTTACACTTTCTTTCCAATAGGTTCTGCCTGTTGTACCATACACACCTAACTGCCCATGCACACAGGGTGCCTGGATCTTGCCCTTCTGACTTCCCTACCACCTAACCCTAGGCCAAAGAGCAAAGCTGCTCAGAACCAGCAGTGCAGGAGCTACTAACTCCAAAGCCATTACAATGGGATAATGGCCAGGGGCAGCTTCCAACACAACCCACAGTGTCACAGCAGTCCCAGTAAGATCATTCTCCATCACAGTGCCTGAAAAAGCCAGGCCAACATTAAAAGGAGCAGAGGAAGAGGAGTCCGCCATGCAGGAGGAAGAGCAGGCCTTATGGCTGCACTGCCACTTCCACACAAAAAAGATCATCCCTGGGCACACCTCCCTCAGTAGAAGAAGTCAAGGCACAGCACCACAGCAAACAGTGGGATCCAGGGCATACGATGGGCAAAGTCTGCACGTGAATGTACCTGTGGAACTGGCTGTTCAGTACTTAGAAGGAATCAAATTTAATATAACATAAGTGAAGGCATGAAAAATCAGTCATAAGGACGCTGCGAAAGGCTAAAATATTCATCTTGAAACAAGTGGCAAAATAAAACACCAATGAGGAAACAAAGCAAAATCCTGAACGATCAATTTCTTTCCCTCATTTTTTAAGTGCAACACAGTGACACCTGAAATCTGCTGCTCCTCTCTTGGCACAAGAAGGAACAGACCCTTCAGCACAAGCAGACACCAGACCCCCACATGCACCAGGGCAAACCCAGCATCTGTGGGCCCATGACTCACCACATAGCTCAGCAGCACCCGTGCCATTGGCACTGCAGAGCGTGAGGCCCAGTGCAACACCAGCTGCCCACAGGCACGAGTGCCTCTCACCGGAGCAATTGCAGATGGAGCCCACCCTGCCTTCTGGGGCATGTCCAAAATATAGGGTGCCCCTGATTAGCATCTGCAGACCACATAAGGGACTGCTGACCTAAGCCTCTCGTTATGCAGAAGGCAGCTCAATACAGCTTAAAGTCATACAAGTTGCTAAACAATCTTCACTCTATACTGACTGCTTCCCACACAGCCCTGTCGAGAACAGCAGAAGCTGTAACAGCCACACCAGCCGTCTCCACTTAAAATTAAGTCTCCTTTTATTTCAATCAGCACACGCAGCTTAGGGGTAAACTCACTTTTACTTTGAATCAATTGGTTCTTTTCCTACACCCACTTCACTCTCCACTTGTTTGTCCTTTGATAATGAACACTTTGAACTAGGGATATTACGTTTCAGCATATAGCCTTATTAATCGTAAGGCTGTAATTAAGGCTACTTCTGCACTCCTTCACATTCAAGCTGTGCTCTGTGTGCAGGCAGAATGCCTGGAAGAAGCCGACCCCTCGGGCTCCTTACTTGCTGCATTCCCACAAGAGTTCTTTGTGGGAAGCCCCGTGCCATTGTTTATTTAAAGGCGGCACTGTTGTTTGGGATGAGCATCAAAATAAGTTCATTACAAGCAGCAAAGTTGGAACAGAGCCCAGTTGTTAATGCGAGGGGATAATTGCAGAGGAGATAACCTTTAATACATGCATTGAAATGCAAGGCAGGCGAGACACAGGCTTGTATTTATATATTTTTGCCTATGTGGTAAGCATTATATAGTCAATGAAGGTATTTAATGCATACAACATAGTTCACGCTTTAAAAAGTTATCACAGAAAAGAAATACATAGTATAGCTGCAAAGTGGCCCATAACCAGCCAATTTGTGCTCTCAGGTACATCAGCAGACACAGAAAGTAGCTGTAGAATTCAGGCTGGTGCTTTTGCACTACATTGATAACAAAGAGAAGGTATGCCTTCAAAGCAGAAAAGATATTAAGACAGAATCAAACTGACAAGTTTCATCAGGAGGATAAGGCACCTCTGTAACAAAACACAGCAGCGCTTCTGGCCACAGGAAAGAGGAAATTCATCTTTCCTCCCTGCTCCACATATTACTGTTCTGTATGTATCAGAATTGAATTATGCTGATTCCAGTTACGCCACTTTCACTTTCTTCAAGCTTTTTATTCTCTCCTGACTAATTACCCTTTGTCAGCTGGCAAAAGAAAGAAAAAAAAAATTGCCATTAATTAAAGGACATGTACAGTTCTCCTCAAACATAGCTTACAGTTTCAGGCAGTATAAGAGAAGGATGGAAAAAAAGGTGCACTTATGAAAATACTACACTGACGTGTTGTAGCATCATCAGTATCCTGCAGGTAGCCCCCACCATGTCCCCCATTAACCACACTCAATGAGGATTCTGTGGCCCCGCACCGCAGCAGAGGTGAGCCAGGAACGCAGCTACCCACAGTGACCGGTATCCCCATTGTCAGACTTCCCAGCAGCTGATGCTGGCTCTTGTGGATATTTACTGCTTTTCCGCCTCCCCAGTTGAGAAAATATTTTCCTCTCATTGTACAGAAAGGTGATTAGCGGTACCTCCAATTCCCAGCACATATCAGTGCCCACACTTACTGTCAAAGCACTGGGAAGGTGGTCCCAAGGCTCAGGCACCACTGTAAGACAACCTGTGATACCCGGATCCATCGCCTGCTCTGCCACATTCTGCCTCTAGGACATAAAGCCTCATGCTGTGCACGAGCTGAGACACTCTTAGAGTTTAAAAATGAGCGTTATTCAGTAACCCAGTACAAAACTGATTTTGAAATGGCTGAAAAATTACCCATGGGTACAAATTCCTTTTCCCAAGCACTTCTCAGGCTGAACAGTTTGTATACACAGAAACATTCTTCTTTTTTAAAAACAGAAGCAGAGAAAAAGAAACAGCTCAAACCTTTGGGATCAGGAAAGTCAGATGACACGTCATCAGCACCACAGAGCAGAGCCCAGATTCAGAATAAACCCAAACTCAAACAAACAAAAATAAATGCAGGCAAGTGCTTGGACCTCTGTACCTCACGCATCTGAAGCCTGCAGCATCCAACAGAGAGTGCTGAGCTTTGAAACCCTCTCTAAGAAGTCCCAGAGGTGCTGCTGTCCACCTGGATCCACAGCCTGCAACATCCTTCTGAAGACGGGCATTTCTGCCTCTTCTTCAAAACCTCACCACAGCCCCATTCTACAGATGGAAAAAAGAGGAAGAGTTAGGAGCAGGCTGCCTCACTTCTCTGCCCCTGCCCCCAGCCAGAGCTGACTCGAGATGCGGAAGAGACACTCAGTTTCCTCTTCTGACTGTGGGATCACATCTACCAGCAGAGCCCTTGCGCTGTGTTTCACCCAACAGCTGTTTATAGTAAACAGAACAAAAGCCCTGCACCAGGGACAGGAAGGCAGGTTTCTCTTGGCCCAGAGAAGTGCCCAGCCTTTTAGGTCCCACTCCCAGTACCTCACTGCCCCAGCAACTCCCAAAACCTTTTTACAGCCAGAGGTGTAAAGAGGCGTTGCTGCCTTCACAGCACTCCCAGGCATAATCATCTGGACACGGGGCAAGGATGCCTGGTCCCCAAATGCTGAACAAGGGAGGAGCACCAGTCCTGCTCCCTGCTCAGCAGGAAGGTTCCCATGCTCAGGCTCCAGCAGGTATTAAGAAGGGCCTAAGCTCAATCTACACAGCTCAGCTTCATCTTTCTTTTGGATTTAAGTTTGATGAAGAAAACCGAGCGCATGAACATTTCTGCATCAGCAAGCAAGCAAAAAATGCACGAAACCCAGCTTTCGCATGGATCACATCAGCACTAATCTGTTGGAATAAGGCCACTTACGCATGGGTCTCCCCAGCCTGAAGAGGTACTGTGCACGCCTTTTTACCTTGTTTATAGTGTGGCCTCACTCACGCTTTGTTTAAGAAACAATTAGCCTTTGACAGCTTAAAATAAACAGCACTCTCTCTCTGCTACAGAGCCACTAGATGCAAGCTGGGTTTAAAGTTCTTGCAGCTACATGAGATTGATGGACCAACAGACTGCGAGCCACAAGCTGGTTTGCTCTCCTTTCCCTGACCTTGGCAAGACGGGACACTTCCACACAGGCACTGGCAAAGCAGAGGACCTGTAGCAGGCAGACCGGCTGCAGATGCACAGCAAATGTGCAGCTAGGCAAAGCTCTCTCCTGGACTTACTGGTGTTTTCTTCCTTGGACATAATGGTGTTTGTCTCTTGCCTGGCTGCAGCCAACCCAAAGGCAGTGACTGTGCTGCCTGGCACAGGTAACACCACCTGGCAGCACGACCTTCAATGTCTGCCCAACTCCTGCACCACCATCAGAGGGTCAGTGCTCCCACTTAGAGGGCATGGGAGTATTTCACTGGCAGCTTCAATTTTCCTTTGGAGCCTTCAAGCTCCTCAGCTCCAATCCACAGCTGTCTTTGGACGATGGGGAGCACAGGATGCTGAGGAGCTGCCAGAGCTGCCTTGTGTTCCTGAAGCCCTGAAGGAGAGACACAAGCAGATATCCTGCCTCATCCTGGAGGTGTCCTCCAGCTGATTAGCTTGCTTTTACTACAGGAAAGACTGGAGTGATGTTAGTAAGGGTGTTAGCTTAGGCTCAGTGACTTCTGCAGAAGAGATCCCCTGTGCCATAGGCACACTGCAGCCTCGGCTTCCTGTGTGTAAAGCTGGGATAAATGCTCTGCTCTTGCTCCTGGGGAAAAGAAGTTCAGTAGCCACCAGGTAACCAAATGCAACAGTGTAACAGAGCCCAGCAACTCCAAAACAAACTCTCCTGACACAGAAAACATGTGGGGGCTACAGGAATAAGAAACAATAGCCAATGGTTAACAGCTGCACAAAGCAAACATTTTCAGACAGCATTTAAGATCACAAAGAGTCAGCAAAATAAAAGGAGATGTGAGACGCGGCAGTCACAGATGGAAAAGGCACGAAATTAACAAATAGAGGAACAAACCATGGAAAAAATATTTGTTAACGTGAAATGATTGCACACAAGAATAGGAAGTAATCATAACATAGAAAAAAATATAGAGGACGACAAGCTCCAGCTTCCTTCCAGTAAGTGTACGGCAGCAGGTACCCACACAGTCATTGCTGCTATCCTAACACTGACTGCCCTTACTCATAGCCTCACTGTTGGGCCTCAAGGGCACCAGCAGCTCAGTGACAGGAGCCCTGCACACCTCACAAACTAAGGGTTGACTTCAGCATGAAGTACATTTCCTTAACTGTAGCTCTGAAGGTACAGCTGATGCCTGAGAAGCAAAAGCTGTTGTTTAACCTGGGCTTGAGCTGTCTCATGGACTGAATGGCAACGATTCACCCCACCAGCACGCAGTTCAGGCACGCTCAGGGACATGCTCACCTTAATCATAGCACCCAGGCATTGGGATTCTGCATCAGTGGAACCGTGAGGGCTGCTGCTGCAGCCACGCTGTGCCATAGGTAAAGAACACAACGGGTGTGCTCCTGGAGGCTGCCCCGGTGGGTGTGTGGGATCCCAAGGGGCAATCAGAATCACACAGGGAACCCCAGGCAAACAGGAGAGGGGCAGCCACGGTTGCACTGCGCCTTTCCATCCAGCACAGAGGAAACACAGCTCGTGAAAGAAGCATCCCCACGGAACGGAGTATTTGGTTATGAAGAGCTGCTTATTGCCCACCGCAGGGAAGACCCCACCGGAACACGAACGAGGAGAGGCGAGGAGAGGAGAACACGAACGAGGAAAGTTTTTTGCCCTTTCACACCTTTGCAGTGAATCACACACACACAGCCAAAATTAAAAATAAGAATAATAGTTCGAAGTAAATACATAAATAAATTAAAAGCTTTCAAGCCAGGTACACGGCGCACACGGGGCACTCCGGGTAGGCTGCGCCGGACAGAACCGAGCCGGGCCGGGCCGGGCTGCTGTGTCTCCCCGCTGCCCCTCTCGTCCTCCTCCGCACTTCCTACTTTCCCCGCTCCGCCGAGCGCCGAGCCGGGCTGGCAGCTCGCTCCGCCGGCCGCTTCCTGTGCCGCCGCCCGCCCCGCACTCACCCCAGGGTGCTGATGAAACCATTGACGGAACCCTCGGCGTAAAGGGACACGATGTCCCCGATGTACAGAAAGCTGGACATTTTCTCAGACATTTTGCCTCATTCTCCGTTCATCTCCGTTCAACTCCGCCCTCCTCGAAGCCAGACAACACCGGGTGAGTCCGGAGCAGCGCGGCGGAACGGCGGCGAGCGCGGGCCCGGCCGCGGCTCCTGCGGCGCTGACAGGAGCGCGGCGTCGCTGCCCCCCGCAGCCCTTAGCCCGCCTCGCCCCGCGCCGCCTCCCGCCCGCCTCCCGCCCCTCGCGGCGGCCCGCCCCGGCCTCGCCACATGGCCGCCCGCCTGGCCCGAGCTGCAAGGCTGCCCCGGCGCGTTGCCGCTGGAGCTCGGTGGCGTGTGTACTCCCCTGGCTCAAACTTTAGGAACCCGACTTCTTTCACCCATGTTTTCTCTACAGCTCTAATCGCTGACTTGCATACCCGCAGCACCAGTTAGTCACTGCTTTATCACAGATTCACAGAATGAGCCGGGTTGGAAGGGACCTCAAGGATCATGTAGTTCCAACCCCCCTGCCTAGCAGGGCCACCAAACATACACCTTTACTAGATCAGGTTGCCCAGGGCCCCGTCCAACCTGGTCTTGAACACCTCCAAGGACGGGGCATCCACAACCTCCCTGGGCAGCCTGTTCCAGGGCCTAACCACTCTCCTAGTGTTTTTTCCAGCAGCTAGCTGGGGGTTGTGAAGAAACAATAATTTACCGTGGTCAAATACTATGCTTGAATGCTAGGAGTATAAATCTGGTGGCAGGAACAAGCAGGTTGCTGCAAATGAGGAATAAGCTGAAAGCGTGACACTTGCATTACATGTCCCACACTCACAGATTCCAGCTTTATCTCACTTCTACTCCGAGCAAACATCAGAAATGCTGAATCTCAACATTAATGTTAGGAAGAAATTACTATCTAGCCTGCCCAGAAAAGCCTGTCATGCCATTTTAGTGTTTCTATGAATGAAACAGAACTTCTGATCTTTAGGATACCAGGTGAAGTGCTCTACACAAGCCAAGCAGTTGGCTGGGGTCGCATGAGACAGAAGGGGCCAAGGAGATCCTTGAGCTTGAGAGTGGTGGCAGAGCAGTATGAAAGGGTGACAGATTCAGGCTTTGGGGATAATAACCTGAGCAGTAGGTGCCAGCCCACTGACATCAGCAGAGGTCACATAGGAACAAAATGGGAGCCACAGTGGTGACACAAGAAGGCTCCAGGGAGACCTTATTGTGGCCTTCCAATACTTGAAGGGAGCATATAAACAGGAGGGGGAACGACTGTTTATGTGGGAATGGCAATTGGACAAAGGGGAATGGTTTTAAACTAAGAGGCTTAAGTTAGATATTAGGAGGAAGTTTTTCCATTCAGAGGGTTGTGACGCATTGGAACAGGATGCCCAAGGAGGCTGTGGCCACCACATCCCTGGATCATTATGGTCCTTTTCAACCCAGGCCATTCTATGATTCTCTGAGGGCTGCTGCCCAGATGGGGTGACACAGGAGAGGCCAGAATCACACCACCCATGTAAATGTCCACTGGTAGCTGATACACACAGGTTGTCAGTAGGGCTTGGTATAGTATACTGTGCCCCAACATCTGCACCTGTGTGTAGGACAGCTGAGTTCTAACATTACAAAAGATTCATTTTAGGAAATGTTTAGTGTGTAATTTCCATGGCAAAGCATGGACAGGAGCCCTGTAACTCCTCATCTTCTCTGCCTCTTTTCTTCCTGGTAAGCCGGGGCCAGGCTGCATTCTGTTGCATCCCTCCATCCATTTGTCCTTACTCAAATGGAATGCACTTACCACCAAAAGCTGTTACCACCTCCTAGCCCTCTAGTGATAAATCTTAATCCAGTTTTGAGCAATGATGGCTATTAGCTAGAAACGATCTGTCTGAAAACAGCAGGCTTTTTCCTCTTTGTGGGGAAGAAAAAAAAAATCAGATTCAAAAGGCAGTCGAGCATTTGAGCAAATACTTCATTTTAAATCTGTATCATTGAAACAGTCCAACAATCTCAATGAAGTTACTAGATTTGTATATTGAAAATAAGCAAGCACTTTCCTGCTTTTCTCAACTAGGTCTAAAACTGGTCTGCAAAGGAGCCCTTGCTGATCCTCTCCTTGCAGACAGGAAACTTCAGCTTGACAAATGCTTCTCCAGCATTTTCAACAACCATTAAGCCTATTTTATTTAAAGTAATGTTCGTGTCTCACTGAGTGTTAGTTTTATGAAGATAATATCTGGAAACATTTTATTAAGATGAAAGAGATTTTGTCATAACAAAGTATACATAGAAAAAAAAATGGTGTGGTCAGAGATTGTAAATAGAACATTGCTAAATTTGTCTGGAGCAGAAATAAACCAAATTGGTTTAAATATTTTTACTTCTGTTTTTAAACTTGCAGCTAGATGCAGAGCAAAGGTGAGACTCTTTAGTCATTAAATTGGACTAGTGGGATTAATAGCTGCATGGAATTTTTCAAGGCCTTTGACATAGTCCCACACCACATCCTTATCTCCAAATCAGAGGTATGGATAAAGAATAAGCTGGATGATCACAGCCAGACGACTGTGGTCAATGGATCTATGTCCAGGTGGATGAGGTAGCATTTGGATTTGATGATCTTTAAGGTCTTTCCCAAGAAACTATTGAAATGTGTCTAGAGAAGGCCACAAGGAGGTACCAACCCATGAGGAAAGATTGAGGGAGTTGGGCCTGTTCATCCTGAAGAAGAGAAAGCCCTGGGGAGACTTCATTGCAACCTTCTAGTACTTAAAAGGAGCTTACAATCAAGAGTAAGACCAACATTTTACAGAGCAAAAGGACAGAGGGGAATGGTTGTAGAGCAAAAGAAGGGAGGATCCAGATTAGAAATTAAGAGATAATTCTTTACACAGAGTGTAGTGAGGCACTGACACAGGCTGCCCAGAGAAGCTGTGGATGCCCATTCCCTGGAGGAAACCAAAGCCCAAGTGGATGGAGCCCTAGGGTACTCCCATTTATGGCAAGGCAGGGTGAACTGGGTTGTCTTCAAAGTCCCTTCTAAACCAAGCCATTCTGTGAAATGGTATATGCTTTCTGATGGTTATCTCCAGTAACTTTTTGTCTCAAGCTGTGCATACAGGCTTCTCCATTCAACAGGACCCAGCTTCAGAAATCACTGTCTGGTGCTGATGTACTGCCTCAGTGCAAACTCTGCTCTCCATCATGGAAACGAAGAAATCTTCCTTATTCAACTTTCATTTGAAGCTTATTACTTATTTTCAGGGATTCATCTATTTTTAGTGACTTTTGAAGCAACACTCTCAAATTAAATCCCTATGTTTGTAAATACTTGACTTCTTTAAAGGGAAGATTTATCATGATCTCTGCATCCTTGATTTCTGCTGTTCATGTCATTGCTGAGGCACAGAAGAGCAGCAGTTTATCCATAGAAAAGTCAATAAAAGCGCCCACTGCTGCATTTGAATATCTGCTTTAGATGTGAGAATGCACCATATTGAAATTACTTTTAACTCAAAGAAGTAAATCGTCATTTAGATAGGCTGACATGTTAAGACATGAAAGGTGGAAAATAAATAAAAATATGAAGACGTCTGAATTTCCTGTTAATCTTATATGAACAGGGGATCTCCTGACACTGACCAAATATCTTATGGATTTGAGCACTACCTGAGTGGAAGGGCTTTGATCTCTCTCCTGTACAACCTCCCTCTTGTAGAAGGGTTGCAGAAGTTACATATGTATAGGCCGCTTCAGTGAGAGCAAACTGGACCAAGGGGAGGCATATGCAACTAGTGGCATTGATGTTTCTTTTCATGAAAGCAGCACACAGTACTTTCCAGCTGCAAGGGAGCAGTGGGAAGAGAGGAATGCCTTGAACTGTTTCAGTACAATAACTATAGGTGGAATTAGGCCAAAATGCATTATCTTTGGATCCAAAGCCTTGATTTTGTTTCTCATTTTTCTAATGCAAAGAAGAAAAAAAGAAAAAGAACAAAGATTATCCCATTGCAGACATTTCAGCGTTTAAAACCCAGCTCTGATCTTAGAGCCCAGCAGTAACTGGAGTACTTTTTACACTCTAATCACAAGCAACGTATAATTACGGCATACTTGAGGAATGCTTGGCTTTCAAGGCACCTGATGAAGTTTCTCACACCAACTGGAGACACCCCATTACCTTGTGGATGGTTGTATTTAAGACAGCTTAGATCTTCCTTGAGCACAGAGGCATTTCAAAACCTTTGGAAGTATAAAAGAGAGCATTTATTGGCCTAAGAGCTGATTAGAGAGAGCCAGAACAGCCTATTTTGACAACACCCGCACACAAGAATTGATTTATTGCTGCTAGCGCTTTGTTTTACTTTGCTTATAGCAAACGCCAAGTACTAGATGATTTCTTGATAGTTAGCTAGCTGCCTGCACTCTTTCTGCCTTTTTTCCCCATTGTGGGAGTTAACTCTTTATGCCATTGTTTGAAACAATCCATTGGTGTCAGTGCCATACAAAATATCATGTGCATCTGGTGAAAACCAAAGAAGAAAAATACCCAAGGGGGAAAAAGGCCTGACAAAGAGAAATGTGATTTGGTAACAAGAAGAGTCTCGTGAATCATGTAAATGTACTGTATTTGACCAAGACTGTGAAAAACAGAACACAGAGCACTCACTGCTGCTCTGCCCAGTTTATTCAACCTGTTAGAGTACAACCATGGAACCGTGGCTAAATTCCTAACACCTAGTTTTACATATGTCTTTCCACTGGAGGCAAAGATTTTTCCTGTCATTAGAGGTGGTCCTGGAAACAAACATCTCTCACATCTCTCACCTCTGAGCACAGGGATGAACTCTGTATGTTCACTATTTGTGCACACACATATGCACTGTGATGTATATGCAGGAACAGGGCTCACTTGCCATTTCATACAGCTCACTCTGTAAGAGCTAATATATGTGTTAATTTGAGAATTTAAATAATTGCTGGCTTGCCATAATAATCTCTTGAATGAAACTCAGAAATAATGAAAACTAAAGTTACTTGTGAATTAATTATTTAAGTAAAAAGTTTAAAGAGGAAGCCTGAATGCCCTTCAGACTGTGGCGCAGTACAACAGCTATGTAAATAAATTCCTGAGAGCCGCTCCAAGCCATTCACTTGAAAATAATTTTACTTGTGATACATTCAAGCCTTTTGAAATAAGTTTTTGATAGTTTAACAACCAAAGTTGTTCATTCACAGGGCCAAATATGAAAGCTTGACCGAGGCAGAAAGTACAGTGTTTCTTTCTTTGAAAACTTCTATCCAGAATGGATGCTTTATTTGGAGAGTTCAGGAAGTTGAAACGTTGCCTTCTATCACCTCACAGCCACAAAGCAAGCATCAGGAAGCACACAAAAATGAACTTACTATTCCCGTGTGGATTGAGTGCCAACAGTTACACCAAGTTTGCTTTCAGCCTTGCAGAACTCACTGCCAGCCCCTGGAGACTTGTTAATTGTGCACTGTCTCCTGGGGTTTCTTTTCTGCTTGGCTGCCTGAAAGCAAAGCCTTGCTCTACAAAGCAGAGAGATAAACATACCTTGTTTGGTATAATAAATGGCCTCATTTTCAGCTGCTTCTTCTGCTTTTTTTCTTCAGCCCTATCCCACTCCCAACTATGACTTCTCCAACAGCAGAATCAGCGCACCTGCAGAGCACAGTGTCTAATTGCAGAGCCATCTTTAATACTGAATTACAAGCTGAAAGGCCAACCCTATTACAAGGCGGATATAGCAGAATACTAGTCAACATTTTCATTAAATAATTATTTAAGTATCTTGATTGACTTTTCCCACTGAAACTCAGTATCTTTATTTTGGGAGAAAAAAAGTTAAACTTCACCAAGATTTCCACAAACAAAAAAATACCTTTAGAAAAATAACAGCTCTAATAAGAATCCTAAAGATGCAGTTATGTTCACAAGCTGAATAAAGTGGCAATAATTTGTATTCCTGGAAAATATGGCTATCTTATACAGCACATAAAATAGAGGAAGATCTCTGTGACCACAACAGAGCAGCAAGTAAATCATGTATCTGAGGAAAACCACCCCCTTCCTTTCTTTTTTATTATGCAAAGCATGAGGAAAGATATTCCAAACCTATTGAAGTTTCATAATTTAAGACTGCTTAGAAAGCCACCTTAAGATTTCATGGCTTTTTTCCAGTCTTTTATTCTATTGAAAATTTGTGGTGTTGTTTTCTGTATCGGCTGTGTTTTTATTTACAAATAAATACTACTCCTTTGCAAGAAATGCCTCCTTTCACTAGCATAGCTGGCATATTACTCCTTACACAGTAAACTTAGGGCTCTGCCACCAATTTATTTATCTGCATTGACCATGTGAAAAAATTGACAGGGAAGAAAATTCATATCCTTCCTTTTGGCCATATAATCTTAATGACACTTATCCTTCCTCAATTGTACTCTAGGCCTAGGCCTTCACTCCAGAAGGAATCAAATCAACAAAATATACTGAAAATAGAAGATAAGAAAAGCCCATTCAAGTCATCAGGCTGTAGGTAGTAGGCACAGCAGAGAAGCAATCTAGGGAAATGAGGAAGAGCTAAAATTTAATCAAATAAATAACTTCTCCTCAACTATCTCTTAAAACATAAAATACCTGAGGTGCCTCAGGAATGGGTCAGGAAGCAAAAATCATAGATTATGAAGAATTTTATTTAGATTGATTAAATTATCTAGAAAATGACCCTGATCCCGTGAGTAAGTACAAAAAAATGGGTGTACAAAAAGATGGGTGGCCAGCAAGGCAATGGAGGTGATATAATGGATATCTTCTCTGCCTTTGTGAGGACTCAACTGCTGTACTGCATCCAGACCTGGGGCCTCCATCACAAGAAAGATGTGGAGCTGTTGGAGTGAGTCCAGAAGGGGGAAGCATGGATACTCAGAGGGTTGGGGAACCTCTCATGTGAAGAAAGATTGAGGGTTTTGGGCTTGTTCATCCTGGAGAAGCGAAGGCTCTGGGAAGACCTCATTGCAGCCTTCCAGTAACTCATGTGAGCTTACAAGAAAGCTGGAGAAGGACTATGCATCAGGGTTGTGGTGACTGGACAAGGGGAATGGTTTTATTCTGAAAGAAGGGAGATTCAGGTAAGATGTTATGGAGAATTTTTTTCTTACTTAGAAGGTGGTGAGGCCCTGGCACAGGCTGCCCAGAGATGCTGTGGATGCCTCATCCCTGAAGGCATTCAAGCACAGGTCCGATGGGGCCCTGAGCAGCTTGATCTAGTGGGTTCCAACCCCCCATTGCAGGGGGTAGGAACTTTGTGATCTTAAAGTTTCTCCCAGCCCAAACCATTCTATGATTAGTAATATACAGTAATGTAAACATCAAAAGATATCCCCAAAAATGAAAAGTAGGATTCAAATTAAGGGGAACACCAAGTAAATGAACCAGCTTATGTGGTGTTTTTTTTAAGTTAAAGATTAATGGGAAAGACCATAAACAGAGAACATAAGGAATCATGCATGATTTGTATTATGTGTGAAATTAGCTGACTGTGTGTTACGTAAAACTCTGCGGGTAAAATGAGCTACACTTGAGGAGCTCTTGGGTACTTTTAACTAGTAGTAAATCAGCTACATTTCATTATTTCCTGCTGGTGTTCCTACTGGAAGTATATTCAACTCATTTTTAAGCAAAGTATTTTCTTTACTCAAATGGCAAACAAATCACTGATTAAATGGAGAGATAACACGCCCAGATGATTTGCATCAATGTAACTGCACCTCAAGTCCTATAATTATGCATTATAACACCACTGTGTAGGGCTTGAACCAAAATTCCCCTTGCAAACAAAGCCAGAATTGGTAATTGCTGCAAAATGACGTTACTAATTTATTTTTTAGTATCAACCCCTGAGGGCTGTTGAGATCCCAGAAGATCCTAAGTCTCCAAAACAGGTGTAAATTTAGCTTCCTAGCCTTTTCCATAGTATTTTGAGTTTACTGATCTAAAATATTTATTTTTTTCTCCAAAGACAGTGTGCACACAATCATTTGCAATCCGCTACTACAGATACCAGGGGGCAGATAAAGCAAGAAGCATAACGTTGTCACCTAAATCCTCACTGCTTGGCCTTCACAGTGAGCTATAACAAACATGCTGCTGACAACCACACCACTGACGTCAGCACTTGCATCCCAGCTCTGCTGCATAGTTCCACAGTACTACATCTGGCAATGCCATTTCCATGGCCACAAAGGACTTGCCTCTGGGCTTTCACCCAAGCTTGCTTAAGGTAAGACTCACTCCAACAGCTCTACATCTTTCTTGTGCTGGGGGCCCCAGGTCTGGATGCAGTATTGCAGATGGGTCCTCTCAAGGGCAGAGAAGATGGCAGCTATCACCTCCCTCACCCTGTTTTCCAGATCTGTTTTTACAGAGGCCAGGACACAGGTGGCTTTCTGGACTGCACATTGCTGGCTCATCTCTATCTTTTCATCCACCAGAGCCATCACGTCCCTGTCTAGAGGGCTGCTCTCAAGCAGTTCTTCTTCCATTCTGTATTTATACCTGGTACTACTCTGTCTCAAGTACTGCACTTTGCACTTAGACTTGTTGGACTGCATTAGGTTCACATGGGACTACTTCTCCAGCTAGTCTACGTCTCTTTGGATGGCATCTCTTCCTTTTATTGTACCAACCGCACCACTCAGCTTGTTGTTGCCCACAGACTTGCTGAGGCTGCACTCAATCCCACAGTCTAGGTCACTGATAAAGATGTTAAAGAGTCCTAAGATAGACTCCCAGGGGACATCTCTCATCTTATGCAAGGTGTTGTCCTATCCCAAGGACTGGACCCAAGCAAATGCTGGAGTAGTCTCATCATTCCTATAACACCACAAATAAGAAATAAAGTGGTACCAAAGGCTGCAGTCCAACAGATACTGGACCAAACCTAAAACCTCAGATGTGGTATAGGAAGAACTGCCTTATGAATTTTAAATCACAGAAAGCACAACAATTGATCCAGTCCCACCACCACCATCCCTTGGAAATCGCAGTCAGACAACACTTTCCTTCACGCTTGAGTTGGAATTTGGCTGGAGCAAAGATTGAAGTACCTAATTTCTTGTTGTTTGAATAAAGAGAAACACTGCTGATATCCTGGCAGGGCAAGTTTCCCTGCCCTGTGTGCTATGACACAGGAACTAGCTGTAGAGACAAGATGTTCTCTGTAATTACCTAGGAACATCTTTTGTTTACTTTGGTTGAAACTCCAGTGATGTCCCACCCCTGCATGCGGAGCATGGAGTGCACCTCTATTTTACCTGTACTGGCAAAAACACATACACAGAGGAAAGATGAAGAGATTACAAACAAAAAGTTTTTTTTTCAGTATTCTGGCCATAGGTATTTGGGAGCAAGGATGTGCATAGACAGGTCTGGGGCGTTTCAAGCAACTGCTGCATCATTCTCAGAGTCATTTTCTCATCTATCTGCAGCATTTGGATTAGCTGAGCTGCGCACAGTTGTTTGCACAACTACTTTACTTCCAGCTATCCCAAGACGATCACTGAACCTCCAGTTTTGGTTTGAGATGGCACATGTTCACAATTCAAGGCACCTGCCCAGCAGCAGTCTGGCCCAGTGAAAGCACTCGAGATTTACATCCCAGCCACCTCAAAGGAGAAAATCCACTTTTTGTTTTAATAAAAAAACATCTAAAGATTGCTTGCGGGATCTTTGGAAATCCTCCAGATGTGCTAAAGGCTGAGGAGAAAGGGGAATGGTGCTGCTTCTTGCTTTGTACATGTGCTTGACCCACTCCAGCCTTCCATTAGCTCTTCCATCTCTGGATTGAGCTGCTTAAGTCCTGGGCAGATCTCGCATCCACCATGCCTGAATGCAAGAGGAGGGGGAATTTTCTCTGTCTCTCACATGCTCACATTCTGCTTTATGTTGTGAGGCAAAACTGCTATGCACATCCTTACCCACTATCCCTAGGCTTTCTGAATGTGACTTCTATCTGGTGTGACCCTTGGAGCTTTCCTTCTCCATGCTCTGCTCCTGGTCCTGAGCTTGCTCCAGCACAGGAAAGACCACCAACTGGAGTAATGCAGACCAAAAGATCAGACCCGTCAATATTCAAACTGACCTCAACATAGGTGAAAGCAATTTTTTCTCTGCTCTGCTAATTATACAAACAATGAAAGGCCGTTTTCCCACATCATCACAAGAGTCTCTGACAACATTAACAACCCAGGAGAAAAAAAAAAAGGTTCATCTTAAAAAGCTAAATACCCTACTTTTCACTCTTTTCTAGTAAATCCCAGTTTGGATGCTACAGTCCCATAAACACTGATAGAAAAAAGTCCACAAGCATAAAACTGGCACAAAGGTGAGAGCGGCTCCCTAAGCTCTCAAAATAAAGTTCTTTGTTTACAGGTGTCAGACACCCAAGGATAAATATCATCTCACTTGTTTAACTTCCTGAGCTGTAATTTACCTACTATAAACAGAGCTGTTTAATTCTCATCTGTATCAGTTAAAAAGAAAATAACATTATATCCTCTTTGTATTAATATCAGTACTCAGACACTGTTCTTCACTAAGGTGAGAAGGTCTGAAGACCACCTAGCACTAAGGAAAGATGCTTCATTTTCAACACGGCATCTAAGTCAACTCATTTTTTTCGAGGGAGGGTATCCAATGCCTTGCAATCTTCTTTCTTTGCCAAGGGTAATCCTATGTGAGAGTGACATTGATATTTGGTTTTCCATTTTTGTGGGAGAGGGATTCTTTACACATGAGTGCACTGCATATTTTTTTATTGTTTAAAATATATGTTCCAGAGCTACTTCCACACTACTGTTGTGATCTCGGGGCATAATCTGATTTTGTGCTGTTACTGGAGAAAAAAAGAGGAGATATTCACAGTGCAGATAGACCATTCCAAACAGGAGCATAAACTGCTTCCCCAGTCCTCATACCAGGAGACTATTGGACAATCTTACTTCTTCCATAGATTATTCTGATGGTACTTCTCCTTTGTTTGTGGCCATATTGGGCTGGTTTTAGGATATGACCACCTGGTAGAAAGAATAAATGTTCATGTTTATTTCATCACCAAGTAGAATATTAAAGAGATGAAGCTTAAAGAAAATAATAATAATTCTTTTTTCAGAAAGACATTCCGTGACATGCACATCAAATACTTGTAACCACCCACATCCAATGCCACTTTACAGCACCTTCGAGTTTGCTACAAAAATACTCCGAGGGAGAGGACAAAAAAAGTTATCAGCAGGAATTCTGTTAATTGTCACCAAAAGCCTTTAGCTAAATCATTTCCTGTCCTCTGAATCCAGCTGGAAGCACTTGCTAGCAAGAAGGCGGCCACGTAATCGCATGGCCCAGTCACTCTCTGTGAGACAAACAGAGGAAACGACATCCTATCATAAATCTGTCAGTCATGTACCAAATGGGTATCGTGAGGGCTGGGCTTTTCCCTCTCTAATTATCACTTGGCACACAGAAGCAGGGTTTGATATACTATTTGTATCACAGGCTTTTTTGACAGCCTAATCCCACAGATTCAGCCTCTCACAGACCTGGTGCCAGAGCAATGAAGCAGATCCCTCAGTGGAGAGACCAGAGGGAGTTGAGGAGACCTGCATGTGTTGCTGCCCTCCCACTGATCTGCAGGGTGAGCTTATATGAGAGACTGAGAGCACTGCCCTTCTTTCAGTGCTTTCAGCGGATGAGCTGAAGATTGAAGATAAATATGAAGTTAATTTATTTAATGCAAGCTGATAGTCATTGTTTTGACATGTCTGGGCATATTCAAGGAGTAGGTAGTTGGGTAGAAACAAAATAGCAAAGAAAACATCCATGAGCTTCAGTAACAAAAGCATTGTACCTGGACTTTTTCAGATGTAAGTGTATGCGGAAAGGAACATCAGCATCTACCCATCAGCCTGCTGCTTGATTACAGGCAAACAAGCAAAGTCAAGGAGCACTGTGTAGGTCATAGGACAGGCATGGAATCAGAAGGGAAACAGAGACACCAAGAAGTAAATGGCAGGAGATAAAAAGGAGTTCAGAAATTTGAGGAAGCAGTGGCGTCTGAAGGGCAGGTTGGCATGTGAGTAGGGTGGTCCACACAGAGCAGGCCAAGGCAATCAGCAAGATGTGAGGGAAGCCCATAGGTGGAAGGAGGCCTCCATTTTGGATGCTGAGGGCTGCCAGAAAGACCCAGACTGATCGGCTGAATCTAGATGATCACCCCAAAGCCACCCAAAAATTAATGATATATTTTGTCCTTTCATGCCAGGGCAAGAATTTTTGCCTGACAAAGAAGGCCTGCGGTGGAAAAAGAATTACAGCCTGGCTCTGGTAGCCACAGATCCAAAACACAGCCAGGAAAGCAGTGTAGTTCTTCCGTTGCTCATTCTCACTCTGCTTTCAGCAGGAAACATCATCTCAGTTACTGTGGTAACAAAAAAGGGTAACTGTTGGAGTAACAAACATCATGTGTGCAAATTCAAGTATCCAGGCACAACAGCCCAGAGGGAAAAATCGAACAAACAAATAAACCAGCACAATGGTAATGAAAGTAAACCTAGTGCAAGGTACTACACTTTGGCCACAAACAGCTCCGTGCATTGTTACAGGCTTGGGGCAGACTGGCTGGAAATCTGTGCAACAGAAAAGGATTTGGGTGTGTCAATTTACAGCTGGCTGAATATGAGCCAGCAGTGTGCCCGAGTGGCCAAGAAGGCCAATGGAAACCTGGCTTGTATCAGAAACAGAGCAGCCAGCAGGATCAGGGAAGTGATTGTCCCTCTGTACTCAGCTCTGGAGTGGCCTGGCCACACCTCAAGTACTGCATTCAGCTTTAGGCTCCTCACTAGAAGAAAAACAGTCAAACAGGCTGCCCAGGGAGGTGGTGGAATCACCATCCCTGGAGGTACCTGAGAAACAGAGATCCTTACAGGAGAGTGAAGAACGTGTCAGAGATGTTATGTAATACTGCACTGCATTGACAGACCTGTAATCCAGGAGCATGCACAATCCTTTCCTTCCCCCAGCATATTGAGCTCCAGCACCCACACTTTCCTTAGAATTAAATTCACCCCAAACCTCAAGAGCTTCAATAAAGACCCTTGCATACCTCAACATGAGTCATGAACATACTTTGCTGGGTCTTGTAGCAAGTCTCAACCCACACTACAATGTAGTAACTTGTTTTTCTTTAATCCGTGGTATATTTAGTATGTAGGGATCATATTCAATCCCCTATTAGTTATGAAACCAGAACTTTTGATAAGTCATATGATTCTTCAAAGATAAGGAAGCAGACTCCTGGCTGGCTGGCTTTATAGAAGTCTCAATAGCTCTGCAATTATTGGTGCAATCATGTACCAGATGACACTTTTCCTGACTTGTGGTTCTCCGGGCAATTCTTAATTTAATCTACAACAAGGAAAAAACAGGAGTAAATCAAAGAAGTGAAGCAGAGAAAGGGGGAGAGGCAGAAACCGAATCCTGTAGATAGCTCTGGGCCAACCCAATTGAAAGAAAGCTGTCAGTATTGCCATCAAATCAAGAATGAAGACAAATACTGTCTCTGCTATAACTGAAAGAAAAGGCAGCCACATTCAGTTCCATCTGTCTCCTTGCTGCCTGTCCGCACAGAAGGTGTGGCAAAAGATGAAGCTGAGATCATTGACAGAGAAGAAAGGGAAGTAAAGAAAAACCTGAGAGAAGCCAGATTCCATTTGTTCCACTGTTCACAGAGCAATTTGTTTAGGTAATTGCAAAGTAAAACAAACAGAGAAAGAAAAACATCTGGGAGGATAACTTGGTGGGAATGATCTGGCTGTACATTTGCTTCCTATTCCCCATCAGTCAACAACCTCTTGCTATCTGCAATGCAAGAAAGGCAGAAAGGGGGGGGGGGGGGGGGGGGAGGGAGGTTGCTTTAGGGTTTCTCTAATAGCTTTGGGACTCAATTTAAACAACAGACACGGAGGGAGAGGAGGAGAGCAAATAGACTAATTGCATGTTTTTTTGAAACAACCTAAGGGTTAAAATGGTGCGACATGGCCTGTAAACCCAGCACTGGCACGAGCATCAGACTGGCACTGGCACCGCTGCTGTTTACTCTGTGTCTTTCTCATAACTTCCCAGAGGGGCTAAATTAACAGATCCTATGAGAAAGACCCACCTCTGATCATAAGAGAATTAGATTTTCCTCCTTTCCAGAAAGCAGATAGGAACCATCAAATGTAAAAAAAAAACAACAAGTAATGGCAACAGCATCTGCATTTCTGGAGGACAATAGAGGGGCAGTGCTAGAATTAATAGCATTTTAAGCCAAATTCGGGGCTGGTGCCAGGGGAAGGGAGCTCTGTCCCAGACTGTTACATCTGCTGAGAGTAAGGCTAAATAGAGCCCATTGAGCACGACGAAAACATTATGAGGTTATTACAACAACTTGTTTGAAAATGTGCAGCGGGAAGCCAGCAACGCCAGATGAATACAAAACCCGAGCCCAGGAGCGGTGTCAGGCAACATAAATAAGGTTTTGTCCTCATGTCCATGATGAACCTCGCGTTCGTTGTTTGGGACATAATCCATTCCCTTTAAAAAAATAAAACATAACCAGAGGGCTGGAACTTGGCGGGCCAGCTCCCATCCTGCTGCAGTGTTTGTGCAAACCTCAGCTCTGCTCACACTCCTGCAACTGACAGGAGAAGGGCAGAGGGGGGAAAAAAAAACACAAAAGAGCAGTAATTAGCCAAAAGGTTTCAGCTCCATTTGCCACTAAGGATGGTTAGAAAAACACCAGATGATGCAACTTCTGAAATCCCTTTTGAAGTGCTGGCCCATGCTTGTTATCAGCAGCCAGAGCGAGATGCAAAGCTTCACTGACTTCCAGGCCTCACAATGAATGGAACAGAGGGGGAAGGCCTAAAGTCCTGAGTTATGGGCAGCTCTTTCTGCTGCTCTGCCTAAGGAGGACATATCTTTCCAAAGTTTACGAAAAGACAGTGGTTCACCCTAAAAATGGAAGCTTTGCAATTATTTTTTTTTTCCATTTTCAAAGAATTTGAAATGAAATGAATGAATAAATAAATGAATGAATGACACTCTGTAGAATGAAGCCACTGAAGTAAATTCTTTCTTCTCAGCTTTTAAACTCTCCCCAGGGAAAAAAAAATAAAAAATAAAAAATCTAAGATGAATTGGTGAGGGCTTGTATGAGCAGGAAGCATTTTATCTACTCAATACACAGCTGTAACCATGTCAGTGCCTGAGCCTTTCTACTGCAGCCTCTTCCAGCTCAGCTAAACAGTTTTCAAGATTATAAGCTGGGCTTTAAAGAAGAAAACCATAATTTATAAAGAAAAGAAAAACGCTTGTAGCAAAACAAGGGCATTCATGTGGGTCGTTAAAACCAAATTTAACACCAGAACACATTCATGCCCTGGCTTTCATGTCTAGACTTTCCCACAGAGACAGTTTCTCAGAGGAAACATGGGGGGTGGGAGGGAAGTGAGGTGGGAAATGAAGATACTTTCCCAGTGCAAGGCAGAACGGGAACCAGAAGCAAGTAAGGACAAGGACTGGGAAGTGTTCCATCAGATGTCACTTTCCTTTATCTTTTCCACTCTTTCCCCCATTCACTTTGCAATAAGAAGAAATGGATGGAGGCAGAAACCCATAGATGAACACTGGTGTGTTTAAAAATTACACGTTGTTATTTTGTTTGTTTTTCATTTTTATTTTGTTGTTGCTGTTTTGTTTTGAATTTTGAAGAAAAGACCTGTAATTTCCACTACAGATATCAAAATGTGACTTTCTCCATTGCATGCATTGAGTCACACTGGACATTTGCCATTTGGTCCCACTGAACACTCAGACGGGTACGCAGCCCCTTGGTGACAGCACAAGATGTGTTCTATACCAAACACCTTTGACGTTGTGCCTCTGAACAGAGGAATATGGTGGGCTCTGCCTGTTTCAAAAAGGCCAGGTAAAATAAACACCTCTTAGAAATCAGTGCCTTGTGCCCTAATGGTCTTTTTCCCTGGATAGAAGGTGTGTGTTACCATGACCACAACAAGGGCTGCCGGGTCTGTCACACAAGGCCCAGTACCATGAACATGTAGGAATATCTCGTGTGTACAGGCTCCATTTGTGCATTTGTATCTTCTCTAACACCCAAATACCAACTTTCTGTCTTCCAGAAATAGACAATTCCATCCCCACTGAGACTAAGACAACAGAGGTGAAACAGAAATAGAGAGCAAGAGCAGAGACAGAGAAGCCAGAGAGGAGACAGAAAGGAGCAAGAGAAGCCAGAGAGAACAGAACAGAAAGAGGATTCAGAGAAGTCAGAGACGAGCCATGGAATGCACAGAAGATCCATAAGGGAGCCACAGAGGAAGCAGAGGTGACAGAGAAGCTAAAGAAAGGCTGGAGAGCAGAGAGGAGCAAAAGAGGTGATAGAGAAGAGTCAGAGAAGTGCCAGAGGGGGAACAGAGCGGAAACAGAGAAGCCAGGGAAACAAGAGAGTAGATCGAATGACAGAATGGTAGGGGTTGGAAGGGACCTCTGGAGATCAAGTCCAACCACTCTGCTAAAGCTGATCCTCTACGGCAGGTTGCACAGGGGTGTGAGCAGATCTTGAATATCTCCAGAGGAGATTCCACCACCTCTCTGTGTCACCTGTTCTTGTGCTCTGCCACTCTGACAGTAAAGAAGTTTTCCTTTGCTTCTTTGGAACTTCCCATGCTCCAGTTTCTGCCCGTTGCCTCTTGTTCTATTGCTGCTCAGCACCAAAAGAATCCACTGCCATCGATTTGACTCTTGCACTTTAGACAGTGATGAGATCCCCTCCGAACCTTCTCCAGGCTGAAGAGTCCCAGGTCTCTCAGTGCAACCAACATGAAACCAGAGAGGAGACAGAAAACCTAGAGAAGCAAGAAAGATGACTGAGAGACAAGAGGTGCCAAAATGGTGCCTGAGAGGAGATAGGAGGCAAAGGTGCCTGTGAAGCAATAGAAGATAGAGAGCCAGAGGAACAAGAGAAGAGCCAGAGACACCAAAGAAACCACAAAGAAGCCAGAGAGGAGACAGAGAGTAGACAGAAAGCCAAATTACTTCTCATTGAGACAGCAATACTTTCAGTCAGGAGTCCTTGCTTCTGAATGAGCTACGTTTATGAAGAAGTTTTTCTGCATTTAGACCAAAAAGAAATAAGGTATGTTTGATCATCTCTGTTTTTATCAAAAGGTATTTCACATCATATTTGACCACATGTTTCAATTTGCCTAAAAAATGAATTCTGAGCTCAATAATTGCGCTGTAGTGAGAATTACAGGAAGCCAGAATATTTTCAAATATATTATAATATTATGCATCTATAGCATCTTTATATGGAGCTTTAGCTTATAACTGGAGAGTCAATATAGCACAGAATGTGCTTTTGCCGCACTTGGCTCGGCAAAGCAAATGCATCATGTTTCTCAAAAGGTCCAGAGTTAATTCAGAAGGATGCAAACAGGTGAAACGCCTGGGGCGTGGTGTTTTCCATCCCCTGAGTTGCAGCAGGGACCAGGGACTGGGGCGGATACTGCACCTTTGGGTGGTAGTTAGGACCTCTTTCAGATCGCAGCGAGATGAGTTCTTGGAACATTGCCATCCGGGTGCTCCAAAATGATGATTCATGCATGGTTACACGGCAATATTTACTAAGCTCTCAGGAGGCAAATCCATTAGCAGAGATTAGTCAGCTGTCAAGAGCCCATTCCCTCGTATAAGAGTTCTGTTCTCTAAATAAAAGTTCTCATCTGTAACAGGAACTTCCACCCCACCACCTACTCGCTCATTTCATAATGCTGTAATGGCTGAGTTAGGGCATGCCGGTGTGTTTTCTCAGATTGCAGAGGAAAGTAACACAGGAGGAACTGACAGTGAAAAATGAACATTTGTCTGCAGCAACTTTTCTCACCATAACTGAGCATCGTCACACAACCTCTGATTCATTCAGAGCCAATTCTGCCTGTGAGGAAAAGAGGATGCTGCTTCATCTCCACCCAAGCACAGTAGCCACCTCAAGCGTGTGCACTGAGCTCTGCAGAGAAACTCCTTTTGGTTGTTCAGAGTGCCATATCCCTCCAGTAGGACACACACAGCCTCCAGGTAACCACTTTGTGGTTCAGGAGATGTCACACGGGGTGGGTGTTTTTGCCTGTACACATGAATACTTGGGGGCGTTGATTACCGCATTGGTTACAATTTCTCACTCTATCCAAAGAATAATTCCACCCAAATGGAAGAGATCTGGGCAACACGGCATGACAGAATGGCTGGCAGCTACTACAAAGCATGGTGCACACAAACAGGAGGAATAAACCAGAGCAAGACTCATTCCCAGACCCATGGCTGTCTCTGCGCAGAGAGGGCTGTGGCTTTCAAGATGTCCAGCTGTAAGATCTGTAACAAAAAGCATTGCTTCTTCAATCTTCTGGGCCCAAAGTATTGTTCAGGCATTCCCAGCTGTATCAATTGGTTTAGGAAACATTGTACTTTCTGCCTGTAACTATTTTTCTCCTGCATGCTTTGAAATAAATCTACCCTCAGCAGGACAGATGAAGCGTACTGCAGGCCCCACTCATGCAAAAGGTGTTGCATTTGGAAGCAGCTTACAGATCTGTGAGAGCCCTGCACCTGCAGATACCATTTCACTACTTATTATTGCTTTTATCTCCTCTGAAAAACTGCAGCAAGCCAAAGCAGCGGGAGTCTGGCCCATGATACTCCAGAGACATGGATACTGACCGTGCCTTTGCTTTCAGTTTGTTTGCTGTATGCCACACCTGGTTTTCCTTTTGCTACCGCTATACCACAAACCCTGTCAGGTCGGGTTACTGCTCTGTTATCTGGCTCTTCTAAGCCATATGTTGAAGGCCCCCCTGAGGAGGCCCTCGTGTAACATTTCAGCTCCTGGAGACCAAGTGGTCTTTCATTGGGACAGGAACAGCAATGGGAGCAACAGCAGCTGAAAAGCGTTATGAGTTGGCTCTGTGCTACAAGGTACTTTCCCATGAGAGGTCTTTAGCTGAACAGAGCAGTGGTGGTGAGTACAGAGGCTTTTATAAAGTCTACAGCCCACTAAAGATCCAGCTGTGGGCTGTAACAAACAGATCGGAGGGCTTCTAACAGATGCTGCTTAAAGCCTTCCTTCATTTTACACTTTTCTGCTTCCTCACAAGATGAAGTAGACTGATCTAAAGTGCATATACGTGTGGTTTGGTTTTCTTTTTTCTCCCTTTTCCCTTACAGATTGAAAGTGCAATGAAGTAGCAGCATTTACCTGGTAGCAGGGTGCACACGGGCAGCCCCACACAGCTGCTACTGGATGACAGATGCCCACAGGAGCCCTGCTGGCACTGACAGTAGGTGTCCTGCCGCAGGGTCCTGCTCCCTCCTGCAATGCAAGTTTCACCTGAACTCTACCTTCTCTTTGCACTGGCATGTCGGTGTAAACACGTCTGCTACAGTTGTCAAGGAGTCAGATAACACGTGTGAAGAAACAAAGGTCCTGAAAGGAATCCCAGATGCAACAGCCCTCGTGGGAAAGATATTCTGTTATCCCATGCCAGTATTTGCCTTTCAGGGAACGATAACTCAGTACAAGGTAATGCTGTTAAATGCACTTCTTGGTATAATCCTTCAACAAATGAGCATTCACTTTATTTTTAAAATTAACTCAATGAAAGTCTCTTCAGAGATGCACTCAGAAGAATTAGAAATGATGGTAAGAAGGTAACTGCTGCTCTTTTCCAATGTAACAACTACGGCTTAATCAGAGAAAACCCACGCACAATGTGTATTTCATACACCTGCAGCATGAAGAATGAGAGGTCTTTGAAGTGTACAGAGTTGTCACTACGTTTAAAAGAACAAAACAAGCACTACAGAAAGACTGAGGTGCACCACCTCTAAAACAACAGTTCATTTGCAGCTTTTCCTGGACTTCTGTTTTTCCTATTTAGAGCATGCTACCTGTAAAACTACAGGGGCCGCTCCAAAAGCAGCACCTCTTATTTTATGATGTCGGCCCACAATATCAGAGGCAGATGTTGGTGGAATGGCAGTAGAAGTTGAACCTTCTCACCAATATTCCATTGCATCTTGTTGCTTTGTGACAGATGGCAGCAGAGGGGCAGTCTGACAAAATGGCGTCTGACATGGAAGCATGGATTAAGAAAGACGTGTCATTGAATTACTTCACGTGAGAAAACAATGGCATGCATTGGCATCCATCCATGTTCGGTGAACGTTTATGGAGACCAAACGGTAGATGTGAGCACCACGAGGTGGTGCATTTTAGCAGTGATAACAGCAATGTGAAAGATAAGCCATGTTCCCAATGGGCACGTTTATGAGTGAGGCACGCAGGCTCTTGTCCATCACTGGTGCAAGTACCTAGCTTAATGGTAGCGACTATGCTGAAAAATAGTGTTGGCAGCTGAGAATTTGCTCTATCCAATAGCATTATTGTGTTCTTCATCTCTATTGTAGTTTCCATGAAAATAAATAGGAAGCATTACTTTCACGGTGATCTATGTCGAATAGGAACACCTACTTCCTGCCTTTAATTCTGTTCATCTTCTGTTCTTTTATGGAGCAGGTCACTTTGGCCAGTGGTGCAAATTTGCCAAGCTGGTTGGACTTCAATCCCAACACAAACATGCTGCAGGGGCTGCCAATGACTGGGGAGAGTGGAGCGTATTTGCTAAGCATAACTGCCCCTGGAAGAACATGTGCCCAGAGAGCTGCTGTGACGTTCACCATCCATGTTCAGGACAGCATTTCATTTCTGGACATGGAGAACAGCTTCAACCACATACCAAACAGGCACCAGTGAGTACTGTCAGATGCTGAGGGCCTTTGCCCAAATCTGAGTTTTAAAAAAAAATGAAAATGGAAAAGAAGAAATGCGGTGGGATGCTGATTTTCCAGGTGGCTGCTGACAAGGCAGCATCCAGCCTCCCTGGCCCAGCTGGGAACTGGAGCTCTTCCTTTGTGGGGAGAGAGGCAAGGCCATCAATTGTCTCTGCAATACACTACCCACTTCCACTGATGATACTGGGTCTCTTTCCTATATATAAGTATTCCCAGTCTAGTTGACATCAAATGTAAATCTTTTAACTGAATTACTTTGAAGTCAGCATCACGATGGTAGTATTTGATAAATCCAAATCATGCTGCTGTGCTCTAGATTAGCAGTGGGGTTAAACACAGCTCTTGCTGAAGATAAACAAGTGTAGAACGTTCATACATCCAGTAGGAGGAAATTTTGGATGAAGAGGTGAGGTTGAGTGATGTATGTTCATAGGAAAATGGATTGAATTCAAACAAGTACCTTCACCAAAAAAAAGTGGGGGAGGGGCAGATTAACAACTTAATCAATCCAATTTTGGACTTTAATGCCAATCCTCATAGGTGTGGGAAGGAAGTTCCCATCACTTCTGCTGAAGTCATTCTCTCCATTGGAGCCAAAACCCTGGAAGCACAGGAACGCCTCTACATCGTGTACACAATCGCTGAATATCTCCATCTGGATTCCTCCCTGGTAACCCTGTTCCAGTACACAGACGTGGTACACAGAAACTTGCAGAACGTGACTGTGCTGGCCAGAGACACTTTGCACATTGACTTCACAGTGAACCGCTATGTAGGACTCTCCTGGCTTGTCAAGTGTGGAGAGCTCGCTGTGCCCCGCGAATTCATCCAAGTCCTGCAACGCAATATTGATTCCCATCATCTCTCACAACTCCTAGGATATGAAATTTCAGGCTGGAGAATACTTAGGACAGGGAGTAACAAAAGAAAGTCTCCGAGACAACAGCACAGGCCATTAATGATCACACCAACACCGACATTGAAAGTAATTAGAATTACTCAGAGACCAGCTGCTGTTGCTCCCCATCCTTTGTTCTCTGCTGTGCCAAGTCGTTTACTCTTACAACTTACTGTATCAGCTACCCAGAATTTATATAGGGAAAGTATAACAGCAGCAAGTGTTGAGTTGCAGAATAACATCCATTCTGTAAGTCAAGGAAGTTTAGTCACCTTAAAAATGGATTCAGCGTGGGACATGCCAACTAATAATCCAACAGTAGTTGTTATGTTTGGAGACACTAGTTCCTCAGATCTTTCACCTTCACTGGTTCCTAAATCAATGCTTCTCTTCACTGAGCTGGAAGTGCTGCCCACCAGTGCTCCTGAAGTGTCCTTGCTGCTACAGCAACCTGAGCCTCACCTGCTTCAGACAGACTTATATTTCCATTCTAGTAAAACAGAAGTATATGGATCTCATCTCCTACAGGACATCACCTCAAATAAAGACCTGTTTCCCAGACCCATGTACACTCTGATGATGAACACCCTTCATGAATGGCCCCATACCTTGACAGAGGCACTTTCTTCAGAGACAGAACGTCATGTAATTTTGCTACAAGAAACGTCAACATCAGAAATACCAGATTACAGTGATAAGGAAAGAAGCCACTTTCCAAAATCTGAAATGCTTTCTAGTGCATCCCTGTCTCTGGAGAGGCTTCTGTCTCTATCCCCAAGCACTTTGCTAACAGCCACAGCTTCATCTGATTTCACATTTCCCATCAATTATATGTTTCCACCTTCACCAGCAAGTAGTAGCCCAAGCCAGGAGTTAGCTCATAGCCATGAACTATTATCTAAGTCTTCCACAACTATGCCGTCATCGTATAGGTCTGCATTTATTGAAGGGACAGTTTCTTCTGCAATCCAATCAGAAGCCCAGACCCTCTATCCCAAACTCAATTTACATTCTGAAATCTCAGCCTGCTTTTCCAGCTCCTTGTACAGCCCTTTCCCTGGTGAAGCTAAAACATCTTATGAATCAAGTCTGCCATTTCCGGCCCATTCTGATAGCACTCCAGTTCTTACTCTTACACCACCAATTATACATTCTATTTGTGGCAGCATGCTCAAAACACAGATACAGTCTCCAAGTATTTTACCCACAAAGGAGCTGCACTCAGGCAGAGATCTGGGAACAGGAATGATTTTGCCAATCATCACTGAGCCTACCCTGGAGTCACCCAAAATCTCAGATGTCATAGTTGATGCCATAGAACTACCCCTGCTGACTTTATTTACTGCCACGTCTCATCTGTTCAACAGTGTGTCAGGTACGTTACAACATTTAACTTCCCCTTCATTTTATTTCCTTCTGCGAGAGTCCTAATAAAATAGATCGATATAATTTACTCTGCATCAGCACGACCATGCTGCACTTTGGATACCTCAGCAACAGAGTTCCTTGTAAGGGAAAGTAATTTTCTCTCTCAACTTCATACATTTCCCCTAATGACAAGCAGACCCAGATCTGGCAGTCCTATCTCAGGAAAGATATGGACCCATTGAAAAAGATCCAAAGGAACACAATGACGGTCAGAAGACTAGAAAACATGACATAAATGGAAATAATTAATCTAGAGAACTGAGGAAAGATGCAAGTTTATGTTACAGCTTGCTGAAAAGATGTAAGAACTGTTCTCCACATCCCGTGGGAACAAAAGCAGCACTAATGACTCTATATTACACTGAAGCTGATGTAAGTTAAGCACTAGATAAACTTTCTCAGAGCAAGGATAATAAGACACTAGATAAGACTGCTTGCGGAACACTGTGGTTGTCGTTAAGAACACAGCAACAAATGTTTATCAGAAATGACATAAATGTAGCTACATCCTTTAGAGTCCTCCTCCAAGTGCATGAATCAGAGTCAGGCTTAAGCACAAGCTAGACTTCAAGAGGTAGCATGTTTATAAGACCAGTTGGGTAGGTCTGAAGGATTGTGTCTGCATCTGCTTCCATTATACCTCTGAAAAGGTACATGATAGAGCTTAAATACTGAGTCAGTTCAGGCATTCAGAGCCAAACCCTTCCTTCGTTCTCAAGCAAAGTCACTGCCCCTATTTTTATAGAATTGACCCAGCAAGTGTCCTTCTGAAATATTTTCTTTCTAAAGCTCTTCTAGACCTACCTTATCCGTGCACCCACAGTGAAAAACTGCAGCTTGAAATGTTCAGGTTTGTAATCAGGTGCCTATGCAACCAGCTGTGAAAGCCCAGATAGATGACACAACAACAGTAACATGATGCTGCTCTTAACACTGGCAAATGCAGACCATAGAGAGATATTCAAAACTCTCTGCTCTGCTAAGAGAAACTGCCTGAGGAAAGGCTCTGTTGCTATTCCAAAGGAGAGGCTGAGTATTACCCAGCCAGTTAATATAATCCTTTTATTCACTCAGATGCTACATTTTCCAACACCGTTTTCACCCAATGACCAAAACCTTGAATGGTGATTTACAAGTTATTGAAATAAATGCCTAGCGCATCAGGTGTGTAAGGTATTGCAAGTATTTTACAACATTATTACAGTATTTTTCATTCCAGCGATCTGTGTGGTAATGGCTGAGAAATTAAGACAATATGCCAAAGCCCACTGCAGGACAGAGCAATCACACTGTGATAATCCTACTGAAGAGAGATGCTGATGTATTCAATGCCTACACAGCAAATCAGTTCCAGAGACAAGATCAGAAGCCAGCTCAGTTTACAGACATGAGATAAGAGTCTAACAGCAGAAACTCAGATCTACACTGCTTTCTTCTCTAGCTTCCTTTCCATGGCTCTAACCTTGCTGGCAGATGCTGGCAAAGAATTTTTAAAGACATGCCATAAAAGCCTTGAAAATATATTCCCAACTGTATAGCAAATTATTAAATCAAGATTTTTTTTTACATACATTTAAGCAATCTTCTACCAAACACTACAATAAATAATACCTTGTTTTCACAGAGCTGCTTCAGACACCACCACCATCACACCAGGATGCAAGCATCTCGCAATTGCCTACTGATGAAACACTACAGTCTACAGAAAGTATAGGGATTCTCCCTCCATCTTCTACTTCACAAGAGCTTCAGAATGAAACCCCAGGTAAAAAAAAAAAGCATTGAAGTCATCATCATCCTCAGTGATCTTTGCAAGGTATTGCTGCTCTCTGATACCAGAATTCATGTAGTATGGGGTCATAACATTCAAAGCATCGTGACCTAAACTTTGTGCTCTTTGAATGAATCCTCTTTTTAATTAGGTAAGTAGTACCTGAGGATGAGCTTAGAGTGTCACTTTAATAGATCCTGCAAAGCGTTCCCTGTCCTGGTGTTGAAAACACACATAAATGAGATACGTGAAAACTAGCAGGAAGAAATGAACATCTCTGTCACAGACTGTGGGAATCCTATGAGTTCTCATCTTCGCCCTTACTCTGAGCCTGCCAGCAAGCTTGACCAAATAGTCATTTTTCCTTTTCAAATTCATCACCACATTTTATCTTCCTCACGGCTCACTTGGTGTCGGCCCATATAGTCATTCGTAAGTGCTCTACTAATTGGGCAGATGTGTTGCTGCCAAGGCAAATGCTGCCCCAGGCAGTGTATCTGCCATCTCCAGAAGTGGGGGGACAGTGCTGGCACCCAGCGTTTGCCTGATTAACCTGAAACTATTCTCAATAATAGGTGTGGCTCAATAGAGTGCAAAGAAAACGCAAACATTCTCATAAAATTCCCCGACAAGAAATCCATGCTTGGTGTTGTCAATAGAAAACAAAACAATAACAGGTGTTAAGATCTACCTCATACATGAACTCATGTTCTGAATCTAATGGAACACTCACAACCAGAGCTGTACCAGTTCCTTACAGCGCTAAGTGTTATTTCTTCAAGATTCGCTTCTGTTTCCAAAGAGAACATCTTACTCAGAAACTGTATATTTTTCTGCAGTGGGGGTCTCAGCTTGTGCAAGCACACTGCCAGGGGCTCCTGTGAATTTAATTTGGGAATGAATGTATACCATCTGAGGAGAACCCTGCTAATGAGATACCTGTGCCAAAGCCTTCAATATTGAAGGTATCAGAGTACTATGAAGTTTCCTTTCCTGCTGGGTAGCTTCAGACTGTAATCCCCACTGATTTCAATACACTATCCAACCGTACAAGGAAGGACCTTTATGGTTACATAAACTTTCCATAACTCAAAATGAAAAAAAAGAATTAAAAGAATGTTGCAATAGGAAGGAACACTGCACTTACTCCTTGATACTTAAAGCGTCAGAAATGGGACATACTTGACTGCCAGCATGAAGTATATCCATAATCTGAGAAGCATGCTGTGGTATTTCTATGAGTTAGATTAAGATATACTTTTGTGGAAAAGACTTTGCTAATATATTAAATAGAAGTGTCTTTGTATTTGTTTCAATGAACACATCACCGCTAAATATGCTTCATTGTAACCAGAGAATTGTAAAGTCAAGTGTAAAATTTACACCCAAAAGCACATGAAATTGTCATTAAGATGTAATCAGGAGCAATGCTTTACAGTATCATTAAAAGCTTGTCATTATAAGCTTATCAGATAGCTATTTTTTCCTCATAACCCTTTTCCTTTCCTCATCCCTCTCTAAAGGTCAAACAAACACTTCTCCAAAGGTCGTTCATTCAATCCAATTTGTAACAGCAACTATCGGATGCCTGTTCTCTTTTCCTGTATCTGCCGACACATTTTATGATGAGGAAGATGGCAATTCAACTCAGTTATCTTTGCAGTTAATTCCAGCTGATGGCTCTCCAGGGGGATCAGAAAGCTGGCTTCAGTTTAATGTGACTCAGCAGATCATGCATGGCTATCCCCTTGCTATTGATTTCCAGTATTCACCTCAAGAGTTCATGCTGTCTGCCACAGATTCGGGGGGACTGACTGTCTGGCAATCCTTTACCATTGAGCTTCTGAAGCCCACACACGTACCATGCCACCTTTACACCATCAGAACCAAAAACAGCTACTATTCCTTCTTGAGAGAGAGGAAAAGGATTAGTTTATTTCTAGAGAAGCTCTCCTTGTATTTGAACTCCACCAGCCCCAAAGACATTATGGTGACCACTCTCAAACCTGGATCCACGCTGATCTCATGGTACAACAGTTCCCTGTGTACAAGTGTCAACAGACCCTTCAGCTGGTGCAAAAAAGAGGAAATCCAGGAAGCACTAAACAAACTACGAGTGCCAGATGGATACGTCAGTCCGCATTTCATCCAAGCAATGTTACCAGAATACAAGATTGATGCCATCTTCAATATTTCATACAGTGATAACTGCTTTCCCACTACAAAGCCATTTGGTGGATCTTTCAACAGTACTGTGCCTGCACTTCAAGGCTGGGGTGACTCCAATATCATAAAGCCCACAACAGCCTTACTAAGCAGCCTTTGTGTCACTGTTGGGCTGGTTCTGCTCACATTAATTTACTGTTCTTGCAAGTATTACAGTAAGATTCCTATATCCAAGTTTATGACATTTCAGAGCAACTCCCAGCTAAGCCATGCTGATGTGGCAATGGATGTTCTGCAGCCTCGCAAAATACCTGTACATGAGTGTGGGGGATCACCATCACATTCATTATGGCTGCCACCTTTGTTATCACTTACCTCCCCAGAGCAGTATTCCAGGTCAGTAAGGTTGTCTCACATCACACCATCTTCCCAGCCACCAAAATATCAACTCCCACCCCATTATCGAGAGGGTACAACTACCCAACGTGACCAGGGTAATATCTGTAGATTTAAGATGACATCTTCTAAATGATAGCAAAGCAAATACACAAATAGAACATTTGTATGCTAGGAAGTACTTTCCTTATTGCACCAGAAAAGAAAATGGAGCATAAGGCTAAGTAGTTAATTTTTCAATTTCAGGTAGGACATATGTTACATAAGCTATGCCTAATGAAGAAGCATAAGAAGAATCAGAATCCTGAAACTAAGAACAAAATGCCAAATGCATAAGGTAAAGTTATCTACAGATAAGGTGGACAGACCAACGGGTCTGCACCACTCAGTCAGAAAATGTACACCAGACTGATGCTAGTAGGAATGAGCCAGAGTTGAGTAAAGCCAATTTCATTATGACTCCATTAGTTTTGTGAAGAAACAGCAGAACTGTCAGGAGAACCATAACAAAAGCCAATGTTTTCACTGAAATTTGAAGGCCCTACAAGCCCTGAGTCCCTGTTATCCCATAATTATATCCATATATTTCTTTTTTAAACAGTACGCAGAGAAGCCATGCTGCACACAGGGCAGTCCAACAACCACCAACACTGCTCTGACACAGCAAACAGCCACTGAGAAGCAGACAGCCAACAGATAGTTTGTGCAGGCTAAATAGCCTAAGACATAAGTGCATGCTCCTACTGTCAGGGAAGTGAGCAGAACCAGACCTAGTGAAGCAGAAGGCAGACAGGGAGATGAACCGTGACTATTAAACCACAAGTATGAAAGCGCTGCTGACCCATTAAGATCTTTTTTGAAGGAACAGTACTTGCCTCACAAATGTAACAGCAGCAAAAGGATTTACCTCTTGCACAGGCCAGTAGCATCTGTCTATGTCTGCAGCTTTGATTAACTTTTTGAATAAGTACAAAACCTTCCAGCTGACAACTTCAAGTTTGCAAAAGACATTCAGCTGTAAGCCAGGCCTCGTTTTTGATGCAGAAGTCAAACCAGCAGTAATTTCCTGTAGCCAGGAGTCTATACATAGAGTTGGTAAGTTAAATAAGTTACCTTGAGGCGCAGCATATTCAATCTGCACAAAGCCAGGCTGATTCGAGATTCTGCCATTGGTTTTTAAGACAGATTTAAGATGACCCTGCCAAATTTATGATATTTTTGCATTACTTTTGTCCTGTTATTGATTTTTTTTTTTAAAAAGAAAAGTTTAGTGTAGTGAACAGATGTTTTTAAGGTAAAAAGGTGCAATGTGGGTCCTACCATCATTTAACAAATCACACTTACTGCATAACTGTGGCTACCAATGTAAATTTACCTGCATATTTGTATCCTGAATTAGTCATCATGAATTATGGTGTTTCAGATGAAGAAATATATTGATTTAGTTTTAAGGCCTCTTTCTGAGCTTTTTTATATTGACAAACTAATACATCAAAGCTGCAGGACCTTCAGTTGCTTGTACAAGCTAAAATAAAGCAATGGGAGTAGATCAGAGGAAAACTGATAGAACTCAGCTAAACTCAACTGAAAGCACAGAAAAACTGGGAACTAGTTTCTGAATGAGGTTTTATTTTTGTATCTCTATAGCTTCATGCCCTGTTCTTCTGTGACTGGCACGTTGAAGGGATCAGCTACTTGGAGATATTAGCAGAGATTCTAATGGGGGGGGGGAGAAAGGAAGTCTGGTCGTTAGATTTGTCATTTCACAGCAATATTCAGATATTCAGAATAAGCCTCCCCTTTATAAGTATCAGGGCCTAAGGTGGCCTAAAGCCACTGGTAGTTTGGAGGTTACATTCCGTCAAAAAAAACATTTAATGGTTAGCAAAAATTTTATTTCAATTTTGTTTAAAAACACTTAATTCCAGCACAACAACCTGAAAGGTTTTGCTTTCTAAAGTTCACTCCTAACAAATTTTAAAAAGTTCTTAAGCCAACACTTTGTCTTTAAAAGCACTCACGCCCCCCACCCCACCACTTGCATGAAAACCAAGACTGACACATTGACAAGGTATTCAGTGTGCGGTCTTTTCAATAACTCTGGATGCCTGAGAAGTTTCCTATAAATAAAACCATTAATGAACTGAAATTAACAGTATCTGTTATTTATCAATTGAAACTGAAGCTCTTCAAACGGTCAGTCATTGCTGTATTAAATACTGATGGAAAAAGACTTCAAATTCAGACCAACATGTTTGACAATTTCATTTAGTCCTTGGCAGCAGAGGTTTTCTTCATTCTAAAAGTCGACTGTACAGTACTTCAGGACAGGCTCTATTTGCACACCATTCAGTGTGATACGTGGATTTTACAGTTCATAGAAAAATAGAAATACAAAAAACTGAAAACAAATCAGAATTAAACAACTGTACTAAACGGTACCAATTTCAACTCCATCATCACGGTGCTCTGTTTTTTATTTCCCCCCTGTGCAATTTGGCCAAATTCTGTTTGAAGAAAATCACTGCCGTCCAGTTTTTCCATTCTCTGTTGTTTCCATTCTGAAATGGCAGAAGACAATTGGTAAGAATCAATGTTGTTAATACAATCGACAGACCAAGAAAGAAATGAAAGTAAGTTTTTGATTTGCAATTTTGGTTTTGTAAATTTCGCATATTTTAATCCTCAGAAGTGCAATCAGTCCTTCTAATGCAAATAAGCCATTAATCTATATTGCATTTGACTATTGCTTGAGTAGTAGTGATACATTTATTGATACAAACCCATTTTCTTCTTTCAGATGTTGATACAGCTCAGCTTTATTGTTGACAGAGTTCAAACGACCAATAAATTCTTGGTGTTTCCTAGAATTGGCGGTATTAATCCTGTTGCTCCATAAAGACAGCAAGGACATTGGCCCTAAAATTGCATGCAAAAACAGGCAAAATCTGTAATTAAATGACTTATAACAAAGTGATTTATTTCTGTATTCCTAAAACATTATAAAGTTTTAGAAGAAATTACAGACACGGTAGTACAGCACTAATATTATAAAGCCTCATTGGCCTCTTACACTTGTAATATAGACTACATAAGTACAACATAAATAGAGTTACAGCAGTTGAGTTGCTGCTTTATAGGAGGTTGTTCACAAGCAAAATCATAACACCAAGTCAGCCATTATGACAGACATCAGCAGCTCAACAAGGGAAAGAAGCCAGTGAAAAACGTCCCTTTTAACAACCAGACTGTTCAGGATGTCTACATCCACTAGTCAGCAAGAGACAGCTGATACTGATACCCACTCTTAAATAACGTTTCTGTCAGAGTAGCTCAGCTAGCACCAGCAGAAAACCGTCCTTGTCTCTTGTCAATCCAATTGCCTATCTGTAGGTTGACCCAGTGTCTCGGTGTCTTTCTTTTGACACTGTCTTGTTAAGGTTAACACATATTTACCAAGAGCTTCTCAGCATTAATTAGAAAATTCTCTTCACACTAATTCAGCTTTTACCCCAAGATCTGCCTTATTACTTCAAGGAAAAAAAACCAAACAAACCAAAACCACACTGATGTACAAATTTTCAAGTGAGAAAATCTGTCACGATCCTTCTGTTTTACCTTTTGCCTTTTCCACTACAGGCATTTCATCCATTGTTATAAGAGGCTTTTTGTTGGGGGGCTCAGGAGAATCAGGGGAATCTTTTATAACTTCTGCTTCCGCTAGTTCTTCTTTTTCACGATCCAAAAGACCTTTTAACCTTTTTGAGAAGGAAGGAAAACAATGAAGGAAGATACACTACAACAGCACCTATTATTTCCTGACATTTCTGTACTCTTCGAGTGACCCACAACCCACATCATGAGAATGATGTTTCTTCTGGCCACTCGTCAAACTGAGAAACTTGGGAAATCCAGCCAAATAATCCTCTGGAAGACTTCAAGACCTTAACATATATTTTCATTTCCTTTTAAACATTTACATCATACTCACTGAGGTAGCCTTTAAAATATACAGAATGCCATACTTTTTTTTTTTAATATGATCCAGGTTTATATTCTATATCAAATTGCTTTAATCTCAGCCCTTGCTTTGTTTCACCTGTCAAAGCAAAAGTAGCTGTAGAAATGGATTTGATTGTATGCAAGAAGGCAAGACGATCAACATGGTGGCAATAACACAGGTCAAAGCGTCCACCCTCCTAAGCAATCCTAGCATGTACAAAACTACGTATTTAAAAAAGCTGAGTAATGCAAGGTGTTTTGGACCTCTGTAGCATAAGTAGTTTGAAAGAAGAAAACCAGATCCTTAACCTGCTACAGAAGTTAGGATAATTAACATGAATTATAAACTGTAGGTGCAAGGACACTCGTCCTTGATGTTCAACCAAAGAGACCAGCCAAAATAACTTGGATATACCCAAATAATTACAGTTCAACTGACTGAAAAAATGTGACTAGACAGTTGATTTCATGTTCTAATATTCCTACAGTACACAAAGTGTTGTAGTTATAAAGTAGTGTAAAGCCCTGCTAAATTGTCAGCAACTTGTCCAAGAATCATATTTGTAAAATATTTTTACTTAGCACATCTGATAAGCAGGCACTATTAATAACATAAATGTTTTTCCAGGTTATTAATGGCAAATGACAAAAAAAAAAATAGTGATCTACAATCACTGCTCATGCTTTTAACTGTGGCTTACCAACAAATTAAATTAAAACCATTTTACAGCAGTTCTCTTGAAGACAATAATTATAAGAGTCATTACATAATAGTCTTATATTACTTCAGAAAATGTACCTTTCTGATTCTTGCCATGGCTTATCTGGTTCATAGTCCTTTCCTGACTTCTCTGACTTGTCTTCTTTATCTTCTCTCTTTCTGCCTCGTTTCTTGCGTTCTTCTTCTTCTGGGGGTTTGCTTCTGCAAGCCATCAAACACTCTAAGACCCGCTGGTGCTTATCAGAGTTACCAATGTGCGCTCGTACAAGCGTCTCCAGTTCATTCCACATAATCCGATACTGTTCATCCCTAAGCAACGGTAGGAAAAGCAGAACTGTATGCAGGATGATCTAAATCATTAACCTACTGAATAGCTAAACTAAATATCTTTATTTCTGTGTCACATTTTGATATATTTTTTTTGTTTATCCCCCGAGCTCTCTCCTTCATTTGAAGGTCTATCCACACCTTAAATTGTTCCATCCTTGAAATTCACAGAATCACATCACATGAACCCTCTCAATTAACATTCAGAAATCAGTTTAAGTTGAAGCATAAATACTGATGTCACAGTAGCAAATTCTTAACTTCCACAAGATCTCATAATTCCATCAATTGTTTGCTAGCCAGCAAGTTGAGTAATATTATGATATGCTGAAGGCCACTCAAGTACTGAAACGCCTATGATTTATTTAAATCTTTGCATAAAAACAAAAATTAGGAGTCTTATATTGGTTGGCTGTAAATAATTTCCAGATGCCTGGGAAACTGTTGTAGATTAATTTCTTTCCAGTTAATTCTTGGAAAGACAACACATCTGTATTGTCAACGTTGGAACAACAGATAAATGGATACCCTATGCAGATTTTAAAAGGAGCATCCTATATTTTAAGTAATCGTTTCAAGGCTATTTGAGTATTTTAATAATTCAATTTTATACTGCTGTTTGCTTACAATATTAAGTTCCCATTTTTAATCACTTGGCATTATCTTTTTCTCCCATAGCTTGCATCACCTTTTTCAATGGTTACTTTCAGATTCACATTTAACATACAAACTTTCAGCAATAAAATAACTTCTGTTTTCTAACATTCAGCACAATCACTGCCCCTAAATGGTGTTAGCAAAGCATCTGCAGCATTTGCATATCAATTTCTATACTCTATATTACCTTTGGCCACACTTTCTTAAAAAAGATGTAGGAAAACAATATAAATGATATATTACTGAGAAACATGCAACAACAACAAAAATACTGGTATTTAACCTCTTAGGGCCCTTTCCTCTGGTACCAACTGTTGAAATTGGCAGTGGATCATTTTTCCTCTCCATATCTACCAAATTGTATATTGTTTTTTGACAATTCAATACATCCTCATCTGTCATTGCTTCTTTCACAATCACACTGGCTAATGGCACTACCTGCAATACAAAACATAAGTTAAGAATGGGAAGTCAACATATTGCAGGAAACTAGCAGGAAGAGGAAAAAGAAGTCTGAGTAACCACGGAACAACACACAACAAAAATACTACATTCTCTCCTGAATTTAATAGTAACACTCAGTTATAACCACGTGCATGCTATGCTGTCTTCACCCATAACAACTCAGCAGCCCCATAGCTAAGTCAGTTTCAAGTACGACACTCAATTTAGATTAAACAGTTACAATCTACTGACGTTAATTACTGAAGTTTAAAATCAAATATTGAAGTAAACTCATTTTGTGACAAATGACTTATCATGCAGTTAGCACTTCCATCAAGTAGCAAATTCAGACTTACTCTAGAGCAGAAGAAAAGGTTACACACCCAAGATTACTTACAGCTTGCATATTGAAGATGGTAGTCTGAGAAATAATCATAGGCCAGTAACGAGTATGTTTCTCTAATTGATCTTTTGCACGTTCCAATGGAATTTCTAGACTTCCATCGATCTTATATCTGGGTTCTAGAAAAGGAGTTAATCGGTTTTCCCTCATAAATTCACCAAAATCCTAATGATAACCAAACAAAATAAAGTTAGGAATTTCTCTAACAAAGTAACTTTCACTGAATGGGTGAAACAGCATAGTCTTGCCTATCATTAACTACACACCACCATCATTAAACCTGACTCCAACACCCAGAGCCCTGTTTCTAGCTTTCAAATTTGCAACATTCTTTGAGGCAAATATAGAAATTCATAATAACAGGGGTTAAAAACCAACATGAAGTTTTAAATGAGAACATCTTCTGGACTTAGAAGGTATTTTGTGTGTGGTAAGCAGCTTTACTATGGTGGCTGGAAGTAACTCCTGCTTACATACAGTAGGTGCAAAGGAAGTGTTAAAAAAAAAAAAGCCAGCTCACTGTCTGTTCTATAACCAGAGTTCAAAGCTGACAACTTCATCTTTCCTACCTATTTCACAATGCATTCACGCACAATCAAGCCTTCCAACAATGACCATGATACAGTTCTACATGTACCCAGCCCATACTAAAACCTTGCCAGGAAAACGCCATTTCAGAATTAAAACTAAGATTAGATATGGATAGCGCATAAGGCAGCAAGTGTTTCCTCAGCATGGAAAGGGTTCTATGAAGCACACATGACAATAAACAGATGTTCTACTTTGTACTAAATATACATCAATGTATACAAAGAAAATCAGACTATGATGTCATGTAAACCACCCCAAATCTCCAAAACACGCACTGGAATTTCCGATACACAACACCCATTGCACTACATCTCTTGTTATCAATGTGAAAATGAACTAAAACATAAAAGTCTTACTGTAATCCGGTAGTCAGTAACTCTCCCACCGCAGCCTTCACTAATTGATGGGGGATCTTCTAGAATTGATCGTGAGCTGCTTAATACGTGCAGAAAAATTTCTCCTCCATGGCTGCTGAGCATGTGACTGATTACTTTAGAGCCAGACTTGCGTGGCTGTTCCAACAAAACAGAACGACCTGTTGGAAGCGAGATCAGTTGTTTACTCTATTTCCCTAAACAATACACTAAGCTTTTAAATCTTACACAGAACAGCTGAAACCCCCCCCCGCCCCCCCTCTTGGGAACACATTACTGCTTCATATGCAGGACATTATTCCTAGGAAAAATAAGCATTTAGACATTCATATGGTACGCTGACTTAAAAATAACAAGCCATTCATACGCAAAGATGATGCTGTATACTTAACCATTATCTTGCTCTAGGCAGAAACTCATTAATAGCACCTTCTACAAAGAAGCAGCATAACCCACTCAAGAGGTAACCACTTACACTATTTTTAGTACTTAAAACAGGCACAACTTCCCAAACATACAAAGCTGTCTGACTTACTTTCATTATAATACATTAAACAAAGAGGTGTAACCTCCAAACAGCTTGTTACAAGGAAGCAGGAACAGAAGACCAGAAGGGAGTAGTTATTTAAAATATACTATCAGTTTGAGTTCTAACCATTCTTATTAAACAAAGTAGTTTTCCAGTACAGAATCTTTAGAAAAAAATACACAGAATAACTTCCCTGGGAAAAAAGAAAACAACACAACAACATCCCGTTAAAAGGATGTTTGTAATGCAGCCTTTTTTTGCTTACTGTAAAGAAACGCATACAATTAGAGCTGACTACATACCTCTGGCATTATGATGAAGGCATAATCGCCTACTGAAACAAACATTTCCTACTAAATATAATATAACATATTCTACATTTGGATTCAGTAAAGGACTTTCCGAATTCAATATCTGCTCTCTATCTCCTTCCTATCATTTCCAGTTATTCATATGACATGTTAACATATTCAGCATTTTCAGGGTATACTGCAGGCCCTGAGGTCAGTACAGAAAGAGGGCAGGAGGTGCTCCAGGTGCAGAGAAGTTCCCTGCCCATGAGAAGCCCATGGTGCTTAGACGGTCCTTCTGCAGCTCACGGGCACCATGCAGCCCACAGAGGACCCCAAATTGCTGGAGGTGAATGTGGTCTGAAGGATGCTGCGGCCTGTGGAGGGTCCCCACAAGAGCAGACCCTGAGCAGGAGCTAGGGCCTGTGGAAAAGAGCTCCTAGTGGAGCAGGAGGCCATAGTGGGGACCAGTGCAGCCCTGAAGCGTGGGTCCCATGGTACAGAAGCCACATGAACAATGCTTGAAGAGTTGCAACTCATGGAGAGCCCATGCACGTTCCCTGTGCTGGAGCAGGGTTAAGAGTGATCATAAAGGAGCAGCCAAGACTAAGCATTATGGGCTGACTGCAACCTCCAGAATCACAGAATCAAAGAATCACAGAATGAGCCGGGTTGGAAGGGACCTCAAGGATCATGTAGTTCCAACCCCCCTGCCTGGCAGGGCCACCAAACATACACATTTACTAGATCAGGATGCCCAGAGCCCCGTCCAACCTGGTCTTGAACACCTCCAAGGACGGGGCATCCACAACCTCCCTGGGCAGCCTGTTCCAGGACCTAACCACTCTCCTAGTGAAGAACTTCCCCCTAACATCCAACCTAAATCTTCAACCTCCACCCCCTGTATTAGTCAGGGAGAGAAGGCAAAAGAAGGTGTAAGGAAGTAGGCGCTTTTAGTTCTCACTGCTCTAGTCTGTTAGACAAAAGCAATAAATTACATTTATCTACCTATGAGGAGTCTGTTTTGCCTCTTAAAATAAGGGTGCGAAGATAACTTCAATTGTCTCAACCCATGAGTCTTTTCTCATCTGACTTTCCCACCATTCTGTTGAGGGGAACTGAAAGAGCAGCATAATGGAGCAAAGATTCCTACCAGTGCAAAGCCACCACAGCGTTCCATTTCTAATATTAACAACTTGAAAATAATTAGCCGAGGACACAAACTTACCATTAAGGAGAAAGTTTGTAAGGCATGAAGACGGTCTGCTATTTACATCTACTGGTGAAATTCTGTACGCTCCAGTGCAGTAGTGTAATTCTGAAAAATGAAAGAACAGAAGTTGAACCCACTTCCACACAGAAAAAACAAAAAACATCTCACGTAATCAAAGAAGAGGTTGAGGCTGGCATAGTTTCACCACTATTAAAACAAGCTGCAATCAACAGTGACGTAGGCAGAGTAGAAGGTAAAAACATCAACAAGTACTTCCTAGCTTAATTCTTATCAGTACATGAGAACAGCATCCAACACAAGTTAGAATAGCAGCTTTGTAAGATCCCATGTTACCTACCTACACTATTTGTTCGAGGAGTGCACCATTTTAATGTCACAGTTTCTTTAAATGCGCCTTCTCTGCTGTTGCCACCGACGTGATTATCACCTGCAACATCGAGTCAGAAGAACGTGCATCATAACATGATCAAACATTGTCTTTGCCTCACAAAAACTCAGCAAGTATTTCTTGAGTTGTGGTTTTCTTTTTGCAGTAATACTTCACGCTTCCAAATTCAAGGTACAAAATATTTAATAACGTGATCGCATACCAGAAGTAATCTAATTAAGCTAGATATTTAACAAGCAAAAGAAATCCCTACTGCATCAATCACAGTACTTAAGCTTCTAAAAAGAAAAATCAACAGCTATTGAGTGGTTGTAAAAAGGAAATGCAAGCAAACAAAACAGCGTAGATCCAGAGTATGTTCCAAATATTCAGTTCAACACTTAGAAAATTACAGATACAGAGTAGAACAAAACGTAAACAGCCTCTTTTTCTTAAAAAAAAAAAAAAAAAAAAAAAAGCAAAAAAAAAAGCCTAAGACTTCAAAAGCATGCCTGTTTTTCCACAGATGAACCCCTTAGCAAGCATTGACAGCCCTTCCTTAAGGATGATTACGGAATCATCGAATTATCAAGGTTGGAAAAGACCTAAATCATCTAGTCCAACCATCACCAATACTTCCAGGCTAAATCATATTCCTCATCACCACATCCAAGCCTTTCTTGAACACTCTCATGGTCGGTGACTCCACCACCTCCCTGGGCAGTGCATTCCAATGCCTGACTACCCTTTCCGAGAAGTAATACTTCCTAATGTCCAGCCTGAATCTCCCCTGACGCAGCTTAAAACCATTCCCTCTAGTTCTATCACTGATTACACGAGAGAAGAGGCCAACCCCTGAGAGAAGAGGCCAACCCCCAAGCTTATGTACATACCATATCTCAGCCTAAAATGAAACCAATCTCAAGGCACATTTGACGATTTGGGCTTTTGAGGGAAAATAAAATTCAGTCTCATTATCCAGCATCTTGGCTATGTCAAATGTAATGGTTTTATTATTTATTTACTACAGGCCACAGGTGTTTTATCACTACAAATATTTTTGTATAACATCACACTGACAACTGGTCTGGTAGACAGCATCTGAAGGCATTAAAGCAGATACTACGTAATTTATTGTTCTAGGTATTGATAAACAGCCAAAATATCACGCTTGAATCCAAAATAATCTGAAAAGAATTGGATACATACATCCACATTCTACGCAGTATGTTAGGATTTAGTCTAAGATCTACATAGGAACTTCCCTCTGATTTCATATCATAAAGATTTCCTCACAGAATCTTTCTTTGATCTGCATACTAATCAGTTGCAGAAGAGGCTTTTTAAATGTCTAAGAGTTCCACTAAAAATAATTGGAATTCTTTTAGAAAGATCTCTCATAGATTAAGTTTTGCCTCGACACCAATTTCCTAGCAACTTTGATAAGAAATAATATCTAATTAAATAACCAAATTGCCCCATTCCTAGTACTTAGTACTGTTAGAAGATGGATTTTAAAATAAACAAATAAATAAAAGAACAAAAACTGACAAGATCTGATGAAAGCAAACGGAAAGTGCATTGCACCAGGAGTCTGGTTTTGGCTTCCACTAGCAGGCTTATTCCCTGAGCCGCGACGTTTCACATAAGCATTCCTGAGCCTCAGCCTTAAAGCTCTGTACTTTCAACATGCATAGTAAGTTCAAGTCAACCAGAATTCAGTATTGTAACATCCAATTCCTTCTCTTCCCCTCCCCCAAGTCTTTAATCATAAACTTAACTAAAAGAAACAAAAATAACAGTAATTATAAATGAGATGCATTCTGTTCTGTAGGCAATGGTAGTCCTCCTAAGAGCAGAGGGGAAAGAGAAGTTCCCCAAAGCAGCTACTTACACACCAAATGTTTTCAAATTTAAGAAGAGAAATACCCACTGTTTCTTAAATAACAAGCAGATAATTCACCTGTTGAAATAATATACTTCTAAGACATTAAGCCATCACCTTCTTAGTATGCTTCAAAGCCATATAACTGAATAGTAAGAAACATCTATAATCAGTAACTAAATACATGTATTTTATACATACAAGTCAGGCTAAGATTTCTTGTGACTCAGTGCCAATTAAAAGAAGTTACGAACTATGCTGAGAAATGAGAAAACAAAGCCTAAAAAAACTTCAAATGAGACTTTAGCATTTCAGAAGAGGCACGTAATAAGTATTCCACCAAACACTGGTAGACAGGGCATTTTCAGTTGCTTGCTTTAGCCTTTAAGTACCACCAATACAGAAACATTTTACCTCACTTTATACTTTAACAAAACGTACTATCAACCACCTTCCGCAAAATTGTCCCCCCTATCCTCCACATTTACAAATAAAGTATCTTCTTAACTCCAATAATTTCAAGGTCTGAAACTTGCATCAGTTCGAAGCTCATAACCCCTGCTTGTTAATCACAGAATCACACGGAATCACAGAATGACCCGGGTTGGAAGGGACCTCAAGGATCATGCAGTTCCAACCCCCCTGCCTGGCAGGGCCACCAAACATACACCTTTACTAGATCAGGTTGCCCAGGGCCCCGTCCAACCTGGTCTTGAACACCTCCAAGGACGGGGCATCCACAACCTCCCTGGGCAGCCTGTTCCAGGGCCTAACCACTCTCTTAGTGAAGAACTTCCCCCTAACATCCAACCTAAATCTTCCCTCTTTTAACTTAAAACCATTTCCCCTAGTCCTGCTATTATCAGCCCTTTCAAAGAGTTTACTCCTTCTAGCATGCTAATGATTGAATCAACAACATTTCGAATTATTTCTACTTACCACTCTTTAAAAAGTCAACATGTGCTTCTTTGTGATGAAGAAGCTCCACATCATAGTTGGCTGATGTGTTAGCATGTTGTTCTTCCTTTAAAAGAGACAGGTAAAAACAATGTATACAATTATTTCCAAGCAGCAATGACTATGTTTATTTATAAATTATTTTGATGATTTGACATTTAGCTCTTACATCACAGGAAAACAAGTCTCCCAAATGCATCAGACAACAATGGGATTGAAATATTGAGGAAACTGTTCTCTGATCTATTTAAAGATGCAGCCTTCTCTTTCCTTACAGGGTTTGAAAAAGGACTAAACTTTCTTAACATAAGTGTCACGACAGTGTACATAGTGGAAGTTGTAGACTTAAAATAGCTGTAACTAAGTTTGCTTAAACTAATAACACTTAGGAAGCCTCACAAGAATCTAGACCAAAAAAAGACTTTGAATGTATCATCATTTTCTTACACTTCAGATGCATGGAAAACAGTACTTTCAACTTCAAGTTGATGATCACTGCATCTTTAAACAGCAGCAACAGATCAGCAAAAATGGAAGAGTAATCCCACTAATTTATTCCAAGTTAAAAAACACAAACAAGGAACTCAACATAGTCTATTACTATAAGGACAAAGATAGAAGGGAGAGGCATACCAGCAGCACACAGGTCAGACTACAGACAAGGTATTTGCAAGCCTGGAAGTCACGTTCATATGAGGATCTAAGTCAAAGTTTATTAAAAATGGAATTAAATGTCACGAGACATCCATGTTTTAACTTATTAGATCCATATCAAATTGCTATTTTTGAAAGACATTCATAGAAAATGGCTGTTTTTCAAAGAACGCAGTAAGAATTAACAATATTACAGCCTTCAATTGTTTTTAAAAATAAAAAAGTTCATCTGCCCTTATCCTTCAAATACTTCGGATCAGGCAGAAAGAATTGAAAATTACTCTAAACTTAATTATTAAATACTTAATTGTTCTGATTTCCCTCCCTGCAGTGATAAGAAATAAACAGGAACATAAACAACTTAGTCCAGATCATTAAATTTAATAGCTTCCTCAAATAGATTATATCCCATCCTTGTTTTTCTGTTTTATAGACATTCAGAATGGAAAACCTCGAGTCAAAAACCAGCTGTTAGTTACAAACACCTTTATTTTGAGTGGGACGACGAGACATAGGAAAGAGTTACTATGCCACTAAAATGCATGAGGGTCAAGAATCTCTAATAACACAACTAGAAAAAGACAAGAGAATCACAAAGTAATTTAAGGCAAGTAAGATTATATTTATATGACATAATACAGACAGAACTGAAACAACACTTGTATTGCTACATCAACAATAGAGATCCAGCAATACATTTTGTTCTGTGATCCTTCTTTACACTCTTCCCTTACTTCACTTTTACTAACCTGGTCACAAACATTAAATGTGGGCTAATAAAAAAAAAAAAAAAAGAAACAAAAATGATATGAAGAGAAAAACAATGTAAAAAAAATCATTTAAATAAAAAAAAAAAGAAAAAAAGAAAATAAATTTAGAAGCAATACAGCTAGCTAACAAAGCAACAGACAATATTACCTTCATAGGAATGTTGGTTATTGTGGTTGAAGCCAGATCAAAGTGTTGTTGTACCAAAACATTCAGTTTTGTAGCTAAATGGCGCCCTGCACGGACACTGTGCACTTCACTGGTTAAAACAGGTGAAAGCTAAAATAAATTGACAGAAAACACACAGTGTTAAAAAACACAGTGTTAACGGATTGGACTCCAGCATCACAGAATAATATAAAACACATTTATACTATTTTATATTTTATATTATAACATTTATACTATTAAATTCAATCGGAAAGAAAACCATCAAGGAAAGTTACAAAGGGAAAAATTGCTTCTTTTTCAGAATTCTGCAGATTGTGTCAGTCGCTACAGTTGCAGTTTCTGCCACATGTCCTGAAGTTAAAAGCATGCTATGAACACTGACGCATTAATTGTTAACAGGGAGAATACCGGGACATAGGAAAAGAACCCTCTTCTCAGGTCTAGCGTTGCCCTCTTTTACCCACTGAGTAACAGGTGCAAAGCTCTTTCTAACTATCTGCACATTAAACAAAACAAGCTCTAAGTTGTATTTGATTTTCCAAATAATGACTCTGCTCATTTTTAAGCCTAAAACCAATGATTGTCTCATAAAGGAAGGACATAATCATTTATACAGTCATGCTTTAAGAAGATAAAGCAAAACTAGTGAGTATTTCTGCACAATATCTCAGAACAGTAGCTGCATTCCTTTTCACTTGTGAAGTAGGATGTAAGACGAGATGCCCTTTGTGTTAAGGCCAAGGCATCTTCCTTGCACTCTTTTCCTATATCAGTACATTATTCTTAGCAGAGCAGCCTGAATATCAGCACAATACACTACAAAATCATTTGCATGTGTTTGCATACAAGTTCATACAGCACACATTTTTGCTACAACTGAAACGTTCACATAAAATGATGCATATAAGAAATGATTCTATCTTTTTATGTTATGATTTTTCATGTTTCCGTAGTGTACTTTAAAGATGCGATGACCTTCAAACATTCTGTATTCCTATGACATATTACCCCTTCCTTTGGAAGCAGACATGCTTTCTAAGGCTTTTCACCATAAAGGCATTCTGTTGGCTAGCACTTGACCACACACATCAAAGCATCATTTCAGTGTCATGAAAAAAATAATTCAACAGTTAAAAATCAGAATGCATCAGCTTGAATAATGTGGAACACTGTGCTGAGCAATACCACTGTAATTTAACATGTTAAACTATGCTTGCTGCTGGCTAGCAAGTCAAACAGGCCAACTACAGAACAGTTATTCTACTCATCCATCCCACATACAAATAGTTGGTGGCTTTCCATTCAATTCCTTCTCAAAAGAGAAATCAAAGCAAACATTCTCTCATACTACATCATTTATTTCACACATGCACACAAAAAAAGCATGAATTACTACTGCAAGAAACGTAAGAAATTAAAAATATGATGCCATATATGCTTGCACACTGTAAAAGAAAACATGCACTTCAGATGGCAATATGCAAGCTGTCAGCTTCTCAAAGAACTGCCACCTGTATTTTTTACATTCCCTTATCAGGGGCCCAAAACTTTATGGAGGCTTAATTTGAATTGCCTATTGGAGTCTGACATTGTTCCTAATGCCGGGCTACATTTTCTCATTTTAAGACCTTTACCTCTTTCTTAGGACGATCTGAAACAAGGCTGTCTTCACCAACCGGGTACGTGTGGATTAAGACCAATTCACATTTCTGGATCTGCATCAGACTTGAAAAGAAAACATTCTATTTTAACCTACAGAGCAGCAAAAATTATTTAAAAAGTACCTCATAGAAACTACATGATCTCTGGAGACTCATCTGACCAAAAGAACACAATCCCAGATGGCACAATATACAGTTTCTAGAAGATGCTCTCAGAAACAAAGTTCCATAAAATATATTCAAAAGCATCCTTCAAAGTAAACCATCAGAATAAGCACTTGTGCATCATTTCTAACCCTTCAGTTGCAGTAGTACTGTGCTACATTTTTACAGCTAAATAAAATAAATCAGATCCTCAACTTGTGTACTATTTACTTTCATCATCTGAAAATGGACACTACAGAGGATTTGTCTCAGCAAGCGTGCCCGCAAGTGTTAACAGGAATTCTGGTGAACACGGGGCTATGCCAATATCATGTCTATCTCCTAACACAGCTGGAAACCTGGAAAGATTGAGACACTCTCTTGCATCCGTTGCTACAGCAATGTATGGAGCAGGTTGCTTAGCAAGGTTCTGAATGCCCCCTTCCTGGAAGCACTCAAGGCCAGGCTGGATGGGGCTCTGAGCAACCTGGTTTAGAGAGAGGTGTCCCTGCCTATAGCAGGGGATTGGAACCAGACTGTCATCAATGTCCTTTCCATCCCCAAACCATTTTATGATAGGTCACCCTTTACAACGGACTTAGCGTCTGATTTCCTGGCACTAGTGTCCTTCATACATACACAAAACCGCATTTGCAGCAGCTAAACATAGCTTCTGCTATATAAGTGCCTATGGAGAAATGAAGGACAGAATCTCACGCTACTATATACTTTGCAAGGTAACACACAATTCCTGCACCAAGCAGTTCACTGTTTAATTAGACAAAGCACACAGTAGAAAAGTGGCATAAGGAAGGAGATCAAGAGATACCTTTATCCCAAAGGAACATGTCAAGCAATACTAATTCAGAAATTAAACACTACTTTCAAGCCCCTCAGCTATTTCAGTCTAAGAAAAAGCAAAGTGAAACTAATTTGCTGCTACCAAGCAAGAATGCAGATGCACAACTGGTAACTGTGCCTTGTTACAGGACTATAACATCTCGTGTTTTAGATAAAGATAAAAGATAGCAACCTGACAAAATATTGTCCTATGAGAATAAAGAACGATACATCAGCTGAGAACCCTCTATTTCACAGCAGCATTCAAACCACTCATCAGAAAAAGGTTTCAGAATTTACATTTGTGTTTCTTAGGGAACATACCGGGCACACATAGGGAAAAACAAACTGTTGAAGGTGTACTCACTGATCTGAATTAGCTGCAAGTTTGTTATGTTCATGAATGGTTTCCTGAACGTAATCCTCAAGCATCCGAACGTGACTGTCACTGGAAAGAAACCAAATTTTATGCAATATTACAAATCCTCTTGATCAGAGCAACAAGCCACTATGTGCTTTTCTATTCAAAGTTAGTTTCCTCCATTGGTTACTGTAGTACATATCCATAAACAAAAGCATTAATAAGGCAAGAAATACTTTACACTAATATACCTACTTAGAGTATTAACTTATGGCAATCAATCAAATACTTCTAAAAATGTATAAAATCCCATTATTTCTTGCTGGCAGAAGCAAACAATAATACATACCTTTTTGCATTAGTAATACAGATTATTCTTCCTCTATTTCCAACACGTTCCGCATTCTCCATGAGCATGGTTCGAGCCTCATGTTGGTATTCTGTTATTTTGCAAAGTGCTTCAACTGCAGCAACCAGCCCATGAAGTATGCTGCAGCATTCTGGATCCGCACGAGGATTAGGTGGCCCCACGGCTGCTAAGGCTGCCATCAACTGGATAAAGGAATCACTGAAAGTTATTTTTAAGGCATCTGGTAAAGTTTCCAGTTATGAGAAAAGTTACCATCGTCACTAATTTTACGTTACTTCACATTGTCGGGAGAAAAGCAGAGCAATAGAAGACCTATATATGCTCCCACACTTTGGAAAAACACTGACCCCAGGTTACCCCATGCAGTTGATTTACTATGTGTTAACAAGCCCGTACAATATCCTTTCTCATAGAGAGAATACATAGCCATAATTGCAAATTATATCCAACACCTATAAGAAATTCTTACTTTATCTACTGCAATTCCCTTTCATATTCTAAAAATTTGGAAACCTAGTTGCTTCCTAAAGTAAGTTCTTCAGAGCCCATTAGATATGAGTGAAAGTGAGAATAGAAAATACAAATACTGTTTATATCTTTTACGATTTGCACAAACAAGTGCAAAATTCAAGAAGTATCACTAATCCACAGATGAAATGCATACCCAACTAATTTCTTCATACCATTTATTTTAATATAATTTGATCCTGAAAGCTGCTTGTATTTCTGAACATTACTGCCTATACAGATCACCCAGCCTCCCAGGCTACTACTTATAATGGTACCATGTAATGTTTTCAGACCACGTTGATCCACTAGCATTTTAATTCATAACATAAATACTGAATATAGAATCACTGAATGGCTTGGGTTAGAAGAGACTTTAAAGACCACGAAGTTGTAACCACCCTGCCACAGGAAGGGTTGCCACCCACCAGATACACATCTTTGCTTATGCTGGGGTCCCCAGGCCTGGATGCAGTTGAGACCTCAGGAGGGCAGAGCAGAATGGAGCCATCACCTCCTTTGCTCTGCTGGCCATATCACTTTTGGTGAGGGGCAGGATACAGTTGTTGGCCTTCCTAGCTGCAAGCACGCACTGCTGGCCCCCACCCATCTTTTTTGTCCACCATGACCTCAAGTCCTCCTCCCAAGAGAATTCTTCTCCCAGTTTGTACTCATGCCTGGGACAGCTCCAGTTCAGGTGCAACACTTGCATTTGGCCTTTTTAAGCCTTGTGCCTTAATACAGCTTCCAGAACGGGCTGCTCCACGATCTTTCCACACACACAAGTGAGGCTCACTTCTCTACTGAGTGACAAACAGGTGCCTCGGTGCTTCTCAACAAGAAGTCCCAGTTACTTACACCCTTCACCTTTTTTTTGGTGGCACAGGTATAATAAAGACCAACTTAATGTGATTGTCCCTTCCTGTGCCTTGATTGTTACCCACATCCACTCTTATCTTCAGCCCCAGAGCTGCATGTCTGTTACGCAGGTAGATTTCAAAAGCGAAAGGCAGACTTCTCTTGCTCCAAGCAGAGAAGAGGCTGCTGTATCCACTATCTTGCATTTTATTGGAATCTATCTCCTCAAGGCTGAAAGCCAGGTTAGTTTCTTTCCCTCACAGGGACTTAAGACAGCGCTGTCAGTCTGCCTGCAACACTGCACAGGACGACATCACCCTCTCTCATATTTCTGGATATTGCACTGCCTGATGATTTTCCTCATTCAATCTAGACACCTGATTGAGTAGTTCATTGAGCTGGGCATACTGAGAACCCCCCAACCCTCAGTCCCTTGGGGGATGCAGGAGCTTCCCACAACCAAAACCCTGGGCAGCTATCTTGGTACCTATGGAGGGCGCCCATTGCTGCTCCCAGCCCTGCCCCTCAGCGTCTCCCACACAAGCTGGCAGCCCCTGCCTGTTCTCATCTCACCCTGGGGACTCCCCATTTGCAGGACCTGAAGAGTGGGTGAAGACCCCACCCTGTCTCCACCCAACCTTGGAGCAACTAATAATACATCATATATATATATATATATACACACACATATACAACAAATACCTCTTGCAAGTTCTGGTCTTCTTGGGTCCAAGAATTCAAAACATGAGCTCCAGAATCACTCACAATGAAATTTACCTAAAAGTATATTAAAAGTTCACGTTAGATAATAGTTAAGACCATGGATTATGGTTACATCTCCAGCTCTATACTGACAAGGACTACACCTCCTCCTTCAGACTGATACCCAGCAGATGTTTGCAATTACAAGCCAAACTAAAAATAAGACAAAAGCAAAAAGCACTCGGTCCTGCCACATTTACATTACTTAGAGAGTACATGATTAGCAACTTCTTATTCAAACATTTGCTTTTAAGCCATCAAATCAAACTTGATACTGAGTTAGTATTTCACAATATTATGAAGTTTTAATAAATAGGTAATATTTTCAGTAGAAAAATTTACCGCAAAGCCCAAATACTGCAGTAGAGCAAGCTGTTCTCCAGATGTCACAATAGATTACAAGGTAAATACCCAGCAAGATCTACTCCATGTCAGACAGCAAAATACATTGTAAAGTCAGCAAGAACAGTCAAGAGGAAGCACATCTTCCATCTCAGTTTCTGGATCTTACTGCACACAGGCTTCAGATTAGTTAAATGATATACACCAACAGAGAATATACTTGATGCAATCCCACGGTGAGACAAGACTTCAGTTTAACTTAAGCATATGCTGCCCAAGAGCCAGGACACGCAATCCACCAAAGCAGTGAGGCTGACATATCAAAGCACTGAACTTCCAGCAGCATTGGTTAGTGTCAAGCAAAACCCTGCTGCTTTCTGAAACGGGCTGTTGGTTGCCATTACTTTGCAGTAATATCACCGTCACAACTTTTTTTTCCCCACATTTCTTACGGTGATCAGCCCCAGGAAATGTCCTAAGAGTTTACCCAATAATATGACAGCATCAAGAACCAGAGGTTAGTGACAGAGCCACCAGGTATTTCTGCTTCTAAAGAGCAGCTCTGAACCCTCTTACCTTTTCAGACCTGCCCTTAGACAGATATCCCACCTATTCAAACCTGCCCTTAGAGAGACAGCCCACCTATTCCTATTCCCATCCAATTCCTTTGGAGTTGGCATTGAACACCCTGAAGTGCTGCCATGTCTACATATTTAGAACCAGAGTATGATATGCAGCAAGTCCCCCCTCAAGTTTTGTGAGCGTGTTACCTTAAAGCACGTCTCACGTTCTGCACAAAACAAAGGCCCCCAAAATCAACATCTAATGGGACTCTGACGCTATTTAAAGAAATTTTACAAACTCACTGTATCAACAATATTAATATGCTCATATAATAAATCAGACTTAGCCTTATAACAACAGCAAGCAGCATTAAAAGCTTTATAAAAACATCAATGTACCCATTACGTATCATGTAGAATTTGTCGAAAAACTTACCAGTTTCTTGAAAGGAAAAATGTCATACATTATTCTGCAGTACTCCATAGATGATTCCACTGAACAGGTCCATAGTGACTTCGATATAGGTGCTAGAGGTATGATTCCTTGGGTCCGATTCTTCACTAACATGTCAAATTCAACATGCTGTCTGCAGGATTCTGCCATATACGGGCAGTGATCCACAACAAAAACAGTTTTATGAGACTCAGAGAAGATTTTCATTTTCTTCCTAAAACAGATATTACAGTTAGAAAAAAAAACGACGTAGGAAACAAACATATCACTGAATTACTGCAGGGTTCATAGAGCACTAAAACATTTGACTAGAACACTTGAGTTCTGAAGGGGTTATCTCACACTATTTAGATTATACATTGTATCCAATAGGTGTAGTAACATCCTATTAGGCTTCAGGACGCACTACAAAGACTATTCGCATAAAGAGAAAAATATCTTGGCCCTTATATTTAGCTTTCTAGATGCATAATCATTTCTTTGTCCCCTAGGAGAAAAGATACAGAAAAAACGAACACATACAGTTGAGAATTAATAACACACTGCATTACCTTCCTCCCTCCTGTGATTAAAAGCTCCGTTTAAGCAAAACTCGTACTGCTAGCTAGAGCTTCCCTACTAAAAGTAACATGAAAAAGACACACACGATTAGACCACACGGGCTGTGACAGTATTGAGGCTCTCAGGTCAACTTCCAGCCTTTGCTTTACACTTCTCAGTCAGAATAAAGGAAAGGAGAAGCACACGAGAAAGACGATGAGGGCACAGGGGGATGGGGGGCGCGGGCGGCGTCTCTTACTTGGGCCGGCTCCTGCGTTGCTGCAGCAGTCCCGGGCCTCCTCCGCGCCGTGCCCGTGCCCTGCCGCGGGCTCGCTCCGGTGAGGAGGGGTAGGCCCCGCGGGGCGCCCTAGAGAGGGCCGGGCGCGGTCGCCTTCGGCCGGGCGTCCTCCATGCCCCTCCGCTCGCTTCCTCGGCCGGCTCGGCGGGGAGCGCGGGGCCCGGCTCCGGTCTCCGCGCCCGACGCCCGCGGGGGTGGGAGAAGCGGCCGCAGCCCCCCCCGCTCCGCCCACCCCTGAGGCCGCGAGACCCCCGCGCGGCCACTTACGCCGCTGGAGTAACGGCTCCCCCAGCGCTGGCAGGGGGAGCGCCTCTCCCCTCACCTCCCCTCAGCCCTCCACTCCCCGCCGGCCCCGCCAGCCAGCAGGGCCCCGGCGGCGAGCCGGGATCACGCAGCCGCCATGGCCCCGCCGCCCGCCCGCCCCGCAGCGGGACACACTACGCGAGATCCCGCGAGACTAACGGGGGAGGTACGAGGAAGGGTAGGCCGTGAGGTGAGGCCTCGCGAGACTTGATGGCTGAGGCGCAGCGCGGCCGCCCTCGCTCCACCCCCGCCGCCATTTGACAGCGGGGCGGGCAGCCGGGACTCAGCCGGCACCGCCGGTCATGAGTGAGTGAGGGAGCCGGGGCTCGGTGGGAGGCTGGTGTGGGGAGGGGTGGTGGGACTGAAGAGGTTGGTGGGAGCTGCTGTCAGCCTCAACCTGCCCGCTGTGTCGCGACAGGTGGCCTGAGTCGCGATAGGCCTGGCGTGACTGAGGGAAGGGCAGATAGCGCACTCCTCTAAACTGTGGGGCTGCGTAGTGTGAGAGAGAAAAGGAAGAATTAGGCTACATTATAAGGTGGTTTTCTATACTGAGGAAAGCAGACGCAATAGCAGAGGGAGGCTGCGGTGCTGGCGGAGCCTTTGTTTTTTGTTTGGTAAAGTGCAGCCCAATGAGGTAATGAAAGCAATTAGTCAATGGCAGGAGGCGGCAGGAAATGAGTGTGGGGCAGCAGCGTTGTTGTGCTGCTGGAGTTGCTGCTCCCATTGCTACCTGTTGGCCTGGAGCAGCTGTGGGGTGATAGCTGTGTATGGAGCTGGGGCAGAGGGCACTGAGGTGTGCTGTTGTAGTCCTTGTGCTTGCACATTGAGGGTCGGTTTGAGACTGGTATCGTTGATTCATTGATCTTTGTTTTTTTCTTTCTGAATGTTCGGGTTAACTCACAGTTCTGTTTTATGGCAAGGCAACGCTTTTGTGCTTAACAGGCAGCCAGCTGAGAAAGTAGAAAGTACTGTAAATGCCAAGAGTGAGGCTGCTGCTGTGCCAGAAGGAATCCTAGTCAAGATTTGGCTCTTTGGATCTCATGATACAAACAGCAATCCTCCTCCTGGGGGACTGTGCGGGATGAAAAACAGGCTGTGGCTTCAGGCTTGTCAGATCTCCCACTCCATGATGTGGGTTTGGGGCTGCTGCCTGATTCAGGGCTGCCTTCTTCCTGCACAAGGTGCCCCAGCTCAGTCACCGTGAAAAATCAAGTCAGTTCTATGCCAGGAAGGAGTCGCTTTTTGTCTCATGCCATCAAAATGATAGTGCACGGAAGGATGAATGTGTGCTGTGTTTCAAATGTGGTGTTGATGCAAATTATCAGAGGTGTTAACTGCGTTGTAGTCTGAATGCAAAACGTATTTTGTGCTCGTGGGGAGGCCTGAGAGGCTTGTTTTGCAGTGGCTGGAGAATTCGTGGCCTGGGAATTCAGTTAATGTCTGCTCTTCGAATTCTCCTGAAACACTGAGCTAATTAAATCAACTTCTGTAGCAGTTCGGTCATCTGTCATGGGGGTTCGTGTTTGGTCTGTAACCATTTTGTAGACCAGTGAGAATGTGAGACCGGATTTGGAAGGAGGAGTAGCACACGAGTAAAGCAGATCCTTAAAAGCATCGCAATATGTTGTCACCACCTGAAATGTTATCCAGAGTTCTAGCAGCATCTGGACAATACCCTTAGAAATATGGTCTGAGTTTTGGGTTGTCCAGTGTGGAGCCAGGAACTGAGCCTGGTGATCCTTATGGGTCCCTTCCTATTTGGGATATTCTTTGGTTCCTTTCTATGTAATATTCAAAAGAGCTCCAGCTGCTAAACCACTGTGTGTAAGTGAACCGCCTCTGGTAACACTAATCTACTGAAGAACCCAAATACGTAAATACATCATATTTACGAAAATCTCTCCTTCAGCAAAGTTGAGGTAATTTCTACTTAGAGCTCCTGCAATTAGAAGGCTGGTATTTTAACTATGCGGTCAGTTCTTTGTCTTAGCTTAAATGGCAGTATTGCTCTATCCTGTTGAAAACAGCACATTTCACAGTTTCATTTCAGACTGTGATGCTTGTGTTTGTTTATAGACATGAAGATAACACAGGCCTTTGGCTTTCAGACTTTTCCCTAAGTAATTTTCCTCTACACTGCCACTTTTAGTTCTTCTTTCTCTACTGATTTAATTAGTCAAAATCTTCAAGCCCTCTGTATCCTTTTCGGTGTTCTCTTTTGTCTTGAATTTATACCTCTCAGGTGGCAAGAGAATATCAAATGCTCTCATCACAACACGGTTTATTTTCGTTCCTTTGCTGTTATCCGTGATCTCAACAGCAAGCAAAAAGCAGGAAATGGAAAGCCAGCCTTGCAGTATTTTTAAGTCATATGAATTATTTTCTACTCTAAAAGACAGCGTGGGTCTAAAATGTCAGCTCTCATTGTTATGGGGATGAGGAGAATGTTGTAGTCAGCTGCTTCATACTTAGGAAAAGTTCATATTTGTGTGTGTGTTACAGAGATAGTGGTTCTGTCTATAGCAAACGGGTGCTGCTGTGAAAAATTAATACATTTCTTATCTTTAGAAATGAGTTGCACAATTGAGAAAGCCTTAGCAGATGCCAAAGCACTGGTGGAACGGCTGCGGGAACACGACAACGCTGCAGAAGCTCTTATTGAACAGACTACAGCTCTTAATAAACGGGTTGAAGCGATGAAGCAGGTTTGTTTTTCAACTTTGTTTACTCCATCCGGAGTAGAACTTGGAAACACATCATTTAAAGTCATTTCTGTGGTGTGTTAAGCAATGTAGAATCAGCGTGTTATTTGGCTAATCCTTTAATGCCATACAAAGTATTCTTCTTGTGGGTGTGGCTGTCATCTAAAATTAGGTTGTTTATAATTTAGTTTGACCCTGCGAAGAACTGTTGCCTGCTGTTGTAGCTTAAACATTGAAAGTTGGCGTTTGTGTTAAGAGCACAGGTACAAATGGGGTTAGTGTCCTGCTAAGCATTCTGTGCTGCCTTGTGTTTTGTTCTTCTGTCAAATACTACTCGTTTTGTGATTCAAATGAGCAGATTTAGTCATACAGAGGTCACACAGAATCACAGAATGACCCGGGTTGGAAGGGACCTCAAGGATCATGTAGTTCCCACCCCCCTGCCTGGCAGGGCCACCAAACATACACATTTACTAGATCAGGTTGCCCAGGGCCCCGTCCAACCTGGTCTTGAACACCTCCAAGGACGGGGCATCCACAACCTCCCTGAGCAGCCTGTTCCAGGGCCTAACCACTCTCCTAGTGAAGAACTTCCCCCTAACATCCAACCTAAATCTTCCCTCTTTAGTGTTTTCTGTTTAGAACACTTTATCTTTTCACTGTCTCCTTTTCTTTCCAGGTAGCCTTTTAGGCTTATTCACTCACTATTATTTCCATTCTGATGTTAAGCTGTCCAAGGCATATCATTAGGTTGAGTGTGACTTTCACTAGAGAACTTCTGTAAAACATAAAGGTGTCTGCTGTCTTTCCACTTGAAAGTTCATCCTGTCATTTCTGTTTTAATACATGTTAATGAGCCTGTAAAGTAACAAAATCCTGCATATTGAGGTTGGTACTAGATGATCTTTGAAGTCCCTTCCAACCCAAACTATTGTAATATTCTATTCTGTATACTTCATCCTTGTGAAACTAGTCACGCAGAGGCTTTGTAACCTTAGATCAATAGCATCACATTTCGCGACTTGTTGAGAGCCAGGACTCATGCATTTAGGTCCATGTGATTTGTACTCATACACGTGCTTTAAGGCATCAGGAAGCCACAGAGGTGTTAGTACCTCATGGCTATTCTTTACCACGTGTTTGTCAGCTGTAATGATCTGATGGTGATTTTGACCTGCACCAGCTGAAGGTTAAACCACGCCCACTACGGAGACCTGAGGTATCAAACTTGGTTTAAAATGAGCGTCTCTATAGGGCAGTAAGTTGACAACACCTCCAGATGTGGGTTTGGTTATATAATTAATTAAAATGAAACATTTATCTCGCTGGTTACAGACTTTGACTGACATTAGAACTGGTTCTTAGTGACTTGCTGAGTAACATTTGCCGTTGGTTACTGAAATATGGGGGGTTTGGTTTTTTTTTTCTTTTTTTTTTTTTTTCTTTTTTTAATAACTAGTACCAAGAGGAAATTCAGGAGCTTAATGAAGTAGCAAGACATCGTCCTCGCTCTACATTAGTGATGGGTATCCAACAGGAAAACAGACAGATCAGGGAGTTACAGCAGGAGAATAAAGGTAAGATTAACATTCTCTCATATTCAGGTTTTAGCCTGCATCACTCCAACCAGTGATACTTTCCTAGCTGACCCAAGTCCCAAAGAATATTTTATAGAAGTTTTCTTGTAAGCAAAACCTATCAGTTTAACTGATCACAATATCAGCTAATGCAAAGCCTAAATGGCTCAGCACCAGAACCATGATTAACAAAAAGAGCTGTACAGAACAACTGATTCAGTCCATACTTTGTGTTTGGTATAAGTGAGGAGACGTAAGTACTGCTTCTACAATGTAAGTATATATATGAAGATATATTTTCCCATTTCTTTAAAATAACTGACGTCAGGAAAACTTGATGTGTAAGTATAGTAGTACAATTCCTTCTGAAATTCCATACACTAGGAATTAACAAATGAACAGCAGAATCTGTTTCTGGCTGAGCAAGAAGATTCTTGGGCAGTTACAACTGAAATATTTGCAGACGCAGCCAAGACTTGATGGTGGAAGTTGGGGGCATGCTTACTTACGGGTTTAGTTCAGTTTTCTCAGGCGGTAGCATTTTTGCAGTGTGTTTCAGTTCTTCTCTGATAAAGTTTAACTGAATATCACATTTTATTGGTAGAACTGCGAACATCTCTTGAAGAACATCAGTCTGCTTTGGAACTCATAATGAGCAAGTACAGAGAACAGATGTTTAGGTTGCTTATGGCAAGCAAGAAGGATGATCCAAGTATAATAATGAAATTAAAAGAGCAACATTCCAAGGTAATTATTTTGGTTTATTGGCTTTAAGGGTTTTTTTTGTTGTTGTTTTCCCACTAACATGTAAGTTAGTTTATAATGAACCAACACAAAACTTGCATCATCTCAGTTCTTATACTATTGTATGAACTAGTTCTAATGAAACACAAATGGGAAACTTGATCCATCTAGTAGGTCAACCTTACCCCAGCTGCTGATATATTTAAGCTTTTATCAAGTAGTCATTACCGTATCTACTTAATTTACTTTTGCTTTGCTTAGGTCTTTAAAGCAACTGCTCAGTTGTAGTTCCAGGTATGCATAGATCTCAGTCTAAATGCCTCAGATTGCTGTCTTTAACTTATGCTTGTGACTCCAACAAATAATTAGTTAATCTGTGCTTACTGGAAAGGGTGGAAGGAGTAAGCCAAACATTTAGCAAAGCAGTACCAAAACGTTTTATTTGGTATTAGCACTGTAAGTTAGCTTTATCTCTTGTGTATTTGATACCTTTGGTACCCGGGTCAATCCTTTGGAACCAAGGCAAGAAAGTAAAACATCAGTCCTGAAATGGACTTCAAAATTTCATTTAGAAACACTTTTCTCAATTACAAGCTTGAGACAACAAAACAATAATAATGGAAAATAGTGTTACTTAAACAGGAGATTTAGGCTTTGGCATTTTTATTAAGTTGGACCTCACAAATATACTTGATAAAGAGGATTTATTACCCTTTCCTGACTCTTAGATTTCTGGCATTTTGTTATTTATCCCTCTGGTCAGTCCTCGCCTCCAGTAAGACCGAACAATCTTGAAGCAGTATTTAAATAGTTCTTAGCACATTAACAACAAATTCCATAATACCTAACGAGCTAATCTCAACGTTACCAGTAATCACTGCTTTCTTAAGTGGCAACTGTCAACATCAGTGACTATTTGCAAAATATTATTTAACTCATTAATTTCTGCAGCTCAACAAGCACCTGCCTTTAACAGAACAGCAGTTTCTCTTAGCATTCTTGTGTGCATGAGAATTGCTTGTAATGAGCCTAAGCATGCTGTCTGATCTCCTGTTAGTGACCTTGTAACAGGCTCTAGATCATATTGATCGAGATGCCACATAAGCTTGCCAAATGAGACAGCTGTGTATCTAAAAGCCACTAATTCCTTCCCAGTCCTTCTCCAGGATACATCCTAGCCTGCTCATTCTTTTACCATTGATCACAGCTTCCTTTCAAGCCATATTTATTCTTTTAAGAAACTCTTGAAAAACAACTTTCAGTGAAGGAAAAATGCTCAATGCACCCACTCTCAATGGAAATTGAGAAGAATTTACAAGCTTATTTACAGTAAGCTCTTTTTCTCCTCCCCACTCCTTTCCCTCACTTCCATGCTGCAAACGAACACTTAATGAGTAAACAGCTAAACCACAGCTTTGGCAACTGAAACAGCAGAGAAGGATGGGAAGGGCTGATGTTCATTTTTAATGGTTGGTCAGACTGTGATTCCAAGCAGAGGAATTTTTTTTTTACGATAGTTTAATTGTTTCTGAGAGTTCAAGGGCAAGGTGATGATCTGCTAGATGTGTGGACTTCTAATCAAGTTTGTCATTTAAAGATGGTATTTAATTTATGCTGTTCCTCACTGTACATAGCAGATTTCAGTCCTACTATTCTTTTTCTAGTAATATTTAATAAATGTTGTGAATTTTGCCCAAAGGTCAGGCCAGGCATGGAGAGGCAGGTCTGTTAGTGGATTTGGAATAAGAAACAGGTTGAAAGACTGGACAAATTAAAAGCGTCTGTAAATACATTAAAGTATTTGGCTTAACTCTGCAGCAGTGAATGCCAAAAGCACTTAGGCTCTTCATCTACATTTTTCAGGAGAAATAAGAGAGGCTCTATAAGTGCTTCTTGCTGATATGCTGGCCAGTGAGAAAGTAAAACATCATCCAAGCCAACAAGGGCCAAGTAAGATATCACTTATTTGCAAACAGGGGAGATTATTCAAAATCTAACTTCCCTGCAAAGGCTGTTATGCCTGTGTTAATGTCTCCTATCATCACTCTCCTGGCAGTGGAACAAGATGAGCAAAGACAACTACTGCACTTGGTTTTTTTCTCCTCCATGAATATTTCAGTGAGATGCAGTAATTATTTATAATAGGGAAGTACCCTATTGGTATTAATTAGTGGAGGTCAGGCAGGACACGAGGGTGTTTCTAGAGTTCAACAAGGACAAGGACCTCTAGAGACCAGATCCCAGATAAGCTGAAATGGGAAGTGGATTTGAGCAGCGGTACCGCAAAAAGGACTCAGAGTTTTCCAACTTATGTCATAGTCAGGATGACAGCTTTGCCTGCTCTTTCTAACAGAGAATTGCCCACCCACGGGCGAGTACTGCCTGTACCAGACTTGCGACCAGCTTTCAAACAGGTCCAATATGCTGCTGTGCTCAGATGAAGTTGGCCTTTCTGCACATCCAGAAGGACGCATACATCAGCTCCTGCAGTACAGGAAGTTCTTGCCACAGCAAACATGTGGCTGTCTAACAGCCATCTGGGAGACATGGAAGCTGTCAAAGGCACAGTCATTTGGGCATGTTTTCTTCTGTAAAACTCCTAAAAGGGAACCGTGTGGCAAACCAGATTGATTTAAATGAACAGAACTGCAATGGCTGCTCATGCTGTAGAGTTAGCGCTTCTTTGTTTAGGTCTGTGTTCGCATTTTTATTGCATGACACGGCAGTTTAAATGCACATGTAATACTTTATTTTTAGTAATGAAGAAAGCTTATTACTAAAAGTACTGTTTTATCTATATGGTGTAGGAACTACAAGTGCACGTGGACCAAATTACAGAAATGGCAGCGGTAATGAGGAAAGCCATTGAAATTGATGACAAGCATGGCTGTAAAGAGCAGGAACGTATCATTCAGCTTGAAGTAAGTATGAGATCTTTTTTTGAGATTTGTGCCAGTGATGGCACAAATAGGGATCTGTCTTCCTCTACCCTCCCAGTATGAAATGCTCAGAACTGACTGTGAGACAAGAAGTTGTGATTACACACAGATCAGAGTCTGTCTGTCAGAACAGGGAAACTCTCTGCCACTTATTTGGGGAGTTGGGGGAGCAGGTTACCGCTACCCAAATACGTTCACACAAGCTTTAAATTGTGCTCCACGTCTCTAAACAAAATATCTTGTTCTGACCCTACAGTTCTACCTTTCTTTTACAGTCTTTTGGTACTTTAGGGTTTAGCAATAGCCAGCTTCCCGTGCATCTGCTGCCAGTACTCAAAGCCAGCAATAAGATAGCTGCGTGCTATCTTCATGGAGCTGGACTGTTTCAGATAATTAGTTTACTTAGGAGAATTAGTTTGGTGTTGTATCAAGGAGCTGAGGGGGCTGTAGCTGACATGAGATTGGTCTCTGCTGCAGTGCCATCTTTCCAGAACTTGGGAGCAAATCATGTTCTGTATTCTTGCAGTAGATTTGCTGAAATTGCCACAAATCCTGAGATGCTGATTTAGACTTTTGCTTTGGTCACCTGCTTGGTTTTCCAGTCTCCCTCAGTATTAAATCATTTCCTTTGACAAAGGTTTTCCCAGTGCGCTACCAATTTGGCTGCTTTCTTATAAGACGTTGTGGAACCAAGTCACACGTTATTAACGAGTGAGGAACTGGGTGCAATGCTTAATTATTTCCAATGCTGCTACCAACCCTAACAACAGTTTTTAAAGTCAGTAAACTCTTCAGTAAAGGGATCCTTTCTGTTTGTAACTCTTTGGTAATCCGGCACGTAAAACAAATGCCGCTTTGTGCACTTACCTTCTGGTATAGTTTGTTGTGTGTAAAATGCCTTAGGTTCGGTTGTTCCCAGTGCTTCAGTTATTTCTAGAACTCAGCCCTTAGCAAGGAAGTTAACCTTATCAGAGTTACTGATTTACTGTCTCTTTCTTGAGTTACTATATCATTCACTAGTACTGCTAGTTTGTTGCATGTCTTTTGTAAGTGTGTTTGTAGTAAAGGGAAGGAGAGATCCTTCATGTAGTTATCTGACTTTCTGGAGATCTATTAAATGCCTTTTCTTATCCCTCGGTTATAGCAAGAAAACAAAGGCTTGAGAGAAATTCTTCAGATAACCAGAGAATCATTCCTGAACCTTAAGAAAGAAGATGCGTCAGAGAGTACATCCCTTTCAGGGTTAGTAACAAGCAGTGATTTGAGCCTGAGGAAGAGCTGAAGACTGTGGAAGCCAACCAGCTTTAATTGCACACTTTACAAATGGAATATCAGGGGTCACTTGTCAAGCACTTGTTACTGAATAGGGCACCAGCAGGCTTATGCATCTTGAACTTCGGTTTAGTGGCTTTTATACCGTGTAAAATAAACTCCAGTCGGTACTCTCTGAATACCGTAGTGACAGATTAATTGCCATAGGTCTAACTTCAGTAGGAAATGGGTTAGTGCACTTATGGAATTGGGAATTATTTTTATATGAAGTCATTTTACAAATAAAAGACATAATTTCACTTAATTTATATAATTTATTGCTCGGACAAAACTTCAGTGCACCTATTATACAATAAATGCAAGATTTAAAGTAGTCTGATCTCTGGCTAAAAGATAGCGGCTGACTACACTTTGTGCATGATCCATAGTTCATTTGTCCTTTTAGTTACTAAGGTTTGTGAAATTCAGCATTTAGCAACAAGCCTCTTTAATGGAAAGAGCCAGCAGAAAGCCGACGGGCTCCTGTTAGCTGCAGGCTGCCCTGTTGCAATGTAAGGCCAGTTGCTCAAACATAGGCAATACTTTTGCAGTTGTTTTTACCTTATGAGAGAAAATGAAGCTCAGTTCTCTGTGGGTGGCAGGCTGTTGTAGTCTCATCTCTTTCTTTGGGGATTGGCTGCCCAAAGCTAGAAACAGCAATTTGAAAGCACTCAGACTGTACTGAGGGAAAGATAATTGGGAGAAAGAGGTGAGAAATTCTATGGCAAAGTTAGCAGCCTGCGCACCTGTAACCATTATTTTCCTTCTTTAAGTACTATTTAGTCAAGGAGTTTTGTGTATTTTCACTGGGAGCTCTCAATACATCACACTGACAAGACTGCTCACTTTTATTAGTGAAAAAGCTGCAGAGGTGAAAATGAATTAGCGCTTCTACAACAAGAAGTAGCTTGCGCAGTTTGCCTGTACACCAGAAGTGCTTCGTAAGATGTGTTTGCCATGAAAGAGGCGCTGCAATGATTGACAGCTGGCTTTTGTCAGACCGCTTCTGCTCATTGTTCAGAGCGCTAAGGCTGCTGCTAAGCGAGTTACCACATTTTGTTCAGCGTGTTACTATAGTCTTTACTTGGAACGCACACTTGAAGTACAGTAAAAGCTCTCAGTCACAGAAGGCTGCAGATGTACAACCGGTATCGGGGCTGTTTAGTAACTTACTGACCTCGCACAATGAGTTGAAGTACTCTGCAATCAGTTATCATTTAAACAAGTTTCATTTTCAGTTGCAACAATGCAGGCGGGATGGAGCATTAAGCGCTATCAAATGCGGCTGTTTTAAAAACAACGTTAAGTAAAACCTCCATAGACTAAAAGGTACGTGCAACAAAAGGTCTACAATGGAACTTAACATTCCCAGTGGATGGGCCGACTTACAGGGAGCTTAATGTGATCTCAAGCCCAAATGACACCTGCTGTGATCTAAACGTTACCCATGCTTACATAACAGCTTTTTGCATTTCTGCTGTAGCCTGCAAGCCGGTGACTGAGCAGCAGCGACGTCTATTGTACCGCAGTGTGTTTTGGCACTGCCAGCTGGGAAGAAATTCTGGCTTCAGGTTTTTCTCCAAGTGTCTTTTCAGCTGTTGGCTGGTATCAGAGACATTCGCATCCGTTTGATACTGAATGCAGCTCCACGGCTGACCTGCGCTGTCTCAAATACAGTCTGCAGAGGGTGTAGCAGAGAAGGGTTGTTAGACTGTGGCAGTTCTTTAAGGTTGCTCTATTATGAAATAATGCTTGATTAGTGTTTATTTTTGTAAATTAAGAAATGTGACTTAATTTATCTACTCTTAGTCTTCACATTTGATACGTCTCCCCTTCTGTTCCCCTGACCCGATCACTTTAGGACTTTAAAGAGCCTTCACGTTGTGTGGAGTGACTATTTTTCATTGCATACCTGTTATTTTTGTAATGCGGATAGCTTGAAAAGAATTTATGGCTAGAATTGTGTACTGTACAGTAAACTTATTTTATCAATAAAGTTGACTGAAAATAGGGATGTCTGTGTGATTAAAGCAAGGCCCTGGATCCCAAATGAGCCCTGTTTATAACATCTGAGATTTTGCATGTGCTTCAGTCCTAGAAAAGCTGTAGGAGCAATGAGGACAAACGCCATGAAGTAATCGCAGCACTGTTACAGTGCAGTGAGGACTGCAGAAATGCACCAAAGCGGTGACAGCAGGTGGGATCTCTAGGGCAGAGAGAGGCAGATCACCATAATGCAGGAGGCAATTTGCAATCAACGCACCTGATTTTATAGAGCTATCGGCATCCAGAACTTCCCAAGAAGCATTAAATAGCATCAGTTTAAGCTAGCACAACTGCACAGTAAGTGCTTCCAGTGAGAGATGCTGCAGTGAGCACTTTCCCATGCTTGCACAGTACAGAAATGCATAGCAAGCTGGAATCCAGTCTCTTGCAGCTGCCACAAATGGTACACAAGAGCCTTAAAAAAATCCCCCTTGCTGCAGTGAATCAGTCAGTATATTTTTACAACAGTCACTATTAAGCACTGTGGCTTATGGAACACGAAAATAAACCACACACAGTCTTTAATTGGAAAAGAAGCCCTACCATCTCCAGTTGATGATCTCAGAAGAGTTCCAAGTTCCGCCCCAGCCTTCCTACAGGATCTGGCAGCCTTGTTTCCAGTCGAGAGCTTGACACACTGTCCTTTGTCCTTCAGGACTTTGCCCAATGAAGCTACAGACACCTCATCAGGTCCTGCACTCACACGGAACGTGCCTGGTCTCAGCCTGGAGCTCAGGGTGTCACTGTGACTGCAGTCAGTCCTTAAGACAGATCAGCTGGGCTTCCCCTACCGCATTTCAGAACAGCCAACCACTACAACTCCCACCAGCATTTGTGACTGTAAAAGTGACACTGAACTCAGCATGAAGACATCCCTCCAGTCACAATATTATTTCAAAAGACGTCTTTATTATAAAAAGATATAGAAAATTAGAGTTCAACTTGTTTCTCTCAGAATGCTAGTCACAACAGTTAAAAAAAAACCAAACAAGGTAAACACATTTAAGAGCATTTGTATACCAAATAAGTGTTGGCTACTTAGTCAAATCCACAAAGACAAGCTCAGTATCAGTGCAGTAAGGGCAGTCAGTGAACATCAGTCCATCAGGGACCAAGGGAAGAGCTCCTCATTTACTCCCATCTGCCACACATAACAGCAGAGTGAAGCAAGGCCCTAACTGCAAGATTCCAGCCTTGCTCTGTTGGAAGTAAATGTACCAGCTCAAAGCAGTCATGGGATTTGTCTCTAAACACCAGATCGGATCAGCTCAGTGGCCGTACCACACTATAAAGTTTCACTCCTTAAAAAGCTGAGAAGTGGCTGTAAAATTGAGTTATTTGGAAGTCATTGATTCCTTTCTCCTGCTGGGATGTTCAAGCCTTCAACTAAGTTCTCAGAGTAGTATGGCCACTTTCCTTAGAGAAAGGTTTGACACTTATCACCAAGAATTTAAAGTAGTGGCTGTGAACTGAAGCTTTATCAGCAGGTTATTCACTAGCAGTGGCTCCATTCAAGCAGCAGAACAGCCATTCACCTCCGGACAGGAAGGACAACTTACTCTGCTGCCCACACTAAACGTATAAAGATCGGAAGAGGAAATTAAAGTTTAAAAACAAAAGTCAGAAAGAGCCACCAAAACCTGTATGAAGAATCAATGTAATGCATTATTTTCACTGCTATTTAATATAAGACAGACCACAATGTAAACACTGAGGATACAGACCAGGACCGAGCAGGGGGTGGGCAGTAGAACCCAAGGACAGCCTCAGGTCAGTACATTAATGTGAGGCCAAACCCACGATGCTCCAGTCTGCATTTTGAAAACGGCTACTTGTTTTATTTAAGGAAGTGAATAATACCACCAAAAAAGATGCAGTTTCCCACTGAACACAAGAGCGGTCCTTTATCTGTTTTACACTACATTCTACTTTGGGCAAATGCAATCAAAGTTGGTAAGGAACATTCTGAGTCAGCAAGGATCTTGGTCAGCACTTTGCCCGCAGCACGCTGCTCTCACTGTTAGAGGCAAAAATTAGGAGACTTATTGATTAAAGAAGGAAAAACAAAACCCAACAACCACCCACAATAGTTAGTGTTTCAACTAATTCCAGGAAAGACTGACATTGGCTGTAAAGTGCTTATTCCAGTTACTCTCTTCCACAGCACCTCATCAAAAGAGATGATGCCAGAGACAAAGCATGTCACGGGCTATTCAGAAAGCAAATGAGGAGGCAAGCCACTTGTGTTCTCTTAGCAGTCATCTCTGTACAAAGACCAGATGACCAGCCTGCTACAGAACCAAGCAAAAGAGGGAGAGTCTTGTCTCAGATCAGCTCCACTTTCTGAGCCCCAGTGTGCTCACAACAGTTAATTCAGTGCATTCGAGTCACTTAATTTAGCTTGCAAGGTTCAGTAATACTTCTTGGATGCAACTGTGTCTGCAGCCATACATTTTGTACCTACAACAAGATACTTCAGTTCCTGCTAGAAGAACTCCTATGTATGACCCTTGTCTTTCTTCCCTTGCAAAATGGCAGACTGCTCACCTCCAAGAACAAGTCAGGCAATATTTTGGCAGCAACTTTGACACCATGAGGGAAGAACCAGCGTTGTACAGGTTGTTTTCTAAGGACTGTTTTATACTTCACATACCTGGACGTCAAACTAGCTCACTACAAGACAAATACCTGTACTTGATCCTTAATATGAGATCTCTGCAGCCAGACACATGCATGTAACAGCAGCCTGAGTGGGCCACTGAGGCATGTCACAAAACAGCATGTAGTGGACAGGACAGATAATTTTTCCTTCAAGTTGAAAAAACAGCCTCTTATAACACAAGACAAGTTGACAGCAGTATAAGCCTGCACCACTGACTGGTCTGCTGGTGATAACTTATCTTGTCATCCTTAGATTCTTCCTCTCTTTTCCTACCAGTTATTGAGCTATTATAGAAGCAGTGGAGTTCTTTCCCCAGCTGGCTGCTCTTTCTGAAAAAGCTCTTTAATCTGTAGCAGCTTGCTGTGGAACCTCTCTCTTAAGGGAGGGATATGATGGCTGGGGTCTAAGACATTTGTGCTTCTGCGCTCCCTTTCCCGTTTCCAGGTGAGGTAAGGGTGTGGTGGGAAGGGCACTTCACTTCTCTCTCGGCGAAGCTGCACAGTGATTCCACTAAGGGCCAGCATTATCCACACTGCCAGGACAATAAAGTCTAAAAGAAAAGAAAAAAACACACTGATTCCCATAAAACTTAAAAGGAAGCGTGAAGTCTGTGAAGTTCATGCACACGTTTAAGACTAAGATGGATTGGGGCTTTGGGCAACCTGGTCTACTCACAGCAGAGAGCTCACAACTGGATGACCTTTAAGGTCCCCTCCATCCCAAACCATCCTATCATTCCCAAGTACAAACACTGACACATACAGAAACAGGAAGGAATGACATGTTGCTTCTGCATCCTCACAGGCAGAGAGAATAATCAAGCAAAGGCAAGAACAAGCACGTTCAGTCACCGTCCCTTAGACTGACAGTCTGCAAAAATAGCAGCCCAAGCCTGAAAAGCACCTCGGGTAAGTGCCTTGTTAGGCAACATCTGCTGGAGGGTTCATGTGTGAGTCAGCTCAGTGTTACTTCTGGAGGACTGAAATTCACCATTCGGGTGTTAAAATCTCACACCATACTCCTTATGTTATCTTTTCATCGCCTCAACATTTACTGTTTACAAAGGCAACGGTGCAGTTCTCAAGTAAATATTTCCAACTTTTTCTTTTAAAGTAAGCGTAAGAACAGCACTCACCATTTGTTTGAAAAGGCACATTGGTGTAAGCTCTGTTGAAGTAATCATTGAGGAGCCTTCTGAGCAAGTCTAAGGCAATGTAAGCGAGACTCGTGTAGACATAACATGCAATAGCCAGGACCACTGAGTAAGAGCCTACTATTCCACAGGCCAGTATGTTCAGCTGGAAGGGGGAAGAAAAACAGAACTTGAGAAAACTGACTAACACTGTACTCCCCCACCTTTTCAATGCAACATTTTATCAGTTCTACCAAAAGAATCTGGCTCCCCACACCCAGTTATCCATACATCCTATTAAGACAGCATAGGTAGGCCAATAAAAGTGTTACTGGTTGTTGTGTGCAAAGCTGCAAAAATATCATTCCTGTGCTCATGGACTACTCAGTACAAGTAGCAGCAAACAGGAACTCAGAGCTGAGCTTCATGAAGCTGTGTTGATCTTCTACACATCCCACAGGACTGCAGTTTGGATAATGCTCTGAAACCCTTTCCCCCCCCTATTCCCAGAGGGGAAGAACAAATTACTTACAATTCTTGGACAGCCAACAAAAAGCACTGGAATCATCAAAGCCACAGAAGAAAAGGTCACCCAGAACACAACATCATCGTGGAACACCCTGTAGTCTCCTGAAAAGACACCATATTTCAGAAATAGCTTTTCTAGCATAATTAAAACAATCACTTCTTTTCCCTATGTGGTTGCAGTGGTACGCTCTTCTCTGAAGATTCTGTACATTCAGAAACTTTAGAAATACCTGGAGTACAACATGGAAAAATTTAATTGGCATTTGAGCTCAAAAGCTAAAGTGCACTTTTAAGGAGAACAGAAAGATTGTTCCAGTTTAGCACAAGTCCTAAATTGGGAAGCAGATCTTGATCATCAAGCAAGTTTTCTGGTGAAGTATGCACTACTTATCTGGTAAGAGTGAAAAGCAGAGTACTTCCACCTAATAAGAAACCATTTTATTGCCTATATAGTTTTACAGTTTATAGACCTGTCTGTATCCACATAGGTTTTATTATAGGACCTGGTGCAAGTGTAACCACCACAATATATGGCAAGAAGCTCTTCCAGCTTTAGGAAGAATAATCAAGTTACTTGATTAAATGGTACTTTGCTCCCCCTGCTTTCAAAGGCCTGTCATCTAAGCAGGAGACTGGCTGACTCTAATTCACTCACTGTTTTACTCTCATAAAAAACAACCAGGGAATGCATGGATTATTACACAATCACAGACTGAGTAAAACAGAATCTTCAGAAGGAAAAACTGCTCCACCAGGAGATCTTAAGTAGGAAAGCCAGAAAGGAATGCATTTATGAGATTTAAAGATACAGCAAAGAAAGCAGTGCAGACGATGCCTTGATGTCCCTGAGGGATTTCATCTCAGCAGCCCTTCTTGCTTTGCTGCAATTTGCCCGTTGTTCTTCTTAAGGGAGTAATTCTAAAAACACCCGTGATATCAGTTCAGCTGCAAATACAAGTTTGAGTGTTACAGCAAAGTGCTACCACAGCATTTCACTGCACTATGGTAAAAGGTAACAGCAAGAGCTCCTCTTAATCCATGATGCCTTCATGCCTGAAGCCTCAGAGTCAGATCACTGATTTTCTACTGTATTTTGCTTTGGATCAGAGAGCAAGACTGACAGTAAATGCCTGCCTGGAGCAGAGATGGTATTAGATTACTGAAATGCAAGCAGCTTGGGTAGGAAGATTAAGCCGTTTCCTTTTCCCACCAGTGCTGATTCCTCAGGGAGCTTTAATTGCAGCACACCTGAAAGAAAGCCTCAGAGACACATCTCTAATACTTCCAAGACCAGAAAGGGAAAAAGTAAAGACAAATTACACTAAGATACACCAGATAGGACATATGTCCTAGAGCCTTGGAGTCCCTGAAATACAGAAGGGGAGGATCACTCAATAGTCAGTTCACAGCAGAATATTTCAGTACATACCTACTGGGGTGAAGAAGACCATTGATGAGAAGAGAAATCCCAGCACAAGTCCAATAATCAACATACAGAGTAGAACAGAGCCAAATCTCCACCAGCTTGCAACCAGGAGAATCCCTCCAATAATCCCAGCTACTGCTGTCAAAATAAGACGCACTGAAAAATAAAACAGGAAATTCTAAGCTAAGAACTGTGGCAGCATCCTGAAAATTTCAGTTTTTACAATAACATACTCAACAGCTTTGCTTGCATGCTTCATCGTTACCTAATGAAAGCCTCCTACAAACTTTCTGAAAAAAGCCCATATTTGTGCTTCATGTATTTCACCAACTCCAATCAGTAACTTGAGAGTATGCTACTGAGAGAGTGACATAGGACTGTAGCGAAGGTATTGCTACTATGTAAAAGAGTACTTTGAGTTCTCAAAGAAGTTACATTGCAACAGATATTGTGTGCCCCGGTGGCGCAGTGGTAGGAATGCCGCGTTGCAACACCAGGCCCGGGTTCGAATGCCCCTGTGGTGCAAGTGGTAGAAGTGCCGCTCTGCTACACAGAGGCTCGAATCCCGGGGGTTGGACTCGATGATCTCTAAGGTGCCTTCCAACCCACACGAGACTATGAGACTATGAGATATTGAATTATCAGAAAAGCACCTCCACGAGGTAGGATGTAATAAAGACAAAGGAACCAACTCTTGCCAGTGCAACAGACAGGCTGCAACTGCTTATTCCGTTTTACATTTAGAATCCGCAGTGATCTGAAATTCAGGTCTACCCATTACAGAAGAGGCAGGATGGAAGTACATTGCAAATTCCAGACAGTTTCTAAATCTACACCTCCCCTGGATAGATATGCAAATTTGTCTTTCATAGTTGCAGCTATTAATTTCCACTTTATTGACTGAGGTTGAAAGCAATAACTGCTCTGTTGTTTATTTGGCTGTTAGGGCAATCAGAACTCAGGTCAAGTACTCACATCTTTGTTTTTAATCTTTCCCAAGGCTAGCCAGCTGCAAGCACAACTTAAGAGACACATAGCAATAATGTTTTGGGAAGCAGACAATCCTGACATCTACTCACCATCATAACCAAGGCCAGTTACCCTAGTGATGAATACAAAGAAGAAGAATCCCGTCAATATGAATCCCATGAAGAATAAGTCTAGAGATAAGAGAAAAGGGATTTAGTATGCTACCATATCACATGATATCAAATCTACTTCAGTAGATCTTCATGTCCTTCTGTTTTACTACTAGGAAGGGAAATCTCAGCTCACTAGTTGTTAAGCACAAGGAGACAGCCAACACTTTGCTCTGGAAAGGGCAGTTCCAGAGTATTTCAAAATAAGCTAAAAATCAAACATTTCTATTCATGCTCCCCAGCATGAACCCTGGTTCTGGGTTCCTGTTCTTGGAATACCAGAAACTTCTTGTTTTGAGCTAAAGAGATCTGGCTCTGTTAAAGCAAAGCTGTGGATTTAACCAACATATAATCACTACCAGCTGATTCTTAGCAAGTCACAGCAAGTTACACTTATGAAATTCTAACAGGAGTTACGAGAAGAAAAACCATTCCATACCTGTTTTCCAGAATCTGTGTCCAAAAAAGCAAGTGAATAGACCAAGAAGAGCAAGAACAGTGAAGAATATCTTGGTAGAGAGTTTGCCTACAGGGAGAAACAAAGTGATATTAGGGCATTCTCTTCTAGTAGTCCCAATAGCGACATTAACAAGCACGGGTTGTCATCGCTTAGTCTGTCAACAACATAACTACTGCTCCTTCAGACTCACAGTGAGAACAAATCTGCAGCATCTGACCTAACAAATATCTTTAGGATCTGCAACAGAATATTTAAGTAGCTCTGGTTTAAGCTGCAGTCAAAAGCTTCTACTTACTCAAGGGACTATAGTTTCTGTAACCATTAGTCAGGCAGTTGTAACTCACTGTTTGCAGTACTGCTATTAGAGTGTTATCTGAAATTCTCTACTCAGCTTTAAAATAGTCAGTACCACAGCAGTTAGTCTTTATCTTCGCAGCCTTCATCTTTATCTACAATAAATATACTTTTCATGCAACAGAAAGGACCATCGCCACCCCAGTACAGCTCACCTCTGTCTCCTAGAAAGAATTCTTACTAATATTTAGGCTACATTTCTCTAGTTTTCTGAATTAGAGGACAGGCTTTTAAGCCCAGATGCCTCTTATGAGGCTATAAGACCTAGAATTTGATAAGTCACCTGAGTAATAATTAACCAAATGAGGACAAATCTTGCTTTATGAACCACATTCTATCCATTATTCTTGTTCCTTCAGTTTGCTCTTCTTGCACTCATATTCTATAGTTACATAACCTCATAGAAAGTAGTGACCTAGTAATTAGATTTCTACTGCTGGTATTATATCTGTGCTTGTTTTTAGGTGACTATCCCATTTCAAAATATTTGAAAATTACTGATTGCTATTAGCACCAGCACAATTCAAGAATCAGAGCTGGACTCTAACCCAGACCATGTTTTATCAGCTTAGTTTCACATACATCACCCACAAAGTAATTTAAAACTACATACCCAGTTCAAATGGAAAAAGCTGGAGGGAGACCATCAATCAGTAATAGCTCTCCATATACTAATCCTTATAATTCTAGAATTTCCACTCAATCAAGAAGTAGATTCAAAGCAACAAAAATGTATCAAGAGTACCCATCTACACAGATAAAAAGCTCACAAAAAACCCCACCATTCAGCACATTGGAGTACAAGCTTGAATTGTACTCTAGCAAATCCCAACTTACTAAGAGAGGAGCAGTTATCCACTAGGTCAACAAAGCTGCAGGCATATGTGTGCACAGGTATGTATGCAGCAGAAGTATTCCAAAGAGGATCCCATACTATGACATTGTAGATCACACCTTGCCCAGGGAGCGAGGAGAAGTACACATCCGTCTTATCATCACTTGTCACTGTAAGCATCTGGAACAGTAAAGAATATTTTTAATTGCAGAGACCTGCTTGTCACCTTTTCTAATGCCATGCCAATATACACACACAGCTAAAGCAGTACTCAGCAGCTCAAGGAAGATCAGCAAGAACTGAAATGTGAGCCCTGCTATTCTGAACCTTCACAGTAACTGAACTGTTAAAGGCTTACAGAACTGACTCCAATTCCCTCAATATAAAACAGTGCTTTCTGACAGCACACTAGATTTTCCTACCCATGTTTTGTTCCTCCCCATATGAGGGCATAGTCCATTTTTTTGTATCAGTCTTCTAGCTCAAGTCTGCCCTCTGAAGCAGGGAGTCTGCCATTCTATTCCCTAACAAGACCAGATAGGTCATGGCCGCTGACATTTTCACCCTCTGTCCCTTCCAATCTCTTTACTGGGAGTAGACAAACATGCCAGAATTGTTTGCTCTTCAGGTCACTTCAAACTGGGGTCAGTTTCTAGTCCAGTTCAACTCAAGGAAGAGAAGAACAGGGAAAGAAAAAAAAATTCACACAGTGCACTGCCAAGTGCCTCACAGACTGAGGCTTCACACTTACTTTAACACCATTAGCTTTGATACTTTGCACCTCAGACATCTTCCGTATGTGGCTCATGAGCACCATCTCAGAAAGATTGTTCTCTGGTAAGAAGTACTGGTAGACATCATAGCGCAGCCGCCATCTGGAGTTCTGACCAGTCCCTGAATCACAGGATGGCGGGTTTGCCCCTCTGCAATTAAAAAGAGGTCGGCAACATGCTTAGAACAAAGCCCTCATACGCATAATCTCTCCCACAGGATGCAACTTCCATTTCTTACAGTACCTCTTCCCCCTTTCTTTTCCTCGCTTACTTCTTAGATTACTAGTTGCAGCAAACAATATTTCTACCAGTAGTTAGATGTTCAACCTTTCTGTTAAATCTTGTATTATCACTCTAGTCAAGTATAGGGAAAGGAAACACCAACATAGGGTCTAGTCAGAGCACTGAAGCTCCCATTTGCTTTTATTTATTTTTTAAACTACACACCTCGTATATCCCAAGTTCGCAGGGGCAAACTTTATGCGCACATCAACCAGTGTGTAGTCTAAATAAATGTTGGGATCCACTTCCAAGTCAAACTCTAGATTGCAGCCTCCAGGTATAGGATCTGGAAAACAAAACAACAACAAATAGATGTAGTTCTTCTTTCTTACACAATATGAATAAAAAGTTCAAGACTTCAGCAATGCACGCACTTGCAGGCACAGTCTGATGCTGAGTATCCAGAATTCTTAGGCTCTAGTCCTGCAGACAATACAAGTAACGCCACTACAGTCACTATAACAGACTCTAATACACATGCACAGCATTTTTCTACTCTGAGGCTGAAGTCATGACAAGACCATACAACACATCTTATGCACAAATCACTTCATTCCACAGTTTGCTAATAGTAAGCAGAGCTGGCACCCCTTAACCAAAAAAGAGAATGACAACATACCTTTCTCCATATAGGGAATAGAGAGAGCTGTGCTTAGCACCTGGTTAGCATCCAGAGATCGAAGGTACCACGTACACACAGTCTGTTGAGGTCGAAGGATGGAAATGAGTCCTCTGTCTACTCCAATTCCTGAGCTGTTTGTAGATGGATTCTGGACAGAAACACATTATATAAACAAGTAATTAATCGTGATCATGTTTTACCACAGCTAGACATATTGCACAGCAGCCACGTTCCAGCCACAGACCTGTAGGACACACATTCAAGTGCCAGTTGCCACAAATGAGGCATTCAGCTTAACTAGCAGGAGCTCAGAGCTCTGGAAACAAAAGGAATAAATAGCCTTCGCCACCACACGTTGGCTAGTTCAGGCTCAAAAGAAAGGAAACCTGGAAGACTGGACTATTGAAGAAGTAACATCAAAAGCAAATCACAGAGATTCCTAGCTAGCCAAGTCTACTGATGTACAGATATGGAGTAATTAGTAAAGGTATAAAGAGATTAGAATGCCTCTTACAAAAAGGTGCAAAAGAACTGATGAGCATCCTGAGAACAAGAGTGCCAAAACACCTCATTATCTCCACCAAAATGGAGCTTACTTTATAACAGCTGGCTTTCACATCAATCATGCCAGATCACCACTGGTCTAATCCTCACCATCAACACTCCTTTCAGAACCAAGAGCTTTGAGGGAATGTCAGATAGCAACAACCACATCACTCGTGGCTGGAACAACCAAGATTTGACATGCAGTCAAATCTTCAGCATGGAAAAAGCCTTTTGTCCAAGACCACAATAGCTACCCAAGGCAACACCATAAGGGGGCACTTTACACCTGGCGGGTCTTAAGGTCTGGCTCAATTTCATATCTTCAGAGGCAGACCAACCCTAAAAACAGTACAACCACATTCACGTGGCACTACCCTTGGCCTGGTAAACCCCATGCATGCAAGTAGAGCCTGAACTGACACAGCAGAAAGCACTATGGCTGCTGATCAATGGCTGAATAAGCACAGCAGTAACACCTCCACTCTGGAATCCTGCGTATTTAAACAATACAAAGATGACTGAGCCGGGTTATTTGTGTTACAGGTTATTCACCTTCTAAGCTTCCCAGCATAGTCCTTGGCACACAATATATTCTCATTTGAAATACACTAATGGAATACAGGAACTGGATGGCTGCTGTCATGTTGTTACCTACTACCTCCAGCTTAGCTTACGTTCTGCTCAAATACCACTAACTGCCTCAGAGTACCATAAAATCAGTATTTTAGATTACGTCAAGTAATGACAGGACAAAAATGAGGCCAACATACAGCAGTAAGAACACTTGTATTGCCAGCTAGGTGTAGCAGCTCTCACTAGAATACTGTGGAAGAATCTCTCCATCTGCCACCAAATAAGAATTAACTCCAGAGAGGCAGTTGGGATAATGAGACACCACACCTACAGGAGTTGTACACAAACAACATGAACTGCAGACAGCTAAACATCAAGAAGTGATCGTGCTTAGCGTAACAAGGCATCTGGAGACTGTTTGTCAGGAGTCTGTTTTTAATGTGACACACTGATGGACAGCGGTCAGCAGCCACATATCAAAACATCCTCAACAAGGGTAAAGAAAATTGGAAAAGAAAGTTTTCAAGCTAGTTCCAAAACTCCTTTGCTATTCAGTCCTCTAAAATAGCTACCACAACAAAAGAGCATGAGAAAGCATTATTCTAGTTTCAGAAACCTTAAGAGCATTAGGTTAAACATTAACTGCATGGCTTTTATGTAATACTTACATAGCTTTAATTTTGTGCCCTACATGTGGGATGGCCAACACCTACTTTTCCTTTAGTGAAAGAAAAGTAGTACTCAAGAATAGAAATGACGCTCTTCCCATACCTTATCAAAGGATATCACCACATCACTTTGCTGTGCATGTACTTGAAAAACGATGACTGTCACGTTGCTCGCAATGTTCCTGATGACTGCTTCCACTGCATTGGTCTGATTAAGTAGCACATTTCTGAATTTTCCCAAGGAGAGCTCAAGAAGACCTGCATTCCAAAAAAAAAGGAAAATCACTTGGTTTTTCATTCACATGGGAAGCAGTTATTGAGGGACTGGAAGGAGGGCCAGCACAATATTAGTCTGCTGGGAACACTGCAAGACATTTTATGCTGCTTTCACTCAACAAGCTCAGGCTCCAGGGGCTGCTATACACAAAGCTATGCCTACAAGAAGGGATAAGCTGGGAAAACTACCGTGCAGCCTGGCTTTCACCTAAGCATATGGGACATCACAGAATAGCAGGGGTTGGAAGAGACCTCAAAAGATCAAGTCCAACCCCCGTGGCTAAAGCAGGTACCCTACAATAGGTCACATAAGTAGACATTCAGACGGGTCTTCAATATCTCCATAGGAGACTCCACAAGCTCTCTGGACAAGACTTCCTGCCATGAACTCAGTCCACCTCCTGCACAGCTGAGCTCATAAGCAACAAACACCTGCTGCAGATGATGCAGACCAGTGCAACCAAAGGCAAGTACCCTTCAGTAAATATGACAGTGAGAGCTACTTGCTTTTCTGCAGATAGAAGAGAGTAAGCTCATATTAGCCAGCCAACATGCACAAAATCTGCTGGATTTCTTGAGCAACCTTTTCAGTGATGGGAATTGCATCGAGGTCTACAAGAGCAAACTTGCTGTTTACATACATATACTTAACTATTTTAATTATTTCACAAGGGATTTGATCACAGACTATTCTTAATTATTAGGACTGCTGTATCCTAAGCTGTTTCTTTTCCTAGACACGATCAATACCTCTTTTTTCCCCCCAGGACGAGCACAGCTCTATCATCTGCTGTCATTTCAATTTAAAGAGTAACACATGACACAGAATATAAGATTCTCTGAGAATCAACTTTAGCTTGTTGTTCAAGTCCTGCAAGAAAGCCTGGTTTCTCCCTACGCTGTGCTCTTGGGAAACAGAATCTCAGGAGAGGGAAGAGAAGCAGCTGTACAGAAACCATGAGATTCTCTTTTGTCAAAAGGTAGAGACTATAGAGCTTGTAGCTTGAACAGTGCCTTTAAGCATTGCACTATGATGCCTCATAAGAATTCCCCTGCGTGGGCACAAACACAAATCCAGCTGACCTAAAACTTACCAAGCTTAAAAACAAATACACTACTTCTGCAAAGTTGCCTCTCCTAGTAGGAAGGTTGATATTGACATGTTACTCTGTGCTTTTATTGGAGAACAATCATCCCATTCACACTCGATGGGTCAGGTGTTTTCCTTTTTAAAACAAGAGTCTTCTCATTCAGAACTCCATCCACAGAACTCAGTTCCCCTTTTAGTTCTTTCCTGTCACTTTTCATTATCCCCTCTTTGGCAGGTTTCTTGGCCTTCTAACATGCAAAAATAGGTGACCTAACCTCGTGTACCTTCCATTCTTCTCACAGCAGAGGAAAATCTTGCTAACTTCAATCCTTACTTCAGTCCTATATTTGCCCCTAAAGTTTGATGATTAGCAGTACCAGATCACCAACAAGCCCCTTGCTGAAACACAGCGACCACAGATCATCCAGGAGAAATACTGCTATGGCTATATGGAAAAATAATCTTCAGTTTATGTTAAAGTTTTCAAGTATTTTGGAGTAATTTTCAATTTCTGAGTGTCCCCTGCACAGCATCCATATAGCTGCCCCTTCCACAAAATCTCTGTCCTCTTGCCACTTGAAGTTATACCAGAACGCTGACTTTCTATGCACTCAAACTTGCAGCAGCACAGAACAGGAGAAGATATCCCTGAACTTTACAAGTGGCTTCCTGAACCGCAGGGTGTTCACTCCACAAATGTTACTTTAAAGAAAGAAAAACTGAAACCGTGTTCTCTGTTCTCTACAGCGAGGGGGAAAACAGCATTGCTCTGTCTTGTTTCTCACCTCTGCTCTGTTCTTACACCCTGAGGCCTCTGCATATGTAAGGTCAGATCTGTCAGCAAAGCATGAGCCACTACCTCAATAAGATCATGAGACTCTAAATGTCAGAGGCGCTCTCTCAAATTTAATTAGTGTGGTAAACTAAGGAATGGTGTTCTACATTACATTACTGTTTGCATAACTGCTCCTAGACGGTGCATGTGACATATTTTAAGCCAAAGTCTGGACAGAAGAGCATAGATGCAGAGTTAAGATCAAGAATGGCTACATCCATGAGGCTAGTACTTTTCAGATGGTTGTCTACGAGCTCCTTGAACTGCCCTTCAAGTCAGGCTGGAAAGATTACTAAGGAGAGTTTGCAAGCACTGCAGAGCAGCAGAACTTTTTAAGTTATTTGCTGGAAGAATAATTACTACATTGCCAAACTACAATGCCTAAAACCTTCCTGTTTTCTCCATTTCCATCACTTGAAGATATTGGTAGTGCTCCTAAGCAGACAGGAGCATGGCAAGCAAGACACACCAATCTACTCACAATTCAGCAGGCCCGTCAATATCATGTTTTCAGACAGTCATTAAATTGCCTGAACTCAACGTAATTCATAATGGAGCTCAGTGTTGCCAAGGTATCTTGACCACATTAGATAGGCTTCTTTTATCAAGTTAGATCCCACATAGCACAGCATGCCAAACAGGACTACCACAATCACGCTATCACAGCAGTGAAGTAGTTCACCAAACAAGACCCAGGTTTCCCAAAAAGAACCCAGCTTATCCTCCTCCCCTCCCTTGCTTCCCTTTCCTTCAAAGGGTGAAGATCAGAAAACTGCTGGTAAATACCAAGCTACGTCCTCTTCTCTACAGGAGGAAGAAGAAATCTCAAGGTACTATATGTCAGAATCGTTTTAGGTAAGATACAAGAGGAGAATCCTTGATATTACAGAAACTGTCAAATGAAAACATATAGGAAGCCAGCATTCTTGAAACTGAGCAAAAGCAAAAGTTGGAGTGCTTAGCGTACACTATTCAGTTTACTAGTACCACCAATACTAAGATAGAAGCAGAGATGGAAAAATCTGCTGACATCCCACACTGCATTTCTTCTCCTGCATAAGAAGCAAAGCCAGCAGAGACAGCACAGAAGCTCAGCCTCCCAGAGCTCTGTACAGATGGCAACTCCTTACTCCTAGCTCTAAGAACTGAGATACCCAGCTTCCCCTAAGATCTGCAGCCTCTCCAACAAGCAATGGCCAACTTGAATCATTTCCGTTCCGTTGATTCAGCAGCAAACCCCCAGTTCATTTGGTACTTCAGCCACATTTCTGACCCCAATTGCCATAGCTAAAAACATAAGGTTCCTGGTGACACTGTACTATTCAATTCCCATTAAGAAACTAATTGAAGAAACCATCGTTGCATATGCAGAAACAGCCTTTGCACCTACATGGCTATACTCAATCAGTACACTTATCTCTAGTAAGAGAAAATGAATTTCAGTACCAACTAGCTTACAGATACACTAAGTCACCTTCTATGAGCCTTTAGAGGCAATAAGAGCCCTTCAGTGCATAAGGAACATCAACAGTAAGATGTAGACATTTTGAGCAGAGAAAACTGAGCACACTTTATTAAACTATCGCGTTACATCAGACCTTTCAGGGCTGTACACAGATGTACATCAGAACCCTCAGTCTTTTCACACTAGTACAACCCCAAATAAAGGCACTCCTGCCAAAAGAAAGAAGGAAATCTATGAGAGTTCCTAAACTTCAAACTGAGGTGATTGAGATTCAGTGCATGGCTCGATGCTCAATGCAGACAGTAACACAGCTGCAACACTCCCATCCCAGAAGACTGAACTGTCCACCAAGTTGTAGAGTTCATTAGGACTTCTGCAGTCTGAAAAGGGACAGAGAAAAGTTCTCGTATCACCTGCTCACATTTACCAATCCACTGATCCACAGCCAAAATATGCAAGCTCTGGCTTCAAGTCCATTGCTGGTACTGTTGATTAGGATATCACTTGCTTCTTATCCACAAGAAGGAGGCATCATTACCCAGATGTGCAAGCAAACAGCTGCATAATGCATTCAGGGACCACGGTAGCCTTGTGGGAACTTCAGTCTGTCTCTGCGTAGACTAAACAACTAGCACAAAATAAGTACATCCAGATAAGCTGAAGCAGAACAACCATTCAACTGCTTTGCAATTTTTGCATGATTTTAGCATTGCTGCATCTTAACTGAAGGATGGTCTTGATCCACCTGGAACTTTACCACAGGGCCCTGCTCAAACCTAATTAAACATCAAACTCACTTTTGTTTTTTGCATCACTGAAAAAACTGGTTTGGAATTAACAAACAAGGCAAACTGCACTCCTATTTCAGGAAGGTGGAGCTCCCTAAGTGTTTTAAACATAATGCAGATTGCTTCTTTAGTATAAAAGCTAAGTTTAAAGAGCTGCTGCCTATCAGAACCCCAGAAAGGCAATACAGCCTATCATGGGCAGCGCTTAAAAACTGCGGTGGGATCTTTCAGTACTAGGAGACAGCAGAAATCAAACCTGCAAACCTGAACTGAACAGCCACAGGACAATTTTAAATCAGTGAACCATTAAGTAGGTGTCCTCGTTTAAAGGGCCTAATAATCAGTGAGGTCTTGGAACACAAATTACACAGCTCATTAACTTCTCATGAGGAAAGTGATGTTCTTCCCTTCCACTCTTAGTTCTGCAAGGAGATACAGCAACAGCCTCCTCCAAAACGAAGCAGCTGCTGTCTGGCTTCAATTCTGTGTTTAGAAAGCAAACAAAAAACCTACAACACCATTTTAAACCAAGTCTGGGAGACATCTGAGATTTCATTCTCAAACCTGCTCAACGTTATCAAGCACTAAGCAGAAGTCTTCTGCGCCTGCACAGATATAGATAAGATATAGGCATGAGATTAGGGAAGGAAGACTTGCACACTTGAGATCGATTCCAAATAGCGCCCCGAGGCCCTGCAACATACCCCAAGGGCAGATAACACCTTTTGGAGAATTAAACTTCATTACACGCTAGTTTAAAAGTAAAGAAAACCTGAAAGAGACTTATATCAGCCCTACTATCAGAGGTCGCTTGCTTATCTCGGAAGAAACTTCTCACGAGCAGGAAAAGCGTTAGCAAGTAGAGCATCTGTTAAGTCTCTGCAAGATACAATCATTAGAGAGCACTGAGCTCGGGAGGCCCACTTTAGTCCCAGGCACAAGCACAAAGGAATTAGAAAAAGAAGGCCAGGCTCAGTAAAGTCAGATTACACCAGCACGGCCAACAACTCATGTCAGAACCCGAGTTCCGAGCTTTCGGGGCTGCTGCTCGTGCCCTCGATTTTAAAGGGACGGTTTGCGGACTGAGACCTGCGAGGCGCTGGAAAGCCAGAACCTCTCGTCAGAAGCAATTAACCCCCTTCCCTCCCTTAGGTAAGTTCACAGAATCACAGAATGACCCGGGTTGGAAGGGACCTCAAGGATCATGTAGTTCCAACCCCCTTGCCTAGCAGGGCCACCAAACATACACCTTTATTAGATCAGGTTGCCCAGGGCCCCGTCCAACCTGGTCCACCTCCAAGGACGGGGCATCCACAACCTCCCTGGGCAGCCTGTTCCAAGTTCTTACACCCCCTTCTTATTTCTCCACACCAAACCCATCAGCCCATGCCACAACAGCACTGTTGTAGCCCAGCAGAGCCACACAGGAGGTAGAACAACAGATAACGAGCCGCAAAGCCGGCCTTGAGCTAAGGAAACGCCGAAGGGAGGCTGCGGGATACGGCCGTGCCCGCACCGCCCCTTATGGCCCGCAGCCCCCCGACACCGCACTCACCTGAGGCGCCGCCATTGCGCAGCGCCCCGAGGAGCCCCAGGAGCAGCACGGCACCGGGAGGAGGGAACCGCATGGCGCTGCGGAGGGAAGGGAAAGCAGCTGAGAGAGGGCCGAGAAGCAGAAGAGAAGACGGGCGGGGCCTGTGAGGAGGAGGAACACCCTGAGGACACGCAGGCCCCGCCCAACCGCTTCCCTCCGCACCCACCCACCGAGGGGCTGAGGGTAACGGCGCTGGGAGGCACTTCAGCTCCGTGTATCTGCCTCTGCAGGCTGCCCCGTGTTTCACACCGCGGTTATTCCACATGAGCAGCTGCTCTTTCTTCTCCCCGCTCTGGTGCGGCGCTCAGGAGGGCTGCCTTTCTCAGCCAGGACACGTAGCTGGCCGATGGTGTTTTTGTTACGGCGCTTTCCTCCCTTTTCTCTCAATACAGGCTGGACCTAATGAGGTTCAACACGGCAAAGTGCAAGGTTTTGCACTTGGGCCGGAAGAACCCCAGGCACCTGTACAGGCTGGGAGGAGTGGTCCTTGAGAGCAGCTCGGCAGAGAAAGACCTGGGGGTCCTGATAGATGAGAAACTGAACATGAGCCAGCAGTGCGCTCTGGCAGCCCGGAAAGCAAATGGGATCCTGGGCTCCATCAGGAGAGGGGTGGTCAGCAGGGATAGGGAGGTGATTGTCCCTCTCTACTCGGCTCTTGTGAGGCCCCATCTGGAGTACTGTGTCCAGGTGTGGAGCCCTCAGTACAAAAAAGACATGGAGATTTTGGAAAGGGTCCAGAGGAGGGCCACGAAGATGATCAGGGGGCTGGAGCACCTCCCCTATGAGGACAGGCTGAGGGAGTTGGGTTTGTTCAGCCTGGAGAAGAGAAGGTTGCGGGGTGACCTCATTGCAGCCTTTCAATACCTGAAGGGAACTTCTCCCAGGAGGGGAGTAAACTCTTTGAAAGGGCTGACAATAGCAGGAGAAGGGGAAATGGTTTTAAGTTAAAAGAGGGAAGATTTAGGTTGGATGTTAGGGGGAAGTTCTTCACTAGGAGAGTGGTTAGGTCCTGGAACAGGCTGCCCAGGGAGGTTGTGGATGCCCCGTCCTTGGAGGTGTTCAAGACCAGGTTGGACGGGGCCCTGGGCAACCTGATCTAGTAAAGGTGTATGTTTGGTGGCCCTGCCAGGCAGGGGGGTTGGAACTACATGATCTTTGAGGTCCCTTCCAACCCGGGTCATTCTGTGTAATACCCGGCCCCACAAACACAACAGCTCTTAATGCACCAAGTCTCCCTCTGGCCGCCGCCCCGCACAGCGCTGCCTCCTCCCGGCCGGCAGGGGGCGCTCAACGCCACGCTCCGCCTACAGGAAGAAGCCTCCCGTCCCGCCCCGCCCCGTCCGGCTGCTGTCAGCCATGGCGGACCGGCTCACGCAGCTGCAGGATGCGGTGAACTCGGTGAGGCGGCCGCTGCCTTTTCCCCGACAACTGTTCTTCTTAGAGGAATCTTGGCCTGGCCTTGTGCTTTTCTTGGGCTCTGAGTTGCTTCCCTCACCCAGGGTGCGATCCTAGCCAAGGGGCCCCGCTGCTTGTAGTTGGCTGTGGTGCTTTGCGCACAGCTCTGGCGGGCGGGGGGCAAAATAAAGTAGAAATAAATGGCTTTAGATATTCAATAAACGAATTGTCGTTACACCCTGCAGCTCGCTGACCAGTTCTGTAATGCCATCGGAGTGCTGCAGCAGTGCGGCCCCCCAGCTTCCTTCAGCAACATTCAGACAGCAATCAACAAGGACCAGCCGGCTAATCCCACAGAAGGCAAGTCGCTCGGGTTCCCTTGTGGCACGTTGGCATTCAGTTATTGCACTGAATTGCATTGCATGCTAAGTGAGCAGTTCTGCTAGTAACTGTCAGTGAAGTCACAAATTGATGTCAGGCTGCGCTTCCTTATGAAACTGTGACCTTGGCAACGTCATTTTGAGTTGTAACTGAGCACTGAAATGTATTGCTTGTGATGGTTTATTTGCATAGATACAGTAGCCCTTCAGATATAAACTTGTGTAAGAAGACTGCCGTGGGAGATTGTTAGCGAGCTTCCCACTATTTCTTTATTTTTTGAATGCAAATAAGTGTTTGTTTTATGGAATTATACGTGAGTTTAAAGCTCTCTGTCTTACCTGTTTGTAAGTCTGTTTCTCTGCATACGTTGCTTGCTTATGTAATTAATCAGGGAATCTTTTGTTTGTTCCTAAACTCTGAATGTAGTGAGTTCACTAAAATCATACAGCCAGCTTCACAATGTTAATGAGAAATCACAAAACAACCAGTTGAATATTTATGGAGACCAAACAGTGGGTATTATCACGGTGAGGCAGTGGGTGGTGAAAAACAAACCACACTCTGGATGGCGATGCAGATTTGACAGGATGGCCTGCAGGCTTTTCCCTGGTGAAAATGCACAACTGATGAGAGTGACCCTGTGTTTTGAAGCTGAGAGTATGCTCTGTTAAATGGTGTTATTGTGCTCTTTGTAGCTGTTGTAGTTTCTGTGGAAATAAATAGGAAGCGTTACTTTCAGAGCAACCTACTTACTTCCAATACTTATTACAGAAACTAGGATACTGAATAGTCTTAGTAATTTCTTAACAGGCTAATCACGATGGAGTTCTAGCTATTTTCTCAATTATACAAACCCTAACCCATAACTTTGTATGATGAGTTATTCTGTTTAATCTGGGGTTGGAATCAACCATTATCTACTAATAGCATCCCTTTCTTGTCAGTTGTAATATTGTTATATCCTTCATATAGGAGAAACTGTAACATGTGTATACCTGAGGTCTTCAGATTTTTCCATGCCATAAATGCAGAGCTGTGCTTATTTCTAGCAATGCATTGAGAAAGCTGACTTTTTTTTTATTATTCTTTCAAAGAATATGCCCAACTGTTTGCAGCACTGATTGCACGAACTGCAAAAGATATTGATGTTCTGATAGATTCCCTGCCTAGTGAGGAATCAACAGCAGCTTTGCAGGTAAGAGTGCTCTTAGTTAAAATAGCAGAGGGTATTTTAGGTAGACAGACTTATGTCTACCTAAATAATATAATTTTATAATAATAGAAGCCTGGATTTTTCATGCAGGTACTTTATAGGCTTATTGGAAAAACTGTGTCTGTTTCTGAGGAGATTCTACAAAGTGAGCATTGTTTAAACTTGTTTTGGTGGGGTTTTTTTTGCTAGAATGTTAAGAAAAAACCCACAACGATAGCAGCACAAGAATTTATTTTATCAGTCCTAGAATATATTACAGCTGCTTCTTGTTTTTAAGCTATTCTAATACTGATGCAACAGACCTGATGCATTGTAGCTTTTGGTTTTCTCTTTGCTTATCTTTCATTCTTTCATATTCTCTTGCTCATTAGAGCTGTGTTTCATTTTGTAGCTGCAGAGCCAATGCTTTAATGAAGCCTTTAGTTCTAAAATGATACTGTTTATTAAAAGCTTTGCAGTATATCTTAAATTCTCCATCTCTGTCACAAAATAGTTCCTTGTCTTTTCAATAATAGAATGTCTTTCTTTGGACCAGTCAGACAGTCTTTGTGTTGTTTTTTTCTTGCTCCTTTCCTTAGACTGGAGATGCTCTAGGAAGTGCTTGAGAACAGGAGGCAGCTACTGGCCAAGGCAGTTATTAGCAGATGTAGCTATTGTGTACTGGAAAGGTAGCACGGCAAGCTGTAGGCAATCCAGAAGGCTCCTGGAATGAATGCTTTGAGGGTAACTTTTGGAGCCTAGTAATAGACAGCTTCAGCAGGGGAGATACAGTACTGGACCAATGCACTCACCAATGCAAGTGAACTGATTGGTTACATCAGGATTGGAAGCCGCCTAGGCTGTAGTGACCATGCAGTGGTAAAGTTCTCACTCCTGAGAGATATTGGACAAAGAGTAAAATCAGGATGCTAAATTTTAGGAAAACTAGCTTTCAGCTCTTCAGGGAATCTGTTATCAAAACCCCCTAGGAAACTGACTAAAAGGACAAGGGAGCAGTGCAGCACTGGCCGACCTTTTAGAGCTGTCTAACCCCAGGTGCTGGAAGTCTGAAAGGGAAAGCAAGAGACCAGCATGGCTTGACCAGGACTTGATGGTCAAACTGGAGGGCAAGAAAAAATACACAAGCAGTGGAAGCAGGGACAGGTACCCTGGGAGATGTACGGTCTGCTGCTGGGCTATGTAGGGACAGGGTCAGGACGACCTAGGCCCAGCTGGAACTGGACTTAGTAAGTGATGTAAACCAGAACAAGAAAGGCTCCTACCGGTACATCGGTCAGAAAAGGAGCATCCAAAAAAGGTGTTGCCCCTGATGGTGAGCAGTACAGTACGGCAGGCTGGTAACAAAGGACTAAAAGAAAACTGAGATACTCAATGACTTTTTTGCCTCAGTCTTCATTGGCAGGTGCTTTTCACACACCCCTTGAGTAGATGAGTCAGACAGTAGGGACTGGGGGAGCAATGCTCCTCTTGCTATAAAAGAAGGTCATGTTTGTGACCACATGAGGAACCTGAACATCCCTAAGCCTATAAATCCTGCTGGGATTCATCCCAGAGTCCTGAAGGAATTGTCTTAAGTAGTCACCAAGCCACTCTCGGTGTTGTTTGAGAAATCATGGCTATCAGATGAAGTCCCTAGAGACTGGAAAAAAGGCAACATCACACCTCTTTTAAGAAGGGGATGACCCAGAGAATTACCAGCCTGGCAGCCTCACCTCTGTTCTGAGGAAAATTGTGGAGCAGATCCTCCTAGAAGCTAAGGTGCATAGAAGAGATTGAGGTGATATGAGATAACCAGCATGGCTTCACCAAGGATCCGCTTGACCAGCCTAGTGGCTTTTTATGATGGTGTAAGTGTGTCAGTGGATAGGGGAAGAGCCATTGATGTCATCTGTCTGGACTTTGAGGAGACCTACAAGTGGTCCTACCTTATCTAAAGGGGAGCTCTAAGAAGGGGACAGACTCTTTAACAGGGTCTGTTATGATAGGAAAAGGGGAAATGTTTTCAAACCAAAGGAGGGAACATTTAAATTGGCTGTAAGGAAGAATTTTTTTAGGAAAAGTGTGACGAGACACTGGAACAGATTGCCCAGACAAGTGGTGGATCCCCATCCCTGCAGACATTCAAAGTCAGGCTGGATGGGGCTCTGAGCAACCTGATCTAGCTGTGTGTCTCCCTGTTCATTGCTGAGGAGTTGGACTAGATGATCTTTAAGGGTCCCTTCCTACTCAAACAGTTCCAATGCCCTGCTGCCTTACAGGGCCTGAACTGCTGTGAACAGCTTCTGAACCCATTTGCAACGCTCAGATATCTGCTTCTCACTTCCAAAAAAATGCTTCCCACCCCCAGTTCTAAGAATGCTACTGGCTTATTCTGCTTTTTGTAAAGATCTTATCTAGTAAACAGATCTTCTCCATGGACTCTGGCTCTGCATTTAGATCAAGTGTTTTCTTTTTAGAATGCAACAAGGATGCAAATAACTCTGTTTCTTTGAGGAACCTGGAGCTGCCTTAAGATCTCCTGAAGGTTTAACACCAGGGTTGATAATCTGCAACTATTTGAAAGCATTTCACAAAAGACAATTGATGTGCCCGTTCAACCAAATAACGTGACACCAACGTTGCATTTTGATTTTAAACAGAGGAGAGGAGGAAGATATAGAAACATTGTTAGTAACAACAATCACTGAGTGTACTAACCGGGAATGTAAACACCAGTCTAATACCATGTCAGTGTGTGTACTTCATAGACAAAGACCTCTCCTCTACTGTAGCCAAGCAGTATGCTTGTTCTGTGACTGAGCTGTGTTTGATTGTAGTGACAGCTGATGCAAGGAAGCCAGAGTAGAGAGCCCAGCAGGGGCATGCTTTCCTTGGAGTTGATATTCTAACAGCTTCTTGTTTGTTAATGCAGGATTTAGTTTCAGAAGAATTTATGATCGCTTTGGGTTTGAGATAAGTTAGCGTGGACATTTTGGTTCAGAAACAAATTATGGAAACGAAACACAGCTAAATAAGATTTTCATGTGAGATATGCTATTTTATGGGAAGGTCTGAATAAACTATCCTAACATCCTATAGGGACCTTTCAGTAACTGTGTGGGGAAGGGGATAAATATTCATTTCTTTTCAGGAAACCCTATACTGAGCTAAAAGATAAAATGTGGAAAAAGCTAATATCTCTACATAGTGTGCGGGGGGAGGGGGTGTTTACTCCATATGGATATGCACTGTGTTTTAGACTGTAATGAGTTGCTCAGAAATTACAAGTATGGAATTCAGGGCCTTCTAGGGACCATTAACTATTAGATCACCTCCCGTCAGTAGCAGTCAAGTTTGGGTTCTATCTGAAGATCCTTACTTTTCCCCCATTTTATTTTAAAGGCTGCCAGTCTGCATCGGTTAGAAGAAGAGAATCACGAAGCAGCTGCCCGTCTAGAAGAGGTAGTTTATCGTGGGGATATGCTGCTGGAAAAGATACAAAGTGCTCTGGCAGATATTGCCCAGTCTCAACTGAAGACCAGGAGTGGCACGCACAGCCAGCCCCTTCCGGACTCGTAGCACCAGGGGGCAGCACTCCGCTACATAACTGAACTGCGGCAAGCCGTCTGGTGTGAAACCCAACTCTGTGCCTATCGGGAGCTGCAGCAGCCAGCCCTGATCCCGTGGGGCTTCCAGGTGCCCTGATCGTCGGTAAACACCTTTTATCAAAGCTCAAACTACAGGCTTTGTATGAGAAACACAATGTAGAATCAGTGGTTTTGTTCTCAACTTCCACTTCTTAATGTATAATTCTTGGACTTAAAATATTAATTTCTTAGGTTTTGTCATAGGTATGTCTGACTTCAGTCTTATCTTTTTTTATACAGGCCTTAGTGTCTAAAGGAAACAGAAGTACCTTAAGAATATCTATGTGATTTACTCATCTGTCTTCAATTTTGTTATGTTCTTAGTGTACTTTTTTTCCCTGTGAAACACAAACATGGACACACTGTTTAATTTGCTAGAGTTCCATGGAGACAGTGCTAGACAATGATGTGAATACAGTGGTGGCCATCTGTTCTAATTAATGGAAATGGTAATTAAACATTTGTACTACTACTTAGCTTATCTTTTACAGAGCAAGTAAAGGGGTAAGTACACTTTGAAGTTTGCGGGGTAAGTGTTCTTGCTATTGGCATCTCATTTAAAAATAAATAAATCTGCAAATATCTGGTGTTGGCATTTTTTATTGTTTGTAATTCAGGAGTTGGTCTTTGACTCCCTTGTGATCACAGATACACGTTTACCTGCTTCTGCTACTGCTCTGCCTTCTCACAGCAACTGGTGAGTGCCTCTAAAGCAGATGGTAGTGAGGAGGGCAGTGAGAAAGCTAAACATGACTGATGTAATATTGCTTTTCAGTGCAAGCAGTAAACTGCCACATGAATGAATGATCATTAGCAGCAAAAGGCCTGTGATCTCCAGCATCCCTTAAGAGGTTTTTCTTCTCATCTTCACACACTGAATAAATTTCTGTCCCTCATCCTAGGACTCCAGAAACACCAACACCTTTTCTTCCATTTGAGAGAAAATAAAGAAGCCAAAGAACCTCTGTAGGGGAAACAGTTGATCACAGCCTGAACCTCTGATTAACCATCTGAGGAAAGCAGCGAGTCAGCTGTGGGAGCACAGGTGAAGGTAATTCAGCTGTGCTCCCAGAAGGGGTGGAGCTTGACTCCTTCTCCTAGATCCCATTTAAGGGCTGACCATCGCTAAGGTAGTGTCTCTTTCTGGAGATTGCTCCTTTGTGGAGTTCTTGCAGTGAGCCTTGACATTGGTGAGCACCTATCTTGAAGGCCTCAGAGTTGGTGAGTCCTTTTCCTTAGTTATCCTCTGACTATTTATTTCCACTATATTTGTATTATTCCATCTGTATGTTATACTTGTATTATTTCCACCGTACAACCAGATAATTTGAGATCTAGTGCTTGAACTTGGGAGTTGAACCATTAGTCGCTTTCTGTATTTTTGAATTCACTGTCTTACGTTATTGTAGGATGGTTTTTGATTATACTTACTTAATGTCTGCTCAATTGCTGATCAAGACACTGATGTATACTGGGCATACATCAGGTGAAGTCACATGCATTGCTAATGTGTTTAATTGGATAAGAGTAGTTCTGGTATGTTTTTAGCAACAGATCTGCAGGGAATTGGATACTTCTGCTTAGAGGACTGCACCAATGAAACTGAGTATAACATGGCAGAGGATGGTACACATAGCAGCCTCCAGTTTGGAGGATTAAGAAAATGCAAAGCTGTTTCTACCTGTAACAGTTAGTCAGGTTTGTATTTTATTTAATATTTAGTCAAACTTGCAAATCTGTGGTCATAAATCTAATCTGCTCTTGTGAGGCTTTTGTACCACCCAGTTTCCTCAGGAGGCAGAACAACTGAGGAGGTAGGCAGGCTATGGCACAACTTAATCTGCATTGCTGGGAAAGGGATTGGGTTCTCATGGCAGGTTCCCTTGTACATCTGATTATCAGCCTTTTTCCCTGTGAAGCTTCAGCTCTGAGAGACAGCGTACAGCTTCAGTAACAATGCAGCTGTTTTTATTTCACATCTTTTTGGGTTTTGTACTTGGAAACTGTTGTATTACTGCAGCTTAATATTGTTTAAATCTACAAGTTTTTCCCTTGTGTGAGTATGCTAGCCTTGTTGAACGCTAATTAATCACATTTAAAAGTAAACTTTAACAGAGGAGCAAGCTCTCAATAGGCCAGTATGGTTGTGATGATTTGTCTGCTCCCTGCCCCTGCGGAGTAAACATCTGTTTAGAAAAATGACCCCACAATGTCTATGATCTACACAGGAGGCTGCCTTGAAATTGTTTGCTATGCTCATTCATGGATGGTAGGGTGTGCAGGATTATTGTGTCTGTACCTTCTAACACCCTGAATATCAAGGAGGAGAAAGAGGGGGGGAAACCACAGATCTTTGGAAGAGGCATTGCTTCCTCCTTGAGAAGCCATGACTGCCTCCTGTTTCTCTATTGAGGAGGCAGGAGAAGGAGGAACCCTGTATAACATCTGCTAACAAACATATCAGGTTACATGCAAGTGAGCTGTAAAAGAAAACTTGGGTTGAGATGGGAGGTAACGCATCATGGGAAGAAAACAAAAGTATTGAGCAAGGTATAAAATGGCTGTGTTGGACAAGGAGTACTGCCCAGAGAACAAATTGTGCTTTGAAGGAAGATAGCACTGAGCACAATGGAAAATTCCATTGAAAAACAATTTCAGCCACTTCAAATGAGCAGGAGCGTCTCATGTTGAGAATCCATACAGCCCACTGGCAAAGACACTGGAATCAATTTAGTAAATATGAGCAGATGATCAAAGCCTGGTATTCTTTACTATAAACAACCTTGCTTGGAGGAGAGGAATACCTCACAGCAGCTGTTCTCATTTTCAGTTACAAGCATATGAAGGAATTCACTTTAACTTAATGCCTCTGAAAACAGTCCTGACATTACTGCAGATGACGTTGGCATTCTGGGAACTTCTGAGTGTTTGGGATTGGTAATGGGAGGGTGTCCCAACCATCCTGATGAGTTAATACCATGAGATTTTGGGAGTCTGCAACAAAAGAGGCCAGGGACTGCCTGGCTGGCAGCTCTGTTCCAAAGGGCCTAGTGGTCTTGGCAGGCAGCAAACAGAGCATGAGCCAGCAGCTGGACCTGGCAATAAAAGCAAGTCCTTTGACATCCTGGGCTGTGTTAGTTGAGAACACTGCTGGTAGACAGAGGAAAGTGATTACTTCCCTCTGCCTAGCACTGGTTGGACTGCATCTGGAACATTGTGGTTCGGAGGCCCCCAACATGAAAAAGATGGTAATAAATTACAGTGAGTTCATCAGAAAGCCTCTGGAAGGGTGTGGATGGAGCACCGCTCCCACGAGGGGAGGCTGAAGCAGCTGGTCCTACTCAGCTGGGGAAGGGATGGCACAGAGGGACCTAGCAACAGCCTGCCTACACCTGTGGGCAACTCATGGAGAAGGCAAGGCCGAGCTCTTCTGGCAGGGGAATGATAAACAGAGTGTAGAAGCTGCAGTAACAGATGGGAGGTTCAGACCAGTTGCAAACAAAAGCTTTTTCGTCACTGGGACAGTCCAGTTTTGGAGCATAGTCCCCAAAGAAGCTGGAATTTCTTGGAGCTTTTCAAACCTGGCTGAGTAAAGCTCTGCACAACTTGATGTGGCCTTGCAGTGACCAATCTTTGAGTGAAAGGTTGGGTTAGAGGCTTCCTGAGGTCTTGTCTGACCTTAATGGTCCCATGGTTGCCAAGTATATTCATGATTTCAGAAAGCACCAAGAAACTAGCAAGGAATGCTCTTGCCTTTTCCCATCTTTAAAAAGGCAGGACTGGAGGGCACAAAACTTGGGAGTATCTGGTATCAGCCTCATTCCTATTGATGAGACTTTGTGTGCTGGAAGGCCACTGAGTGGGTCTGAGGCATGGTGTGAAATTCCATGCTGTAGTGACCCAAGTTTCCATTGGGTGCCCTTGGAGAGAGTGATATGCAAAATCCACATCCTACGCTTAAAGATAACTGATCTGTCAGATGATGCTGACTCATTATTAGACAGAAGCAGGCTTCTCTAAAGAAAGAAATTGTGTTTTAGATAGCTTGTTAAGTAGCCTTACGTAAGAAATAATGAAAGCCTTATTCTCAGGCACCAGACCTGAGGCTAGAGCAGGGTTTTTCTAGACTTTTCTTTCAAACCTATGGAAGAAAAGGTAACTGGATTTTATTGACTGACGAATAAATCATTTTTTGATGAACAGGACCTTTATACCTGAAATCCTAAGTCTAAGTTCCAGCATCAAAGGGCACAGAAGACAGCTTGCCAGTGAGGTGATTTTTCATGCTCCGAATATGTCTCACCATGTTCCCCCTTAATTGTTTATAGCCAACGTTCATGTAGCATAGTGCAGTAGTATAAACAGACCTTCTCCCCAACTCTTTTAATTTGATATTTGATCACTATGAATATTACCAGACTCCTGCAGAAGGCTGCTGTACTGATCTTCTTTAGCCTTATGCACTTCACTGGAGGCCTAAATGAATTAGTCCTGAGACACAGAAATTTGTAGCTGAGTAGGAACCGTGCAATTTGACTGCAAAACATCCTTTCTCCTCCCTGCCCACTTAAAAAGAAAAGATTGAAATAGAAGCTCTCTTTCAGGAAACGATGTACTTCACTCTATGGCTGTGTGGGAGAGCAATTGACTCCACATCAACTTTCCACAAGTGCTAGAGGAGAATTATAATTGATCCAAGTGAGAGAAGCCATATTCATATAAAGAACACCCTCAAAGGAAGAGGGATCTTGCACAATTGTGCACAAACTGTCGAAGCGTGCCTTTCTGAAACAAGAATAACAGAGCTCCCCTCTTTGCTTCCTTTTCAGAAGGCATCAGAGAAAGGGTGGGTTTTGCTTCCAGTTCTGCCATTTCATTCTGAATGCTCATTTCAACGAACACTCAATACAATAGGCATTATTTTTGGTAGCTGAACAGCTTGCAGATCTGTGCTTAGACAAACCTCTCTGCACGCAACTGGGAGTGCCGTCTGTTTGGTGAACCTGGGGCTGGAAGGGCAGCTTTGGCAAATGAGGTTTCTTTCTATGCAGCCCATTTCAGTTGGTGCTGTTTCAAAAATTGCAATGAGTTAATGCCAGGAAGGTTTCTCTGATACAGTGATGCAATGAGGGGACAATAATTTATCCAGCTTTCACTGTGAAAAAGCCAGCAGAATCAATCAGCCACTTCCAAAGGGCAGCAGACTCTTTGTTTCAGTGGGACTACGCATGTGTAATGCCAAGGAAGCTTTCTAACTAGCTTAGATTCTCCAGAGGGAGTTCCTCTGCACATTTACTGTATGGTTTGCAAAGAGAAAGACACAGAATCAAAATGATGATGCCATCAAACATGCTTCCTCAAGTGATGAAAGCATCTCAGACAGGATTTGGTTTTTGAGTGGTCCTGTATGCAGCCAGGAGTTGGACTCAACGTGCCTTTGTGGGTCCCTTCCAACTCAAGAAACTCTGTGATTCTATGATTCCATCAAGCCACTGCAGTGAGCAAGAAGAGTCATCTTGGTCCGCTCCAGGGGCGGCAAGTGGGCACATAATCACAGAATCATTTGCTTTGGAAGGGACATTTAAAGACCATCTAGTCCAACTCCCCCGCAATGAACACGGACATCTGCAGCATCAGGTTGCTCAGAGCCTTGTCCATCTTGACCTTGAATGTCTCCAGGCTGTACAGCATGGCCACCCTTCCCCAGAAGCCACTGATTATGAAAGTAAAATCATATAACTAATTAAAATCAGTATGGTTTAATATGCATTTTGAGAGCCAGCTATGGAAAGGTGTGTATGGCTGGTCTGGGTGATGTGTTCCAACTCGCTTCAGGCATTCAGCAGCCCAAACAACTGTGTTAGAAGTCCCTGCTGGCAAAGGAGAGCTGGAGTTCCCAGGCAACACCAAAACACTGAGATTTTCAGTGAGTCAGATAGACAGATGGACAACCATGATGTCCCTGTGCTGCAGGCAAGTGGGGCTGCCCCTGTTGGAGGCCTATCAACAGCGGGAATCCCCCACCAGCTTCCAGCAAGCTGTGGAGGAGTGCTTGGATGGCATGCAGTCTCTAACAAAGCAGAATGAGAAGCTCTGACTTGTTTTGCTGTGTGCTCAAGCATGCAAAGTGTAATTCTGCTCAGAGCATTCATATTTCATATCTGCGAATTATTGCATTTAACTGCTTCCCCCTCTCGCATCTGCAGGTGGATGGGTGTGCAGCCCAGTTCCTCCCACCCGGCCCTTCACCGAGCTGTGAAGAATAACATCCTGTGTATCCAATGTAGCCAAAAGGCACAGTTCTGAGCCTGACACAGGGAGCAAGGGAGAAGCCTTCTCAGAAGTTGTATCTTTAGGATCTGTAGGTGCCAGTGTTCCTTTACTGTGTCGCTTGTTATTTATGGCTAGGTCATATGTAATCGTCTGTTGTGCAACACTGGATACCAGCCCCATCGGAAGTCCGGGCTTTGTTGGGCTTTAAGAATGGATCATAAATCGTCAGGCTGAATTGTGAAAAAGGCAGTTATTGCAGGGGCATTGTATCAGGAAGAATCCTATGGAGCAGCACTAGAAATGAGTCTGGCTGTTTAGGGTAATTAAGTGAAATGTTTACCACAGTAAGAAGGATTATACTTATGCCCTGTACACTCTTGATGCATGATTGCTGCCAGAATAAAAATGCAGTAACATAACTTCTCTTTTTCTAAGAACAAATAATGAAGTTAAACTGTAAACAGACTGTAGCCCTTGCTTTGTAAGGGGAACTTGCGGTTGCTTTCTGTTGATAACATCTCACACTGAGGTGTGGTAAGCAAGCTTCAGCAGTTAACTGTACGTTTTCCAGACTTTCTTCAGCAGCAAATCACATTGCGATTTGTGGCTTTCAGAAGAGCAGTGGTTAATCTGGACTATCCATGAGTGCAACTGTTGCTGGGTGGGGTTCACAAGGCTGCAGCTCTCTTCAAAGGCACCCCCAGGTGCTGCAGGGCTGCGTCTGAACCACAGGGCCTGGGTTCAACTGCTGGTGACATCTGAATTCAGGAAGACATCAGCCTTAGAATTAGGTCTGTTGTGACAAGACAAGGGGAAATAGTTTCCAATCAAAAAAGAGGAGATTTGGATTGGATATAAGGATTTTATTTTACAGAAGATGGTGAAGCACTGGGGCAGATTGCCCACTGATGTGATGGATGATCCCCATCCCTGGAGGCATTCAATGTCAAGCTGAACCAGGCTCTGAGCAACCTGATCTAGCTGTCAGTGTCCCTGTTCACTGCAGGCGAGTTGGATTAGATGATCTTTAAATGTCTCTTCCAACTCTAATTATTCTACGGTTCTATGACTTGTAAACTGAACTATAGCTAAAGCCCAAAGTCTTTGGCGCCTTTTCTGCTATAGAGACCCATTACAGAATTCCATAGAGGTCAAGAGAAGATTTCCAGATCGTTCTTGGAAATGGAATTGCAAGCTGGTTTGGGGTACTTACAAGGAGACACTGCACTGCAGAACTGCTAATTATCTCTTGTGATTCATAATGCTGATACACGTAGGGACTCCTATACCAGGCACAGCAGAGCCAGCTGTTGCACTTGCAGAAATGCATTGTCCTGGCATTTTAAGCCATCAGAAACACACACTGAGGAGAGGAGTGGGCCACACTTGGTTGTAAGGGGGCTGCCCTCCTCACTGCAACCACATTGCAGTCAATAAGACACCCTTGTGGGGCCCATCACAGGCTTTTTTTCCCCCCCCAAAATGTTCCACCTTCCATGGAAACAATCAAATTGTCACTAATCTGGAAAGACAGATTGAGACCACACAGGTGTGGTTTGTGTTCCAGTATGGATCCATAAATATCCTTGAGGGAGAGGAAGGGCACAGGTAGAAATCCTTTCATGAAGTGGATAGGGAGTGCTCCAGCACAATGAGGGATGCAATGTTTTACTGCTCCAGAGAAGCCTCTAACCCTAAAGTCTATGTTCAGATCCCACAGATCAGTCAAAATAGATCTCCTTGTGTCCCATATAGTAAATACTGAGCTTTAGGACTAGGCAGGACCTTTGGAGATGCAAGAAAAGGATTACTGTGTGGGATGGAAAGGCCAGCAAAATAAGATAACGGTGATCTAGCAGTTCCTTCTCTTGAATAACTCATTCAGCCCATCTGTGGGTCCTGACTCTGCCACTTCCTTTGCTGTCCTTTCACCTGCTTTTTCTCTGAAAAGAGGTTTCCATAGAAGCAATTGTCCTGTTGACTTCATCTCATTATTCTCTGGCAAATCAGGTTGGATGTTAGGAAAAATGTACTCTCAGCAAGTGTAATGATGGATTGGCACAGGCTGCCCATAGGAGTGGTGGAATCACCATCCCTGGGGGTTCTCAAGAAATATATGGACGTTGCACTGAGGGATGTAGTTAGTAGGTATGGTGGGGTTGGGTTGATGGTTGGGAAGAGATGACCTTAAAGGTCTTTTCAACCTTTGTGATTCTATGATTCAATGAATATGAAATCCAAAGACCTGGGTGAGTGGTGATGGAGTAAGTATCCAGGGTCCTATACAGATCTTGGGGTGAGGTTAGTTTGACTGTGTTTAACAGGTGCATGTGGTTTACCTGATGAAAATGGTAAAATTTGGTATTACCTTAATTTGGTAATCTGTAATCTGATTTTGTTTGTGATGTATCTAATGGAAAGTCAATGGTAAACAATTATCCGTCAGGGGGAAGAGCTTTGTTCTGGCACAGTCACCCCATCTGGAGGAGCAGGTGCTGCTCTTTGTCCATTCAAACAGCATTTTTTCCTCCAGGTTTTCCCTTGTATCCTTTGTTACATGGGCTTTAAGCAGACCTACCCAGTGAACCATGCTACCACTTCATCTTGTACAGGCTGTCAGATACACAGGAAGCTTTGCCAGCTCTGGGTGAAACTGGTCCTTATTACTGTGGAGGCTAGCAAGTGTGTGTCATGCTGAAGGACGGCACAGTCCCATCTTGCAATATGTCAGTTGCGTTCTCCCAGTGCAGACAACTGAAGCATGCAACAGCCATCACAGGAGCATGGCAGGATGAAAGGAGCAATGTGGGTCCAGTAAGGTGGACGTACCCTTTTGCCACCATGGATGTGGGTGGGCACAAATCTACCAAAGCTATGGTGTTCTTTGGACCTTGGAGAAGGGTACAGAATTGGGAGCCTGAAAGAGCCTCCTGTCTGATGCTAAGTGCCCCCAGCTCAGTCAGTGAGGTGCTGCCAGCTCATAGACAGCACAGTAATACTCCTCATGCAGTGAAACAATTTAATCACAGTTTCAAAACCTTCATGCTTGGTATTGCTGATGATTGAGAGTTATAAAATAATAAGCCTTGTGGAATAAGAATAGGTTAAAAAAATCTTGAGTGATCGCAAAGTTGAGAGAGCCAGTATATATCAACAACATGTTTTAATTGCACAGTGTGTTAGTTCCTCCATCACTGCTAGAGATTTCAGAAAATGAACTCTGAAATTATTGTCTATTTAGACAGGGAAAAAACAGTCTGGAGTGACTCACAGGTGTCTGGAGAGGCCAGAATACTCGTCTCGATGCAAGTTTCATCACAGTATTTCAAGCCATTATTGCAGAATGATGTCACCCAGGGAGAATGTCACTCACCAGAGCTGCCCAGAAGTTTGCCTTTATTAAGTAGGTTGAATAGTTCAACCCACGTTAATGGTTAAGCTGGCTTGATGTTTCTCCCAGATCATGTTTTCCTTAAATGTCTTTTTGGAGATGAGACGGGACAGGGTCTTGAGGAGACTTAACATCATTTCCAAGCCTGCATTTTTACTCACCACATGGGTTTTTAGATATATACTTTGACATATCAGAACTAAAAATAGCTCCAGCTGCAAAGCAGGGAGATGAATAACCACATTCAAAAGACTTCATGGAGCTCTGTTTCACTCCACAGACTTTTAGATAGATACCATTCTTCTCTTAGAGTCATAGAATGGCTTGGGTTGGAAGGGACTTTTAAGACCCTGCTATAGGCAGGGACACCTCCCTCTAGACCAGATTGCTCAAAGCCCTGTCCAGCCTGGCCTTGAATGTCTTCAGGGAGTAGGCATCCACAGCCTCACTGCACATCCTGTTTCAGTGTCTCACCACCCTTAAAGAATTTCTTCCTCATATCTAGTCTAAATCTACCCTCTTCCAGTTTAAAGCCTCATCCTGTCTCTATATGCAACTTCTTATAAGAAGTCCCTCCCCAGCTTCCCTGTAGGCCCCCTTCAGGTACTGGAAGTCTGTAAGATCTCCTTGCAGCCTTCTCTTCTCCAAGCTCCAGCTCTCTTGGTCTGTCCTCATAGAGGAGGTGCTCCAGCCCTCTGATCATCTTTGTGGCCCTCCTCTGGATCTGCTCTAAGAGATCCATGTCATTCTTGTGTTGGGGGCTCCAGAAGTGGATATAGTACTTCAGGTGGGGTCTCATGAGAGCAGAGTGGAGGGGCAGAATCCCCTCCCTTGATCTACCAGTCACACTTCTCTCGATGCAACCCAGGGTATGGTTGGCCTCCTGGGCTGCAAATACTCATTGCAACCCATGTTGAATCTTTCATCAACTGACACCCCCAAATCCTTCCTCTCAGAGCTGTTCTGCCCAGCTTGCATCTGTGCTTTGGATTGCCCCGACCCATGTGCAGGACTCGCACTTGGCCTTGTTGAACTCCATGAGGTTGGCATGGGCCCTTATCTCAGGCCACTTCTTTTTTAAGGGTAGGCTGGCTTGACCTAAATGCCTGTGTAATAGAGTTTAACAGGAAGCCATTAGAAACAGCAAGCAAGATAAATAATAATAAAACATCATGCAAATAAATAATGAGAATCAATAGAAGACAAAAGGCAAATTCTTCCCTGTTATGTGCAGCATTTTTTGCTGAGTACTGAGGTCACCATACTGTCCCATAAAGAACTTCCCTATATCTGCTGCTGCTGTTTGCTGCCAAAGAATCAAGGGGCTCCAGCCTTCTCTGCTACCACCAGGCCACACCGTGGTGGGTTATAGAGCTGATTATTGACTCACTGGAAATACAGGTTCAGATGTTTCTAAGTGGTCTCCAACCGCTGAGAAAGAAAGTTATGGTTCTAAACTGCAGTGTGTGATTGAAGTAAAATGATTCTGAGTGCCAGAAGATGGAAGGGAAAAAAAGAGGGAGAGTTACTGAATAATAACAAATGAAATAAAATATTGTAGATATTACCCAGTTTTTTTTCTAGCCTGCTCTTTCTGTGTCTCATGTCTTTGACCACCTACTCCTTTCTGCCCTAAACTACGCAACCAGATTTTCTAGGTAGGGAGATCAGGACACCCAGACCACATTGGTTAAGTGCTTTGCTGAGTGTTTTAAAGCACCTCTGGTGATTCCACTGTACAAAATCTTGTCTACCTTGACCTTATCTGAACTCATTTCTTAAGAACACTATCTCAGTTGATGCTGGAAGTTTCTAATATCTTTCAGGAAGCATTTTGAGTGCAGTGCATTATACTTAGTGTTCTTTATGGCCCTAATGCAGCATTTATGCATGGGCACAACTCAATGCACAACCACACCACCCTTGCTCCAAGTTCTGCAGTGCCTCTGCTGAGAAACAATGGGTCAGCATCTCATTTTGCCCTGTCTGCCCCCAGACTTGTTTTGTTTCATCCAAGGGAAGGGCTGAATCGATCAAACCCAATCAACCCAAGCTGTGGGCTTCTTTGGAGAATGCCAGCATCAACTGGAGCTGCCACAGTCACATTGGTTTGTTGGCTCAGGTGCTTCATGCATTAAAATACTTAGGGCCAGAAGGAGTGAAACCACTGTTACGCACAGGTGTTACTGGAATTCATCCAAAAAGAAACAGGTAGGCCTGGGTTTAAACTTGAAGTAGTGCATGAAGAAATTAGTTCAGTCTTAAGCATGTTTTTCAGCTTTATCCCTAAATATATAAATATCCATGTATGGAGATGAGGAAATCAGTGTAAGGGAGAGGCTTTTTACAATAGGGATAGTAAAGCACTGGAATAGGCTGCCAAGAAAAGTGGTGGATCCCCATCCTTGGAGACATTCAAGGTCGGGCTGGATGGGGCTCTGAGCAACCTGATCAAGCTGTAGTTGTCCCTGACCATTGCAGGGGAGTTGGACTAGATGGTCTTTGGTATCCCTTCCAACATGGAGGATTCTATGATATCCTAATTTCTCCTACAGCTCTGTGCATATAAATACATATACAAATACATACATACTTACACACCACATTTGTCTGTGAACACAGATTGAATTAGTATTTAACATTTCCGTATTACCCTGAGTGTTACTGAAAGATAAGATGCTGAAAGATGCATTCAGGGATCTGGTGCTCCATCACTCGCATTCTCGCAGTCATCACAAATTTCTCTGGGCTGTGCCAGCAAAGGACAGAACGGGTGAGGATCCCTGGTCACAGGCATTCCATTCACTGCCTGCTCATCTGCCTCCCACCCCTGTCTGTTTCTTTTCTTGGATTCTTCTCTTCTTGTGTTTTTTTCCCACTTATCTCCTCACAGGATATGAGTAACAGCCTCCAAAGTCAAACTGAGTTACTCACTTCCTCCACATGGGATCACAGGTCCCCAAAGCACACATTCTGCAGAATCACACAAATATTTGCATGCCTGCCCTACAGTAGGAATGAGCTCTGGGAGAGCGACCCTGTGAAATTTCTTGCATTCCATGTGTTCTATCAGGTGAGAAGAAACACCGAAGTCCTTGTTTCATGAAGTACTTTTGTTTCTGAAGAATTAAGTTATACAGAAACCTTTAGAAACTGATGTCATTAAATATGTTATATGATTTGGTGGAAAAGGAGCATGATCTTGTGTTTACTTTGAGGTTTCTTATCGGTTCTTATTTTACCTACACTATGTTGACCAGGAAATTGTTTAGCTGTTTTCTAAAGGTAAAAAATTCTGCTTAAGTTCAGAGGGCACAAAGTTTGCATTTACAAAAACAAGCATGTTATCAGAATTAGAAGTAAGGTGAAATCTGACTGTTGGATTTGAATAGTCCCTCCACTTGTGGTCCTTAGAGCTTCCAAGGAACCTATCCAAGTACTCACCTGAACCTGAATCTCTGTGGTATCTACACAGGGCGGATTTTAAAGCCCCACAGAGTGAACTTAGCGTTACAGGTCATTTAACGGCATCTTCACGTAGTTACTCACAACTTCCTCTTGAGTTATGAACCTCTCTGAGCCTTATGGCCCCTTCTGAGTAGTGGAGCTGGTATGAAGGCGATGATAATTTTGGGTTGGGGGTTCGAACACAAACAAGGATGCAGCCACCATCCTCCTACAGTGCCAAAGGAAAACCAGTAGAGTTATCAGTGGTCTTGGAAAAAGAAGCAGTACAAATGTTACACATCATCTGCTGTCCAAATAAAGCTTATATCCGACTTGATGAAGTCACAGGTCACTACTAAGAGCATAGCAATGAAACAGCAGCTTCAATGTAAGATCAGCTTAAGAATGTGTTGTCTGGAAGAAACATATACCACTGATATATTTGTCTTGTGAAGCCAGGAACTAGCTTCTCAAAAACAGGTGAGGTGATGACACAGCTCAGAAAAACTGTGTCAGAAAACACAGTTGCTCCTAAGAGTTTTTGTGCTCTAATAAGTTGTTCCCTTGGAGATAACCTCAGGATTCCTGCAAGTCCAGCTGGAGTTAGCTGAGCTGGGAGGGGTGGAGCAAGGAGGTAGTGCCAGTGATGCCAAGCAGTCACTGGAAGGAGGGCTCAGCAGCATCTGAAAATGCTGCTGTCAAGCTTGTGCCTGGCAGTTTTGGAAAGAAAGAAAGTCTTTTTATGGAGCTGCCCTTTAGGAGTCTCCTCTTGCTGCTGTCTGCTCGCTCACGTGCACAGCCTGGAGCGCTTTGCTTTTTAAAGCAGTGTCTGCTGTAACTGATGGTGACAGCTTTGTTTCAGCTTCTGCAGAATGCTGCCAGGCCCCTAGAACTTCTGCTGCAAGCACTGGCCATGGTAGCAGAGGGTTGAAGAGGGAGTGAGCAGAATCCAACCTGTGCCTTGTCCTGCCTGGTGCTGCCATTCAGAGAAGCTCTTGCAGCACAACACAAAAGTTTAGCACATCCCTTCCCTTTCCTTCAGGGATAAATTCCAGCCTCCAGGATGTTGAAGGTTAAAAGCACCATTGATCCTGCACTCATCATGCCAGTACCTACACCAAGGACCACTGTTGGCCTCAGAGAAGAGGTTCTTCAATAAATCTTTGATCTTCTTTTTTAGAGGTTAACTGTATCAGTTCTTTTTCTGGTACAAAATCATTTTACAAACAAAAACCTTGGAAAAGTCTGTGCAGAATTTCTTTTTTTTTCCCCCACGGGAGGAAGGAGAGTCACCTGATTGGCAAACCCCAGTCCTTTTTTAGCTTTAGTTTCTGTTATGCTTCAAACCTTTGAAATGAAGACCTCTTCAGCATTACTCAGTGTCAAAGCACTAAAGGTTTCTCTGCTCCGTGACACTGATCATTGCTTGTACCCTTAAATGGCTTAAAGCATAGAGAAAGGGAGGCTGGGAAGGAGAAGAGCAGTGGCAGGAAGGAAAATTAAAAGGGTCTGAGAGACAGTGGGTTTCAAAGATCCGAGAATTCCAATTTTCTGCCATACATCAGCTAGGCAGGCTACAGTGGAAGAGAAAAGACAGCTTAGCTCAGACTAAGTGCTGTGGTTTACACTGAAAAAAAGCAATAACTGAGAACAAACAGAAAGCGAATAGCTGGGGAAGCGGCTGCCTGCAAGTAAAGCTGTCTGTGTTAAAGATCCAATTCCTTATCTCCTTGAGGGAGACTCGGTATTTCTGACACTTCACGGAAATGTATCAAGAAAGCCAAAATGTGTGATTTTTATATTCCTTTTATTTCTGAACAAGAAGGCCTATGGGAAAAAAAAAATAATGGGTTTCTACCTCTACTAGGCTTACTCTTAGAAAGAAGAGCGCCTTTCTACGTGTGTGTGTAGATAGCAACAGGGCTGATTTGTTTTTAAGCTTGAAAGTCACAATTAAGCGAAGTTCACGGTCACAATATTGAGTTATATTTAGGGACAAAGACAAAACAAAGGAACAGGATAGTCTGTATTTTGTCAATGTCCATGGCACTTTTATTACCTATTTGTTATTGCTGTGCTACAAGAAAGTCACTGAAGTACGTATTACTGTTCTTTACACTGTTTTCATTCCTCATGCTTCAAAACCAGTGAAATGCAGAATTTCAGATTAGCTGTGGAAATGACTGCATGTGTCTGAAGCAATTTTCCTTCCAGCCGCTATTTGTCACTGTCTGGGAGATCAAATGGGGTCAAGCTGCTACTTGACCTCATGATTTTGCTTCTTGCAGTCCTTGTGGGTAAAACCCTATCCGGCTTTAAACAGTCTCTTTGTTTACCAGTAATAAATCTATTTTCATTCTCCTTTTCTAAAGTCATTGTCCATCTGTCCCAAGAGTTACTGATGTTTCCCAAACAAGCATCCATAAAACAGTTATCTCCACATGACCCCTTCCCATGCCTTGAGCTTTTCCATACTGGTTCAGCCACTGCTCTGCACATCCCAGCTTTGGGCAGAATTAGCTAATGACGTGGCTACTAATGAAGAGGCATTATTATTGCCCAGTGAGAGAATTCATTGAAGTCAGGAGGACATTGCCAGAAAGGTAACTGAAGTATTGTACTGGTAGTAGAAGACCACAGGCAAGTGTTTGACAGGTGGCTGCACTCGCTCAGTTCTTCAGCTTGACATCCACATTCCTCAATTTGCTTGTCCAGTGTCGGAGTCAAGAAGCCTTGGAAATCTCTTCACATCATAGCAGCACCACAGAGAACCCTTCCCAGCCTCACGTGGAACCTGTGAGGTTTTGATCTCTTTATTTATTTAAGTATTTAACATTTGTATTTAAGTACATGTGAAGTCATTGCCACCCAAAAGCTATTCTGGGTTACTTGGGTATTTGAGTACAGACTTGTCTAATGCAGGACTCCAAGTACATTTCCAGACAGTCCTCTCACACAAAACGGGTGCTCCAACACCTGAGTTTTGGGCTTTTGATCTTGGTCTGAAATTTTAGGTAGAAGACCAAAATCTGACATAATTTTCTGTTATCTTAATATGAGACTGCATCTAAACACTTCCTTCTGCCTTTAGGTAATAGAAGCAGAAGGAAAGTGGGTTTGGCTGTGCTCTCAGTTGGCCTCCTGTCAGGTAAGCACACAGTCACCCTTTCTGATAGGAACATGCCCTTCCCATCACTCTGCAACCTGCTCCCGGGCTTCAGGGAAGCTGTAAAAACACAAAAAAGGTCACGTTTTTCACTTTACTTTCACTGGGTGATAACAGCATGAACTGGCTTTCTCACACCTGCATTATCTCAGCTGCGTTCTGAGCTGTGGTTGTACCTGTGAGAAGGGTTCACCTCTGATTTTCCAGAAAATATCAGCTTATCACTTAACTAAGCTGTCCCCTCAAGGTGGCCTTTCTAGTCCAGCACATTTCAGTGTGATGACAGGACATGCTCCTGTTTCTGTTTCCCTGTTTGCAGTGCACAAGCGGTGACCTTGGTTCACCAGGACAAACAGGGCTCTGAGTCATCTTGCCGACTACTTCTGAAACACACTGGCTGATACCAACTACTAAATGTAGGCTGGCTGGATCTCTGTATCAGAATAAAAGCCTCAGCTCTGGTCTTTAACCCGAATTCCCCTTTTTAACAAGTCACAGCATCCACATCCTTGTATGATGCAGGAGGCTCAGCCTGCTGAGCATAGCTTCGCTGCCTGACTCCGAAGGCACCAGCAATGGGATAGGGCCTTCAGTTACCTTGCATCCTGTGGGTAAGGGTTGTTTTGGGATGTCACACTAGGGTTGTGAGAGTTGGACACCTCCACTGCATGGAGGAGCTCCTTGGAGAAATGCGGCCCCTTGATCTTGACAGAGGCCAAACATCCACTGTAAATACACTCAGCGTCAGAAAGGGGAACTGTATCAAAAAGAAGAATTTCATAAGGGAATATAAAAGGAAATTTATAATGACAGAGAAGTAAGTCCCTAAAAGCAGTGCAGGAATGGCTGATGGATGCAATGTTAGTAGCATGGTGCTGATACATGGCACCTTTTCAGATAGACACGAAGAAAGAGCCAACAGCAGAGTGTGCAAAAACAGCTGTGTGCTGGGGCAATACCTGGTGCTCTCTACCACAGCTTCTCCTCCTACTACTGCACAGATTTTTGGGGCACTGCTCTGAATAACACTGTGCCTCAGTTATTCATCCAGAGAAGGTGATGGGAAAGGTGTTTGTATAGCCCCAAGTACACTGAGCAGCACAGCACCTCAGTACGCCTCTCAGGGTTTCCTTGCCCCCAAAACAGTAGGCCTGATACTGAATCCCCACTCAGGTTGCTTCAGAGGTGTGGGTAGGAACATGAAAACACCTTCTCAACTGTCTAGCAGCTGTATCTGTGACTGCCATCCATTCTCTATAGACCTTTAAATGTCTGGTTCTTCACTGAAATGAAAGATTAATCTAATGCTATTTCTCTTCTCCCATAGCAGAAGCTAAACTTTCAAAATGTTACTGAAATACATAGATACAAGGTAATTAGTATCAGTTTGCATCTATACTTAAATCCTTCTGTCAGCAAATCAAAGAAAAGTGATTTTTATATAAATATCTGAAGAGGTCCTGTTCACTGCCAGAAATAAACAGACAAAAGACCTTTTTAAGTGGTGCATTACTTGTTTCAAAGAGTGGGTGGGAAACTGACACGCTTCCTTATTTATCTTTGGGAATGAACAATTTCACCATGTACCACAGGAGAAAATACAGTGCCACATTATGCAAGGGAATTTCCATTTAAAATAACCGAGTACTTAAAAGTCACTCTTTAGCTCATTAAACAAAACATTCAGCAGTTCTAAAGATGGAAACAACCACTAGTATCATCTTATCTGACCCTCTTTGTAATGGAGGCAATTGAACATCCATTTTCCTTTGATACTTCACTTCTTGGTAAAAGTCCATTTCCATGTAAGGGTCAAGGCTTGATTTAAAAACTTCCAGAGAAAAGAATTTGCTGTTTCCTGTGTAAGTCTATTCCAATTTGTAATGGTACTCAAAGACGTACTTTGATTTTTCTGGCTTTATGCACCAACCAATCAGTTTGGTTTATGCCTTCCTCTACAGTGTGATGGATGAGCTCTCGTTCAGTCATACACAGTGGCATCTAATAAGATTTGATTACAGAAGTAGGAAGACACTTTGTATGTCCCAGAAGTACAGAGGAAGTTTGGGAAAAGGGGAAGAGGGGAAAGAAGCCTCCAGATGGGCAATCTTTTAGAAGTGTCTCAAATAAACTCGCTGTGATTGTAGAGGGTCAGACCATGCATTAAAGAGGTTCTGCAGTCTTCTCTAAGGCACAACATCCATCAAGCTCTGATAGGTATTTCAGATCTGTAGTTGCTGATTAAGGAATATGACACAGCTTTCCATATTTACACATATTTAAAATGTTCCTGATAAGTGCCATCCATATGCTTTTAATTTCCCTTCCAATAGTTTTATTTTCTTGCTTATTCTGCTGTTCTAACTCCATTAGCTAGAGCAATTAGACATTCAGAGATGGCCACTCTGCTTTGCTGGCTTGGAAGATGGGGGCAAAATGCTCATTCCCATGTCTCCACCCTACAAGGCCTGCATGGATGACCTACATTGTTGACATCACCCTCTCCAAGAACTTCTCCTGTCTCATGCTGCGTTTGTGGCAGGATGGAGATGGTCAGCAGTTCTCCTGCTGTGGGTGGGAAACACAAAGCATGGAAGATAACTTGACAAGACTGGAAACAATGATCCAGAAGATGCCTCCCCTCAGAGACACTGGAGAGGCATCATAGCCCAAGAGATTAATGGATAGGAACAGCAAGGAGTTACTCTTAGGTCAGTAGAGGCAAGGCAAGCCATTTCTGTGTCCTCAAAGTTGAATAAGAAATACAGTGCATCTACAGCAACAGTAGCTCCTGGATGTCTGCTTTGAAAAGCATGTTTATAAGGCCAGTTAATGGAAGAATTTCCAGTTTAAAGGTGACCTCTTTAACTTACAAAAGGTTGATATTTTGGCTAACGTGTTTCTTATGATGTTTTTTATCTTTATGTCATGTGACACTGCACTTAGCAGCATGCACGTGTATCCCTGAGTCACTATGACTCTTCCAACATCAGTGCAGCCGCATCGCAGTTACAGCTGTTTTCTCAACAAGTTTTCTGATAAGGAATGGGAAGGCAAGGGTCACTGTTTCTGCCTGCCAGCAAGTCCAGTAATTCAGCATGAAATCAGTTTTCTTTCCGAAAATGACCTTCTCAGGTATTATGGTAAAATAGAAGGTCAGTAACAGGTTTATCTCTCAAATTGAACAGTAATACAGATAAAGTGGAAATTTATTTGGCTTATGTACAGCACAGAATATGTCTACATCACTTGGATGTCTATCTAGAAACATATGAAACACAGCATCGTTACTGAGTTCACATTCACAGGCTGATAGTCCATCTAACAGTCAAATCATTTCTGGAAAAATATTTCCATTATATCAAAAGCATTTTCCTTTCAACACCAAACAGAGGGAAAGCAGCAGATACTTTTTCTACAGCTCCAATTAAGCAGATACTTATGGAAGAGGAATGGAAAAGAGAAGACTTTCGATGTTAACGTTCTGGCAACAGTCCTAGCCCTTACCAGTTGATTTTAGCAGATTGGAAATAAATCTGCAGGATGAGAATTTCCAGAAATATATTTGACTGCGACCAAGGAATCAGCATCCAATGGGCTTTTTATCACATTGGCAGACTAAAAGCAGTCTTTGTGTGATTCATGTCCTAAAAGCACAGCATATTTTGGACCACGCAGTGCTTCACAAGAGACATCCTCCAAAATTTAGAAGACTTAACAAAACATAAGTAAGAGCTGGACACAGTCACTGCTAGTTATGTGGTCCTGATCCTTGTAAGCAAATAGGAATCTGGAAGGGTATGCATTACAAAACCAATACACAAGTAACAATGTCCATAGATCTACTTGATGGTGTCACATTGAAATATATCTGAGTTTTTTGGGTTTGGGTGGTTGTTTGTGCATGCTCTTATTATCAAAGTCAGTGATGTTTCCAGGCACATTAATATGGCTGAGTTCTCCTGTGCACTGTCTGCATGCCAAAACAGACATTTCCCAAAGATAAATTCACAGATCTGGAAGGGTAAGATGGGTCTCAGGAGACCACCTCCTCCAGCATCCTGTGCTCAGATGGGCTAAAAGTATCTGGATGCCATCCCTGACACTTTCATCTTCCATTAAGAAATTTCATTAAGAAATCAATACCACAGGCTAGAAAGTCCTAATGCTTTGCCACCCTTTCAAATAAAAAGACTTACCTAGTATCCTACCTAAATTTTTTAAGCTGCAGATGGAACTGAGTCTTTCCTGCCCTTCCCTAAATGGACATACAAGTTATTATACAGGTGTTCCCCCATCAGTTCCAATCCTTTCTAAGCTACAGTGCCTCTCAGCCTTCTCTTTTTGATCCTATGCCTTCACCTTCCTTCTCATGTGTTACATTTTCTGTGCCTCTCATCCACTTGTTGCTTTTGCATGCTTTTCCCTCCACTCTACCTGCTACCAGATGAGGCAGAGGACTCTTTGCACAAAACTTCAGGTTCCACCATCAAATAGGCAACTTGGAAAGAGGCTCAAGCTTAGCAAAAGCGACATTTCCAGAGTCATCATTAAGCACTGCAGAGCATTTGACAACCATTAGCCTCTAGGGGTTGTGTCTGATGTTAATTTATGCAGAAAGGAGTTTTACACCAAATGAGTAGAGCCAGCCCCAGATCACACAGTGATGCCAGAATTTTTCTAAGCCAAATCACCAAAATCCTGTGAGGGAACAGAATTCATTTTTTTGTTTCCAAGCTCAAACTTCAGAAATGAAACCAAGCAAGTCTTATATTTGAATAACTAAAACAGTGCTCTCCTCTCCTTCTGGTCTCAGTTAGTGTTCACCTATGTAATCTTAACTCCAAGTCAGAAGTATTTCTCAGGGGTCTATAGCTGAAATATTGGTGAAGGTCGAAGGGAGATGAGGTTTCACATAGAAGAAGCACCTTGTTTCATGATTCACTTCATTGATTTGAAGTGTTAGGGGGGTATAGTGTCACTAATGAGCAGTTACTGAAGTTAGTTCCCATACAGCATATACTCTTCCAGGAAGATCTTATTAAAATATAGATTGCCTTACAGAACTACACGTGAAATGAAGAATCCCTTTTTCAAAACAAAACAAAACAAAAACATGATATACTGGACTGTGAGGCTGAAAGAGAATTTAGAGTCATTATATGAAAGGTGTATGAACAGAAAATAAGTAACTGTGTTTGTTTGCCTACAAACTTTGTCAGTGACTGCATCTGTTTTCTTACTCCACTCAGCAGAGGGGTGTTTTTAAGGCAAGGATCCGTGTAGTTGTATTCACGTTTTTGAACTCTCTAACATGGCCAAAGGCTGTTGTGTAGACAAATAATCACCAGAAAAAATGCACTGAAAGTACCATTGCACTCATAAGCTACTTGATACTTGTACAAGATGGAAATGACCCTATGTCTTAGGTGAATGTATCTGAAATGCATTGTAGTTGCCACTCTTTCATTCACAGGTTTGCAGGCAGAGCAGCAAGCAGATGCTTGAGAAGTCAGGTACGTGAAATAAACCTTACCTGGAGTGCTTTGGCTGGCAGAGAGAAACTCAAGGGAGAGGTACTGCAGGAGCATTAGTCAAGAAAACATCTTGCAAAGGCTCTTCGCAAGGCTGGGAAACATAAATGCAACAGAAAACTAGCTGTGAAGTAGCAAAACTTCTCTCTCCTCTCCTCTCCTCTCCTCTCCTCTCCTCTCCTCTCCTCTCCTCTCCTCTCCTCTCCTCTCCTCTCCTCTCCTCTCCTCTCCTCTCCTCTCCTCTCCTCTCCTCTCCTCTCCTCTCCTCTCCTCTCCTCTCCTCTCCTCTCCTCTCCTCTCCTCTCCTCTCCTCTCCTCTCCTCTCCATTCCTTTTTTTCCCATATAATTATACATTGTAATATTCTGTCTAAAGGTCGTGGTGTGTTTATAATCATGAAACCAGGAAAAACCTACTCTTTGCATGGAATACTAACCTCTGCCAGTTATTCTAGCTTCCGGCTTGAACAATTAATGTGTGATAACCCCAAAAGCTTGGAAAGTTCAGATCCCCTCTCCCAAAAAGAAAATAAGTGATCCCCTACATCCCCAAAAGCTTAATTTTGTTAAGTGTTAATTTACTTGGACATTTGTACACCAGATATCACAAGTCTGGAATACAGCACAGTGAGCTGTTTCATTTGGCGAAGAATGAAAATCACTTTCAGTGTTGTTTCTTTTTACAAAACACAGCAATTTGAAAATTATGGGGGTAGAGATGAAGCCTGTTCCCACCTGATCCTTTCTGCAAGTACTGCAATAAACAATGCTTAGAGATAATGGTAAGCTCCAAAGACAGAGAGCCAGGATTGCATGGGTTGCTGATCTGTCCTATTGAAATGAAGTCAGTAATGGAAGAAAAGCACTGGCCTAAATGCTGGTTTAATTCCTGGAAGATGCTGACCAAGTTCCTTTTCCTTTCACACACTTGGTGTGTGATCCAGCAAAGATCACTTAGGACAAGCTCCACAGATGCAGAGACTAAATGCCATTTCTGATATAGGACTTAAAGAGTTTCCATGCCTTAAATTGCTCATTTGTAAATTCAAGGCCACAGAACTTCCCTATTTTAGTGCAGCAGCAGGAAGAGAAAGAATTGAAGTTGTTTAGATACTGCAGTGAAAAGAGACAAAGACAGAAAGGAATAGCAAAGATGGTTGGATAGATAGCAAAGATGGAAAGGAATGAGCTCCAGTTTCTATTCCAGGACAGCTGCCTTGGAGATGGGGAAAGAGTGCAGGATTTGGAGCTGAAAAAAGAAATGGGCAAGAAGAGAGCTACCAGTCCTCACAGCACACATTCCTATAGGATATCTTTATTTGAAAGATAATAGCAAAGTCTGTCTTTTTTAATGCAGTAGAGGATGGCTGTGTCTATTCTGTAAGCAAGATAAAACCCTCCAAAAAGAAAACCACTTGACTTTTCTCTGTCTTTCTTTCCCCACTCCCACCAGCGTGCTGGAAGGCCTCAGATTCCAGGGAGAGGCTCCCACATAGCCTGGCATCCCGACGTGCCTTGTTGCTAATTCCCAGTAGAAACAAGAATGACTGTTACTGTTTGATGACTAAAAGAGGGCTTTTCTAAAATATCAAGTCTTTAGAGCTCCAGGACTCCAGTGACTTTGCTAGTAATTTCTTATGATCTAAGAGGAGACACTTTCAATGGAAGGTTTGCATTGGCTTTATGTATGATGTGCTTTATGCCCACTCTTTCCATTGGTTTACCCTCGAGAAGTTCTGGTGTGAGCACGGGAAGTACAATCCACCTGTACTGAAAGGTATCACCCTTCCAAAAAGCCATGCAAGCACACAAGATCCCAGCATGCCAACAGACCACGGCATTGCTCAAAGGACGCAGACACCCAGACCCAAAGTAGAGTATCCAAATATGCTCTAACTGCCTTTTCTCCTGACTGCAAATTAGAACTTTGTACATCTACACTCACTTTATTTGAGACTCTGATTACTGTGTAATTATTGATTAACACATAAAACATGCAGCTGAAATGGGTGACTGTTTCTCAATTGCTGTTATTGTAGTAACTTACAAGAAGTCCCATTTCCTTGAGAGATATGGTGTGAACCCACAAAGTGCATGGACAACAGACATGAGATCTTCCTTCAGGAAGGAACCAAAGCACCCTGTGGAACAGGGGGTATTTTTGAACCTTATGTTCCTTGTAAGCCAAAGGGTTATTTTCTCATTCTACACAGACAACCCTCTAAAAAAGAAGGGATAGAAATAAATATTTAAAGATACCAGCTGATATCAATACCAAAAACAAACAGAAGAAAATGGGAGTATTCAGCTGGCATAAATACAACCAAGTGCTCCCTGCTGTCTGACTCGGGCTGTTCTTATGCCACACTCCGCTCAAGACTTTCTTCTTTGCTCTCCAGAGGCACTAAACTCATTCCAGGCACAGACATCTGGGTGGAATCTAAGTTGTCTGGAAATGTCTCTAGGAGATTTAAAAACATAACTTAGAAGAAAGAGAAAGAAATGTTCTCTTTGTTCATTGATATTCTCTGCTCCTTGAAGACCTGATCAATCGAAGGTGTCAGAATTAATGAAACAGTCTTTTCCTGAAATTTTCATAAGGAGTTTTTCTTGATCTGTTATTTTTCACTTTGGGATCAGATCTTGGCAAAAGCATGAACAACTATTATATGACAGGTGGTATTTTTTCACTTTAGTGATAACTGAAACTCTCATCAGCAGGGTTTTCACCCACAAAGCTACTCCCCAGAAAGGATCCTTGCTCCCTTTCCATGCAGTGAAGGAGGCTTTATAAATGTAACACTATTTCAAAAAGTATCCTGGTAGGAGAGAAAATATCTCCCTTCTCTGCCTTCACTCTTTTCTAATTCAGCTGAAGCGGAACAAAGCCTGATGTATCTCCTGCTAGCAAGGATGGCACATTCTTGTGTGCCTAGATACAAGCAAACAGAAGGTAACACAACATTTCCCAAGCAGTTCGTATAGCTTTGCATCAAGCTCATCAAAATAGTTCTGGACATTCAACAGCAGAAATGCTTCATTCTATGAGAAGCCCAGAGGCAGGAGAATGGCCGGGGTCCCAGTGTCTTATCTGAGGAAATCATGGCACAGGATGAGGTCAGCTGTGTTGAGGAGACAAGTGCCAGGAAAACAGATGTACACTGGGCTAAGCAGCTGGGTAGCTCCTTAGCTGGCTCTCTTCCCTTCCAAATATATACTGAGATAAATGCTCTGACTGTGTCCTGCACCCCTGCACTGCTGCAGCACTCCTCCTTGAACAAAGACAGATGCCAAAAAGTCCTGCTCATTTGGTGATGGGAACTGGACATGAAAGACCTCCTGCTAACTTCAGATAGAAGAGAAACATGGAATTCAAGCTGATGGCCACCATAGCAGTGCAGTATCCTTTCTTGTCACTCTGCTCAGTTTCCAAGGTGTCTAACAGTCCTTACCTTCCCATTTACACTGTCCTGAGAAGAACTGTTACAAGCTGCTAATTTTCTGTTATGTTCCATAGCAAAGAGAAACGCTTTTCATTAGCTTCCAATTTCTGCTGTAGAGAAGTGCGACATACATTCACTCAGTAATTGGAAAGAGACTTAAGACCCTCAAGCAAAATATCCATATGAGGTTCAAAAAACTCCTCTGGTTGTTGGTTCCATGTTTCTCATCCAAGATAGTTTAACTCTGAACATATTTATTTCATTTCTGTGCTTGCTCTAGTAAGGACTAATGCTAAACAATCTCCACATGCAGGAATTGTAATGCTGGTGTGAATTTGGTCTGGCTAAAACTGCATGTAAGGACCTCCAAGGCACACATCACTAACCTGCTTTCTGTCCCTTTTGTCCCTGTCCCAGCCCTAGACTCTGTTGGTAAAACTGTTTGGATCTGGAGAACTCTGCTCTCACCAGGACCAGCAGTGTAAAATACTGCCTTGGTGGAAGGCATTTTGAATGGGTAACGCTAGAATTTTAATCCCAGCTGTTATACCTCAGAATATGTTTTGATTTGATCTACAACCCTAATAAAAGCTGTTTCCTATGAAGCTGAGCTGTACAGAAGTGGCTGCTGTTATGCTAGGCTGTCTAATAAAATCTCCACAGTATTACAAGAGACCCTGAGCCTTCAGATGCACTCTCCAGCATTTATTATCTTATTTGATATGTTAATGGCTGATTATTCTCATTAGCTGTTCTCTGGAGCTGTACAAGCTTTTTTTCTGCACTTAAGCTGTGCAGCCTGCTGTGTAAAAGTAATTAGCAAGGGGCCAATGGATTAACTGGAGTCAGGTGTCAGCTGCGCCTCTATTCTCTAGCACTGGCCTGAAGGAATGATGCTCCTGTTGGGCAGTTAGCTGTGTAACTGCAGGAGCCTCTGGGTGAGAGAGAGGTGAGAGGATGTGCAGGCTGGAAAACAGTGGCTGAGTTTGCAAACCTGCTCAGGGAAAGACAACACAGAGGAGGAAGAGGTGAAACAGAGCCATAGAGATTAAGATGTTTGTTAAATGAGAATATGCCTAGTGGGAGACAAGACTCTTGCAAACACGCTGCTTTGCAGAATAGTGCTGGCTTTTAAGAGCTGTTACCTGGTTGCACTCATCTTCTCCCTTGCTGTGACAGATCCCTGCATTGTGTTAAATAGAAACTGTCCACAGTGTTAAGGAATTCTATGCAAGTGTGATCCATCACTCTACACTAGAACCAATAAAAGATCAGAGAGAACTGTGGAAAGCTACACAAGCAATTACAGAGGAGCAGTGCTTGCCTCATGAGGCCTGACATTCAAGCACACAGACATTCTCTTTATGTGTGTGAGGTAATGCTGTCCTCAAGGGCAAAATCACTCTAAATGATGTGGCTGTGAGGAAGATAGTACTTCACCTTGTTCTTAACCCATATGAGAACAGAAAGCCTTTTGTTTCGTTCCTTTGGTTACAGAGAGTAGAAGCTGGAAGTTGAGAGCACGAGCCACACCTACGTCTGATGATAAAGAGAGGTTGTCTTTACAGCTGGAACAAAGAGCTCACAGACACCAGCTTTCAAGGCATTAAGTCTTTGTGCACAATGCAGAAAGCCTGTGTTCCACAGAATATTGCAAAAGGTAGGGCTGGAACAAACCTGGAAAGAGGCCACGTGAAGCACTTGCTGCCCAACACGATAGGAGCGCTGACAGATGAAGTGGGGCTAATAGCATGCATGAACCAAACCCAAATTAAGGAAAAAAAAACAACATGTTGAAAAAGAGAAATTCTTCACATGAAGGAAAGCATAAAGAAAGCTCTGTAACATCCAAACCAGGTGGCTCCGCTCATCTTTTAAGTTCCTAGCATCTTAAAAAGAGCCCTTGGTAATGAGGAAGGAAAGCAAGCACACAGTGTTAGAGGGACTCAGATGCTTGTAAACCCTGTTGAAAAGCCCAGTCCAACCCTGTTCTATGTTTGTATTTAAACTGAGCTTGCTGAACTGAAACATGCCAAGGAAGCCATGAGTACTTGCCAAGTTCAAAGTGAGGGACAGAGGCAAGAGAAGGACTTCACTGTTGATGAGCACTTGCACAGCTGTGGTAGCTTTTGCTGCTGGGCTAGGAAGCCAGCCAGCTCAGCACAAAGGGGTATATATGGTGTTAAGAGCATAGTGAGCCACTCACCCATTGCCCTTGGCATCCCTATTGCCCCCTGCCTGGTCTATCTACTAAGTAACCTGCTCCCAAGGTAACTGCTATTGCATGCAACTCTTGCAGTAGGGTCCTAATGAGGTTACAGTAATATACTGTAACAAATCCTAGTGTTCCTGAGACATAAACAGCACAAGGTATTAAAGCAGAGGTTGCCTGTAATAATCAGGGGAAAATGCTAAGCAACCTAACTGCACGCTGATGATAACGTAATGCTCTGGGCAGTCACCAGATCCAAGGCCTGGTGGCAAGCCAGCACTGGTGGGCAGCCAGAGGAGCACCATTAAGCTCACATTCTTGCAAACCCAAGCCAGCAGCCCCAGCCTGTGAGGAATAATCATGGTCTGGATGGGGGCAAAACAATCTTATCTGCTTGTTCCCATGAAACCACCCACAGTCAGACACAGAACTTGGTGGTGGGTCCTCAGAGGCTGTTTCAAGTGGGTAACTGGAACATGTCAGCCCCAAACAGCTGCTACAGCATTTTAGGCCAACCAAGTGTTAAATTGATGGCATGTAGTGACGCGGATTGAGTTGGCCTCAGAACAGCTTGTCTGGGGGCAAGCGAGCAGCCAGCCACACACTGCTTTCAGCTGTGCCACAAAGAGCAGCAGCTGGGCCGGGCTTGCCAGCTGCTGGCCATATGGCCAGTGCGGTGCCTGCCGTTACTCTGCATCCCCTCTGTGAGCTGACAATGGCAGCGTGGGGCCATGGGAGCTCTGTAGGTTTTGCCTCATTTCACTGAGTGAAAGGAAAACCCAGTCTGCACGTCCCATGTATGCCTGCCTTTGTGCTAAGCAGGGAAATCGTGCACTGTACCACCGACCTGCTTGCTGGGGAGTCAGCAGGCACAGGGCTGGTGGGGCAGCAGGACCTTCCAGCCATGTAGACTAAGTCACCCAGCCACAGCAATGCGCAGCCCTAGCTCTTGCCTTCCAGATACAATCTTCTCTGAAGACTTAAGGAGCTGCTGGCAATAACAGTAAAATTCAGACTGAATTTGGTGCTAGGATCCAGTGAGATATGAACTGGACACCGAGGCGGCAGAAAGAGAAGCCCTTCCTACCCCAGGTGGCAGCATGTTGGTACAATTGCCCGTGTTGGTTTTTACAAATAGCAAATCTTGGTCTTCTCTCAGTGCTCAGCTACAGAAACAAGAGAAGATGCAGCACTTCAAATTCTGGATACTGTAATAAAATGTGGAAATTGCATGCAAATTATTTACCAGCACAGTAGTTTGATAATGAAAGCAATGATTTTCAAATTACTTTTGTTCAGTATTTGCTGTCTTTTATGAGTGCCAAAATGCTTCCTGTTCTTAAGCAGACAGGATTTCTTACACGTGTTCTACACCGATAAACTCAAATAATTTGCAAATGATTACGGAGGGTAAATGAACGGAAGGCAAATTTTCAAGGGCACAAATGGTAGCAAGCCATTAATTCTTTACAAATAACAGGACATTCGACTCATCATTTGTCCAAGACTGCACGGGAATCCTCACGTAAAAAATGCATTAAATTCATAGCTGCTAGTTCTGAGCTAGTGGGGAAAAACAAACAAAAAGCCACTTAAACCAGCTTTCTTCTCCTAGTGTTTGGTTGGTCCTCATGCACAAAGCTTGGCCCTAACTCTGTGTCTGAAGAGACTGCCTGTCCCAGAACCCAGCAGAGCTGCAATAATAATCTGTACCTGATAAGCTGTACCCTGAGATAACAGCTCTGCATTAATTTGCCTAGGTCTAATTGTTGGCAAGGACACCTGGTAAGCCAGGACATCAGATATGTGCTGGAAGTAGGTGGAAGATCAGAAACATGATCCCGCAAGCCAGTATCTTGGCATACTGTATATCCAGGCAGGCAATACTGTAAAGTTGATTATGAGGAGGAAACTTTCCTTTCCCAGGAAATCAATTCTCCATTAACAAATTAGAGAGAGCAGCACTAGGATAAAATAGGTCCAAGTGCTTCAGAATAGACACAGCTGGCAAGGTGTCCTAGGGCTCTCAACTACTTGGTGATGCTCAAAGAGAACAAATTCACTGAAGATTTCCTCCACCAAAATGATCTGACTCACATGAGGGGGCAATGGAACATAATTACTGCACGGTGGTGATGGTGCTTGTCTGACATCCGTATATAGGGATAAAGGCAGACATGAATTACTTAACCAATGATGCCCACAGCTTGTGTGGGGCTGGTTTTATTTCAGTGCCATCTACAAACATAAGTGCATCTCTAAGCTTAGTGTGTATAAGCTTAAAAATAAAAACAGTAATAAAAAACTAAAAAAACAACAACAAAAATTAAAAAAGCAAACTGAAAACAATGAATCACTTCCTCGAGAGGGGTTTAGTTAATAACATACACAGTCATGCCAAGTGAAGCTGTTTGCGTATGCTGACACATCTTCAGTGTTGTTTAGTCACTGATTAAAAGAGAAATGCTTGTGAGATATTCATTAACATTAGCAGCTTACCCTGTTGTCTTGTTCTTGTGTTTTTATTAGTTGAGGATGTTGTGTACTATATGGCTAGAGAGCAGGCTGCAATCAGATATTAGCTGTGCTCCACACTGTGCAATATATCCAGTACAGATAAGCAGACCAAAAAAATCCCAGAGTGAAATATGAACCTGCTCCACGTGCTTCCTGAGGTTCCCTTTGAACATAATATGACTGCCAGTCACTGGCCTTTTACACATAACTTAAGATTGCTACCTTTGTTGTTGTCACATGAGAGTGAGATTTACCTCACATGATTATCCTGTCTGAAACGCAGGTGTTTGGGCTGCTGCTGCCCGCCTTTCAGGTTGGTGGGTTGATTGAAGCCATTGCCCAACCATATTAAACTTTAAAAAATGGCATAAGAGTGAACACCGAGTGAAGAAGAGCAAGCAAATTCCTCCCCTACCTTTGCAGTCATCTAGGCTGGCAAGAACTACATGCAGAGACAGCATGTCATCATAAAGACTAAGTTGGCATAGTTTTCTGGTAGCAACTTTATTCCACTGTTGCCATCCTTATTCTCACTGCAAAGCCAAATTTACTCCGCACTGTATCTATGGCATAAAATACACCGGTCTGCAGCGTGCAGGAGCTGCTGCCCTCTCAAACAAAACCTCACCTGGCATTTATTTGGCAACTGCATGTAGCTGTCAAAAACTGCCTGTTCTTCCCATGATGTGAAAGCACTGATGCTTTCAGTAACACAGACCACATGGGTTTAGCAAAGTCCAAAACTACTTACGCATTTCAGTCTCACTATCATCTCCTGCTTCTGGAGCCTGTGCAGTTCACAGGAGGTTTATTACTCAGCCAGACTACCCTTTGCAGTATTACGATGCAGGCTTTTGCGCACAGGGCAGAATAAATGTTTGTATTTCACAATCTGCATTTATTTGACAAACTCACAGTGAGGGATTCTGTTCTACTCTAACCACAGATTGTCTTATTTACAGACAGGATAAAACTAATATTCAGCCTAGTGAGACAAGCAGGCAAACACCATTAATTATCAAGTGGGTAAGCAAAATAGATTTGTATTTGCAGACCTGAACAGCTGACCTTTCCACCACAGCAAGCCCTCCCCATTTCCTGTCTTTTTTCAGCTGCTGCTCAGACTGGGCGGTCCAAGCAGCCCAAAGGTGCCAGGGCTGCCGTCATCCCAGTGTTGCAAAAGCTGGTCACGTTTTCAGACAGCTCATAGGCAGGAGACCCTGCCTGGTAGCCTGACACGCTCTGCAGGAATCTGTCAGTGTGAGTGAGTTTCCTAGGGGGCCCAGGATGCCTATGGGGGAGGCCTGCCTGCCAGGCTAATTTACACAGTGCTTAGGTGCCCTTTCCTGATCTGCTTCTCTGTAGCTTGCCTTTGACAACTGAGATGTCTTGTCCCCAAGAGAAGCCAAGCCCATGGCACCACAAACCATTTGCTTCTCACCAAACACATGTCAGCAGCTGCTCTACTTGGCTCTCAGGCATTCTACTCACCTGCTCTTCCTGGTATTTCTTGTGACTTTCGTCACCTCTTTATCACCTGAAGGGTCACACAGTGTTCAATGTATTGTTTTCACCAGGAGAGTGTATTTACGCTGCAGTCAGTAGAATTGAAGACATCTTCAAGGAACAGCATGGTGCTGTCCCCAGTTGACTCCTTTTTGCCTTGAAGTCATCGCTTTCTCTGGAGGCTGAAGTCTTACCTGTATTCAGCTCTTCTCACAGATATCATGTATCCACAATGACCCATATAAACAAACTGACTCATGTACTAGGGCAGAAAATCTTGCTGGTTGTACAAAAACCAGACATAAGAGCTGCGTCAGCAGAAAACTACAAAGGTTGGGGGAAGAATGTGGAGAAAACCTAAACATGTAAGAAAAGTGGAGAGATGCTGGCATCTTTTAGGTGTGCACTGCGTATGCTGAGCTTCTGACTTAGGTAAGGTTGCTTCTTCTGGTCCCAGGCACACGGAGATTGTCAAAAGCTCAGGCTCTCGCAATGGCATACAGCTTCCAGGTGTCCATCACCAATCAGTGCATCTCATCATGCTTTGGACAAATTTACAACTGATCAGTGCTTAAATGTTGAGATCATCAGGAGACTTACAGCTTTGTAGAGTACTTGGTCACCCTGAAATTTCTACCAAGAAGAACTGAGTGCATGGAAGATCTGTGCTGGTGATCAATAGCACTCTATAAACCAGAGTAAAACAAATAAAAGCATCTTCTGGGAAGTCGTACCCTTGCAGGACAGATATTAATTAGTTTGTCAAAGCTGCTGGAATCAGAACTGGAACTAGTGCCCATCCATGAAACTCCTCCCATGAAATGCCTTCTGAACTACGAATGAACCTTAAACAGTATTACCCAACAGGAGCAAAGCTTCCTCAAGGCTTCTTGCAGGGGCCAAGGCTACTTGCTTCTGCACTGGTAAATTCCTGAGACACCCGTACTTACCTGTTATAGTACAGAAATACAGGAGTGGTTAAGCTGCACATTAGCTCCAAGGCATCTGCAAGACAAAACTGGCTCTGGCTTGCTCAGTTCGGATTGCAGAAAAACAATTTTGAATTACCCACAGGATGATGAAAGATGTGTTTTACCTGCCTTTATTAAATATTTGATCACCAAAAATCTGCCACGTGTGGAAGGGCAGGCTCTGGGAGGCCTCCTTGCTCTGCTGCTCTCTCCATCCCTGGTAGCTCCTCACTCCACTGCCTTCTTATATGGGGTTTAAATGGGAGCAACCACAGCAAGAGAAAACCAAGAGAGGCTCAGGATAAAACACGCAAGCCTGGCACTCGGGGGCTTATTTTAACCACAAATGGGGAAACTTGCACTTTTAAAGTATCTCACACAGCTGTCTGAAGTTTTAGCTGAAATATGATGTGGTTTCCCCTTGTTTCTGGGTTTTTCCCTTTTCCTTAGCAAGGCAGTGGTTCACTGGGATTAGGCACAAATTCAAAGAGTGAGTTCATGCAGAAAGAGAAGAACAAAGAGAATCATCTGCTTCTAGCTCTCCACAGACTCTGGGGATTAACACTGGGCATTAACCTTCTGGCTGGCTTAGGGAGTTTCTTGCTCAACTCACTGCTTTCTCTGAATCTCGTTTTCCAACATCATATTCTACAAGGACACCCAGATAGGGCACCTCTGTGTCTCACTTGGAGCTAATTACACTAGACAGTGTGATAGCAAAGGGTTGTGTACTGCAATGCTAAAACCCTTTTATGGCTTGCCATCCCACAGGGTTTGTAAGGCAGAAAAGAAAACTTCATCAACCCCACATTCATGGCTTCATCTTTTGTAACACCTGAAACAGAATGACGAACGGAGAGTCTATGACAATGAACAGGCAGTGTAAATTCCTTCTTCAGCTTTCATACTGTAGTCACCACAGGATTGTTGTAAATCCTCAGTCATGCCACTTCCACTCCTCAGCACTGATAGAGCAGGAAGCATGGGGAGCTGATGGCTTATTAACGTGGCATCTGCACTGATGCTGACACTTCACGAAGCAGTTCCTGTGGTTCAGCCAGTGCCATCTTCCTGCTGTAAAATTACACAGCTTTGCATCTTTTCACTCTGATACGCTGAGAGCTTTGGTACGCGATGAGTGGCAGCTAAAAATAAATCAGTAAATACATATCCACTCCACTTGTTCCAGCTTTGGGCTCCTACCTCAAGGCAACTTGAGAAGGAAAAAGATACAGGGCTGTTACTTCCTTACATCTCTCCTGGCATAAAAGCAGTTGGGAAATAGTTTGACATCACATTAACAAATACCAGGACTTACTTCCATTTCCTTAGTGGAGATTTCTTCTGAGAAAAATTCCACTGCTTTTTGCAGGGGATTTTAAGCCTTCTTGGGATGAAGCTAAGGGAAATGTGACTTGGGTTGCTGGTTGCTAAATACTCAAAGGATAAAGAATGAGAAATGTAACCTGTAGAGAAGGACAAGTGCAAAATGAAGAGTAGTGGGAAAATATTAATTAAAGCAAAATATAGGATTAATGCAGGATGCTTTTTAGGAAGAATAACAAGTAGAAAGATCACTTTAAAGAGAAACAACCAACACTACTGGCTGGCTGATCAGTCTTTGTAATTACATAAAGCAATGAAACTATGGACTAAAATCCTCAGTCAGTGAGGTAATATTCAAAAAGATGGCAAAAAAAGGTCAAGAGATAGTAGAAAATTGAGAAATGGAGATTATGCATGAGACCACAGGAATGTTGCTACTGCCTCAGTCCTATAATCTCCCACCTCTGTTACCTCGGTACTACAGCCCTCTTCTTTCACAGAATTTTACAGTGTCTGTCTTAACACAGAATATTTACACAAGGCGAGGATTGGGAAATCATTTTAAATCCCTCCAAGTAAACACAGACCACATTATAAAATACAGTTGCTCAATCCTGAAAAGAGCTCAGCCCAGTTAAATGACAGCATTTAGCATTTATACAGTTCTATCCCCTCCAAACGCTTTGGAGTATTATCTAACTGAGGACATGTTCCCAACTCCTTTGCTCTCTTTTACAAGCTGGAGATTCCTGACAATGCAATGAGCTCTGCCTGTGGCCCTCACCCACTTCCTCACAACTTCTTTTGCATTACTGTTGAGGCCAGGAACATTTCCAGCATGTTCTTTCTCTTTTTAAACCTATTGACAAGGTAAAATGATGATTTATTGGGTCTGTGTTTCTGCAGCACATAATTTTGGCAGTAATAAATCTCTGTCCAGAGGGGTGATGTAGTAATCTGAGCTTTCTACAAGCAACTTAACATTTCTTTATGATTCCTAGAACAGTCTGTATTCTCCAATTGAATAGGGAAATGCATGGAATGTTTTTTCCTTTACTATTAATCACTTCTAGCAAAAAGGTTAGATGTGTTTTAATTGCAGTGTCCTGACTCGGATGGTAAATGCTTCCCTTTAGTTGGTATGGCTGGTTCTTAACCCTTCCCATCTGCAAATTTTTAGGTAGCTTTGTGACTCATACAAAGTGTCCAAGTGAAGAAAGATGTAAGTCAAAGAGGCAGATCTGAATCCACACATTCTACCTCTCTAAAGGACTTTGAAACAAGCGTTATTTGACCAATATTGCCGTTTTGTTGCAGAAACTTTTGTGATAAAGTCTTATCCCTCCAAATATAAATGCACACACACACACACACACACACACACACAAACACTGCAATTTACTTCTGTCTGTGCACCACTTGTAATTCATGAAAACTGTCCCAGGCATACCTGGTTTACAGTTGTTTGATAAAAAGCTTTAATTTGAATGTACTCATCCTGAAAAGTAGTATCTGTATTTTAACCAAAGGCAGCATGAAGCATCTTTCCTTTGGCTACCCAGGAATAGACTCTTCAAGCCTTTATGTCCAATTTTCTGCAATCACTGCTTTGCAGCTCTGACTTTCTGAAAACAAACAACTGTCCTTTTTAGGTTTCACTCTTCTTTATTAAAAGCATACAGATTAATGTAGGGTAGCTTCCTTTTTCTCAGTGCTCATCATTGAGTAATCTCAAAGAAAGAGATGATCAAGCAGAAACAACAGAGCCAAAAACACTGGGCCTTTAGGTTCAGATAACAACTGGATTCTGTCCCTGCATTTTTTGACTCTCACCTCTGTAGCACTGAGAAGCAAACACAATAGCTTACCTCTGCCTCATATTGCCGAGGCAGCAGTCAATCTAGCTAAGTTATTCTGTCTTCACATAAATGCCTTGCTGCAAGAAGCCAAGTAAAGTGATGCAGGTAAATCATCTTGGAAAACTGCCTGTTTGGCAGGGCAGTGCACTTCACCATTAGGACAAAGCAGATGTAGGGTGAAAATTACATATTATTCTTCAACCCTCTCCCCCTCCTCCCCTGCCTATCTCCAACTGGCACAGCTGAGGAAATTGGACCAACACACTGCTGATAGTAAGGCATCAATAAAACACTCTATGATGAATTACTGTAAGAAGTTCATAGTTCAATAAGATGATCCCTAGTTCCCTGTGCAAATTAGATTTACTGGAATCTTTCATTTCTTGCTTGCTGATTTCCATAAAATTATATGTAGTGATGGGATTAGCTAAGAAGCAGTGTTCCCCTTTTGCTTCCCCTGAAATATGTGTAGGATGCTTCCCTCCAAGGACTGGGATGCTGCTGATCCAAGATTTAACTCTCTTTGCCCATTCTTAAAGACCACTAAAAATATTATATGGTCCTCGGAGGATGCCTTCTGCAAACGTAACCAGAAAGATATATATAAATTTTAATGCCAAATCTATCCTTCTTTTGGATAAACAGGAGAGGGCTTCTGGGATCTGCAACAGAGACAACTACTTTTTTCCATTATTAACTCACTGGGAGGTCATACATATGGTAAAAAGTGAGTGAGTACCAGTGGCTGTGTTGATCAGTTATCAGCATCAGAGCTTACATCAGCCAACCTGGAAACCCAGCTGTGTGCTCCATCCTCCACCAGCCTGGAGTCAGCCCCCACTGTAGCCCAATAGCCATGCAGGCAGCATCTGTCAGGAGTCAGGTGCTGCTGGAACAAGCCCAGAGGTAGGTACGCTACAGGGAAACCCATTCACTTGCAGGAAAATAGATTGCTCTAGCACTCTGCAACAAGGAGGCTGTCCTTTAGTAGACCTTCTGAAAACACATGCTAACTTCCTTAGTGCTGATCGTACTTCTTCCCAACATCGGGAACATCTTAATTGGCACCTGTTGTGAGGGTGTTCATAGGACTGGCATCCAGTACAATGCAAATTCCTCACTGTTGGTTTCCTCCACCTAACATTTATCCTGAACTTTGAGCTGGAAGGGTCTTTTCATCGGCTGGTCAATAAATAATTGTTAATTCAAGGCAGTACCTACACTGTGTTGTCTTCAAGAAGACAGAAGTGGGAGAGGGAATGAATAATGAAAAAGTGGTCAGTAATATTTGTCACTGAGTTGCCTTCCTCATTCTGTCAGTTGCTGCAGGAGGCCGCTGCTCCATGACCTGCTTCCTCTACTTTCCTTCTAAAACTAGCTAAATCTACAGAGTTCTTCTGCTTGTTCCCAGCACCACTTAGGGAAGAAAACCCATTCCTAAGAGAGGAGTCATTCTTCTCTAGCAGATCTTTCCCTTCAGACAACAACAATGACACTGAGTGCTCAAGTCAGCAGTTCCCCAGTAAAAACAGGAATACTTAGATGCAGCCCACTGTATTATGAATTGATTTCTACCTCAGTATTGAGCTAAATGGTCATAAAAAGGTGAATATATGCTCAACCTAATTAGTTTCCTTAGTACCTTACATACAGAGACAAGGTTTTTCAAATAGTTCAACACACTGTTAATGTTTTGCCCTACATTTAGGACACAATACGAAAAAGAAATTCTCTTAACTTTAATTAAGTATTACCCTGTTGACCAGCATAGGCTTGCATGACCAGATTTGCTTTAAGCTTTCATTAGACAACCTTTCAGAAAGTAAAAATCGCCAACAACTTATTTCATTTCTAAGTTACTTTCATTTCAAGTGCCTTAGCCCAACAAGACCTGCAACTTGCCTTGCTCTTTCCATCACTTTTTATGGAAGTTCTATTAGTGACTTTCTTTACAACACAGTTCCTTCCTTGTTTTTTAATTAAAATATCATCATTAGGATGCGCAGAGAACAAGAGACATGAAAGGCATAGAGAACATTCTTTCCTCTCTAAATAATAACTTTGTAGAGTAGATATCATGGTAATAAAACAAGAAAGAAAATAGAATGGGGCCTTCAGCCCCATCACTAAAGCCCTAAGTTCATGTGTGCACAGAAGATGTGGGCTCTGCGTCTCACAGAATGTGTAAGTGGACAGGAATAGGAAGACAGAGGTAAACACTGGTTGTACAAGTAACCGTGCAGCATAACCTGGACTGAACTCCAGCTGTAAGCTGTGAATAGGTTAGCACTGCCACATTCCTTCATTGGAGATGGCCTGGATGGTGCTCACCTCTCTTAATTCATTACCTGAAAAAGACTTCTTTTTTTGCAATAATGAGAAGTGCTTCTGAATGCTTTTTAAGAAAGCTGAAGAAATTACACTGAGTGCCAGTTTTAGATAATACAGCTGCTCGAGGACTTGTAAATTGGTTTCACATTTCAGAAACTCTCTCCCTAATTACATCCTTTCCTCAAAACCAGTTCAGGTGTGTCACATTTGGAAGGCTGTGATGAAAATTTCACAAACACATGGGTGTAGCCTTGTGCAACTTATAATATACCTAAGTGAGATCCTTTTGTTGCTTTTATTTCTGATTGCCTCGCTGATGTTACTGCATACCTAGGAAGATCATTATTACAGGTGAGAGCAAGAGAAATTTGTCAGCTGCTCTATGCCAATGTACCCATGCAGCCACCCACTTCCTGGGAATCCAGCCTGGTTTTAGCTGATGGGTTTTATGATCAGCATGCTAATCGTGTAGATCTCAGACTATTTGCCCCTTCTTCCCTATGCTTCACAAGGAATATCCATTGCCAGAGTGGACGTGCAGCTACAAAGTGGCTGTGTAATAGGAAATTTATCAGCATTTTGTAGTCAAATGGCACATTTAACTACTTGCTCTGACTTGAATAAGGCACTGAATGGTGTGTTAGGCATGAAGGGAGGAAATTAGGACAGGTTAAAACAAAATCAGAAAATTCCACCTGTAAACAGGTCAAAATCACTGGACCAGATGGAGTGATGTTATACCAATGGGTTTTGCCAATGGGCTTTTCAAGAATTATTGCTTGATGAATGTCTTCTTTTTGAGAGAGCTCTGAAGTTTTCTTTTGCAATTCTGTTCCCTTCAGACTGGTTTGTTGGCAGCATAATGGCACAGTGGCATAAATCCTGCCTTCTTGGATTTAGTTTTGCTGCATCATTATACCCTTCAAAGTTTAGCTCGTGAAATGTGACTTACTGGAAACAGAAGTAGATTTTTACCTTTCTTTCATCTAGTCAGAAATAATACAGAAATCCTGCACTAGACTGCAATTACTTGTAAGGTAGTTGACAGTTCTTTGACAAGATTGGTTCTATCCATGTACCCAGTAAAACAAGAACTTCATGCTTAAAATACAGCATGCAAACTTGAAATCAGATGAAGAACAGGTATATAAAAAAGAAAGAAAGATGAACAAAGCACAAGTATAGTGCTTAGTTTGGCTAAAACTACTGGTGTGGCTTAGTCTGACAAGCCAGGACAGTAGTAGAATAAAAAGTGCTTGAAACAGATATTTTCTTGAGTGTATGTTCACTCCTAAGCAAGAGCAGGACCTGGGACAGGGAACAGAATATGATGAGGAAACATCTCCACATCTACTTGAACAGCTATCCAGAAATAGTGGAAGTGGGCTCCAGCTCAGGCTTGGGGTGGCAGAAGATTGAATAGGTCAGGTTCAGACAAAGAAGCCTCAAAAAACAAACAAACAAAACAGACACAAACCAAGCACTTTTGAACGTAAGCATTTCTGTTCAGTTCTCTGCAGCAGACAATAAGAATGTCAAGTGGGAAAGGCCACTAACATCTCACAAGTCTGTCTTCAACCAGGAAATGGAACTCCAGTGAACTGTCTAGTTCCCACAACTGAAAAAAAATCAGAGTTTTGGTTAATGTTGTTGTGAGTGAAGTGTTCTGACTTTATTTATTAGCTGATATGAGTTACTGAAATATGCAGAAAGTCATTCATAAGCAAGATAGCTACATGAAAAACTACAGGGAGTTAGAGATAGCAAAGAGGGAGTAATGCATGTGCAGCTGGCAATCCCTGACCTGTGGCTACACTAACAAGATAATAACATGAAAAATAGCAGAAATGAGAAACATACATAAGGAACAGAAGAGGGGTTCTGACAAAATGGAAATGATGACTTCCATAGAAATTAGCAATGCAGCTGTATCACAAGCACTAGAAAGGGTATCATGACAACCACAGCATGACAATAACATGAGGGCTGATGGGACAGCAGTTAACCCGTGTGGGCTGCTTATCTGGGAGGGATGGAGTGGGAGGGAAGGACCTTGGGGGGCAAAAGGGGAATATGAAGTAAAGAAAACAATGTAACCAGGATTGGAGGTATCTGCAACAGCTCTGCACTTGATCTCTGCCATTTAGATTAGGAAAACAAACATGCTGATTCCATCTTACTCATGTCTGAATTGCTTCCATGGTGTAGGGACTGTTTCTCTAGGTTCTCTGAATTATTTGGTTGGTGTTTGCTTTTCTCATGCCTTTCCTTTCTGCATATACAGCCACAATGTGTTCCTAGCATATAATACTTATGGAGCAGAAATAAAGGCTTCAGTCCTGATTTTAAGTTTTGAGTAGCTCTGTAGGTCATGTCACATCCACTACCTAAAAAAAAAAAAAAAAAAAAAAGGGACAGGATCCACATTAAAGAATTGGGATTCTCAGTTATTTCAGCTGATGAAAAGCTTCCAGCTAGCGAAACAACCCTAATGTATGCAGTCCTGGAAGCAGCCCTGGAACTATTGTTTTTACTAAGAAACTCTAGTGTCCCAGAGAGACAGGAGATACTGCTTAAAATCATAAGAAATCCAAGAGCATTTTCATCCACGCTTACTCTTTTTTGTATGCACTCCCCATTGCCAGGCTGCTCTCTTTATTGGACACTCAGAAATCTAGGCCAGTTATTTGACCTTTGGTCATCTTTCTAAACCTACTTTTTTTGTCAGTAATCCTTCCAAGTGCAGCATTTATTTTTTTTTTTTCCAAGACTTTTGAGTGAATTCAGGTGGTCAAGTTGTGGCCGTGCATTACTAATTACAGCGGAAGGAGAAAAAATAAGTATACTGATTAGCATTCTGCTCCCTTTGGAGAAACTAGGAAATTACTTTGGCAGCTCCAGATTTACTGACACCCCACTGGCAGTTTATTGCCCGTGTTTTCTGAATTGCAATCATTTTTGAAAAACATGGCTAATCTTCGACTGTGGACTGGGGAGGTGAGGACAGAGTTCTGGAGATCCAATGCTTGATGCTTCCTTAAAATGTATTTCCTCATTGGGTCCCCCATGGCCTTTCTCCTTAGCAGACTCAAGCACTGCAGGATTAATCTCTCCGTTACCTTTGCAGCAGCCTCTGTACAGGGCTCTGCACTCCTGAGTACTGCAGAAAAATTCCACCAGTTGTGAAGGCAGTCACAGAGATAGAACATCAGATGGTCCTGTCCTGCTGAATGTGCCTGGGCTGCTCTACCTCTCACTGACACCATAGTTTTTCAGAGAAAAGGCAAAGAATGCTCTGTAATAACTGCACGGAAACCATGAGATCTTTCGTTGGCTTACAGTAAGGCCTTAAGCATTTATTTTTTCTTTAGTGTTCTGCCTTGTCTTTATCAGACCCAGTAGTTTTCTTCATGCTGTGACAATTAATTGGATTGTTTTCACTTAAAGATCTAAGCTCACAAGATAACTGGAATGGAACTGAATTGTTTTCTTTTCTCTGCCCCTCTTTCATTGGAAGTTCAGGCAAGTGTGAGGCTGCATTAAGTTTTTAACTATTTTGTTTGCTTTTTTCTTCTCTCCTGCAGTTGAAGATTGTGCTTAGACCGTTTTATTTCAGCGTGGGTTTGTGGTACATAAAAAGTGAAAAGGTTAGTTATATAATTTAAGTTCTCAGTTGGTCTCCTTAGCAAATTTTGAAAATTATTACTGCAATGTTCATAATAGTTAGCAGTTAGTTTGGGAACCTTCAGCTTCAGTGCTGGCTGAGAGGCAGCTCCTTCAAGAGAGGACCAGGTTGCTGTCACAAACTCGGGGAAAACTTCTCATGTTATCAAACAGGAATGAATACAGGGGAAATCTACCAACAATATGCAGTCACAATCAGGTACTGCCAAGGGGACTTATGGAACCGGGAAGGAAATGGATTGCATCTCTGAGTGTATATTTAGGGTGGAGTTTTCAGGCTTTCAATTATTCCATGTAGGGTACTGGAGGAGGAGGAGGAAGAGGAAGTTAAATAATTAAAGCACTTGATCAAACCTCAAGATTTCATCACCATTCTCTCCTTCTTTTTCTGACTCAGTTTTGCCATTGTTTGGGAGGGAAAAGATGACTTCAAATTTTTGAGCTCTTCAGCATTTGCAGTGACCTGAAGTGTGGTGTTTCAAGTTACAGTAGAAGGAATGTGGCTTGTTCAACTGCAGTCACGTTAGTCTCCATGCCTTCTGTGCCTGTTTTCTTGTCCTTGATTCTCCTATGACTGTGGTGACAGCCATCCTTTACAAGCAAGAATCTCCCCTCTGTAGGCTGCTCCAGAATCCCGTGTTCATTGAGATAGCTCCTGCAAGTCTAGAGACTTCACCATCAGGCCCTAAAATAGACACACTAGGGTTGAAAAGCAGGGAACAGAATGTTACAGAGAGTTGCATCATTTCATTTACATCTTGTTCCAGTTTTTTCTCAACTTATTTTAAGAGCTTTACGTCAGACACAGAAGCTGATCTAGACAGCTATACAGCAAAGGCAAGCAGAAAACAAAGGTTAAGTAAGAAAACAGACCGCAAGGTAAGTTTGCAGTACACAAGTGGTCTTCCAAGTACCAGGATAGTGAGAAAAGATTCTATGTAGAGTCTTATCAAAGCAGAAAAAGCATATGCTAATTCCCAAAACAATGTAAGAAAAGATCAAGGACATTAACTAAGAATAAATTATCTAAAGAATAGGGGGGTTTTTGTTAAATCTATTATTTTGTATTCAAGGGTCAAATACGAAAAACTGTCAACTTTATTTTTCTCTAATATTTAAAGGAAGGACAATGCCGACCACACTAAGTGAGGAAGAATATCAAGCTTCTTTAATAATTAAGAATTGTAATTATTAATGAGTATCTTTGCTAACTTCTTTTTTGTGCCAGACTTTAAGTGTTTGTTTATGGGAAAACATCGTGTATTAAATATGTCTGTAGCAAATCCACAAGGCTTTTCTGCAGAGACAATCGAGGAGAAAAAGACATTTTAAGAGATGACGTTGTTTAAGTGAACTTGGACATGAATATTTAAATTCCTTACAAAGCCAATCAAATCTGTCATATATTTAACTCTTGAATGGAAATTTGGTACCTCTGTGCTAGGAAGTAGCATGTACCAAGTCAAAGCCATGCCAGAAGGCTAAGCTAGAAAAAATACTAATACTTACATAGCACATAAATCATATAAACAACGTGGAAAATAGGCAAAATACTGTTTTTGAAAGTATAGTTATAATTCACTCAGACATTCAGGATACAGACTGAAAGTCTGTGAGGGGACTACAGTGATTTCCTTGATTTTGTCCAGCTCAATGAATTGCTTTGTTCCTTAGACTACACACGTGGAAACACAAATAGTTTCTCAGTGACATAGATGTTAATAATATAAAGAAAATTATCTGGGCTTTCAGGGAAGTAGAAATTAGAATTTTCTAAGAAAGTGAGTGGAGACAGAAACAGTCTGTATTAGGTTGTATTGAACAGTGCTGGATTGTCACAAATGCCTCTAAAAAGTATTTCACCAAAAACATAACGTCTGTTACTAGTTTTAATAGACTTAGCAAAGAATGCATTCTGCCTTCAAATTAAGATGGAAGGTAAGAAATTTGTGCCTATGCATAAGTTCATGGTTCACACATACAATGCTGGTTTTTTTCATTTTCCCATAATACATTTGATTAGGAAATGGTTCAGGATAGTCAAAGAGGATAGAATCATGGAATCACCAAGGCTGGAAAAGATCTTGAAGTTCATCCAGTCCAACTGTCCACCTAACACGAATATTTCTCCCAATATTTCTTAATCCACATCCCTTAGTACCACATCTAAAAACTTCTTGAACACTTCCAGGGACAGTGACTTCACCACCTCCCTGGGCAGCCTGTTCCAGTGCCTGACCACTCTTTCAGAGAAGAAATTTTTCTTAATATCCAAGCTGAATCTCCCCTAGTGCAACTTGAAGCCTTTTCCTCTAGTCCCATCACTACATTCAAGGGAGAAGAGGCTGACATCCACCTTGCCACTACCTCACTTCAGGTAGTTAAAGAAAGCATTAAGGTCTCCTGAATGTTTCTGCAAGATCTGCCTTATCTTCAATATCTTTATTGCTGACCTTGATGAGGGCACTGAGTGCACCCTCAGTAAGTTTGCAGATGACACCAAGTTGGCAGGAAGTGTTTATCTGCCTGGGGGTAGCGAGGCCCTACGGAGGGATCTGGATAGGCTGGAGAGCTGGGCTGAAGCCAATGGGATGAGCTGCAACAAGACCAAATGCCGAATCCTGCACTTTGGCCACAACAATGCCAGGCAATGCTACAGGCTTGGGCCAGAGTTGCTGGAAGACTGTGTAGAGGAAATGGACCTGGGGGTATTGATTGATGTTTGGTTGAACATGAGCCGACACTGTGCCCAGGTGGCCAAGAAGGCCAAGGGCATCCTGGCTTGCATCAAAAACAGTGTTACTAGCAGGAGCAGAGAGGTGATTGTCCCCCTGTACTCAGCACTGGTGTGGCCGCACCTCAAGTACTGTTCAGTTTTGGGCCCCTTCACTGCAAGAAAGACATTGAGGCCCTGGAACGTGTTCAAAGAAGGGCTACAAAGCTGGTGAGGGGTCTGGAGCACAGGCCTTGTGAGGAGCGGCTGAAGGAGCTTGGCTTGTCCAGTCTGGAGAAGAGGAGGCTCAGGGGAGACCTTATTCCTCTCCATAACTACCTGAAGGGAGGTTGTGGTGAGCTGGGGGGGGGGTCAGCCTCTTCTGTAACCAGTGATAGGACTGGATGGAATGGCTTCAAGCTGCGCCTGGGAAGGTTCAGGCTGGACATTAGGAAATACTAAACTGAAAGAGTGGTCAGGCAGTGGCATGGGTTGCCCAGGAAGGTGGTGGAGTCACCGACACTGGAGGTGTTCAAGGAATGATTGGATGTTGTGTTGAGGGATGTGGTTTAGTGAGAATCACTGGGGATGGGTGGATGATTGGACTGGGTGATCCTGTAGGTCTTTTCCAACCTTGGTGCTTCTATGATCTTCATTATGTTTAGCTAGTTCTGCATTATTTCTTGATCAGTCTCACAATCTTTAGTATTTTTTTGCTTCTTTTGAAGAAATACAGCTGGTTTCTATTGTACAGAAAAAAATAGTAAGAGAAAAAGAAAGGAAAATCAGAATTGATTCCTAAATGCTGCGTTGATTGGCTAGTTGCAAACTAAGTGTAATGTCTCCTGTAAATTAAACATGCACAGGGTATTTCTGATGCTGAGAAGGATTTTTCCTAGTGAAGAAAAGGATAAACTTTCCTTCCAAGAGACATCCGCAGCATGACTAACATAGCAACTGGTATTTGTTACACACCAATTGATTGCAGAAAACAGGAATTTATGTCAAATCTCACATAAATGTCCATTCATGGACATTATATCCTCTTTTGAATTGCAATAATTAGAGCATTATATTGTTTGGGTTTGCTACAGACCGTCCCAAGATTTTTTATTTATTTATCTATTTACTGGGGGCAGAGGTGGGGTTAAGGCTTCAGAGACTCTGTGGAACTTGACAAGTGGCATTTAGGCTTTTGTGTTTGCCTTTAATTGCTGCACACCGGGGTGTACCTTCATACTGCAGCCAGAGTCAGCTGAGCAGAGGGCACAGAATCTTACACTGCTTGTTGTGGCGTGCTGGACTGAGAAGTGCACGGAGCAAAGATTTTGTTTCAAAATGCTTACTAAATCCATGACCCAGCAACTTTTAGAGATATTCTTCCACATAGTGAATAGGTTCTTATATCTCTAAATGAAGGGCTAATATACACAAACATAAGTTATTTTGTAAGCACTGTTGTTTATAACAGCTGGGTTGCATCACAGCTTTGGTGAAAACTTTCTGTATTTCTATTAACTGTGCTCCATTCATTTGCAGAAGAAATGCACAGTTGTTTGCATTCTGATTCTGCCACGGTGCACCTCGTGATGAGTATTTGGTTGTTGCTTTCCTCAAGAGTGCAGACCTTCAGAGACTGTGGGTATGCCCAACTATTCATGTTAGGTACCCTTTGACTTCAGCCACAGCAGAGGTGATCCCATTGGATGTGAAAGAAACTTCCACATGGATAGCTATGTAAAACAAAACAGAACAAAATTAGAAAATTAAAATAAACCTTGTCTGTTTTGCAATGGAAAATCCACTAACAAAAATAATTTCAGATAGGTAAAAATAGAAACATGAAATACTTTGTTTTTCCATCAGTCTCTTAATAGCAAGGAGTGCTATTGCTACAATGCTGCTTCTCGTTTTAATTGCTCTGCTATTTAGGAAAACTCACAATGCTGACTTATGAGGAAAGTTATAAAGGGATAACCAGGAAAACTAATTTTGTAAATAGGCACGTCTCATTTGGCTAAAATAACTGACCAGTTTTTACGTGCCAGTAATTTCTATAGTTCTAGGAACCATTTATTTTCCTTTCCCCTCTTGAAAATATTTAAACAAACAGAAGCTTGCCCCACTTTCCCCCTCACAAACCCATATGCAGGACCAGCAAAACTCAGTAATTTTCCACTGGCACAACAGTCCCTCAGTGTCTGCCATCTGCTGAGCTGGCAGGACCCACAGGAGGAGCAGCAGCATCGAGTCAGGAACTGTAACGTCACCCTGTGAATATTCATGCCATTTTCATTGTCACAGCTGCTCCTTATTGCCTCTAGGACTGACCTTGCATTGGTCCGTTCCTGCCCCCCCCCCCCCCCACTGCTCCCCTTTGACTGCTTTAGAAGAAGGGAGCAGGCAGCAGTGAAATACTGAAATCAAAACTCCCAAACACCACAGTTCCCACTTGAAATTGATCCTTATTCCTGCTGGCATTGTGATAGTTCTGCCACCTCCTTTTACTGCTCTTATTTATAAAGATTTGTAAAGACTTTTGCTCTGAGTAGTGTTATAGACAAGTACACCTTTTCTAGATCAGTAACTAGTCTGTTTTCAATTTCCATACGCTAATAGATAGTGTTTTTTTCCACTCTTGCTAATTCTTTTTCTGTGCTGTACGTCTATGCTTTCAACCCTGCAACATGGTAAATGGGAGCACAAAACTTCACTACCACAGTCTCTAAATGTGGAAGTGGAGACTGGCTATCACAACGGGCAGTCCCTCCAGAAAGCACTCCTGCATTGCAGCTGAATTAAAATGTGATAATTTTAGGCTTCTGTTATTTCAAACCTACCAAATTGAATGCTTCTGGAAACTGATCCCAGCAGCAGGCCCACAGTGCTCAGGTAGGGCCTGTAGCGAATTTCCCAGCTCAGCCTGAAGGCAGAGGGAATGCACAGATCCACTCACAGGACCGTGTTCCTGAGCTGCTGAGGTGTCTGAGCAAGCAGTTTGCTTTAGCACACAGAGCTAAAGTCTTGCTGTCTCTATTTAAAGACTAATGAGATGAAATAAATTAAACGCGGCTGCCAAATAAGTCTATTTCACGTGCAGCCGTTCTCAAATGATGACACATTGTTTGGTGGCCCTGCTAGGCAGGGGGGTTGGAACTACATGATCTTTGAGGTCCCTTCCAACCCGGGTCATTCTGTGCTTCTGTGTGACACTGGGACATTACTAGCACCCACACGCTGTGAGAGAAGCTGTGTTTTGATTGACATTCTTCTTAGCTGAGCTGAGATTTGCCTTACACACAGCTGGTTTTATAAGCCACCTACAGCACAGGGTAACAGTTTAAAACCTCATGATTGCTGCTGCTGTTGCTCTGTTTTACTACTCGCTCAGAATAAACCCAAAGCAGTGCTTAATGAAGTTCCAGCTATGGTGCCATCCATACCCTCGCACCTTGACGGTGGGACAGAAGCCAACAAAAGCAAAGGAGCAGTGAGCGTACTGCATCTCCAGCCAATCCTCTGTGCTAAAGCACTGCCCCACAAGGTGACCAGCGCCTTACTAACACAGAATCACAGAATGACCCGGGTTGGAAGGGACCTCAAGGATCATGTAGTTCCAACCCCCCTGCCTGGCAGGGCCACCAAACACACACCTTTACTAGATCAGGTTGCCCAGGGCCCCGTCCAACCTGGCCTTGAACACCTCCAAGGACGGGGCATCCACAACCTCCCTGGGCAGCCTGTTCCAGGGCCTAACCACTCTCCTAGTGAAGAACTTCCCCCTAACATCCAACCTAAATCTTCCCTCTTTTAACTTAAAACCATTTCCCTTAGTCCTACTATTGTCAGCCCTTTCGAAGAGTTTACTCCCCTCCTGGGAGTAAGTTCCCTTCAGGTATTGAAAGGCTGCAATGAGGTCACCCCGCAACCTTCTCTTCTCCAGGCTGAACAAACCCAACTCCCTCAGCCTGTCCTCATAGGGGAGGTGCTCCAGCACCCTGATCATCTTCGTGGCCCTCCTCTGGACTCACGCTCACCCTCACAGGAGCGCAGCCCGAAGCAAGGAGCCGGGGGCAGAAACGGGGCCGCTGTGCCGCGCTGCCACGACGGAGGAGGGACGGGAGCGCAGCACCTGCCTGCGGCCGTGTGGGGCCTCGGGGCCGCGGCCAATCGCAACTCGGTTCGGCGGCTCCGGGCTCTCGCGAGAGCCGCCGAGTAAACATCCATCCCTCCGCCTTGGCCCTCCCGCCGCCCTCCTCCTCTTGCCATTAGCGCGGAGGAGGGGGCCGTGCCCGCACAGCGCCGGCGGCGAGCGAGCAGTCGGGCAGCCCAGCCAGCAGCGAGCTGAGCGCGGAGGTGAGTGCCGCGGGTAGCACCGCGCCTCGGGGCTCCGCTCGGCCCTGGGGAGCGGAGCGGAGGGAGGTGAGACCCTGACAGCGGCGACTGGAAATCCGCCGCTTCCTCCCCCCGCCGCGAGGCAGCCATCGCCGTAACGCCGGGGAGAGAGAGGACGGCTCCGTGGCGGAGGAGGCAGCTCCGTGCCGCCTGTCGCCCTCGGAGCCGGCGGTGTGGGGCCGGGCCGTGGGGCTGGCGACCGCTTTCGGAAGGGACGGTGCTTTGCCCTCTTTAGCAAAGGGCAGATAAATGAAGCGATGCGTTTGTCTCTGTAATACGCTTACAGGGTAATAATAACAAGCCCCGAGTAGTTTTGCTCTCTCTCTCCGGTGAATGAATCCACAGCCCGGTTCTGTAACCCCTGCCTGAGCTGTAGGAGTTTTGAATGGGGCCTGTGACGTGTGCCGGGACGCTGTGCGCTGACTTAGGTAAAAGTTAAGCACGGAGATGTTAAGCAAAATCCCGAGCAGGTATAAAGAGCCTTGATACAACAACCCCTGGGTGAGCATCAGTGCTTGAGGCTGGCTTGGAAGAAAGGCAGAACGCGTTTCTCCTCATAACTGTTGGGGTATGTTCGTGTTGTTTGCCTCTGAGTTGCTGTAGAACATTGAAGCTTGCTCTGAGTGCCACCGGTGTGGGCCTGTGCCGTGTACACCCACTTGGTGTTTGCTGAGTTGTCTGTAGTTGCTCGAAGTAGAGAACTCTTATTTACGAGGGGATATAATGCTAATAAGCCTTACCGCGTTGTGCACTGAAAAACAAACAGAAGTCTTGAAAATTGGTTTCACTCAATTGCTTGCTCTTTAGGAGTTCGGGTGAAACAGTATCAGTCTGAATGTTACTTGGAAGGGTTAGCTGCAGTGCTACCAAACAAACCCAATGTGCTGGGAGTTCTCCAGGTGACAGACAGGCTGTGATCACCCTCTATAGATGAGTTACGTGGTTGCAGAATGGTTTGGGTTGGAAGGAACCTTAAAGCCCACCCAGTAACACCCCCACCATGGGCAGGGCTGTCACTCGGTGTATCAGTCTGCCCAGGGTCCCATCCAACCTGGCCTTGCCATCACTGTCCCTAGTATATAATCAGTGTAATTGAATGCTGGATAACTTTATTTTACTTTTCTTTTTATCATTTAAACTACCTTCTGTGGCTCAGGATCTCTCCTGAGTTCTTTAGTGACCACAAGAAGCTTAGTCACTGTTTGAGGAGCATTGTCTTTGCCTACTGTCCCTGAGCAGGCGGTGGGTTGGTAATGTTTTTAAACCTTGTTTTTTCCCTCTAAACTCAATTTTCACTTAGCCCCCATTTATTCTAATAAAAATCCCCTGCCACCAACAGGACAGAGCAGGGGTTTAGCTAAAATGTGGTCAATTGATAAACTCTGTATTGTCAGAAGAGCTGCGTGGCAGGCTTGTAAATTACAATGAAAGGAATTGCTTCTCCAAATACGGTATTCATCAGCACAAAGACTAAGCTAATATTATATGACAAATGGTTTGCTTTTAGTCCCCCAGAAAGAGGCTTTATGTGTCTTAGATAATGACTGTGGACATAAATCAAGCGTAGTATTGTCCACATAATCATGTAATCTTCTGTTGTTCCCAGCTCGTTTCAACATATAGCTGCACTTAGGGCAGACAGGCCAGCATTAGTGATTACATTGCTGTAGCACGAACATGTGGCTTTGGTAAGTAACTGAGTCTTAATTCCTTGGGTAGGTTGATACAGGATTTTGTTTGAAGTCCAGCGATGAAATAACGATCGCAAACACTTCTTTTTGTTGTATAAACAGTGAGGGTAATCAAATCTCACCCTGCGGGGTGTGAATTCAGGGAGGAGTTACTTTGTGCATAGTGTGAATCAGTTATGGTAAAGTGCATGCGAGGTGAGGGGATCTCTTCCAGAAGGATAAAAAGGTAGTTCTATCCAAATGCAGGAGAGCAGGCTGGATTGTTTGATTGGTACAAAAAGTCCTGCAGCTCTGTAGTCTGATACTACAGAGGAACTTTTGGCAGTGTTGCTGCTCCTGCGTCTGCGTGAGGAAACAACAGAACAGTTTGTTTTTCTTTGACAACAGTGAAACCAAAACAGGGACTAAAAGGACGAATGAATTTATTGGGAAGAACTTACTTTCCTTGTCACAGGTAATTTGATCAGCACGGAGATCACTGAGATAGGCAATTCTCTTAGTAAGTACTGTCTTCTGCTTGTGAAATTGGGTCGCTTTGTGAAGCTTGCATTAACATTTCACCTAATACTTTTGTGTACAGGTTTTTTAAAGAAAAAAAAAAGTAAATAAAACACCAAATTAGGGAAGTATTAATCTATGTGTTAATCTTCTGATTTCTTGGTAATTTTGTTGCTTAATTTTTGCATTCTGGTTTGAGTGGTGAATTTATAACTTAGTTTCCGATGTATATGGCTGGTATAGTTACAAACAAGCTTGCAGTTTTTTAGATGAAATACATTTTAGTGTGAATTGTAGCTGAGTAGAATATGACTGCAAAATCAGATACCTGGAACTTCAGTGTAATAACTGGGAGATTGTTTATATGAGATTGTCGCCATCAGAGGGTTAGTTGTCTTCTGTATTTTTACTAGTAAAAGGGAACAGTGGCTGATGTAAAATAGTAGCAAATGGGATTTCATAACAGCAAAAATCATGGAGTGGCCTGGGTTGAAAAGGACCACAATGATCATCCAGTTCCAACCCCCTGCTATGTGCAGTCACCAACCACCAGACCAGGCTGCCCAGAGCCACATCCAGCCTGGCCTTGAATGCCTGCAGGGATGGGGCATCCACAGCCTCCTTGGGCAACCTGTTCCAGTGCGTCACCACCTGCTGAGTGGAAAAACTTCCTCCTAATATCTAACCTAAACCTCCCCGTTTCAGTTTAAGACCATTCCCCCTTGTCCTATCACCGTCCACCCTTGTAAAATCTCCTAAGGAAGTAAAACCAGAGATGACTATTCACCTTTCAGTACCAAAGAACTGGCAGTATTAAGTAATAGTCTGGTACAAACAGGTTGAGCTTCTCCATAGTATCAACAAGTATCCTAAAACTTAACTGTGAAGGGAGGCACGAAGGACCAGCAAAAGAAAGATGGCTGGCACAAGTGGGGAGCTGAGCATGTTTAGATGCGCTCTTCTGGGTATGCCAGGTGTGTGTCCCGTCTCCCTGTCCCCAGTGCAACAGATGAGCAACATATGTAGCACGTTTGTGCTGGGAATGCCAGTGAGAACAAGGGTGTCCTCGTCCTGCCTGACTGCCGTCTTTGGGAACTCAAGTCTGCTCTGTAGGAAAAGGATTCATTGCCAAGGTAGATTGCTTCTGTCGTGTATGCAAGCTTAGAGTTTGCTGGCGTTACTAATAATGAGTCCATGCTTGTAGTGGGGATTGCTGGATAAAGAAGACATTCCCAAAGATCATTCTTTTCTACTGCTTGGTGGTTTGTTCCTTCTCAGGATGAATAGAGCTGAATCTGATGTTGTGAGAGGCCCGACACGCCTGCTGTGTGATGACGAAACACCTATAGCTTCTCCTGATAGAAAGTCTTGGTGTTATGAGCATACTGGTAAAGGATGAACTTGCTTAGAGCTGAACAGGTAGTTAAATTCCAAAAGGTATTTTGTTGTCTACAGGAGAGATCATTATTTTTCTTTTTCTACCAGCTTGCCAGCATGCAGATTACATTCCCCCAGAAACACTTCACTATTGTTTGGAGCTGAATTGATGATGAACCACCTAGGTTTCCATGGATCACAACTGAGGGCACAGGAGAGGTTGACAGGACACAGACATGGCCTCATGTCTCCAATTCCCAGTGAAAAACTATTTGTGGCTAACTGACTAGATCTGAACCAAAATGTGGAGGATGTAGGAACTGCCCTCACGTGTGGCTGTTTGCCACATTAGCCAGGTAGAAATAGCAGCCTGTAGTCCAATAGCATCAGGCTCCTTCTGTGTTGCTTTCTATGATGGAAAAAAAGTTTATCACAGGAGTTTCTCAAAATTTGTTTTCTTTCTTTCTTTCTTAACAAGCGATGGTTGCGTAATGTGGTCCCTGTCCTTTGCTCTCACTGGTGCCTTACAAGGGAGGTAACTGGAACACCAGCCAAATATCAGCCTGATGATGAAAGGATTGTTCCACTTAAAATGTCATTAATGTTTAGCGTGCTGAGTCCTATGTGGAGGGGACAGCTTACATTATAATTCCACAGATAAAAGCATTGTACTGTATTGTTTTAAGGCAGCTGTTGTTTCTTGAAGTTAAAGAGATTCTTCTGTTTTGTGCTGTTTAGCACTTGGCAGAGCAGGAAAGGAGAACAAATCCAATCACAAGATACAAATTTAATGGGCATACCTGTTTTTACAAAGTACAAAAATTGAATCCAGAGAACAAAGTCAGTGTTTAACAGTGATTAAAATTATGATTTAACAGGTCCTAACATCTGGAACCGTAGGGGAATTTTGTTCTGTTTTAGAGCTTCACTGTAGGATGCTAGGCAGTCTTATAGCCATGAAAGAGATGGCTGTTCCAAACATGAAGCAGCCAACTGCTGAAGGGCGTTCCTATTTAGTGGAGTAATGGCACTTGGTTAACAGGAGCAAACACAGTTACTGAGAATTAGGTACTAAGTAAATTGTCCTTATGGTGAGGCTTGTAACATGGTGTCTTTTGGAAGGCATGAGGGTGAAATCTGACTTCCAGAATTAGTTGAGAGAAAGGGGTTTTATCGCTGCTGGTGGGATTAATGTGCATCTTTGTGGCTGGATTTGTTGGTGCTTGGTTAGTCCAATGCAGTGGTGAGGTACTCTGGGATCAGCAGGCTGATATTCTTCATGACCAGCTTTCCAAATTTCACTTCTGTAAATTGAAAGCTTTGCTGTGCTGAAGAAAAATTTTCTTGCTTAATTTTGCCATCTGCTTATGGTTTCAAATAATTTATTTCCTTTATTTATTGATGTAACAGCATGGATCTTCATTTCTGCAAACCCTGTAGGAAAGACGTGAAGGTTTTTATTCTTTAAATATAGGGTTGGAAACGTTCAAGTTTATAGAAGGAATAAAACTTGAATATATTGTAAATAAAGCTTCTGGTAAAGTCTTGCAGTTTAGTTCTGCCCCAGTCTTAACAGGGGCATCGTATTATAGAAGTGGCAGAGGTGCAAGGTTTATTATAACAGTTCTTCATGAATTCAACTCTTAGGTACATCAAGAGCGAGGAATGTAGATGACCATTTTATATTGAAATGCTTCGGGTAGGTTCTCTGGTTAACTTTTCTATGGACACTGTTACCCTATCTTGGCCTGTTTATCTTCTCATTTAATGGGAGAGGAGAGTTTATATAAAATACGTGTTATATGAGCATCTTGACTTGTTTGTGTGCTGGTTTGGTGACTTTGCTGCTCAGTTGTAAAAGCAGCAATTAAAGCTTTAAAAAAGTAATTATTAATTTTATTTTAAAGATAATTATTTAAGAACACTTGGAATTGTGTCCTGTAAATTGCTTATGCTTTGAATTATTCCTGATGGTAACTGAGTCTGAAGTCAGAGAAAAAACAAAGATGAACAAAAATCTATGGAGTGGATAGTATTTCTTTGAAGTATTTGAAAAGCACAGAGTGCAAAATATGGCTGTGACATCAAACAGATATAGTGATGAGACAGTATGGAAATCTCCACGGACAAAATAAAAACATGTATGTAGTGTAAAACATGAGTATGATCGACCTTTAGTTTCTGTTTAGAAGAGATGTGTGTGAAACTGACGTCAACTGAAGGTGCCCATGGTTTTCTTCAGATGAATCTGACTGCGACGGCTGTTGCTGCGGTTGAGCTGTGCAAGTCATGGTGTGGTTACACAGCAACAGGAGTTGAGGCTGCGGTTCTCAAGTTCAGTGAGCAACAGTCTGTTGGGAGCCCACAATATGCTCTGAGGCCATCGTGTGCCTTTGATTTAAATAAAAAAATAAATAAAACCCCAAGTTCCTGTCCCACTGACCGTCCACGTGCTGCTGACGGTAAATGTGGACCGCAGTTTAGAAATGTCAGAGTTATGGTACAGGAGGGAGGCATCCAAAGCTGGCTGGATGTGGCTCTGGGCATCCTGGTCTGGTGGCTGGTGACCTGCACATAGCAGGGGGGTTGAAACTTGATCATTGTGGTCCTTTTCAACCCAGGCCGTTCCATGATTCTGTGATAAACAGTCGTAAGTATAATTATCTAGTAGACTGGCCGCACTTGAGAGGTTCTGTGTTCTCTTTTGTTCCTTATACTCCTGTAGAACATGTACTTTAACGTGAGTTCTTGAGGGCAAGTGATGGCATCATAGTTAGAGATAGTTCATTTAAAACAAAAATAAAAGGGTAATTTGATTGGGGGGAGAGAGAAAGATCTGGAAACACAAAACCAGTCAGTTTGGGTAGGAAGCTGAAGGGTGAATAGTAAAGTTTCCTTACTTCTCCTTTTAAGCCTTCTCCTTTCTTTCTTTCTTTCGTTTCTTTTCTTTTTTTCATGAGCCAAGGATAAAGTTGGAGGGAGAAGAAAAAAGCAGTGTAATGCTTTAGATTTTCAAGCTTTGCTGGCAAACCTTCACAGGTGCTGAAAATGTTCTTTTTGCTTCTTTCCAGTGTTGTAGCATGCACCGTTTCTTGACAGGCTCATTCTCAGTAGTTAGCAGTCCATCCCTCCCACAGGAAGGAACACAGTGAAGTCACTGTGTGCCCCAGGTGCACAAGGAAATGCAAAACTTTCCCAAGTTTGAGGCCACGTAAGTAAAATAGTGTTACAAAAGAATGAAGCTGTGGGATTAAAATTTGGCTTTCAGCTGTGTTGGCATGGAGGTAATATGAAAAGAAAGGAGCTGTCCAGGTGAGGATTTAAATGTGTTTACTGGCTAATCAGTATGAGCATGTAAATCTCTGTGTTTCCAGAGGGCTGATTAGTGCACCTGGGATGTAATTTACATGCAAGTGAGCTTACATCAAAAATGCCTGCAGTGATATTTCCTCTTTATCTTCCAAGACTTACTGCTCTGGGCTGTGTCACCATGAGAAGTGGAAATGAGTACCGTACTGATATATTCAATCCCCCTGATGGTGCTGTGAGTCTCAGACTGGACATTCAGGTTGACTTAATGTGTCCAAGTCTGTGCTGAAAGCATTGTCTGCTGTTCACTCATGACTCCACAGAGTTTTTGGCTCCACTTGGATACCACTGAGCCCTATTTAATAACACGGGGCACCATATTAATGTTAATTCTTTACTTTTGTTCACTGACATCTATGACAATGATATGTCAGCAAAGGGGGGAAAAAGCACAGCAACAAATTAATTTCTGTGTTTAGGAAAAACAGGTGATCCAGACCAGATGTGAGAGAATATACCATGTCTTAACATACCCTGACCTACGCCACTGACTTCAACTGCTGCTCGCAGTTCCTTCTGCTTTAGGAAAAAGATAAAAACTAAGTAGATGCACATCCATTTTAATGCATATTGTAGATGGTTATATTTGAAAGCATTGAAATAATAAAGTCAAGAAAACAAAAAACAACCATAAGGCGATTGGAATGGAAATAGTTATATTGTGATAAAGATGAGTAATTTTAGCTCACCTCTTCCTGCCCTTTTTATCAGACCAAAATGGAGAGAGATAGCTTAATGTTTTACCATCCCATCTCAGTCTCAGGTTTGGACCCCCCAGATGTGGGCTGAGCCTTTGTGGGGGAGTCAAGGCTACAAGAGAAGAACTCATACAACAGCTTCCATTAGATTATATTCTTTTTTTTTAAAATGTAACTGAAACCTGTTAGTGTTCTCTGTATTTATTTTTAATGTAGAAGCACATTTTTGAGGCTAGTCTTACTTGACAGTGTCTTTTGTATTTCCGTTTGACTGTAATTTCCTCAGTCTGAGAAACACAACTAAATGTCTTTTCTTGGTCCTTTTGCCAAAATGCTTTAAAGCAGTTGTGTCATCGTGAATGATCAGTGACTCCATATCTACTAAGAGTGTAAGCTTATCTAAAGGCATATGAGAGCAGACGTGAATGTGCACTGCATGCAGCTGAAGACTGCAGTCGCTTGATGAGATTTTCTTCTGTTCTTTTGGAATCTAAGTGCTTCCTCTCCCTCGCTTGGCTGCCAAAGTAAGGCTGCATTTTACTGCGAAGAAGTTAAGGGCCACCCATCCCCCTTTTCTTTGAATTCTCAAGTAAATCTCCTACAGATATTGCAAATAAACCACAGTAAGACCAGTGCAGAGTAAATCCCACATTTGCCTTAGCTGGAATACCAGACTTCTGTCTGGAACATCTGAATATGTGCTTAGGGTGCAGCTTCCTTCTATTCAAGGGTGGTGATCATCTAGTCAACAAAGCGTTGGATTTACAAGATGAAGTCACTTAGAGGAGTAGGCTCCTGTTGTATGTGGACATCCAGGGAGCAAAATAGGGGATATTTTGCTCATGGTGTGGCAAGTGCTGCGCCTGCTTATGCTTTTTTCTCTTTTCTTTGCCTCGGTCAGGAACGTAGCTTGTGCTTGATGAAGAGTGCAGGACTTCTAACTGAAGTAAAAAATAGCTATCTCTGTTTCTCACAAGGACTGCACTAAATGCATTCTAATGGCTTTCCAGATTAATGGTATCTAAATCAATGTTTGCTAGTGACAATTGCATGAATAGACATGAGCATCTTTGCAATTCTTGACTTTCTATGATATCTTAATGCTGCTTCTAAGCAAGAACCCTCCCTTATTGATGTCAGGCAAAAACCATTTCCCATATTGGATATGGTGGCATAATTCTCATCTATTTCAAGAGAGTGGGCTGACAAAGGATAATCCAGCCTCTGTTCTAGGTGTTGAGGGTGTTTTTGGAAGTGGCAGGCAGAGAAAAGAGTACAGGAATGTACCAAGGTCTCTTTGTAAGTCCTTTTTCAACACTGAAAGAGCCTGTGCTCTTTGAGGTTCTGGCCACGTTTGACCCTGCATGCTTCACAGGCATCATTCAATTGGTTCAGCAGCTGTTTCTGAAGTACCAAAATTTAGTAGGCTTTCATCTTTTCTGAATGAAATGCATTCTTTTCGTTCAGCTGGCATTCCTAAATTTGTGAAGCAGCACCAGTTTCCTAATATTAACTCTGTCTATGTTCAGTTGTGTCATCCAGATGTAAGAGAGTTCAGATTAGTTAATACCACCAAATAGGTGTTGGTGTTTTGGTTTCTCCTTTTTTTTCCTTTTTACCTTTTCCTTTACCCTTTCCCTTTTCCTTTTTTTCTTTTTCTTCCCCCCCCCCCCCCCCCCGCCTCAAAACGTCTGCTCTGAATTCCAAGCAGGTTAATTTGTGGAAATTTTTGGTGATTTTTCAGGGGGCGTGAGGTTTTGTTATGAGAAATGAAGTTTGTGATCAAAGCATTTGATCCTATGCTATTTGTATCCTCTTAAAATGACTCCTTTTAGAAATTTAAGATGCTGTTATTTTTCTCTTAGTGTTCTAAGTTTCAGTTACTTGCTTCGTGCCTCTTTTTTTGGCAAGAGATTAGGCCAAAATTCATGATGATATATATATGAGTGGTTTGCTCAAAGAGAGTCTATATTTGTATGCTAAACTTCCTTAAGGAAAAATACTGAACTGTTAAGCTTTTCCTGGCTCTGGAAAGCAGACATGCAGTTAGCATGTGAGAAGAGAATGTTCCTGTTGACTGGCCTTCTTTTTGCACGGCTGTGGCATGTGGAAGGCCAGCAGGTCTTGTTTTTTCCTACTGAGAAAGTGTGGAATTACATGTATGAGGGCTGTTTGTATCTGTTGTTGTTTCTGTGAAAATAAATTGGAGGCATTACTTTTGAAGCGACCTATGTATTTTTTTTTACAGTCTCAACTGAGTTACGTATTTCTATAAAAGGCACTGGGACGCTTTCACAAAAGATGCTTGGTAAAAACAATCCATGTTTTGAAGAAACACGCTATTTTGAGGGAGGATTATTCATTTTTTCCCACCTTTATGCAGTCCTTGGCCTTTCAAATGGTATGAACAAAGGAAGTGACTATTGCAGATGCTTTTGTGGTTCCTAATTTATTGAGGGCTGGATGGAGATCCATTGACTCATTTCACATAAGCCACCAAGGAGCTGCTTCCAGTCAGTGCTTGGACCAGACCATTGAGCTGAAAGACGCCATCTCCAACTGCCAGCCACGTTTCACAAGAAACACAACAAACACACATTACAAATATTTCAACATTATAATTCTGCCTTTGTTCTTTTGGCACTTACTTGGCAAAGGATGTCTCCAAAAAAGTATTTTTAGTGAACGCTATATAGGGAGCTTCAAATCTTTCGTTCTTTCTTTGTGAAAGATATTTTTACTGTCTGTGAGATGCCCAGAGTTAAAGGATGTAGAAATGACAAGATGCTCAAACCTCAGTCAGGTTCCAATTCACTGGAGGCTTTTGGGAGTTGGGTGTATCCGTGTTAGAGACTATTTTCCAGTTCTCCTCTGCTGCTCTGTTGGGCAGCACCCAAATGCCACCAAATCTGTTGGCTTTATTTGACACTTAAAACATATTTAACTGGAATTGAAATCCATGCCGTAGGACTGCTGTTTGGTTTCAAGAAGTGTTTGAGAAGCATGCTGTTGACTTGGCCAATGGTTATGGGTTTTTGACAAGATCGGGAGAAGCAAATTGCTAAATCTGAAGATGAATTCCAGGTACGATCATCATGCTGAGGGCTGGAATTGTATCAGCTGCCAGGCAGGATTCATCTGTCCTCATTTGAAAGTTTAAAAGCTGCATATACAAGGCAGTTAGTCATCAGAACCTACTTCTGTAGTCAACAGGGGTAAGAAAGTGAGGTGCCATAGGAGGTGCACTCTGAGGTGCCATAGGAGGAGATGTTTGCTTCTACCTCACAAGGGTGAGTTCTTAGCACCGTGCCACTGCAACAGAACAAAGGCTGGCTTGTTTTTCGGGAGAAGACAGCAGCAAGCAAGGCCCCTGTGGCCCTTCAGTTGTGCAGGCCTGGTTGCCTGTAGCTGCTCCTGTCTGCTGTGTGAGTGTGTCTTCTGAGTGGTTTCCTATGGCAGATGAACTTTCAATAATAAAATCCACTGGCCTCACCATGGTAAAATATCCCTGCAGGTACATGCAAAAACAAGTGAATTCACAGACTTCTTGTTTTGTCAGCAGTGTAGCTGGAGTGTGTATGTGTATACAATATGTGTATATGTATTTTTTTCCTGGAAGAACATGAGACTATGCTCCCTCAATCACAGCTGCAGGAGTGCCAGGGTGCAGTGTAAACACAAGCATAAGCAGGCAGGCGTGCCTCTGAAGAGCCCAGGGCTCAGGTCATCTGAGCTTTGTTCTTGGCTTCCCCCCCACCATTTCCTTGTGTAATTCTAGTTTTTCCCGTAGTTCATTATGCCATTTAGTGTTTGCTTAAAAGCAGCTCCATAAAACATCTTTCTTAAGTGCACCAACAGTATTTTACAATCATGCACCTGTGTGAAGGCTTGCCAGAGAAACAGCTTGCCTTTCCTCAGTGCTGACCTGATCTGACTGTAACACTAAACGGAAGACAAGAGTCAGAACTGATGCAATGATTCCATTTCTCAGCTCATCCTTTAGGTTACATAAGCTGCACATTGTACTTTAGATTCTGCTGTGGTGCTGTGTAATTGGTTGTGGTATTTTTTTTTTTTTCTTTTTGTTCTTTAAATCTTAAGATGGTCATAGGGGTGTTTGCTGCTGTGCTCACAGCACTGAAAAATCTGTGGTATTTGTAGATCTTCGTGGTCTTTCCAACCTTAACGATCCTGTGAAACTGATGATTCTCTAGATGTGAAAAGCAGAAGGGATTGTAGGCAGTAATACTTGTGTGTACATCAGACAAGAGAATGATTGAAATGAGTGTTGAGGAACACTGAACTTAGCTATGAGATATATATATATTTTTTATATACTCTGATTTTTGTCTCCTCATTTTAAAAATCAGATTGATATTGCCCTGATATTTTGCAAGCTACATATGAGGAGTGCTTTGTAAGCCTAAAGCTTACCTTGGATACATTAGCATTATTATTTAATACTACTATAAATGGTTGGAGTAGGAAGGAATCTGTTCCCGAGTCTGCTGTAGGCACTATTACAAGGCAGGATTCTCTGGATAAATTTTTCCTTTCTCTTACATCTCAAAGTCTTCCCGGGATCGAGCCTGGTTTCAATTACTTTCCTTCACAATCAGTGATGATGTTGCTGATGACTTGCTTTACAAAACGGTGTGCTTTGATTTCTTACTTTTGTAAAGTACCTCAGGAGTTTGATCGAAAATTATATAAAGGAGTGAAACAATTTGCTTGAAAGCCAGGAGGCAGCTATATCACACTGGGAACAGAATAAAGCTTGCGGCTCTAATTCATTGGGAGATGCATTCTGGTATTATTAGCAGGAGAAATATCCTGAAGGAAAGGAAAGTAGCTTGAGGCTTGGTAACAACCCCAAGAGACCTCTGCAGATTTGGACAAGCAAGGAAAGGGCCCCTTCCCTCCTGGAGACTGCCGTTATTCCCTGTGGTTGCCGTGTGCTAGCAGGATCTGCTGAATTTTCTGTAGTTTATTTTATTACTGATTTATTTCATAAGATTTTACTCAAGGAAATTAAAGAAAAACTAAAAAAGAGACTAGCTTCCAGATCCTACTCCCATCCCACTGTTATCATCTTAGACCTGGGGAGGGCGATGACACTTTTATTATTTATATATGCCCTAGGCACAGCTCAGTATCAGCTGAGGAGTGATGTGTGGAACAGAAAGTGCTGCCTTTTGCCCAGACCTTTTCAGAGTGCCAGGGCTACTTCTAAAGTAAAGCATTTTATTTGGTTTTATATTTTCGTATGTAACTGCAGGTGAAATGTGTCTTAAGACTCAATTGAAGCATTAATTAATCATCTGAGGAATCACAAATTTAAATGATTTTGGTTATGTACTAATGCTACATTGCTACGCTAGTGGTTGTATTTTTTATTGCCCTTTATATTTTCAGGTGAAGAGAATGTAGCTACTTTCTAGCGATTCATGAAATTAAGAGGCCCTCTGCCTTCCCCTGCTCTAAATCAACATGACAAACTACATCCCTTATATTATGTGTATTCCTGGTGCTTTACCAGGAAACTGGTAGAACTTCCCAACTGTTGTGCGTTTATCTTTCTTTAAAAGACAGCTGATTAATGTTATTTGCATGTGAGCAACAGAATGTGTAAACATGGACTGGGGACTCATTCAAATGAATACTTTCAGTTGGATTCACTGCTGCAACATTAAGCCAAGGGTGAGTGTAGCCCAGCTTGGAAATGCAATCACAAAACCTGGCAGCTTATGGTATGTTAGTATTGTCCTCTCTCTATTTCCTTTTCCCATGCGTTTTCTGAAGTCAGAATGAGATTTCAGCTCTGTCCTTGGAGCGCTGAAAAACATCTGCCTTGCTTATCTTGCTGCACACCCTCTCAACTGTGATACACAGATCACTGCCATTCTGCAGTTGGCTGCAGAAGTTAACTCTTTCTCCTGTCTGATGAGGTGGATGGCTCAAAGAAGTGGAGTGACAAGGAAGGGGCCGTGCACGTTAAAGGTTTTGGGGCCAGCTGAAATGAGTCCTTTCATAAATAGTTTTTTAACTCTCCTTCAGCTTTTCTCTTCTGAAGATCCCAAGTTCTTTGTGTGTATGAACTCGTTAAGCCTCCTGCATGGCGTAGACCTGTGATCCATGTTAATACTGCTGTTTGAACTTGCCTCTCCACACTGATGTTTGACATGCTACCAAAACCAAATAGCACCCAGGAGGAGCACCTGGCATGGCTTTTGGTGCAAGCTGAAGCAGCGCATACTGCAAACCTTTCCTGATCTTTGTGAATGTAAGTAAGGTTATTTGTGAGGAGAGCAGATCTGAGACATCACCTAGGGGATAGGTGTTCAGCTGGTCATTATGATATGCCTCACCATAACCATTTTCATCAAACTCAAATGATTGTGTTATGTTTTGATGCAGCTTCAAGTAAAGGGGACGTGAGAGTTTTTCAGCGTAGAGCTGTCCCCTCTATCAGCCCTCTTCCAAATGGAGCCAGCAAAAGCTAGTGCAAGAAGAATGTGTCTCATTGATGAGAGTTAATATTTGCTTACCAGTTGTCAGAGTTAGGGTATGACGTAGAACTCACAGCTCACCTGATGTGCCTGGCCACTGGGAAAAAGGACAATCCTGTCCTCCCATCAAAGCAAGTGTATCCAGGTCTTTCTTGAATGGGATCCAAATCCAGGTGCCTGCCAAAGAGGCAGAGCCATTCCTCCTTGATCCGCATGCTCCATCACTCCCCTTTCACTACATTTTTAAGTTAGTCATGTCTTTGGAACTGGTGCCTGCAACTCACTGGTTTTAGGAAGGAGCAGTCTCCTTTTTTCCAGAACACAGACAGAGCTTTGTCAGACAGCTGCATTTGTCTGACTCACCTTTTGGCTGCATCACTGCAGACTGCTGCAGTGTCAGGAAAATAGTAGGAGTACATGGCCAGGAGGGGAAGCATCAACAAAGAAGTGGAGGGAGAGACATGGAGGGTCCTCTTTTGTTTTCTCTCTAAGAAGCAATTCAGATACCTGCATTGACACTCCAACATTTTGGCAGTGATTTCTGTCCTTTCTGTGCAAGTGCCTTGTGCCCAGAACTCATTCCTCTAAGGAATATTCATGTTAAATATTTCAAAAGTAGAAATGATCTCATTCTTCCTACAGCTTATTTGGGTTTTCTTTCTTGGTTACTATTTATGGGAAATAGCTGCTTATATCCAACTTCCCAAGCAATTGACATCACTGCCTGAAAGGCCTCTTTATTTGTCTCTCCATTGATTTCCGTCTTTACACTGTTGGTACTGAATTGGTTCTTCCATTTAGGCCTCCTGCAGGTAACTCCACTTGTCCTCTGCTCTGCTTGTAGTATGAAGTCATAACGACACTAGCAACACTGAGAGCTGTTCTGCAGGAACTCAGATGTTGGATTTTTTTCTGCCTTCTTATAAAGGCTGCACCTTTGCATCTTAAGTGACCTATGTTGCATGAAGAGTGTTCCTTACTGATGAGTCTTGCTCCTTTTCTCAGCTCCTGAGAGCATGCTTAGCCCTCAGCACATGTTGCAAGACCTTTCTGAAGGTGTTATTGATAGGAAAGGCTTGTTTCTAGAGAGTCTGTTATTTTGCTCTCTTATTATTGTCATAATTAGTTTAGTCTTGAAAACATATGAAATCATGTTCTCCAAGCTTTTAATTTTTTAAATCTCTTAATTTGCCCATTTTAGCTTGTTTTACTTTGGCATAGATATGCCAAAGCCTCTGTATCTTTTATAACCTTAGGCAAATAAGCATATATCTTAAACCCTTTTCCCTTTCACTTTTTCTTGCAGCTGGATATGGCCAGAGCTTTTGCTCACACCCTGCTTTTACTTCTCTTTTCCTTTAACTAAGAAACATGATAATTGAATCACATCTTTAAGGCTGATTAATGGAAAATACCACACATTTGGAATGAGCTTTTCCTGTCGGTGACAGGAGAATGACCTTCCACAGAACCTAATGCTTATCACAAACCTTGTAGTCTTTCACCTAGCTACAAATCCTCTTTTCATTTATCTTTTTTCTTTATTCCTATCCCGTATCTTCCTGGAAGGGTGTATATGTGTGTGTAGGAGATAGGAGGGGTTATGTATATGTACACATCTGTAACAAAGCACTCCTGGATACACCTCAGCCCTAGAGATGAGCAGATGTGGCATTAAGCAATGGGGCTTGTGGGAAGGAGGATGGAGGTAAGGAAGCAGTTGGGAAGTCTGAACTGAAATACCTGTTCAGTGCCGTGTGTGATGAGTGGACACCAATGGAGTAGCAAATAGAGAGACCTTTCAGACAGCAGTCTAGGTTGCTTAAGGAGCTGGATACAGGAAGACCATTCACATTTTTTTCTGTATTCTGAGCATCATCGTGATCATCTGCTTTATGTGCCAACAGCCGTCTCCTTCTCCAAAAGCCACAGTTAGAGAAATTAACTGTTGTAGTGGGATTCAAACAGGCAAACATCTGCCCTCCAGGATTGCATGTACTAACAAGATTCGTTACCTGCATTTGTAGCTTTGAAGGCCAGAGGGATCTGTTGTGCTCATTAACCTTGGCTGCAGGCTTTGTGCAGGCCATCACCGGTCATTGATGTTCTGCATCTCATTTAGCAGCCAGTTCCTTTGCTGGCTCAGGCTGATCATGTCTAATTACTATATTTAATTTGATTGATGTGACCGAAAAAGAGCCTTGCAAAAGTCAGGGTTTTGTGCATACACCAAGCAAAAAAGAAAATAAACTTGGTAGCCTTTATCTTGCTGTACAATTCAGTATAAAAATCCCTCCACGTTCTCCAAGGTGAAGTCTCTCTGCTTCTCTCTCCCAAAGCTCCTTAGAAAATGCAAAGTCTTTTCCCTAACGTACTCCTCCTGTTCTTTGCTACTTTAAGTTGTATCTCTTGGCCACCAAAGAGCCAGACTTGGAGATACCATCTGTGATTAGATTATACCTTCTGACAGATTTCTGTGTTTTGAAATGGGACATGTTTTGTTACACCCGAGTATAATATTCCTCCTTTGTTACTTACTGGTTTTTACAAATAAACAAATTTTTTTGTTTGGTGACCTCTGAAATGTTGATCTTGCTCTGTCCACAGTTATTTAATGATCCAAAACATTGCAGCAAAATGTTGCGCTTGGGCTTCTATGTGCAAGTTGATTTAGCAGGTCTTAAAACAGTGTTTTCTTGAATCCATCTGGATAGAAGTGCCAACTAAAGGCTGAGAAAATGCTTAGGTGAATGTGAATGCATTTACTTCAGGAGGTAGAAGCATCTAAAACCAAGAAACTCCTTCAAGAGGACAGTGATTTGCATGGCCATGAGACTTAGGGAAGGTCAAACGAAAGAAAAGATGGAAGTAAGCTAAAGCAAACTTTGAAATGTCATTTCACTGCACAGCACTGTTAGCTTTTCAGCAAGCTATTCCTTTCTCTTTTTGCTAGTAAAGTGAAATTCATCAGTTTAGGTAGACCTTAAGAATGAGTAGGCTGTGTGGAGCTGCTAGTTGAGTTTGTCTAGCACGTGTTACGCTTTGAGCCCTCAAGGTGCTGACAAAGCTGACCTCCATTTGGAGCACTGCCTGGAAGGCATCACAGCATGTGGGTAGAATCACAGAATGGTTTGGGTTGGTAGGGGCCTTAAAACCCACTCAGCTCCAACCCTGTGCTGCGGGCAGGGATGTTAACCAACAGCTCAGGCTGCCCAATCCAACCTGGCCTTGAGACCCTCCAGGGATGGAGCATCCATGTCTGGGCAGCTGTGCCAGGGCCTCACTGCCCTATGAGTATAAAACTTCCTCCTAACAACTAATCTGAATTTCTCCTCTTTTAGTTTAAAACTATTCCCCCTTGTTGTATCACTGTCAGGCTGTGTAAAAAGCCATTCTCCGTCTTGTTTACATGCTCCTGTCCTCAGCATCAGCACTACCCTCCAGCCTGCTTGACTGAGCTGACGTACAGCTTCTTTACTTTTCCCCCTCTCTCCACGTGAGATTAATGGGATCTGTGTGTTTGTCTGTCTTACAGCCGCCCACATAATAATTTTAATGGGTATTGAAACCCAAGTGATGGGATGTCTGCAAAAGCCTTTCTGCAAATAAAATAAAATGGGTTATTTGCAAGAGCTGAGCTCATGATATTTATTTGTATTGTATGTCCCTACAAGTTGTTCAACACTAAGTGAATGTTCTAAGCACAGGATGTCTTCAAATTGTGCTCCTAACTGCAGGACAGAGCAATCAATAAAGTAAACGTGTTCTTAAAAGTTGACTAACATGCAGCTAAAATGGAAGTGATTTGTTACTAGTGATCTTAGACTTTAATAGCTGTTGTCCTAACGTTATTTAAAGCGAAAGTTAGAAGTAACTGTTTTAAGCGTGCATATATATTTATGTTTATGCATAGCTTATGTAGACGGTCATCTACAGGTGTCATATATGTATCTAGCTATGTGTATGCATGCACAGTTTTACCCGCCCTCTATTGTTTCCTGTCAGGGAAAGGCATTTCCACTTGCCGGCCGTGGTGCTTGCTGGAAGCAGAGCGGGGCTGAATCTCAGCCTGGTGCTCTGGGAGCCTGCTGCTGCCCTCCTTGAATGGCAGGAAATCCTGGAGTGCAGAACAACTCCAATATTCAGTTTTTATTCCTTATTAGGAAATATTTCCTTATTATTACTGCGGGTGTGTTGTGACGATTTACGGTTAATTTCTGTGAGCCAAATGGAAGAGAACGAGGCCCAGTTGATGAGCTCTTGCTCCCTTTGTTCTCTTTGTGACCAATGCAGGCAGAGCTGGCCTCCCTAAAACACCTTAAAGGAAGAGGATTTTGCCCAGTATAGTCGCTCTGTCTGGGTTGTGCAGCTCCTTGCGCTGGCACAAGGCGTCAAGTGGCAGTGAAACAAGCAGATGGTTGGGTGGGAGGTGGGACAGCTTCGTTCAGAACCAGCATCAGCTGGTGCCTGCTTGGAGTATACGTACAACTGTGGCCTTTGCTGATGTTGTTTTGAAAGGCTTTTTTGCCTCCCCAGAGCCCCTCCTTTACACTTCGGGGTCATCCCAGACCATCCCCTGGGCTTTCCCAGTGCCATCGTTCCCAAAGGGCAGTGCCTGCTGCAATACAGCCCTGTGCTGTGCATCGATGTGAACATCTCCTTGCAGCTTTCTCACGGCAGCGAGGTCAGGCCTGGGCAGCCTTTGCTCTTTTCGGTGTGGGAGCTGGGGCCAGGCCAGGCTCCTGCTTTTAGCTCTGCCCTTAACAGGCAGCTCGTGTGGGCCTTCCAGGGGAAAGCAAGAATGACTTAAAATGGCTAAAACATTCCAACATCTCTCGTTCTTAAATAGCAGAGCCTGTGTCTACAGGGCTAATTTTACTCTGTTTCTTGGTGCTGCTTTAAATAGAACAACTGTAATTCATTCTCTAACTGTAAAGGAGCAAAACTTATGAGTACATAAGTTGGGGAATGAATAACAAATGAAAGGCAATGAAGTACATAAGTGAGGTAAATGAGACGCTAACATGTTAGTGACAGCTTGTTGCAGCTTTGAATTTCATTTCCCCCCTCATAAGGGGGCTGCACTAAAAGCTGGAGGATGTCAGAGAGATCTGGTTTAGGGCAATAACACAGAGGAAAAAAAATCTATGTGTGAAGTACCTGTTTTGTTGTGTTTGGCAGGGAACGTTTCTTCCTCCAGGTGATATATGAAATAAAATCGGGATTTTTGAATGGTGTTACTACTGAAAACATGAATTATTTAGGAACATGGTATTTATTTTTCTTTCTGAAACATCTCACAGAGCAGTGCGTGGCAAACACTCCCATCTGATAACTGTGAGCTTCAGCAATGGCAGTAGTGGAGTTAGGATCAACTGGGTGCCAGAATGAGAACATGGCATTAAAACGTACCAAACTGAAGTTCATTTCTGTCAATAAAAAATTAACAAATAAACAAATAACTAAAACTTCAGACAGGGCTCCATTTTGTACATGAGAATCTGTATCTAGTAATAAAGTGAGCATTAAGAGAGTTGAAAAATACTGGCCCATAACTGAGGGGATGGTCAGGTTTTTCTTGTTTTCTTGCTGTCCTGGGAATGCAAGATTCTGGAGTGTTTTGTGTGTTCCCGGTGGATTCTCAAAAGCCTTGAAAGTGGACTTGAAACGGGTAGCAGAAAAAGAAGGCAGAGAACCTCTTTGGGAAGAGACTCAGTCTAAACAACTGGACGGTGAAAGCATGCACAGTGCAAGTGCCAAGTTTGTGCTAGCAGAGATGGCAGTGCAGAAAGTCCTTTGCCTTTGAGGTTGGTAGCCTAGTTCTTCTTCTGTTTCATCCCTGGAGCTGCCAGCTGTTCCATAGCACATCTGTCTGTGCCACACGTTCACATATCAGCTCACCATGTGCCCAGCTGTGTGCTCCAACCTGCCTGCAGAACCTGGGCAGCTCTGCTCCAGCTGCTGCTCCTCCCCTCTTGCTGCTGTGTCACACCACCCTATCCTGACGAGCCTTTAGTTGCTTATTCCATTTATCTGTCCCTGCCCACTGTTTTTTGGTGTGAATCATGCAGTTATTTGTGTGTGGTGGGTTGTTTTTCTCATATGCGTGTGTGTATATATATATATCCTGCCTCTCTTTTTAAGGGAATCCAAACAATTTGGAGCCAGCAGGGCTAGTGCTCAGACATCCAGCCTTGCTGTATCCATATTCTTCCCCAGACACCACCTTATTCCTTAGATGCAACCCTGGTCACCACTGCTTTTTGTGCCCGGTTTTACTGGTTGCCTGGCTGTGTTATCTGTCCAGAGCCACACAGCATTACTAAGCGTACTCTGGCTTCTCACCCAGAAGAGTTCCAGTGCTACGTGCAGTGTTGATCTCTGGCATTTCTAAAGGTAACCACTGTATTGTGCTGTGCGTGTTTACTTTAGAACAGGTCTGACACCAAATGTGGATCTCTCTCTTTTAATTTCTGATTCTTGAAAATGCCATTTGCTTGCTTTGTTTCAGGAGAAAGTTGAATGATGAACTGCATTTTGCTAAGAAAATTAAGTCTTTTCAAAAGCAGAAATATGTTTCAGCATCTTCCTCACCAAAAGTTTTCCACTCAAGAGCCAAAATTTCATTGTAAATGGAAATTTTTCTAAACTTTGCAGTTTTATTCCTTGTATTGCAGTAGGGAACTGGCTCCATAGTTGCTAGGGTCTAGGCATGTGCTTGAGTATATAAATGAAAACAACTATTGGCTTTACTGTGGAGTGACATAGCCTTTTTGAGAGGAAGGATTGATGTTCACTGTCTGCTTACATATATGTAGCTTTTCGTGTAAAATTGGTGTCAGAGATCCAGAAGCATGAGGAAGGCACCACAGTTCTGTCACATAGAGGAAGGCTTGCTTTTGTCTCTGAAAGAATTGTGCTTTTTGCTCCTTAACTTAAATATGCATTTAGTAATGAGCCCAGAGTAAGCTTACTCTAGGACTTGCATGGTTTCAAGGATAAGACTATTCTCCTTTTAGAACTCAGGTCCAGATTACATACCAAGTCTGGGCTTACACAGATATAGATAGATAGACCAAGCTATATGATGTTAACCAAGTGTGCAGGAGACCTGCCTGTAAGGAGGCTGGCACCTTCAGAGTTAGCCTGGCTCTGAAGAGTAGCCCAGTTGTCATGCTGCCACTGTCCAGCTTGCACAAACTTGCTTTTTCTTCTAATAGTTTGTGTAAGAGAGCGAGAGCTGATCACATTGGTTAATGTAGTATTCTGAGAAATGTGAAACCTTGTGTTAAGAAAGGCAGTGTTCTTTATGAAACATTTGGCTGTAGTTTTCTCTGCATGTAGCATGCTGTCACGTATTCTTCCTCTCTTTGAAATGAGAAGTCGCTAAAAATGTATGTGGAAGGTCAGAAAAGTGTCAGAAGGATCTGAAATAATGGATTTTTGTCTTATTGGAAGGAGGGTCACCTTTCTTATTGAGATGTTGGCTTGTTCACCATTCACGGTTCAGTATTTGGTGATGTAAAGTGCTAAGGTTTTGCTGTCTACTGCACATACCTGTCCTTCTGGATGGAAAGTATGGCATAAGGTAATAAAGTGCATTTCTTGACATCTTGTAACACATCTGGGTAAGTAAAAATATGCTCTGAAATTCCCAAAGGGTGATAACGCATGTGCTTCCTTCCTGGCAGGTGATACCTTTATGCCTTCCCCCACCTCTGCATGCCCAAGGTTGACTGAGAAAGCTAGAGGTTATGTGCAAGAGACTTGGACTTTGTGTTCTTGTCCTTCCTGATTAGAAGGTGACCACATTAAAGGGTTAAGTGTTTCTTTTTGGGGAGACTAGATCTCCAGGTGCCTCCATTTCTTCCATCTTTTATTTTCTGTGCTAAGTGGGATTGTTTGCATCCATTATTTTGCTTTGATTAACTAGAGCCTCAATCTACAAGTCTAATATGAAACCACTAATGATGGGCTGTGGGAGCTGCCAAGAAGTATCCTGGTGTGCTCATGAGTTTTGAGCCACCAGTTGTGCAGCAAGAGCTGGGCATGGAATTTTCAGTGGCAGAAGCACTGCTAGAAGAGTCCATTGAGGCTTTGACTTAGAGCTGCCGTGATAGATTGGAGCAAAGACTGGACCCTCCATGCTGCTGCACCTGCATCCTGGGGTCAGATGTCCACTCATTGTCTCAGTCCTGCAGCACTTCACCCGTCTTTCCTATGTGCCCATGCTGTAGGTACCATAGATGAGCAGGCTTGGCCTTGTGCTGGGAATTTAGCTGTCCATCAGAGAGGTGTGAGCATGGATTCTAGGCCAAACACTACAGATGATTTCTCTACTTTTGGCAGCTCAGGGGCCTTGTCCCAGGAGCTGCACACTGTCTCCTTCCCATTAGGGTTTTTTTTGACGTCTCAGCCAGAGCCTGTGGTGTGTCATTTTTTGTTTTCCAAAGCAACGGGCCCTTTGGAAAGAGAAGTCTTCAGCCAAATGCAGGGTGGTTAACATGACCTTCTCGTGGTGCAGGGAGTCTACTGTGATGCTGGGCAATGCAGCAGGAGGACAATACTGCCCTTATGCAGATAGCATGAACTTGGTGTATGTTTGGTGGCCCTGCCAGGCAGGGGGGTTGGAACTACATGATCCTTGAGGTCCCTTCCAACCTGGGTCATTCTGTGATTCTGTGGTTGAATTTGTCATTTTTTTTTTTTTTTTGAGGGCATTTCCAAGAACTATGAGTTTCAAAATGTTCCCATTCATCTGGTGAGGTTAGTAAAAGGTTCCATTTTGAAGCTGCTTCTTTCTGCCTCTATCCACTCAGGTATCCTCTGTTTCATAAAGCCCGTATTTTTAGGGATTTTACTTGATTGCTTTGTTTTGGGGTTTGTTAGTGGAAGTACAAAGGTAGGAGGAAAAAGGATGAATGGATGTTCTCTGCTGTGAGCTGACAGTGGATTATGCGTAGTACCTTGGGTCTCCCACTGCCTCTGCACTCCTTCCCATTTAGTTTGGGAAACCCAGAGAGCTCAAGGCACTTTCTGCTTTTACAAAGGTTTTTTTCCCCATAGCGTTGGAGCAGATTGGTGGCCACTTGGGTAAAGGCACCAACTGCAAAGTGAGCAGAAGTCTGCTTGGTTCTTCCTCGTGTAGTCCTCCTGGGCATGTGGGCATGCAGCGTGGCGTGGCACTGAGCTTGATATGAGGTACTGATCTGTTAAATAGCTTTTTCTGAGCTCCCCAAGTTACTGGTTGGGCTGTCTTCTATATTTTCCTGCTCTAGGACCACAGTGGAGTTCAGCCCTGCTATATATAGCAGGGTGTGCTAGTGCCAGAATTGTTATCTCCTTTTTACAGGCTTAATAAAATCAAGTGACTTAGGTTTGCTATTTGGTAACGTCTGCATTTGTGAGTATAGGAGCATGGGGAAAACAAATTAACAGGAAACAAAATTGCAGTGTTATTTTATCCTACCAGGAATAGAAGCCGTGCGAGTGGTAAATAGCATGTTGCCTGGTGATAGGGCCTGCTTTACCTTAAGGAAAGGTTAATCTGTTCCAAGCTTGGGTTGATGCTACGCTAACCCGGATGCTCTAAAGCAATCAGGAGGTGAGATTTTTCTCTATCGGATCACTTTTTGAACACACACAGATGCCAATGTGTGTTCAGCAGTTGTTGTGTTCGATTGGGTGTTATCAACCTGCTCTTCAATACCTGCTTTATGTTTATCTTTCCCCACCTATCAAGGAAGAAGTAAGGCTACTACAAAGTTCTCTGACTTTTGGAATAGTGTCCAGAATGGGGTATGTGCTCGTGTGGAAAATATAACCCCTGCACTTTTAGTGCAGATTACTGACAGCTGACAGCTCTCATCTTTCTTTAGTAGGAAACTGCAGGGGACAAAATAATGATTAAAAAAAGAAAGATCTGCAGTTGTAATGCTATTAAAACCTCTTTGTACGTTTATGTAGAGATACGTTCTCATTCTCCAAGCTCTGAAGTCTCTCACACTGAAATACCCAGCTAAAATAATGTCCATCTAATGTTATAAAAAGCCTTTATGTGTGACACAACAGCTGCATGTCTGGCAACAAATATCTTATTGTCACACCAAATTCAATTACAAATCCACAAGTTTAAATGCTGGCTTCACAGTAGCTGTCAAATCCAAAACAAAGCAGAAAAGCGAGGCAGAATTAAACAGTGTTCCTGTTGTGATGAAAAGTTACACATCTATTTCTTTTACCAAACTAAAATTTGAATTCTTTCACCTTAAAGGGTATTAAACTCTTCCTTAAGATCATAAACCTAATATAGGATTCCTCTTTCTCAAAATCCTCTGATAAAATAGAAACAACTAAAAGGAAGAGTGTTTACTTCTGTGTAGTTTTCCATTAGAAAACAAACAAACAGAAAGAACCACCCAATCTTGATTGAACCAACGCTGAGGTGCTGGTAATTGTGGCTGCCCTTGCAGTGGGACAGCAACTCTCCTTGTGTGTGTCAGCCCAAAGCCAGGTGAGGCACCAATCCTCCTAGGACAAACTGCATTGTTTTTAACCTAGCTCACCTGCAAGAGGCTTGTGGCTGCCCTAGGATGCTTTGTCCAGTATTACAAGGGCACAGCTCAGCTCCTCAGATTTCAGATGGAAAGGCTGATGTCTTCACGAGCTTTACATTTTCTTTTTTTCTTCTCTCTTCCTGCTTATTAAGGCCTTAGGAACCATGTGCCCTAACCAAGAAGTACTTTATCTCCAGAGGTTATGCATTTGCAGCTGTGTTTCAAGTCTGCTCTTCCAAGATTTGACCCAGAGTTGGAGAGCCCATACATCAGGAACTCTGTAAAGCATGGGCCCTGCAGGAACCCCCTGCTGGGTTGTCTGCATAGCACAAGGGTTAAGCTGAAATGTTGGCTACTTCATGCACTGCTGGTGGGGAAAGGGGTCTGTTCTCCTTGGCTGGTGTTGCTTCAAAGATAAAACAAGAAACATAAGTTTTCCATTTGAAATAAGGTGAGCCCTTGGACTATGTCCAAAGAATGGCAGTGAAGCTGGTGAGGGATCTGGAGCACAAGTCTTACGAGGAGCAGCTGAGGGAACTGGGACTCCTTAGTCTGCAGAAGAGGAGTCTCAGGGGAGACCTTGCTGCTCTCTTCAACACCCTGAAAGGAGACTGTGGCGAGGTGGGGTTTGGCCTCTTCTAGGATGAGTGGTAATGGTCTTAAGTTGCACCAGGGGAGGTTCAGGTTGGATATTTGGGAAAATTTCTTCTCTGAAAGAGCTGTGATGCAGTGGCACAGGCTGCCCACTGAGCTGGTGGAGGCACCGTCCCTGGAGGTGTTCAAGAGATGTGTAGACGTGGCACTGAGGGTCATGGTTAGCGGGCGTAATGGGAATAGGTTGGCAATGGAACTTGATGGTCTCAGAGGTCTGTCTGAACTTAATGGTTCTATGATTCATTATTTCATTTAGACATAGTGATTTGTAGAAAGCAAGGGGGGTTTCTTCATTTACTTTTTCATTTTATCTTGTTGCCTTTTCCTTCCCTGGGCTGCACTCGAGCCTACTGGACAAACATCTTCCTAATTTATGGCTGGATGAGCTGTCCAGAGCCTGCATAGCTCTTTCCTATGATTCACCTTTTGTTTTGCCAATGCTTTATTTGTTTTAGAGAGTGGGTAATGAGTCTTGCTAGCTGAAAATACTTTTGCAATACATTTTTTATGCTTTTTTTACATATAAAGAACTGTGCTTTTCCTTGAAATCTATAGCATCTAAGAATTTGGAGATGGGTGGTGGAAAAGAGGGGTGCATGTCTGTGTTTTTCCAAGTGCGTAATGATTTGCTGTGCTCTTGTTTCAGTGTGTATTACCATGGCGATGACTGCAGGGACCACAACATCCTTTCCCATGAGTAACCACACCCGCGAGAGAGTGACGGTGGCCAAGCTCACACTGGAGAACTTCTATAGCAACCTCATTATCCAGCATGAAGAGAGGGAAACCAGGTACCCACTCTGCTTTCACTTCTCCCTAGCACTTCTTGGCTGGATGTTGGTGGTGGGGCACCTTCAGCACTGTGAACAGAGCAGGTCTTAGGAGTTTTTTTCATTGATGGTAGTGAGGAGACAATCACCCGTGAACATCTCCTGCCACTGCACCGAGCAGTCCCCAAATGACTGAGGACCTCCACTCTTCAAATTCTCATGTGATTAACCACCACCTCTAATTATTACTACTGTAGAAACCAGTAGGCACGTGGTCTCACTTTTCAGCACGTGTGAGGTTTTCACTTGTGCATGTGGTTTTGACAACCTCAGATCCCTTCATGTGTTCCATAGGGAATAAACCCTACAGAGGCAGATGCTGCGGAGCTGCTGATGCATAGTTACGTGTTTCAGTGTAAGGCAGTGGCTTGTGGTGTCTCTCCATGCTCTGCCCATGCTAAGACTCATAAAGTCTGCAGAAAGGAGCATGTGGGAAGTAGGGAAGGAAGAAATGGATGGGAAGAAAGAGTTTAAGGGATGACATAATACCCACCCCTACATTTCTCCTGTGTGGCACTGACTGGTGCTCTGTGCAAGGGAGCACGTTAGTCATCCCTGCTTTAGCTCCTCTTATTGCTGCACAGTTCTGCCTCCACTGTGCTGAAGTGCTGCTTGAATTAAGTGTCAAAGCACTAAACACTTGATTTTAATGAATGTTGTGTTCTAAATTGTCGTCACCTTGTGAAATTATCATTCTCTTGCTAATATGTTTTTAATTGAGGGGCTTTCAGCTAAGCAGTAGGGTTTCCCTCTTCATCACACTTAGTCATTATCCCATGCAATTGGTTTGCCTCTAGTTAGGCAGATAGACTGTCTGCAGAGAGTCTTTAATTTAGGGGATCCTGCTGCACCTCCTGAAATGCAGATAAGAAGCCTGGCGCCCTCTGTTCAAACTTGCACATGCTACCAATGGACAACCAACTTCATGAAACTGCACCTTGAGGGCTATACAGAGAGAGAGACATCTTGGGATGAGCAAAGGGAGCTCCAGGAGACATGCTGGCTCCCTTGCCACATGTGTTGCCACCCCCATCTATGGGGTGCCCCAGGCTTTACTGTACACTTGGCACAACCCCGCATAGCCATGCACCATTTGCAGGAGCCCAGGAGCAGTGAGCTCTAGTCCAGGCAGGGTGCTGGGAGGCGAGGAATCCCACAAGCACATAAGTAAGAGCTTGAATTTACTTATACATTTTCAGTATATTTACAAGTGAGTAAATACGTGGAGAGGGCAATAAGTTTTGATACTTCTGTTTGAAGCAAATCCTTTGGTATCTGGACTATGTAAAGTAGTCCGTAGTGCTATGGTATGGGGTGTTGGGTTTTTTTTAATTAAAAATAAATGCATGTCTTGATTTTCCCCTTTGCAGGCAGAAGAAGCTAGAAGTAGCTATGGATGAAGAAGGCCTAGCAGATGAGGAGGTAATACTACTTGAGTAACCTTTGCATAGATTGCTTTGCTTTTTGTTCGCATTTCTGAAAGCTGGTGTTTGAGTTTATGGGAACATTAGCTGACGTCACATTAAGTTTATCTGGTGAGTGCTGCTTTTGTAAATAACAAGGGGAAGCTGTGCATATGCTTAAATATGAGGCTTTGAATAGCTAAGGTGCTCTTTGTGCTGCTTTTAATCATCATGAAATATACGACCACAGCAAGGTTATAATGCGTTTTTCAAAGTTAAAAATTGTGAGACGTGTAATTTGGCATTCAGATAAGGAAAGGGTGAGGTGCAGTTGGAAGAACTGGGTAGAAAGCAAAATGCTGAGGCTTTTTTTTTCTTTCCCCTTGATTTAAACAATAAAAGAGGTACTTCCTTGTTACATTTGAACGTGGGCATGTCTGAGTACTTTTCTGAGGCTGACCGTTTCATTTCTGCCTATACTGCATCCGGAATAGATACTGGAATAAATAGTGTCATCTTAGTCATTTCTGGTCATTTCTCAAGTTTGTGGGGTTGATGTAACTTCTGGAAAGAGAGAAAAGCTAACGTGGGTGTCTGATGCCATCTCGTGGTTTCCAGTGACACCTTCATTGTACAAAATCTGTCAGGCCTGGTTGTTGAATAACATTAACAGCCTCTGAGATCTTGGCGTCTTTGGGAGCATAGGCTGGTAGTCGTCTTTTCCCAAGGTGAATCCCTTTGATGTTTTTTTATAGGACAAAATATACAGCAGGACTGAGATAGATCATTCTTTCAAATGCAAGTTGTTGGGTTTTTTTGCCGTAAAATAAATAGATTTTGTAGTAGGATAGCATAAGTTGGCTTTCTGGTGCCTGCCTAGGTTCCTTGTTACCTGTCATCACTGTGTCTGTTGGGGTGCAGGTTTTAGCTTTTATTGATGTTTTATGCTGCTCAAAAACAGAGTCCTTGCCTTAGCTGGTGACTTTGGCATTTGGACTGCTGGACTTTGAACCAATATGGGTTTTTTTTTCATTGATTTTTATCACTGCTTCTCTATATCCAAGCAACAACCAAAAATAAAACAAGATCTAGGCATGAGGCCTCTCTATGAAAGACTGTGTTTGTGCATCACACTTGAAGAAATTCAGAAATATTTTCTCTTTCTCATATTCCCTGTACCCGTAATGAAAGAGTGATTATGTATCTTGACCTTCTGTTAAATGATTTGAATTCTCCTGTATGTATTTTCTCAGAAAAAACTGCGCAGGTCACAGCACGCTCGCAAAGAAACAGAGTTTCTGCGACTGAAGAGAACAAGACTTGGCTTGGATGACTTTGAGTCTTTGAAAGTAATAGGAAGAGGAGCATTTGGGGAGGTTTGTGGCTTTCTGTCTTGAATGGGATATTAAAATTGGATTGAAAATTAAAAGCAAAGATATTTTAACTATGGAACAAAAAGTTCCAGTCAGACAGTTTTGTTTCAGGAGAACCTCCATTTGGGTAATTGTGTAAGTGTAGTAAGACCAACAGCGAGTTATGAGCATGGACTTATCAAGGCCTTTGGAAAGGGTCTTAGCTTCCCACAGCTTCATGTTAGGCACAGCTGATGGTGCTCAGGCAGCCCTCTTAAAATGGAGGATTTGCCCTGCTCCATAAAAATCTTGCCCTGTATTACGTGATGGTTGTGCCTGTTACTGAACTGTAGCATATACAATCTCACAGCTACCTGGACTCCAGTGTGCCTGCTAACAACAATTGCTTCAACTACCTGTTCATCATTCATGTTGGCTTTGTACATGATGTAGAAATAACTTTTTTATCCATATGTTTTTCAATATTTAACAGAAGAACCTTTCCATGCCTCCCAGTTTAGAGCCTTCTTCTATATTTCATATGGGGGTACATGAGACTGATTGGGTTGTTTTTCTCATTAAAGGTACGTCTTGTTCAGAAGAAGGATACAGGACATATTTATGCAATGAAGATACTAAGAAAAGCAGATATGCTGGAGAAAGAACAGGTTTGTGTTGTATAATTCCCCTTGATTTCCAAGTTATGTGGCCTAGAAAATTTCCAGAGCTCTGCTTGGTAGTATTTTCCAATCCTATAGCCCCTGTAATTGAACTGCAGTCCAAGGCATTTATGAAATTGCAATTTCAGTATGAAGTAGTAGGTAGGAAATAAGGTCATGTAACAGCATTTTGAAAATGTTTTGTTTACAACTGCTTGGAACAGTGATCAAGATGTTGTTTTTTTCTTCTAGTCTTCTCCTTTATCAGTGCACGCCCTGTGGCACTTAATCTGTAAAACTACATTTCAAAGAAAACACTTCTTGCAAAACCAAAGTAAAAGCTGAGAATGCACGATGTTTTCTTTTGGTCCTCAGATACCAGGAGGTGTCGGGTTGTTCATTATTTGGCTTTCTTTTTCTTTTGTTTTGCTTTTTAGTTGGATCCTTGTTTGTTTGCTTTGTTTGCTTTTGCTTTCTAATCAGGAATTCGTTGTGAATTCCTGATAGGACACAGCAAGCTCTTTAGCACCACAAAGAAAACAAATCAAGTGTGGATGTCTCAAGCGAAAGTGTAGGTGGAGAAAGCTGTGGTTATTTAGCCTTGAGAAGAGAAGGCTCCAGAAAGACCTCACTGTGGCCTATCAGTACCTCAAGCTGGGAAGGCACTGTATTCATCAGGGAGTGTAGTGACAGGGCAGGAAATTCATTATTCTGAGGGTGGTGTGAGGCAGTGACACAGGCTGCCCAGAGAAGCTGTGATGCCCCATCACTGGAGGCATTCAGGGACTGGTTGGATGGGGCCCTGGGCAGCCTCAGCTGTTAGGTGGCAGCCCTGCCCATGGTGGAGGGTTTGGAATCATATCATCTTTTTGGTCCCTTCCAACCTAAGCCATTCCATGATTCTTCCTTACGTGTCCAAACCCCATGATTGGTTTGTATACTATATTCCCCTGTACTAGTATTAGTACCTCTACTTCTTTTTTATCCAGGGTTTTTGTTTTGCAACCCTGATCTCTAAATGTAGGAAACAAAAACAGTATTGTGTGCCCCAGAGGCAAGTATGTGTGCACCCCACTGGCTGAAACCTTGCCCCATTTCATAACCTGATGTGGCAAAGAGGCTCAGCTCACCCTCTGTGTTTAGACTGGAGCTGCAAGCTCCTCTGCAGAGTATTTATCTGCCATAACTTTCATTGCCAGGCTTCTTCAATGGGAAGTGTCACAGGATGCAAATACAAGAAAGTTACAACTTTCAAGAGTGGTGTCACTTGGACATTTTTCTGGCTGCTTTTTAAGCAAGTTCTTAATTTTACAGCTTGTAGCTATGTTTAGAAATGGGAGAATGCCTGATAGAAATATATATATTTATTTAGTGAGACTATAGAGAATAGATATGGCTAGATAAATTGAATTTGAATATCTACTACTGAGAGGGAACCCACAGCCCTGTGAAAAAGACACATCAAAAAGATATTTGAACTGAGAAAGATGCAGAAGACTTTTTTTGCTGCTTATTGGAGATACCTCCTGGAACTGGAATAGTGGCACATAGTACTTGTTTTCTTTCCAGAAGCCGCTTCCTGTTATATGGAATACAAAAATCTTGTCACTTATGTCAATAGATGTTTTTTCGGATGTATGTTTTTCATTTTTCTCTGCCGTGAGGGTACGTTTTAGTAATGCACATGTCCTTCTGTGGTCTTATTAGTTCCCAGTGAACTCATGGGACTGCAGCTCTCAGTGTGTTTGTCCAGTACCCAGCTGGGACTGAAATATCCTAAGTATGATCAATCATTCCCAAAGTCACTTACCCAGGACCTGCCACAGCAGCAGTGGTGGCTGTATCAATTCTGGGCCGGCTTTGTATATGCCACTTGAAGGAATGGCTCCATCTTCTCTTCAATTTTTCCCCCAGATAAAAGAGCCCAGGCCCTTCTTCAGTAGTGGCCATCCAGCTCTCATTGCTACTTATAGTCATCTCTATCAACCGAGACTCGTCTCAGCCCTTTTCTCCTTGGCTAAAGGCACTTGCCATGCAGTTGGAGTAAGCTTCACCGTGCACACAGATAGGAGCAGTCTCTTTGTGCCATTTGAAAAGTGGTTCAAACACAATTAATAATGTGTGGGTTTGGGGGCTGCAAAATAGTTCTCTTTGTGTCAGCTGTTTCTTTAACAGTGATGAAGAAAGGAGGTTTTACAAGTAATTAGTTTAGGCACTCATCACTCTTGCAAATGGATTTTGTAGGCTTACCTTTCTGAGTATAAACTGTGAGCTATTGTCACGGGTTAGTTAGATTTACCTATGCCCGTGACAGGGGAAGCCACCCCACGCCCCCCCCCCGGGGCCCGGAAAGGAGGGGGAAAAGGGGAGTGGGATAAAACAGCGACAATCTAAGGAGGAAAAACTTATTTTACTAAATATGATATCGAAATACAAGATAACACAATATAATATAATTAAGGCTAACAAATCGAACGAAACAGAGAGAGAGAGTCTCCGAAAAACCGAGAGGCCTACTGTGAACTCTAGGCGACACGGCTGGAACGCTTCCCACTCTCCGAGAAGTTCGAGAGAAGAAGGAGGGCACTCCAGCCTGGGAATGAGATTATATAGAGTCCTGGTCCCGTGACTTATTGTTACTCCTGTTGTTCTCTGGGATATGTAGTCTTCTTCTGTGGACTGCACATTCAACAGAAGTATCCATACTTGACATGATGTTATGATGTGGAATACTGATAGCAAAATTACAAAATTACAAAACCATGACATTCCACCCCTTATTCTACATTATTACATCATGGTTAATATATACATATATATACATATATATACACGTATGTAAAATTGTGATAGCTAAATAGTAAAATTGCATGTAACATAACTAAATGTACAACTATAATAACTAAAATACACTACACATGCAAACATATATATATATATATAGATACATAAAATTATTGACTGCACTCCCCCAGCATCAAATTCCCTTGTGGCACACATTGAACATCCCCATCCTTCTGCATTACCCACCAAGTGCACCCAGGTCCCTGGGCGAAGACAGTTCCACGGATAGGTTTGCCCTTTCCAGAAGCTGGAAGGACCCAAACAGCTTTTCCCAACATGTTCTTTACATGTATAACAGGGACCTTATCTCCTTCTACAGTGTGTAGGGGGCTAGATTGACTAGGACCATCACGATTGACAGATCCTCTAGTATTGACCAACCAAGTGGCTTCTGCCAGATTCTTCTCCCAGTGCTTAAATGTTCCACCACCCATTGCTTTCAACATAGTTTTCAACAACCCATTATATCGTTCAATTTTACCAGAAGCTGGTGCATGGTAGGGAATATGATAAATCCACCCAATGCCATGATCTTTGGCCCAAGTATTTATAAGAGAATTTTTGAAATGTGTCCCATTATCAGATTCAATTCTTTCTGGGGTGCCATGTCGCCACAGGACTTGTTTCTCAAGACCTAATATGGTGTTCAAGAGTGAAATCCCATGACACTGCGGGTCCCCATGCTTCTAAGACTTTTCCTAAACCTTTCCATATTCCCTGCCAGTCATCATTCTCTGGTTCTGGAGGAGACTTCCGCATAGAACGAATGCATAGGAACATATATGCATGCATTGATAGTGATAACATGAATGCAAGTATGAACCCTATCTCAGTTATTGAAAAGCGTGTGGAAATCTGAGAGTACAACCTAAATAAAAAGGGTTTATTTAGCCTGTACAATGAATTAAACATGGTGGTGTTTGTAAAATTGCCTGTTCCATCTGGGATGCAAGTATTTGTAAAATTGCCTGTTCCATCTGGGATGCAAGTGTTTGTAAGATTCACAATTTCATCTGGGGTGTAGATGCCAAAATTCTGACCATACCACATCTCGTAAAAGTACCAGGCAGGTGTCTCCATCAGTATCCACCTTACTAGGCTATATATCTGCACAATTCCACAACACCAAATTATAGTGTTAATAGTTGACCAATACTTTAAGAAGATCATAATTGCTTTCAATCCCTTAAACAGAGCAACTGGGATGAAGAGTGGATTCATAGCTGGCAGGCTCTGTAAAAGTCAGAGCTAGCTAGCTTTGCTCTAAGGGAGAAAGAAATCCCTTTGTTTTCTACACAAAAGTTAGATAGCAATGCTGAGAATGTACAGCAGCCCTTAATGTTGACAATTTGTCTGGTATTTCAAGGTCACGTTCTCCGTGAGCAGCTACGGAAAGATAACACTCCCAACACTCCCGTAACGAAGCTCTTTAAGAGCAAAGAGAGAGTTGTTCTAAAAGCTAAAAAGCTCTATGCCCGCATTCTCCACCAAAAAATCTGTCACGGGTTAGTTAGATTTACCTATGCCCGTGACAGGGGAAGCCACCCCACGCCCCCCCCCCGGGGCCCGGAAAGGAGGGGGAAAAGGGGAGTGGGATAAAACAGCGACAATCTAAGGAGGAAAAACTTATTTTACTAAATATGATATCGAAATACAAGATAACACAATATAATATAATTAAGGCTAACAAATCGAACGAAACAGAGAGAGAGAGTCTCCGAAAAACCGAGAGGCCTACTGTGAACTCTAGGCGACACGGCTGGAACGCTTCCCACTCTCCGAGAAGTTCGAGAGAAGAAGGAGGGCACTCCAGCCTGGGAATGAGATTATATAGAGTCCTGGTCCCGTGACTTATTGTTACTCCTGTTGTTCTCTGGGATATGTAGTCTTCTTCTGTGGACTGCACATTCAACAGAAGTATCCATACTTGACATGATGTTATGATGTGGAATACTGATAGCAAAATTACAAAATTACAAAACCATGACAGCTATCTGTGTAGAAACAGTTATTTACCCTTTGTATACATATAAGAGAAAACTGGTACCTTCTGGCAGGAATCATTAAACATCTTCTATTTTATCTTTCAGTTCTTGCATTCTTTAAGGCAAAATGTTTGGGTTCCTTTCCAGTAGTTTTGACAGTCTTTCTTTTACAGTTCTGCTCAACAAGCTACACTTTGCATTTCTAGAGATTACATCTGAGAAGTTATGGAAGCTGCTATTTTGTGAGGACTTCCTATGAGCAAAAACTATGAAAAATAATGGGAAGTAACTTATATTTTAAAGATAATGAAAATGTTTAGTAGTAGACCTGTCTGCGGCAAGAGAATTGGAGCTTGATGATCCTTGAGGTCCCAAGCCAGTCTATGATTCCATGGCTGGGAATACATATAGCGTGGCATTTAGTGTTTAAATATTCAAATTATTGTTTTATTCAAGTTCGTTTTCTTTTTAATTTCAGGTGGCCCATATCCGAGCAGAAAGAGATATATTGGTTGAAGCAGACGGAGCATGGGTAGTGAAAATGTTTTACAGTTTTCAGGATAAAAGAAATCTTTACTTGATCATGGAGTTCTTACCTGGAGGTAAGCTATGTGCTGTGCTGAAGAGTGATGTAAGGACTTCTTCCTTAGCTTTTGTGGCAAGCCTTCTAAAAACGTAGAAGTAAGCATGCTGTCACTTGTGATGATGTAAATTTTAATGCTATTCTAAACAGGGTCTCAGTAATGAAACCTTTGCTGATTTGTTGGGGAAGGGAAAGAGTTACAAGCTGTTAGATAGGCATGGATTGAACAGTAATTCTGCTTTCTACTGACAAAGCTAGAAACAGTAAAAAGTAGCTCTTGTTTAAACAATTTTTGTGTTATACACATATTATGCATTAAAATTTGATGGGTCTTTCAAGGCTATCCATTAAAACTCCTTTTAAGTTTTCTAACCGTTCTAATCCAGTTTACTGAGTAAGTATGTTGAGTTTGTAGGTTCTTGCATTAACAGTTGTATAATTAGTAGCTGTAAAGCCAATTATGAGGTTAAATTTGGAATCTACAGGGTTTCACATAGAATCAGCCTCATGATTAAACTATTCTGCTTCACACACTGTTTTCTTCCCTTTGATTAGGTGACATGATGACCTTACTAATGAAGAAAGACACCTTATCAGAAGAGGAGACACAGTTCTACATTTCTGAAACTGTGTTGGCCATAGATGCTATTCACCAGCTGGGATTCATCCACAGAGATATTAAACCTGATAACCTTCTGCTGGATGCCAAGGCATGTAGCGTGCATGTAAATTTCCTCTGCTTTAAACATCTCAGTCTGCAGATAATGCCATGTGCAGTGGTGCTAATCACTGGGTACCAGTAGTGCCATACCTGGTTTAAACTACCTGTAGTTATGGCTGAAGATGGCCACTGTGTATTTCTTCTTGAACTTAAGCAAAGCAAAGCGACCCTTGTGTTGGTTTTGTTTGACTGACTGACTGATTGTTTTTGTATTTGAAAAGCCTTTTAAATGTGGGAAGACCCAGGTAGGGTGTCCTGATGCTTCTAGTCATATACATGAAAAACTGGTATACTTAGTTGCTTCAGGAAGAATGAAAGCATAAAGCATTTAGACAACACTAAATAATCACTCAAGTTCCTGCAGTTGTCTCCTTTGTTTTATTATCCACTCATGAGTGGGACCAGTCTGTCTGCTTGGCTGGCTGAAGTGAGCCATGAAATGGTTGCACTGAGCATTGCACACGGGTCTGGAGACTATCTAGCATTGATCTCTGGAAACCTGCTTAAAACCAGATTGTCATCAAAATAAAACAGAAGAATTTTATCCCAGTCTCTGTAGCACTTGGTCCAAAGCAAAGCCAGGCACAGCGGCTGTCCTTGGCTGTTGCAGATACTATCATTCTTTGGAATTATACTCTTTTTAGAGGAAACACGCTCTCTCGGTGCATCAAGATTCAGTCACTATTTCTCTGTTTGGGCTGTACTGTACAAGTCCGTTGTTCACACTACCTGAGAAGAAGGCAAGTGCAGTTATGAAAACAGCTTGGCTTTTTTTTTTTTTTCTTTTTTCTTTTTGAGAACTACCTTTCTAAATTGTTTTTTTATCACCTTTGGTGCTTTTTAGGGTCATGTAAAACTGTCTGATTTTGGGCTATGCACGGGTTTAAAGAAAGCTCATAGAACTGAGTTCTACAGGAACCTTACACACAACCCACCAAGTGACTTCTGTAAGTATAAGGTGTCCTGGGTAAACGTTTAAATGATTTTGAGCTGCAGATGTGCCAAATCATCTTTTATTTCTGCTGTGTTAAGTGTGATTAGTCAAGCTGATAGCATGGAGCTGGAAGACTCGAAATGCATGTTTCTCAGGATAGGGAAGCATTTCATAAGAAAGAAATTATGCTTTCCACAGCGCTAATGTGTTTTGGTATGTTTGTGTGTAGATGCTTATGGGCATAATGTGATGTATCGGTATTGTAATGCTTTTTTCACCCACTCAGACTGGATGTGGGTTTCATGTGCTGGCTTACTGAGGTCAGTGATGGTCACGTCAAACCTTAGAAGAGTGAAGTTGTTCATCTGTTTGCCATGACAACAATCATAAGATGTTTTGGCAGTTCTTCTTGGATTCTCTCTTGTTGTCTACAAAATGTTGTTTACAGAACGTTGCCAGGTTCTGTTATCACATCTGAATGCATTCTACCAGCTGCAGCAATCAGGGTCACTGATCTCAGATCAGTCTGTAAAATTCTTAGCAAATGCTAACGTAGAATTTCTGTTCACGTGTCCTATTCACGTGACTCTCAGCTGCAGATTGGATGGTGGTTACTTGTGCTTCTTTTCCTGTCTCCAGCGATGATGATGTTTTGATTCTAGAAAAAAGCATTCTAAAGTCAGATAATATTGTGTTTTCAAATAAGAACTGTTGTCAATCTTTCCTTTTACTTTACAATTGTATTTAATATCTGATATCTATTTTCCATATTAGCGTTTCAGAATATGAACTCAAAGAGAAAAGCAGAAACATGGAAGAAAAACAGGCGACAGCTGGTGAGTTCATAGAAATCATGGATTTTCTTTCTTTTGTTTTAAACTATTTATAGGAAACAATAAATAAAAAATAGGCATTGACTCTGCTGTTTTATGTTTTGTGAATCAGGAAGGCCTTCATCTCTTATAGACGTAGCTCTCTTCAAGCTCTCAAAATTCAGTTTAAATCAAGATGCTGTAGTGGTTCAGTTTGTGGACCAGCAAAGAGTAGGATGAGCGCCAGCTGGCTTGGTTCATCTCTTTGTTTCCAGAGCTGTGACTATTTCAGGGAGCGTTGTGGAAAGACAGTGGAGAGTGGAGCACTGGAGTGGTGCCTCCTGTGTTTGTAGTGCAGGATGGCCAGGTAATAAGGGGAGTTCCAGCATTAACTAAATCAAACCGAAGCATCTGTCCAGGCATGGGATTTTTAGGGTTCCAGCCATCCTTGTGATTTTTACAGAGCAGCAGTTTGCAGAAGTCTCAAAAACCTCCATTTTCAAGTTTCGGAACTCCTATTTTTCTTTGTATTCAGGATGATGGCTTCTACTTACTTCCAAGTTTCGACATTCACTCTGCATCTGTGCTTACTTGTGTAGAATAGCGCTCTTGGAACGTTAGATGACTTGAAGTGTCAAGTTCAGCACTCTTGACCATACACATAGTAAGATACTACACGTGAATCCCCAGAAAGAGATTTTTGCAAAGTGTAAAAATATAGCATTCATTTATTAAAGAGCTTATTCTATTTTCCAGGCGTATTCTACCGTTGGGACCCCAGATTACATTGCACCAGAAGTATTTATGCAGACTGGGTACAACAAACTATGTGACTGGTGGTCTTTAGGAGTGATTATGTATGAAATGCTAATAGGTAAGTTAAAGAGCACAACACAAGAATCATTCAGAGGGCTCAGAGGTGACTGGGCCCATTAGTTCACCCAACCTGATCTCCCACGTAGTGCAGGTGTACGCACTTATAAACCTGTTTGTTTGTTTTTAATGTCTCATTTTTGCAGGGTATCCACCTTTCTGCTCAGAGACACCACAAGAAACTTACAGGAAAGTTATGAACTGGAAAGAAACTTTGGTATTTCCTCCCGAGGTGCCCATTTCAGAGAAAGCAAAGGATTTAATTCTAAGGTCAGTATCAAGAGCTCACTTCTGACCACTCAATCACACATTATCATCTTCCATTAGGTTAACTCCGTTCTGCACCAAGGAAGCTGTGGGTTGATTCTTAATCCAGTCAGTGATACTCACACAGTTCAAGTTATTTAATTACTGCTGATACTTACTCATAACTTTGTATATAACAATTTTATTACGTTTTTAGTATGTGTTTCTCTGTTGTTTTTGCTTAACCTGTCTTTGATGCTGTCAGCATCCTGAGTTCTGTGCTGTGAAGAGTGCAGAGTATCACTGCTGGGGATTTCTCCCTTGTTCTTGTCTGTGTTCAGGACAGCTTGAGATATTTTAGGCAGTCTGTTAGTATGTCTTGCAGGTTGGCTTATGGATTTAGTTATGTCAATACTATTTATATTTAGGCTTTTTTTTTCTGCATATGGCAGGAGCTAATTAAAGGTAAAATCACACAATTTCAAGAAGGTAGGCAAAACTGAGTTTAAAAGCATCTTTAGTTAATAGGCAGTTTGTTACAACAAGGTCAAAACAGTAGGTGAGAAACCTTGGTATATACTTTGTTTATCTTGGACACATTAGGCAGAGGTTATTTGAGCCTAAAGTAAGTTTTAGACAAAGCAAAATTCCTGTATTGATAGAGATAAAGCCAAACTACGTAAGTTCTGACAAAGCCTGACACCTAGTCTGGCTGGTATTGCAAAGTTTGTCCCGGGGCAATGGGCTGCTCTTATGTTAACCAGGAGGTGCAACAATTTTAAGCAGTTTGCTAAGACTCCATGATACCATAGCACTTGTTTTGGTTTTTTTTTTTTGCATCTGTCAGCATTTATTGTAATGTTCTCTTGATTTTTTCCCACCTGTTCAGGTTTTGTACTGATTCAGAAAACAGAATTGGTAGTAATGGAGTGGAGGAAATTAAAAGTCATCCATTTTTTGAAGGAGTGGACTGGGGACATATCAGGTACGCACATATATATGTAATATATGTATACCTTTTATAGAAAACATAGAAGTCATGACAACAAGAATTTCATGCACGATGATGGCAAGAATAATTCTTTTCACTTTCTCTCTTGTTTTGAATTGCACCTACTGACAGTCAAGGTTTTTAGATCTCATTGTATTTTTACTGTTATGAGGAGCCTCAGAAATGGCCAGATTGCTTGGCATGGCTCTTCCAGTAATACTGTGTTTTTGCACGTGACAGCCCAGAGATTGAGAATGTGGTTGTCCAGCTCTTCTCATTTCCTCTGGTGTGGAAAGCTTCATTTATTTTTTCAGTGTGGGAGGCATTAATGAGCAGCAAAAGCAGTGATGTATCTGTTCGTGCCACATTTGGCAATCTGGCAAAAAAGATTCCTCATTCCACCCAGAAGTAGATGTAATGGTAATCGTAATAATTACAGCTGTAAGAGTTTACACTTATAAATTAATTACTCTCCCACAGTGCCGTTTTCCAGTTTTAATGTTTTTGTGGGATAGATCATTTCAGTGACTTTAAAAGCTACTTAAAGAGTACTGAGTGTCAAGCTAATAAAGCAGCAGCGTGTCAGTCAGCTCATTTTGGATGAGAGATGCTGGCATCAGAAGTAAGAGCTACAGCTGAAAGGTATTTGAATGAGTTCCAGGCTGGTGGGGGCTGAAATTGTAAAGCAACATGTCTAATGGTTTCAAATGCAAGTAAAATCCTGCTCAGCTGGGTAGGCTGGATCTGTGGAATGAAGGTAACCACAGTGGTTCTTGGTGACATCAGAGATCACGACGATAGCTGTATGGCAGATGAGGGTGGAATGCAGTTTCAGCTAATGGAAAAGCATGTTTTCCCCAGACTTGCCGAGAGGATGCTGATGGTAGGAAACCAGTAAACCTTCTTGTGACGTCAGAAAACAGGCATCTGTCAAGGACTCAATGGAACTTGTACTTTGTAAATTGAAAGGATGTTGTGACTGTAAAAATCTAAATTAAACAAAGCTGGAACTTCACATATTTCTCCTAACATTCACTATTCTGCCGTTTATGTTTGTTTACAGGGAAAGACCAGCTGCAATCCCAATAGAAATCAAAAGTATTGATGATACATCCAACTTCGATGAATTTCCTGAATCTGATATTTTACAGCCAGGTGAGGCTACCATTGTCAGTTCCAAATTTCTCTCTACAGCATGCACTGGAGTTCATTTGTTCTTGTTAATGTTCATTTTAATTGTTGTCAAGTAAATGAGGATGTACTAACATCCATAAGAATTATTGAAGGCTATTTTTTTTGGACATGACATTTATTAAACGGCGTAGAAATCTGTCTTTTCAATGCAAAAACAGTTGATCTCCGGTGCCTGTTAGCTATTTAAGTCCATATTTAGGTAACACCCCGTACATCTGTATTGGTTTTGGCATCTCACACACATTGTGTTACTGGAAATGTTACTGTAGATCCAGATACCCAAATGCTCGCTCGAATATCGGCGTTTTTGGCACCCAGTGTTGAACATGCTGTTGTAGAACTCTAAAAGCAGCAATCTGAGTGCTATATATAGGAGCCCACTGCAGTGAATGCCAGTGATCAGCACAGCAGCTGTGTGGGCTGCTCACGGATAGAACGTGACCAGCTCTCCTGCTGGCTGAACCTTGTGGGAGCTGTAAGCAGGGCAGATGTCCTAGAATAGGAACATGTGCTCGATGTGCATTGTTCTCTTGAGAGAACTCGGGTAATGTTTTTTCTTCTGTTTCTGGGGGAGATAACACTATGTGTGTACCTGCATTCGGTCTGCACAGGGAAGCCTGTTGATGAGGCCTTCTTGCTTCACCTGCAAGAAGTGCTGTGCTTGCAGGCTCATTATGACTTTTCAGTATTTAAAGGGAGATTATAAACAGGAGGGAAATGAACATTTTACACAGGTAGATAGTAATAGGACGAGGGGAGATGGTTTTCAACTAAAGGAGGGGAAATTTAGACTAGTTTTCGGGGGAAGATTTTTACTGAGTGAGGTGAGGTGCTGGAGCAGGTTGCCAGGAGAGACTGTGGATGCCCATCACTGGAGGCGTTTGAGGCCAAGTTGGATGGGGCCCTGGCAGCCTGGTCTAGTGGGCGGCAGCGCTGCAGCAGGAGGTTTGGAGCGTGGTGATCCTTGAGATCCCTTCCAACCCAAGCAGTTTCTTCTATGATTCTACAGCTTCTCGGAAGCAGCACTTCTTAATTTTGTTTTGTTTTTATTTTTGTATCTGAATTCTAGTGCCAAACACAACGGAACCTGACTACAAATCCAAAGACTGGGTTTTCCTCAACTATACCTACAAGAGGTTTGAAGGGCTCACTCAGCGTGGCTCGATCCCTACCTACATGAAAGCTGGGAAGTTGTGAAACTAAACACAAACCCACTAAAAAACACAAAAATTACAAACCTCAGGTAGCTGCATCACCAGACCTGCTTGGCATTAGTTATCAATATACTGACTGTGGTGCGCATCAGTTTCACAAGGAAATTCTACGGGATTAGGATTTCTAAGACTACTACTACAGGAATTAGTTGGCAGTGCCAGCTGGCTTTCTTTTTTTTTTTTTTTTTTCTTTTTTCTTTTTTTTTAATATTTGAATATTTTTGTTAACTTTATTATACAAAGGTACTGGAATAAAAGGAACCATACATCCCTTTGTAACTGCACTGCCTATGTGTGTATAACAATTAATTATGCCTCTGTACTGTGGCTTTGTTTGTACTGTAACCCATTTAATCCACCCAGGAGTAAAACATATCATATTATGCAGCGTTGCCGTTACACTGCTCATCTGGTGGGTTTTAGGTATGTGGTATAAGAAACCATTGCCCACGTTTTCAGCATTCTCTGAGCAGTGGCTCTGAGGGTATTCCAGCTGTGGTCTGCAGTTGTCCCATGAGTGTGGCAGCAGTGGAATGTTTTATATAGCAGTGTCCTGTGGGGCCTACTGGTACACTGTCCGGTGTCGATCCTTTACCCCGCTGGAGGGTTTCATGATCAGATCATCCCCCTGTTCTGTGGGGTGTGGGCAGGGAGATGGTCCCTTTGCCCTGTTGTTGAAGATGGTGTTACTGTTTATGGTGATTGTACGTGGTGGCAAATTCAGAAGGGAAAAGGAGCAACAATAAAGACTCGTAACAGAGGAAATCATTTTTTGTACACCAAGTTCTGAAAATATGGCCATTTCCTGGATTGTGTTCTTGCCTCATTTTTGAGACGGGTCATCCTTTTGCTGCTGGGAATTTAAACATCCTTTTCTGTCTGAGAAAAACTTATCCGAGAGAAGTGATGAAATTGCCGCGTTTTCTTTTTCATCTCCATAAGAAGTTCCAGGCAGAAGGGATCTTGTTGTACCCTTCTCTTTCTGGAATACCTGTAGCAGCTTCTGCCAAGCCAGAAGAAGTGGAGTGCCCCACTGGACTCACATTCCTGTAGGCTCCATCATCTTCTCACGTCTCTCTCTAATGTGAAACATGGGATTACAAGGGATCAGCTGGGTCTGAAGCCCAGTTACCAGAAAACACCACCAACCATGGCTGAATCAGGTGGAGCATATACTACCATTAGTCTCAGTCTACAAGCTGGTGACAAACTGACAGCAGAGATGAGTCAAGGAAATGGAAGCAGAGCCTCATGTGTACTGGATGAGATTTTGCTCATCAGCTTAGAAGTCGTTCAGAGCCAAACAGCATTCCTTTATCAGCTTGCTGGTATCTAGTTGCAGGCAAATTTCACATCTCTGCCTGTACTGGCATATTATTTGTAGTGCTTTGAATCTGTCTCAATACGGTAGAGACCTTGATGTCATTTTCTGGTTACAGAAGGCTTACAGCGATGAACAATTGACCAGTGATTGAACAAGCAGAGTCGCTATTGCTACATTATTCCCCTGGATGCAATGAAAAGAACTCTGGAGGCCTCGCAGCGCCCATCAGAATGAAGCACAGGATGTTTTGGCATGTCATGCGGTAAGGAGAACTCCAACAGACTGATTTTCACAGCAAAATGGGAGTGACTATTTATAAAGCTACCACAGAAATATTTATTGCTGTTAGGCACCATGGTGTCAGCTGCTCTGAATTATTTGTATGCTTCAAAAGCTTACTGTGAAGTGCTCATCTGTTGCATAAAATTCAATGTACCAGAAGGGTTTCTGTGCATCAGTGGCTGACTGATCTGTGTGTACTCTTCCCCGATCCAACAGTTCTTAAGTTCTTTAAGGGCTCTTCAGTGATCTTTACTTCGGTATTTTAAATCCCATCAGGCATCTGACACGCTGATTTTCTGCAATAAAATTCAGTCTGCAGTTCATTGGAGAGGAGCACCCAGTGTGTCAAGGTCCACTCAATTTGCACAATATAGTGTTACGTTATGGCTAAGCTAAAATCTGTCTAAATGTTCAGTTTAAGCTATCTCCCATTTCTTTTCTTCCCAAAACTTTGAATAATTAACATCACTTATGGGACAAGATCCTTCTGGAATTCTCCGGTGCTGTTCTTAGCCACGTTAACGTAGTGAGAGTCAACATGAATCCACGCAGAGGCTGTCCAAAATCAGCAGCTCACTTAAATCCACCTCTGTACTTTGGGATGTTGTTCTGCCGGTGCTCTCGTAGCTTCTGAGGCATCTAAGAAAAGGAAGTTATTTGCCTGACATTTGGTCTGTTCTACCAAGAAAGAGGATCTTGGGCAGAATATGTACAAGGCACAAACTTGGCCCCAAAGGATACTGCTATTCAAATGAGGATTTTTCTCCCATTCCATTTCCAGTCCCATTCCTGGGGCACTATGCACCAGAAGTGGAATTCCTGTGAGCACTGCTTTTCAGAAGACCACAGTTACCCTGTTTGTGTTACATAAAAAGAAGCCTTTGCTTGAGCTTGCTAAGACAAGATAAATTCCATGGGAGCCGCAAATGCTCGGTGATACTGGTGACTGTTTTTCCTGTGGGGTTTGAGGGAGGGCCAATAAATAACACATTTAATTTAAAGCTATCTATGATACAACTGCGTCTGTACATATTCACTGGTTTACAAACTTGGGAAAAAGCTCAATCCTTGTACTCGTAACACTAAAGATAATAAGCATTTAAAATCGAGGCCGGTTAATCATATCAGTGCTCACATAGGAGTTGCATCCTTTGGGAAACAGCCTACAGCCTATTTAGCATAAACTCCTGTAGCGTGGTAGTTGAATTTACATTTATTTTTTGAAAACATAGCGTTATTTTAATGGATAAGTCGAGTTAAACAAAATATTAACTACTGCTTTTAGGGACATAGAATCTTTTCCAAGATAAAACTGTGACAGATTGAAGAGAACAGAAGGTTAATGTACACTGGCTTTCAAAGCAATGGAAGTGCGACATATCTCTCACTTCACTCTTTTTGTTTGGGTGGCTGTTTTTATTTTCTTCCTTTGCTGATGTTTGTCACCGTGCCATTTATTTTTTGTATTCTTGGAGTACCAAAGATCCTGAAATGGCTTGATGATTGCAACCATGTCAAACTTTATTTTCTGCAAGTGAGCGTTGTTAACTTTGTTGACGTGTGGATGTATGTCTGCAGTTGTTATCAGAGGCTTGCTGGGGAGACTGCAGCAGGGAAGAGTCGAGTGCATCAGTGCAAGTAGTGAGCCTGAATCTCAGGTTCTGGATCCGAACACGCCAAAAAACAGAGGAGGAAGTTTGGATTGGAAAACACAGCTGAGCTTTTGCACTTTGTTCCATCTCCAATCGGCATGAGCGCGTGGCCTTGGGTACAGAGCGGCAGCACGGGTTGATTCGTGTACAAAAGGAGTTCTTAAAAAATTGCCAGCATTCACAAATCAAACATTGTTGATACTGCATTTGCACTGTTAAATTTGCCTTGCTGGAGAGTTATGTAAGTGTTATTTTTTATAGGTCAATTGTCAAACACCTGAGTCGTCGGATACAGTGCGGAATAGCAGAGCAGCATGATGTGGGTGAATTCACCTAAGTGCAAAGGGGCTTGCTGAAAGCTCTCCACTCTAAGAGGAATGGGCATAAGCAGTACAAGGGCGTTGTGTTGGCTCCCTGTAACGAGGTGACTTTCCTCTGCGACAGCAAGTAGGGAATACTGCTGTTTAGCCCAGTTATACTGTAATGCTTAGGAAGTGCTCTCACTTTTTCAATAACACGAGCAATTACGAGCATTGTAACATACTGTACTTTGTCATTTTAATGTTGATATATTACAGCAGCTTGTTCTTGGAGTCAAAATGGCAACTGCTATATTTTTCCTAGACTATTTCATTAGTTGTGGTTGGGAAAGTTACATAGAAGCATTATAAAAATTTATATGAGGCTTTTTACAGCGTTTGAAAATAAAAGTAGCATTCTTTTTGTAGAGTTGCGGTTCTTGTTTTTTTACGCGAGAGTGCTGGCCTTGTTTCTCTTCCGGAACAGGAGACTTCTAAGGAGTGGAGGAGCTGCTTTGTGTATTCTCATCTTGAATGCCGCTGGGAAACCCCGTGTCACTGTTCTCAGTCAGATGTTCGGACAGCAAAAATTACCCAAATTGTACCAACTGCAGCCACATGAAGCTGCTTCTAAAAGGGTTATTGATGTATCCACCAATTAACCCGACTTATCCAGGGATCTCAACTGTCCGGGGGAGAGAGACACAAACATGGATGCCATGATGTCTTCTCTCAATTTATTGCTGCATCACACTCCTTATATACCATCCTGAATCCAGCACAGACACGTACACCCTCTACACAAAACCTGATGCACGCGAGACAACCTGTACACACACCTACCTAAACCCCCCGCCCACTAACTCTTAACCTACAGGCCTAACTCAGCTATTCTAGAACACTCCATCTACTCAGAACTACTGTATGCACTCATAAATCCTTGCAAAGACAACTTAGCACCCCAACAGTTATTGTTCTTCCCCAGAGGCTTCTTATTTCCTTCCCTATAGACTGTAGTTTAGCTAAGAAAGGCTTCCACAGACAGTTGTACTACAGAAGCATTCTTGTCCTACTCCTCCCAATTCTTTCCTGAGTTTAGAGCAGTGGCAGCACGTGCAGTTGTGCCAGGGTCACATAAAACACTTACTTATGGGGCTGAACAGCTGAAAGCAAACCGGAGCTGGCACCTGATGAATGGCCTTCTCTGCTGCTCTCCAGTGAGTGCCCTCCACTTGAAGAACGCTGCTCTCAGCAACTACATGCAATTCAAACAGAACCGTACAAATTGTGTTTAATGGGATTATGCTCTTCTTGCATTAACTGTTATCTTTCTCTGAGCTAAGGAGCTGCACACTGAATTCTTCCTCTTCTTGCGTTACCAAATCCACTATTTCTGAAAAATACAGCACTTTAACAACAAATGAAAAGGTTATGCTTTAACATGAGCAAAACCACTTCTAAAATTTACTTAAGAAAGCAGTACATAGTGTTTGTAAAATAATACTGCAAATATCTGATCTTTTATGAAGTGTGCCTTGTAAGCAAAACATTTATGGTACAGGCAATAAAATGTCTTTCTGACAACCTTCCTATGAAGAAAGTAGGAATATTCTGACAGTTTGCGTTGCTGCGGCGTGTGATGGCAGCAGAGGTTCCTGGCTCAGGATTCAAAAGGATTCACTATTCAGGCAGTGCTTAATGTACTTATTTAATGTAACCTTGAGTTATCACAGAGGTTATAAAGTGCATATCCAACAGCTGAGCTTCACAAATGAAAGATGGTTTGAAACATGCGTGGCAGTGCACTGTAACTGTCAGTTGTACTGGGCTCTGCTAAGAATGAGCCTGTCTAAAAGCTTGTGTCTGAGACATACCTGCTCCATCAGCTTCTATGGCAGCTCAGTGCTGGAGAAGGGCACATAAACAGAATAGAATGAGCACAGTCTTTGTCAGTGGTAATGGCCCTGAAGTCTAACTAGGTTTTAAAGAATTCATTATATTCTAAATTACCCATTTAATTTTCTCCTCCCTTGTGCTTTAGCCCTATGTTGGAGCTGAGTACCTCCAACATGAAGCAACCAGCCCCATTCCCTCCTACTTGCTGCTACTGCTCTTGGCCCTGGGATTTGTATGCTTTGATGTGCAGAACGCTACTGCAGTTACTGTGAGGGAAACTGGAGGGAAACTGGATCTACATTTGTCTCACCACCTCCTCCCATCACTTCTCCAGATGAGCTGATAGCACAGAGGTTGCTGTTTTCCAGGGAAATGGGGCACGTAGGTTTGAACTTTCTTGTACTCGGGGAAATTATCCCAGGTTTCTCATTTCCCAGTGGAGTCACAGCTCACCTAGGGACAGCTTGTCTCTGATTGCAACCAACCATCAAAGCCCCGTCTTGCTTCTGTACCAGCTGCTTTTATCTGTTTCTAGCAAGCCACCATCTGCTGTGGTTTTGTTCTCCTGTAGGAATATGTGTGTGGCATCTGCATTGTCCCCAGGCAGCCCATTTTCCACTGGTAACAGCCCCTTCCTTCCCAGATCTCTTTCTCTGCCTTCCCTCTGCCAAAGACCAAATCTTTGCCCTTGCTTCTGCACCTCCCCTGAAACCAGATGATGTTGAAAAGGGAACTCGTGGCAGGTGAGCTGTAATGTTGAGGCTGTTGTGTAAATGCAGGGTGTAACCACCACCTCTGCTTCCATGTTTGGGAAAAAGAGACAGCAATTACAGACAGCAAGTGTTGCATACACACCAAGAGTGCCTAATAAGTTGTTTCCTTCCAGGGATTTAGGCAGAATCTGCACCACACTGTGGACTCATAGAGCTCAAAGGGGAGGCAGGTGCATTGCTGCTGCCCTGACCCCTACATGAAACAGCCGCACAAACAGCCACCTGCAAAGCCAAGGGCCGAAACGGTGACAGCAATATGAACATAACTTCTCGAGTGCCTTACCCAAAGGCTGCAGTTGCTCTGCTCATCTTGCTGATTACCCGACATTGGTCCTTAATAATAAAGGATCATATAAAACACCCCATGACTGTTTGGTCAGGTCAGAGTGAATCACCACTGAACTAGACAACACATCTCAAGGTTTTCAGTCCAGCAGGCTGCCTTCGAGCTCTTAACCGGTTCCCACTGATGTCAGCAACAGATCCCTATCTAAAGCACAGAGGAATCAGTGAATAAGTATGGTTTCAAAAGCAAGCTGTTTGCTGATGCCATGCTTTTGTGTTCTTTAGAAAGGAGACAAAAAGATTTTGTCTCTATAGATTTCAATCCATTGAAAAGCAGTACATCAAGAGGATGCTTTTTGGCTTCAAAGACAAAGTTGAGAGACTTGCATGGTGCTTCCACTATTAAAGAAGAAAATATGTTGTTTGATCAACAATATTAAACTGATGCCTCAAGGAAGCTTCACAAAATGTGCAGGCTCTTTAAATGCATTCTCCTGAGGAAGCATAGTGGATCACTGTCAGATTTGACCCAGGTTGAGCCTAATCAGTGACTATGCACGTCTTAGGAAGCAAGCAGTTCAGCACAACTCCTTAGTTTGTCAAGTTCATTCAGTGAATGATGGATGTGTCCCACCCAGTTAGTGCACTTCAGCTCAGCAACACTGGACGAACAGGGCCAAGAGCATTCAACAGAAAGAGGCTCTGCTTTCAGTTAATTCTCTCTTGACTCAGTTGCCCAGATTTAGGAGGGCTTACATTATCAAATATTTGCATTGCTCTCTTACCAGTTGCAGACAACAATAAGGTGTCCCCTAAGCCTCTTCTTCTCCAGACTAAACAATCCCAGTTTCTTCAGCTATTCCTCATAAGCCTTGTGTTCCAGACCCCCCGAAGGCTGTTAACTGTAGATGTTAACAGGGATGTACAGGAATGATGACAAACCTGCTTTAACCAAGGAGATGACTTTCAGGCGGTGCTGTGATAGATTGTTTGAAGCTTCTCTATAGGCAAAGATGGATGAGATGCAGCTCACATGCTCAAAGACTGATTGCATGCAAGCTCAGTGCTGCTCTCATGGCAGGATTTTGTTTCCTCTAGCCACAGCACAAACAGCGCTGGAGCTCAGGGATCCTATTGAGCCAGAACTCAGCCCCAGGGCTGCCACTCGTACACCATGGGCACATTTTAATTTCATTTTCAATATGTTCCCTAAGCAGCTTTATTTATCTTTGTGTAGAGATTTCTAACAGTAATACTGTTTTCTGGATACATTAGACATCAGGCTCTTGCTAGACATTCCAAAAATAATTGCTGCCACGAATGAAAAGACTCTTTAAGTCGTGAAGTTTATTTTGTCTTTCAATTGAAAGTGGTGCCATCAGTTGAGAGACTTTGAGGCAAGAGACTTACAAGCAAGTGTATTATATTGCGGGCACAAACCTTGCCAGATAGGACTCTGAATAAGACAGTCACTTTTGGAAATGCTTGTCTTTTTGACTTAATTTTGTTAGGAAAACTCAAAGTAAATTGATCACCCTACTTGTTCCAATGCTTAGATTACAAGAGAGCACAAGTAGGAGTTGAAAGCTGTTCTCAAGTGAAGCTTGTTTCATCATGCAGGGAATTTGTCAGTGATTTACGGATCTTTAAAGCCAGAATATATCACTATCACAACTGAATCTGACATAGTGCATGCCATAAACCATATATTTCACTCACCATATCATGTTAGCACAGCTTGCATTCTTTTGTGCTACATTTTTGCTTCCTTGAAGGGCTTTTCTAACAGTTACTGAGTGGAAATAATTCCAAGGGCATTTTTAAAATACATTTTCTTAAACAGGCTGGTTACAGTGTGACTATGCCATTCACATCATTTTTAGAGCACAACTCTCCCCTGCTGTGGGGAAGAACTTTAACATGATGGTGCATTTTACTAATGCATAGGATGTAAGGCAAAGTCAACAAATTGCTTGTGATGCCCTAGAAAGTAATCCAATGACCTCCGAGACCACCAATGATCTCCAGGCATAAACCACAGACTAGAAAAGATGTTTTTTGGAAATACTTTTAATTCATATTCTTCTAAATAACTGTCCTGGTCACAAATGCTCTAAAAAATTGCTTGTTTTAGGACTCAAGTGTTGCTCTTTACTCTGAGCCATATAGTACTCTAGTCTGAGAGGAAACCATAAGCACCCGAGTTCCAGAAGAGAAGTCTGTGAAAAATCTGTGCTCATATTTAATTTCAGTAATTTCAGCTTATTGGTTTTAAAATCTGAGGGGAAAAAAAATGTTAACTAGGTAGCCATCACTTAAGGTTGTTTTATGTGCAGCATTCTAAGTCACCGCGGTGCTACATGGCCCAGCTCTTGGTGGTCCCTCAGAGGAGTATTTTTCTCCATCTTGCCTCTGAAACAGGTCTCTTAAGAGCAGTGTGCATGGAGCCAGGTTGCCCCCAGCAAATCCACCAAGAAATAAATCAGCATTCTCTTCAGGAGGATAACTCAGAGAAATGCTGATTTGATGGATGCTCTTCACATCTTGAAGACACATTATGCTTCAGATGCTATTAACCATTTACAGAACATGAAAAAGGAGGGATACTGCAGACACCTCTGTTTAACTGCTCTGTCACAGGCTAATATTTAACAGTTTGATAGTTATTTTTACCCCCTTTAGCAGTTGTATAAGCCGTTTAGAAAAAAAGAGGCTATCTGTTGCTTACATAAAGCATTGTGTTCTCTATAGCTAAAAGCTACTCAAGGGAAAGTGCTCACCTAAAAAGAGGCAAACGTATCAAGTGTGGCCTTACATAAACTTGGATCCTACTCATGCAAGACCAAAGGCTAACTATGTGCTAAAAACATCAGTTACTGGCATGTATGAAACATATGAAATATTCAATAAGAAACCCACCCATCACCTCTGAATAAGCAACAAATCTAATAAACGATGCTTGAAATCAGTAACAACAAATTGGCAGCGTATTACCTTTATAAAAGCATTCTAAGTGCTAGGAAATCGGACATTGAGCAAGAAGAGGAAATACAATACACAGGTAATAAAGGTACTACGAAAACATGAAAGGCAGAAATATTGCTGAAGGATTTTTCTGATTTTCTGGCCCAGATATTATAAACTGCAAAAAAAAATAATATTCTGCATTCATTGAATTACACTGAAGTATTTCTGCTGTTGCACTAAAAATACTAAACAACATGCAAATGAGATACATTAGCTCTGTTTCTAGTGAGTCACTTAACAAAAACCCAACAGCGTACTGCATTCTGACTGTCCTCACTGAACGTTCCCATATGGAGAGACTTTGTTTTTAATAGCCAAGCGAGCACTTTTCTGGAACCATTTAAATCTTCAGCTCCTTTTGCTTTATAGCACTGGCCATTTTCCATTTTCTGTGAAGCATTTGCAGTCAATGCGGTTGACTCACTCTTCTGAAATCTTAACATTTTGTTGTCTGTTGATGATTAAACGTGGAAAGAAGAAGCTCCTAGCTTCAAAACTGGGGCAAACGTATTTTGGCAGTGCCACACATGTAATTAAAGCTTCCCATGAACAAATTCTTAGATAGTTGTTTTTTTTTCCCCCAATATCAGTTGTATATTGAATAAATACATGAATAAATTGCACTGATTTTCTGAAAGATGACAACCTTACATTACTAACTCCTGTCTTTTCTCTCATGCGGGATAGGTTTGTAATTGCTTTCTCAGATCCAAATTCTATAAGACATACTGAACCATCATGGGGGAATACATACGGCACTGCAGTAGTGACTGTGGGATTATGTACTACTTAAAGGGGAAATCGGTACCTTATGAAAAATCATATACCGAGAATGTCCTAGTAGTGCAATTGCATTTGCTCATCAACATCCCCAGCTGGAAGCCACTGCTCCTCAGCCAGGTAAGCATATTCTGTTAGAGCAGTTCACCCTCTCTGTTCTTCCACACGCCTCATCTAGCAAACATATTGTGCAGACATCTACAGTATTAAAGCCAAATGGCAGCAAATCTTGTCATAGAGCAACTAGTACAAGATGCACAATGCTGTACCCATGCAGTGCAAAGGCCTGTAACCAAGTACTTGTCAAGATTGTAGTTTGGAGTTTAGACTACTAAGGACCTTGATAATTCTGTGATTCTGTGATACTGTACAGAGTAATTCTGTGGCTCAGGTAAGGAGCTCGTTCTACCACACTTAGAGCTGGAACTGGGCAAGAAGAGGCAGCATCAGCACTAATGAGCGGGGCAGCACAGCAGGACCTGTTCTGCCGAGAGAAAACAAGTATCGCAGCGGTCCCAGAACTCACACTATGGGACCATTTAGAGGTCAGCTCTTGTGGGGTGTCACGGAGCCACTGCCCACTACAACTACAACCCATTAAGTCCTTACAAGTACAACTTGAGGCTCCCGTGCTAAAAGAACGCACCTCGCGCTGTGAAGAACCGCCCTTCCCGCCTCACCCCCCTCGCTCTCAGCCACAAATCTCGCGATATGCGAGGCGGGCTGGGAGGAGAAGGGGACGGCGGCGCCAGGGAGGCGGGGGTGTCCGGCTGGGAGCCCGAGTGCCCGCCCCCGGGCTGGCAGGACGGGCCGTTCGTTCTCACCTTAGTTCACCTCCCGCATGGGAGCCGGGGTGCCGCCGGGGCCGGGGGCGCTGTGGAGCGGGGCTCGGGCCGCCCGCCATGGCCGAGGCAGGAGTTGGGAGCGCCGAGGGGGTCGAGGAGGAGCGGCGGGCCGCTGAAGGTGGGTGTTAGTTAGCGCTGCAGGTGTGGCAGCGCACGGATGGGTTTCGGGCTGAATGTTTTTGTGTGCTCGGCTTAGTTCGTGGCATTCTGTTCCCAACGCTCTCCTAATGTTCCTTTTTTGCGGGTAATGGTGTTTTAGTGCTTTAGCTGTAGCGATGTTGGCCGCTTTGTGCCCGTCCTTGCTGGGAGCGGTGAGTTGTTTGAACACGGGTGGCTGTAAAGCAGCAGCAGCTGGCCGTGCTCCTCCTGCCTCCATGTGTTGCTTCCTCTTGGCGGAAGGCTGATCCCAGGAGGCAGAAGTGTTGTGCTCCGGGCTCTGGAAGGCAGAAGTCGTCGCTGTAGTTCTGCTCGTTTAGCTCCGGTTCTTGAGGTCTAGTCGGTGTCGTTTTAATGTGCTTTGGGTTAAATGTGTTTATGGGGATCCTGGCTCTCTGGGAGGATGCGAGAAAGTGGCATTTTTCTGTCTGTGTGAGCTTGGTTGTTGAAGTAGTGCTGTAATTCTTCGTGATGCACATACTGTAAGGGGAAGAAAGAAGCTCGGTGCAGACGTTTCCATTTAGTAAGAAAGCGGTGAACCAGAAGCTTTTATGCGTTGCAGGGGAAGAAACTCCGTGGTTTCTTTTGTTAATCGATGTTTATACCTGTTCTTCTAACAGATTTTGAAGAAACAGAGTCTGGATTAGTCAGTGTTTTAAAGATAAAATGATTTTCATTTGCATGGAATAGATCCACGCTGATACTAGCTGTGAAGTTGTTCTACTTGAAGCACACACTATTGTTAGTACACTTGAACGCTATTAAAAACTAAACCAGGCAGTTGGTAGCAGCTAAGAATCAACTTCAGCCTAAGAAATAAATCCTGGTGGGTGACTGGAGGTGCTTTGAAAACTCCTTCCTCGGGGTTTACTTAAACTGTGGAAGTTGTGCTGCAGGCTTATCAAGTCAGCGTTTTACTTTCAATGGTTTGAATCAAAAAACTTGCAAGAAAACAGCTATCCTCTATTCCTTTAGCAGTATACGATTGGAGAGTTGTATTGTTAGTTGGTTTTCTTAGGTTTTTGTTTTTCAGCCTTCTCCTCCAGTAATAAATTGAGATATATGAGACTCTCAGTTTCTGTCAGTGACCTGATTTGAGCCTGGAAGTGACGAGGAAAGCAGGGTAATCTTCCTAGGGCTTGTGGGTATCTTTACATTAGCTAGTTGCAGTCATGCTTTTTAATGCAGTAATAAGTTTGAGCAAACAACTGGTGTTTTAAGGTCTATTAAGTGAAAGCGTTATTTAATTAGTAAGTTACGATTCCTGGTTATTTTCTTCTGAATGGTAAGAATAAATACAGAAAATTGTCAGTTGCCCATATTGATATTCAGTTTACAATTCTATGATTTAGGATATTAAAAGTTTCCTTTTAATCAACTTGTGACAATAAAAGCCAACCCGGTGTTCTTAAGCTATCCTAGAAGAGTTAATTCCCTATTTAGTATTGTGCTTAAGATGGTTTCATCGCTGCTGTTTGCATCTTTCTCCTGTTTCATGCACGCTTATAAAACGCACTGTAAAAAAAACCCAAACAACAGAAAGCACATCTGCTTTATGCAGCACGTTTCTGCTGTTTTCACTGCTTGACCCAGTTGAAAATGGTTGCCCCAGCTTTATCTGAGTCTATACAGTGGGGTGTGGTCTGAATGATAAACTAGCTTTAAATAGTCTGGATGTGATTTTCATTAGCTCATAAAGTTTTAAAAGCAAGAATATCTTCTGATACAACTCTCACTCCCATTTAGAAAATATGGTTGATTGTTTTCTATGTGTTCAGACCTGAGGGCCTGTCCAGTGATGCATAAACCTATACATTTCCTTCTTCATGCAGTACTGTATGTATGTTGGTTATAGGTGTAGTTTTCTCATTCTTTAATGAAAACCTGCAGTAAGAATTCATTGGAATAATTCTAGAAAAACAGTTCCATGGTAAAATAAAGCAGTGTATGTGATGTTAAGCTTTTTGAAATTATTGGAATCATCAGCTGTCTTGTGTGAGCGTGTGCATGTATAGATACAGGTAGGTATCCCTAATTGCTTAGGTGGCCAGAGACAGCTGATGTCTTCAAATAAGAAGTGTGTGTTGAGTGTTACAAAACTTGTGCATCTTGAGTAGTAAACCAGTTGAGAAAATCTAGATTATCGTAGAGTCATAGAATGGCTTGTGTTGGAAGGGACCTCAAGGATCATCAAGCTCTAACCCCCTTCTGCATGCAGGGCCATCAACCTCCACATTTAATACTAGACCAGGCTGCCCAGGGTCCCATCCAACCTGGCCTTGAACACCTCCAGGTACAGGGCATCCACAGCCTCTCTGGGCAGCCTGTTCCAGCACCTCACCACTCTCTTGGTAAAGAACTTGCCCCTGACATCCAACCTAAATCTTCCCTCTTTCAACTTAAAACCATTTCCCCTTGTCCTGCTGTTATCCACCCTTTCAAATAGTTGAAACTCTTCCTGTTTATAGGCTCCCTTCAGCTACTGAAAGGCTGCAATGAGGTCACCCCGCAACTTTCTCTTCCCCAGGCTGAACAAGCCCAGCTCCCTCAGCCTGTTTCTGTAGGGGAGGTGCTCCAGCCCCCTGATCATCTTCGTGGCCCTCCTCTGGACCCTCTCCAACAGCTCCATGTCTTTCTTGTGCTCAGGGCTCCACACCTGGACACAGTACTGCAGATGGGGCCTCACAAGAGTAGAGTAGAGAGGAACAACCACCTCCCTGTCCCTGCTGGCCACCCCTCTCCTGATGGAGCCCAGGATCCCGTTTACTTTCTGAGCTGCAAGAGCACACTGCTGGTTCATGTTCAGTTTTTCATCCACCAGGAACCCCAGGTTCTTCTCTGCAGGGCTGCTCTCAAGGACTGCTCCTTCCAGTCTGTATATATGCCTGGGATTCCTTCAGTCCAAGTGCAAAACTCTTGCACTTTGCAGTGTTGAACCTCATTAGATTCACCTGGGCCCACCTTTCAAGTCTGCTGAGGTCCCTCTGAATGGCATCCCTTCCTTCCACTGTGTCAGCCGCACCACTCAGCTTGGTATCATCAGCAAACTTGCTGAAGGTGCACTTAATTCCATCACTGATAAAGATGTTGAAGAGCACCGGTTCCAGACAGACCCCTGGGGGACACTGTTCATCAATGGCCTCCACCTGGACACAGAACAGATCGCTTCTCTCTTTCTGCAGCTTTTCATCCAATTCCTTATCAACCGGGTGATCCACCCATCAAATCCACATCTCTCTAATTTGGAGATTATTAGTTTAGATTGATTATATACCTAGATATTGGGTGGGAGGCAGGATACCCCTGCTTCTCTGTGTGACTGCACTCATAAGGTCTTCAGGCTGAGACCCTTATATCAAGTAAGCACTCAGAGGATGTGTGTGTGTTAGTGTTGTGATTCAAAGCAGCAGCATTATTTTGATGTGATCAGCCATCCTTGTTCAGTGCTCACTAGTTTGGCTTGCAGTGCATTTTTTATATATAAACGAGTTTAAATGCTTCAGAAGAAATGGAACCAGAACTTTACTGTAGGAAGGCGAGTGTTACTCCAGGCCAAATGTTCTCCAGCTCCAAACTTAAGGAACTGAGGTAAGGGTTGGTTCTCAGACAGCTTTAGAACACGTGGTTTGTAAGGATTTTTGGTCCACTGAACCAGACAGTGGAATTTAACATAAGCTCACTGGGCTACTTAAAATCTAGAAACAGGGACTTCTGCTGCAACCACCTCCTTCTGTCTATTAACCTGTTGCAACGGTACTATAGCTTTTACTAACATGGATGCAGCCTAGTAACTCCTGTGGATGGATTTCAGTTTCAGTAAGTCATTTACATAGTCAGAGGAAGGACCACTTATGTGTCATCTTAACTACGCCCACTTCTAGCGCAGTTTTGAGTTCTTTAAACTTGCCAAAGCTTGAATTTCTTGCAAATGGTTTTTGTGCATGCCAAGGGAAAACACACGTTTGCAAAATACACGCTTTAATAGTTTGATTATTTAAAGCTCATTACAGAATGTTTCTCAAAAGATTGGAAAAATGCATCTGTGCTCTTAGAAGCTTCAATTCAAAGCAGCTTCTTTCTTCTTTGGCCAGAATGTGTTTCAGAATGGGAAGTTGGATTGTAAGTGTGTTCTTGTTCTTAGAAAGATTGTGTTAGTGTTACCACATCGATAACTTAAGCTGCCACAGAGTAATTCTCAAAGTCTGTTGTGTATATTTATCTTCAGATCTTCAGAATATGCAGTGTGCCACCCATCATGGTTTGGGTTCTTTTGTTTGTTCTGTTGTTTTCTGAGGTAGGTGGCAAATATCAGCGAATATGCTTTGCTGTAATATCCTGGTATCCTCACAGAATCACAGAATTATCAAGGTTGGAAAAGACCTAGAAGATCATCCAGTCCAACCATCACCAATACTTCCCAGTTAAATCATATCCCCCAACACAACATCCAAACGTTTCTTGAACACTCCCATGGTCGGTGACTCCACCACCTCCCTGGGCAGTGCATTCCAATGCCTGACTACCCTTTCCGACAAGTAATACTTCCTAATGTCCAGCCTGAACCTCCCCTGGCACAGCTTGGAACCATTGCCTCTAGTTCTATCACTGTTTACATGAGAGAAGAGGCCAACCCCCAGCTCACTACAACCTTCCTTCAGGAAGTTATAGAGAGCAATAAGGTCTCCCCTGAGCCTCCTCTTCTCCAGGCTGAACAATCCCAGCTCCCTCAGCCTCTCCTCATAAGGCCTGTGCTCCAGACCCCTCACCAGCTTTGTAGCCCTCCTCTGAACATGTTCCAGGGCTGCAATGTCTTTCTTGCAGTGAGGGGCCCAAAACTGAACACAGTACTTGAGGTGAGGCCTCACCAATGCCGAGTACAGGGGGACAATTACCTCCCTGTTCCTGCTAGTAACACTGTTTTTGATGCAAGCCAGGATGCCGTTGGCCTTCTTGGCCACCCGGGCACACTGTTGGCTCATGTTCAGCCGAGTATCAATCCTGATATCCTGATAGATGGATTTAGATGTTGTAACTTGTATATGAGGCAAACAGCAGCAGTCTGTGGCTATTATATTGTAACAATTGTGTGATAATTTTATGGCTACCTTGGGTGGGATTCGTCTCACTTACCTTTAGATACCCAGCGCATGGACATTGGTGTCTCAGCTAGTTACTTTCTTCTTCGAGTGGTTACTGAAGGGAAGGAGTTAGGCACTCTTGGACTGTACTTCATCTAACTGTGCTCATTTATTTTAGATTGAGATGAATCACCCCAGAAATGTACTTTATCAAACTGATTGTAGGAATCTATTTTAAGCTGAGATGAATCATCCTAGAAATGTCTTCTACTCTCCAAGAGAAACTAGAATGGCTAGTTCAGATGTGGACTTGATTATTTGCTCGGTTGAATCTCACTATTTATGGCTGATAGAGTTTGGCCTTAACTCTTCTCATAGACCATCTTTGTTTAGGAACCAACAACATCAATGGTCAAAGGAAGGGCAACTGATGCCATCTACTTTGACTTGTGCAAAGCCTTTGGCATGGTCCCACACCACGGTCTCATCTCTAAATTGGAGGGTAATGGATCTAAAGGGTGAACTATTTGGTGGATATTAGTAGGAAGGTTTCAACCAGAAGGTTCTTATCAATGGCCAGGTGGAAGCTGGTGATGAGTGGTGACCTCCAGGGATCTGTCTTATGACTGGTACATCTCTATCAGTGACATAGATGATGGGGTTGAGTGCACCCCCTGCAAGTCTGCTGATTACACCAAGCTCTGTGTTGCAGTTGTTACAGCAAAAGGAAAAGATGTCATCCGGAGGGTCTTGTACAGGCTTGGAAAGCGGGCCTGTGCAAACCTAATGAGATTCAGCAAGGCCGGGTGCAGGGTGTTGCACTTTGGTTGGGCCAATTCTAAATATTTGTACAGGCTGGGATGAGAACTTCTTGAGAGTAGCGCTGCAGAATGTCTTAGAGTCCTTACTTAATGAGAGCCCACAGTGGGCACACACAGAAGGACAATGGTATCCTGGGCTGCAACAAAAGAGGTGTGGACAGCAGGGAGATAAAGGTGATTGTCCCTCTCTATTCTGCCCTTGTGGGGTGCTGTCCAAGTCTGAGGCCCTCAGCACAAGAAAGGCATGGAGCTGTTGGAAAAGGGCCACAGGAGGCTGCAGGGATGATCTACGACTGGAGCACCTCTCCTACAATGAAAGGCTGAAGGAGATGGGCTTGTTCAGCCTGGAGAAGAAAAGGCTCAGAGGAATGTAGCTGAGAATCTCCAGTCATAGAAGTAGTTCCTGGTTATTGGACTGCATTCTAGGTCATGCTCTGTCTGACCCAAATGATTTCTGATCGCTTTATCCATCCATTCTAAAGTGGTGTAGGCAGAGAAATAAAGGAATCTTTCATTGCTGTATGGAAGAGATTAAGTTATTCTTCAGGGAGAGAGTGAGCACCTTGGAATCACCCAGTCCATAGCCAAAGCCATTGCAGAAAGCCCCAAGAGGTTATTGTAGAGCACTCTTACTGACTTCTTAAAGCTGATCTCGCTTTATGAACTGCTTCAGTCTGCTTCTTGTTCAGTGAGTAGTAGGTGTGAAAAATGCTTGCTCTTGTCTGTTGAATTCAGAATTAAATTCAGAATTGTTTCTTTTATACTAAGTTTGGTACTTCTAAGGTGAGAATCAATACAGATTCTTGATGTTTTCTATCTTCCTTAAGTTAAAGTTAGATGGCATTTAAGGTGGTGTTCAAGGTGTTTGTTTGAGGTGTTGAGGTGTTGTTCAAGGATTCAATCTATCACCTAAACACTTAGATGGACAAGTTATTAATGGGTCACTGTTGCTGACGATCTAAACACTGAAGTTTTTCTTGGTTTAGAAAAAAGAAAAGGATGGTATTGGGAAACATGAAGGAAATAGGTGCAGGTATTCAGAGTTTATTGCCAGAACGCTGGGAAAAATGTCAGATATTTTGATAAAATGAAGGCTAAGTTGGAAAGGCTGTAAATGATACATCGTTCCAATTCATTTTGTTTCTTTAAGGGATGTGGTTTAGAAAGCAGGCTGGCCATCTGTGTGCAAAGGAGTATTTAGGTCAGTGGGTCTGTTCTGTCCTGCTTTATTGAAGGCTGAAAGGAGCTGTTGTGCTGAAAGCATTCTTGCCTTTGGTACGTTTAGATTTCTATTTAGTAAGTACTGTTAGCTGAATACGGACAAAGGATGGTTGTGTTTCAAAAACGTGCTGTAGTGACATTGTTTACCGACGTTTGATAAGCTAAAATTACTCTTTACTGAAAGAAGTTCCTTTGGGATTGTTGGAGTTTTTGTTTCTTTTTATAACTGCAAGAATTTGTGATAGAAATATCAAATGAGACTATTATAGAGTGATAACTGATGAGAAAGATATTTGAAACGTTTGCAGTTTGTGCCCTTGTAGATGTGATGCAATTTCTTCAGAAATCATTTTAATAACCTTAATTAGCATCTGTCATGTATTTGAAACAACTGTGTTTCTAGTGCAGGTGCCCAGGAGCTGTTACTTATTTGACAAATGTTTTTTGATTCCCTGAGTTTTTAGCTCATTTTCTTTCGAACTTCCGCTGTGGCTTAATGAGTTCAAGAGGTTTCTACGATAAAACAGGGGCTGACTCTGGATAGTCTGACTCGGTAGAAAGAGGATTAGTGGCAGACCAGACGATGCCGCTCAAGTATTAGCCTATTTTGATTGAACTCTCCAGAGTAATATTCCTACATTTTCTGTAGGAATATAGAAATAGAGAACCTAGGAGTTCATGAAGTTCATTTTTCTGGTGTAAGATATGCTTACACCAAAGAGGAAAGACGTGTACACTGCATATCATTATTTTTACAGATTTTTATTTGTCATTTCAAGGCAGCACAGTTGCAAAATAGCAATAATAACAGTAAAATGAAGCTCTCAGTAATATTCCATTTTTCTTCCTGCTGAGTTTTTAAAGAGCCTGTCTTGGTTTTTGCCTGCAGCTAAAGTAGGAGATGCGCGCTTCCTTAAGAGGTCTTTGTTAATCCATCCTCTGTTGCTTCGTGGAATTAATCCTTTATTGTTTTGAGATGCATGTCATAACCATAACCATAGAATTTCTCAGGTTGGAAAATACCTTAAGATCGAGTCCAACCACCCTCTAGCCATACTACCCCAACTAACGACCTTCTGCTAAATCACATCCCTGAGCACCACATCCAAATGGTTTTTAAACCCATCCAGGGATGGTGACACCCTGGGGAGGCTATTCCAGCACTTAACAACCCTTTCAGTAAAAACCCTCTCCGTATGTCTTTGGATACTGCCCTCAGCTCAGGAGGTGAATGGAAGTGCCTATATTTGCTCAGAGTTAGTCCTGTTTCTTTTAAGCTGGGTATTTCTTTGCAGTGGTTTTACACTGATAACGAGGGAAAAAAGAAAAAAGGTTAGTACTTAAATTCCTTGAGAGTATTTTTCTTCTCAGATAGGTTGCTGGGTTGCTGGGGTTATTTTGTCTTCTCTTTTGTCCAACCCAGAAACAAAGTAGTTTGCCTTGAGAGGAAGAGTTCAAAGGAAACTCTGAGGCAGAACTTGACAAGCTTTCAAGGCCGTCTTAACTTACATGGCTGATGTTACGAGTAATCATAGATTTATGTCAGAACTATGGCACGTTTTTTCTTTCTGGATGTTCAGCTTGTTTAAAAAACAGTTTGCTGTATGTTTTTTAGATTTGAATCTAGAGTTAGTATTTGGATCACTAGCTAGATCACATCTTGGGACTGTGCAGCAGGATTCTGGAGGTGCTGGGAGATTAAAGCATTATCTGCTAGGACTGAGCGAAGAAAAGGAGACGTGTGTTTTATATTGCCTTGGTGAGCTGAATGAGTTGATAAGAACTTTATAGGACTGTGCAAACATTGTGGTTTTTTATGTGCGTAGGTATTTGCAGTAGAACTTCTGTGGGCTTTGTGTCTTAGGTGTGAAAGGGACCCATTTGGGTTGTTTTTTTTTTTCCAGATAAAAACCAGAATGGGTGCATGATGTTCTTATTATACAATGGCCTTCTTTTTCTTTTTTCTTCTTTCTCATATGCAGATAATTTCCCAGTAGATGGAAACCCGTGCGTTGCTTCTGGAGTCCCCAGCCTCATGAATCCAATAACTAAGCCTGCTACCACTTCTTTCAACAATTCTGTGGTTGAGATTCCAAGGAAGCGCAAAGGAAGTGATTCTGATAACCAGTAAGTAAATTGATCCTATCTGTTTCTGCAAAAATCTGAAAATGCTTTTTTATTTCTATGATGTGACTTTTGAATCCCCTTTCCTTTAAAAGCCACAACAATTGATTTTACTTTCTTGTAAATGTGTTCTTTGACTGTTTTGAGCACTAGAAACTAGAAAAAAATCATCCTTCTACCCAAAGAGGTATATGTAGGGTTCTGCAAGTGAAATGTCTGGGGCGTTTGTCTCATGATAAAATTTCAGTCCTGGCTCTCTTTTTCTTTTCCTGCATGTAAAGATGTTCTGTTTGCAACAAATTACTGAACTGTTATAATAGAATCCCTAAAATCTTTAATGTAGAATCAAAATTGCTTCTTCAGCAACCAGGGCAGACATTTAAATATCCAAAAGGACCTGTGACCTAAAAATGGGTATCTTCCTGCAGTAGAACTCTGCATTTTTAAGCAGGTCATACTTGATTGCGGAGATGATACAGTCAACTATTTTCTTACTTTCTAACTGCCAGTTGACCAAATATGTATTTTCCTGTAATTTGGAATAACTAATTTAAATAATTTGCTCTAAGTTATGTTTATCAGACAGAAGTGTTCACGCAAGTCATCATGCAGATCTTCTGTATCTCCAAACTAGTGTGGAAAATCAACCTCTAAAAAAAGTGTATGTGTAAGAAATTTACATCCATTTGTAATTATGTAAGCAGTTATCTCTTTCTGTATGTAGCTCACTGATCCACAGAACATAGCCATGCTGTAGATGTTGATGTAATTGTCAATTCACAGCTTCATGTCTATCTTCTAGATCTCTGAACACTTCAGAAGGACAGTAACTTTAAAAAAATATGTTCCTTGGAAGCACTAGTTGATTTTACCTGATTAATGAAAGTGCTGCTTCATCAATGCAGTTTCCTTGAAGTTTGGGTCTATCTCTCATTTAATGAAACTTCTGTCTGAAAAAATAAATAAATATTAAATATTTTTAAAAAATATTAAATATTAAAAAAAAATAAATAAATAAATATCACATCTAGTTGAAATATTCAGTTGATGAAGTTATAGTTTAAAATAATTCCTAGTTTCAAAAGATGAATGTCCTTGCTGAAAATAAGTTGCTAAGTGGGGTTTCCACTGAACTTCTTCTATAGCAACTTTTTTTCTTTGGGTATATTGAGTCATCATTTTCTGCCTCAAAGTGTACATCTGCTTACTTCATTACCTGTTTCTACAGGGACACAGTTGAAGTTGATGGGGAACCTCAGAAAAGGTACTTTTTATAAATGAACCCATTTCTATTTTCAGTGCTGTAAGCATGTCACAGTTTTCTGATTGGATAGCTAAAGTGTGTGGTTCGCCTTAAGGAACGTCTGTCTTGTGTTTGTACAGCAAAAAGTAAAACTAATTAACACGTATCTAGTTAGTGAGGTGGATAGATCCATCCAGTGTTAGTTTTCTGTTGTTTCTTTCAAAAAGATTTTCTGACTTGCTCGTAAGCTCACCAGACCTGTTTGTGTTGAAATTAAGGTAAGAATAGGAAAGAAAGAAAAATAACATATAACAAGACCAAAGAGGTGAGGAAAATGTCTCATACTCTTCAGGGTTGATGCATTTAAACATTTTTTTTTTTCGTTTATTCCCAAGCCTTGTCAACCTGCTTTTTAAAACATAAGAACGGCATCTAATGTTAAAATAATGTTATTACAGAGTGACAAGCTAAAATTAAGATTGGCTCTGCCAACCTTTAAAAGAAAAAATAAAGGAATAAAAACCTTTGGTGTGTGTACATATTATGGGAAAGTTACTAATTATATGATTATCTTGTTGTGTTTTCTTTCTCTGCACCTCAGTACCTTGCTTAGATAAATATTTGTATGTAGCTGTTCACTGTTCTCTTTTATCCTTCTAGGCGGTGTTTGGTGTGTGGCTTAGTGGTTAGCAATAAAATGTTTTCCTGAATGTAGCTCATTTCTTTGTGGATTTTTCCATTGTTCTTATTATGGAAAGCTGTAAAGGTAATCCTGTTTTGTGTTTAATATCCCTGTTTTTCTTTTAGAAGAAAACAGGTATATGCTTAATTAAGGGGAAAATATAGGAAAAGGTGGTATTCTTTAACTTCTTTTCTGAATAATACAGCTCTTGTTATTTCTAAGTTAAATGTATCTATCTTTGAGTCACGAAGCAGACTGTCGCTCTGTTTTCAAGGTAGCCTTAATCTAGCTATTTTAAACAGTAACAGCGCAGCTGTTGGGACAGAGGCTGTATGAAAACATTGAAAAATGTGACTCCTTGAGCAGCAGAGTTGCTGTGGTTCCTTCCCCAAGTGAAGGTCCTGAAGGAGGAGATGTAATCAAGAAGCTGCATGCTGCACCCCCTTTGTCTCTTCACCTCTTCTGGTCAGAGAAGGCAAAATATTGAGTCATTGTGGTTGGAAGAGACCTTCAAGTACATTAAGTCCAACCACCAATTGGGCTTACTGATTTCCTTCAGTATTCCATGTTCCTTAGAATCACAGTTTTGCCAAGGTTGGAAAAGTCCTCTAAGATCACCTAGTCTAACCATTCACCAGTGTTGCCCACTAAACCACGTTCCTTGCTATCATATCTAGATGTTTCTCAAACACCTCCTGGGTTGGTGACTCAATCATCTTCTGGAGCAGCCCATTCCAGCACCAGACCACTCTTCTGGAGAATTTTTTCCTAACATCCCTCCCCTGCAAGTTGCAATAGCAACTTGAGACCATTTCCTCTTGTCTTATAGCTGTTACCTGGGAATGGAGGCCAACTCCCACCTTGCCACACACTTATTTTGGGTACTTGTAGCATCACATCCCCATATCTCTTAAACACCTCCCGGAATGAAGGCTTCACCTTCCTGGGCAGGCCATTCCAATGTATGATGAACTCCTTCTATGAAGAAATAATTCCTCATGTGCAATCAAAACTTGCCCTGCTGAAGTTTTCATCTTATCATTTGGTATATATTTGGAGAAAGAGACTGACATCCACCTGGTAGCATCATTCCTTCAGATACCTTTAGAGAGCAATGAAGTCTCCCCTCAGCTTCCTCTTCTTCAGACCAAACTAAATAGCTCTAGTTCTCTTATCCATTTCTCACGTTAAACAAAACAGGCCTCGGTACTGAGCCCTGGGGAACATCACTCCCTGGCTACCAGATGGATTTGATCACTGCTTGCTAGGATTCATTCAACCCAATCATCCAGCCAGTTCTCTTCACCCAGCAAACTGTACACTTGTCCAGACCACAAGCAGACCTTTTTCCATGGGGAATGCTTTGAGAAGCAATGTCAAATGCTTCACTAAAATCCAGATAAACAACATCAACAGTCTTCCTCATCTACTCAGCAGGTCATCTCGTCCTAGAAGGAGATTAGTTTAGTCAGACAGGACTCACCTTTCAAAAACCTGTGTAGGCTGCATCTGATCACTTAATTTTCCCGTGTATGCTTTGTGGTGATGTTCAAGGTGATCTACTCTATAACCTTCCCTGGTACTGTGGTCAGACTGACAGGCCTTAATTCTCTGGATCCTCTTTCCTGCCCTTCTTGCAGATTTGAATCGCATTTGCTAACCTCCAGTGAACTCGGACCTCCTCAATTAGCTGTGACTGCTGGTAAATTGTTTGAAAGTGCCTTGGTAAGCACATCTGCTAGCTCTGTCAGTACCTGTGGATAAATCCCATCCAGCCCAATAGAGTTATGAACATTCAAATGATGTACTAGGCTACCTGCAGATTACTAGAGGATTGTGGGCACTTCACCTCACTCCCTGTTGTTGTTTTCCAACTCAGGGGCCTAGGTACCCTGGAAACAGTTGACCTTGCTAGCAAAGACGGAAGCAAAAACGGTATTAATTACTGTGGTTTGTAGTATATACACATTCCTGGTAAAAGTTTATTTAAACATGAAAGAAAAAACGTTAGGTATTGCTAACTTGTCTAAGTCTGCATTTGGGTTTATCAGACTGCCTAGAAGATGCGTGGTATCTAGGAAAATCCTGAGTTGAACAGCTGAAATCTCTAATCTCTTGTTAATTTGACTCTGGCTACTTCATTCTTCCTGGGGTCGGTGCTTGGTTATAAGTGGAAGCAGCTTTTGAACTCTTTCCTAAAGCTCTAATCACCAGCTGTCTTTCTGCTTCCTACTTCTGTTTTCTCATAAGGAACATATGCTGAGTGATGCACCTTTGTCCTTATAAGCCTTCCGGTACAACATACACCTCTTCTAAAATGATCCCAAGGCTAGCAGGCCTCACCTCTGAAATGGAACTGTGTGAGATGTCTCTACTGCTGAATTTAAAAAGGAAAAAAAAGCTTGAATACTGCTGTAAACATTTAAAAAATGTTCGATTTATTTTAAAGAAAACAGCTGCCAATATTAGTGTGGGAGCAATCTTGGTGCAAGTACTAAATAGTACAGACCGACTTGGCAGGCATCTATTAGGCTGTTTTCTGAAATTCATAAAGATGGTGGTGGGCATTCCAGTAATCTTGGAGAAGGAAAAAGAGCATTTTCTTTGCTTTATCCACTTATTTTTAAATGCTTCTGAAATATTTGTCATGATACTAGCATTATGATTGTCTTTCATTTTTAGTTTTCTCTTTCCAATTGCTGCTGTGTGGTATGGTATTTTAGTCTCTTGGCTATAAGATTTTAGAGAAAATAAGATGAATAGAGAATCACACTTGAAAAATTAAAATAAGATCAAGTTTTTAAATTTTGTTTTCTTTCAGGTAGAAATAGACCCGTAATCATTAAATACCCTCATAATATGTTCATGTAACTATGAATAGTGGAAATCATGCCTTTGTATTTTTGTAGTATGCATTACTTGTAGAGGGTGGATAATTTTCATATTAGGAATTCTTTTGGTTTTGTTGGAATGATAGTAAATTTGTAGGATTGCCTACATCTTGAAGTGCCTAATATTAAATATGCAATATAAGAGTTTGTGTCTTGTTTTCTCTAGGAATGAAGATGAAGAACATCTTAAGATAAAAGATTTCAGGTACTGAAAAGAATGTCTTGCCAGTAAATACTAGGATTAACAATAGCAGGATTCACCACAGCAGTTGCTGGTTACTGTCAAATGTCTAACAGTAAACTTAGCCCTTTTTTCCTCCTAATTTTGTATTAATTCTCAGAGCTTCCTTGGGGATCTCATTTTCTACTAATTTTTATCAAAGTTGTGTTGCAGAATCTCTGTCACTTAAGAAAAGCCTGAGATTAAAATTGTTAAGGTGAGAATCAAATGTAATACCTTCAAGTCATGCATGAAGGAGTTGGCCCTCAGTCCGCATGACTTTAAGAATTGTTTCTACTAGATTTGTCTGCACACGGAGTGATTTAAGAATTATCCCATGTAGAAGTGGATTCAGCAAAAGCAAGACAAGGAATTCTTGTTCTGGAACAAGTGCTTGTATATGGAACTATTCAAGGATTGCTGCTGTACTGTGAATTCACATCTTACTTAATCCAAATTGAAATTCACAGAAAGCACTTGGCAGAAGTATTATTTGTACAATATGCTAACTAATAATTATGAAGTGTTGTTGTAATTTAAATTAAATGGAAGAAATGAAAGTGTTTGGAAATGTATTTACAGCGTTGTTTTTTTTTTTTTAATTAAACTCAACATTTCATTTTTTCTTTAATGAGTATCCCAGATCACTGAGCAAGAATCTGTTTTGTATGTTGCTTTGGTAATTCTCCTGTTCTATTGTTAATTTCTTTTACTTAAGTATAGAACAAATGAAATTATATATAAAATATATATAACCGTTGAGCAAACCTTCAAGATTTGTTCCTATATATATAAATATAGGAATATATATATATAAATATAGGAATATATATATATAAATATAGGAATATATATATAAATGTAGGAGCACATGTTGAAAGTTTGCTCAATGGTTATCTCTGTCCACTATTTCTTTTCTGAAGTCTACTGGGGGCTGTACTTTTTTCCCTTCCTGTTTGTAACTGGGGAATATATCAGCCAGCTTTCTGAATTATCCAGTCATTACTACATCTATATATTCTTCTTTAATCTTAGAAATGTGAAAGGTTGTTCTGTTTCCACATATGTTTGTATTCACTTCTCCAAGGTTCACAGTTCAAGGAGCATCCACAATATGTTTTTTGACTGTTCCTGCTTGATATGAAAGAAAATTTGTGTGAACCAGTAAAGCCAAGAGTAATTGGACAATGCAAATTTTTTAAGAGGCTTTAGAGGAAAAAGTACATTGCTTCTGTGAGTGATCCAAAGTTATTTGTGGGGAAGGAGGATTTCTTTTTTCTGCTTTCAAGGAAAAAAAAACCAGTAGACAAGATAAGATCTCTAAAATTGTATTTAGTTCTTTCTGTCAGGTCAGAGAGAGTTAACTTTATTATCTTTAATGCTTTCTGTTACAGTGTGTCTAAAAAGAAGAGTTTTGAAGATCAGTTAGCCAAAACAGGTTGTCGATTTGATCAGTCTGATTTACTGGCATTGTGCCTGGTCTTAGTGAGAAAGGGAAATAATCCTCATGTTAGTTGAGTGGCTAGCTTGTCTTCTTGGGTAGGCTGGGAATAGAATGAATTAAACCTTCCTTGTTCAGCTGAAGGATGTTAGAGGGGAGAAAGGTCAGCTAGAAAAACCAACATACTTCACTAGAAAGAATTAATGAAAAGGTGACCTGAGTTGTAAATGCTTGTGAAATTCACTGTCATGTGCACTAGAAGGGATATTATGATCAAAATGTTTCTTAAGAGAAGCTCTTTCTCTGTGCTTGAATTCTTGGATTGAGGCTTGCCAAGAGATCAAAGTCTGAGGCAGAGTATGAGCAGAGTCTTAACCCTTCTCTTACCCACCGTAGCAGGTGGATGAACGGGAAAGCCTTCTGGTGCCTCCATTGAAAATAGGTGAGGTATAGCCTTCTCTTTCAGTTTCCACAGCATCTCTTATAAGCACATGAAAGTATGTTGTCTGTTGCGCTATGCTATGAATAAGTGCTTGTGTTTGTGACTTTATTCAATCTGAGTCATTTTCAGAGTAATTAAATATCAAGAAGACATTGATTATCTCAGAATATTGAGTTCAGGTATACTTCAGCAAGTGCTTAGAGCACTTAGAAATAAATAAGTAGTAGGATGAATACCCCATCTTACTTGTACAGAGGATAATGTATTCCGATGATTACTGTTGACATCAGATATCTGGTACAAATTAAACCTGGGGCCCCCAGTACAAGAATGGTGCAGACCTCTTGGAACGAGTCCAGAGGAGGACCACTAAGATGATCAGGGGGCTGGAGCACCTCTCCTGTGAAGAAAGGTTGAGGGAACTGGGCTTGATTAGCTTGGAGGAAAAAATTAGCTTGGAGGAAGACCTCATTTGGGGCCTTCCAATACTCGAAGGGAGCATATAAACAGGAGGGGGAGTGGCTGTTTATGAGGGTGGATAGTGATAGGACAAGGGGGAATGGTTTTAAATTGAGATGGGGAGATTTAAGTTAGATATTAGGAGGAAGTTTTTCACTCAGAGGGTGGTGATGCACTGGAACAGGTTGCCCAAGGAGGCTGTGGATGCCCCATCCCTGGAGGCATTCAAGGCCAGGTTGGATGTGGCTCTGGGCAGCCTGGTCTGATGGTTGGTGACCCTGCACATAGCAGGGGGTTGGAACTGGATGATCATTGTGGTCCTTTTCAACTTAGGCCATTCTGTGATTTGATGAAGATGTCAAGGTATTTGCTTGGCTTCAAGGGTCACATGAAGAATTTCAGTTTTGTAATTTTTCATGGTGTCTTTTTTCTGTCACAAATAATCAAGTTGCTGTGAAGTATGATTCAGTGACTCCAAGTTGTTACTTTATAGATTTTTCTCAGTATTTCATGTAAATATTGTGATCATTGCTACTTTGATCAAATGAATCCAATTCAGTTGTCAAATGGAGGTGGTGTATGAAAAATAATTTAAATGCAGGAATAGTTCTTGTGATATGTTACATTCCCAAAGCAAAATTGATAAGTAGTGTAGGGAAAATCGTATATTTCACATCTTTCTTAAAATAATTTTTCTTCTTAGAGAGGCTCACAGTCAAACAGAGAAACGAAGAAGAGACAAAATGAATAATTTGATAGAGGAATTGTCTGCTATGATACCTCAATGCAATCCTATGGCACGAAAACTAGACAAGCTTACAGTATTACGGATGGCAGTGCAACACTTAAAATCTTTAAAAGGTAGGTTTTAGGAAACTAATACTTAAAGTCCTTATTCTGTCAGGAGCTAAACTACATATTTTCTTTGATGGCAGATACATCTAAGGTCATCTATTCTGTTTACTTGCTGAATTCCATTCTGAGTCTATTTTAATTTAATTTGATATGCTTGTAGTTTCTAGAATTTTGCTTCATTTTTGCTTTTCTTTCTGGTATACTAAACAACACTTAAGTGTTGGCTATCTTGTTTGCTAAGGCGATGCCTTGCAATCAGGTCACTCCTTGATTCTGTTTTGAAATCACACAGATCAAGCAGCTTCATCTTCCATTATTTTCTAACCCTCAAATTAAATGTTTTGTGATGTCTCCACTTCATACTTTCTGCAACAGTAATACATGTGGTGTATGAAGTCAGCTGTACTGACTTCACTAGCTGAACTGTTAGTGAGAGGAAAATGTTCTTCATACTTCTGTTTGTTACTGCAGTCTTTGGGATTGCATCAGCCTTTTGTATTGGAATTTCTTGTTTGTTAGTTGAGTATAAAATGTACATCATTAATAAAGACCTTTCATAAAAACCCAGCAAAATTCTGTAAAGGCATGAAGTTGAGGGCTTGGTCACTTATGAAATACTGAATACTTCTGATGAGTTTTTTGTCCAGTGTGGGTTCAGAAAAAAATGTCTTCTAAGCAATGGGAAACCATGCTAATGCTTACCTGACTACTAACTACTTATCTAGGTAGTTTCACTGGTAGGGGGGCTTAGGTTGGTGCTTAGGCAATGTTACTTTTTTTTTTTTTTATAGGGTAGTTTACCAGTGTACTTTTGTAAAACAAACAAAAAAAAGGCATTAAACTAAAGAAAAGGATATAAAAAAAGTAAAATTTACCTGTGGTCAAAAGGAACATTGTTACTTCAAACTTTAAAAGAATAGTTGATGATGATTGCAGTTACATTTGAGTCTTAAATACTATGAAATATTAAAGAGTGCAAACAAGAAGTGTTATTAAATGCTTATGTTCTCAGTCACCTTACAATGTACTCACGGATTTCAGTGAACAATCTAGTGTAGATATCAGGATCTAACTAGGATATATTCTTTCATCTCCTTTTACTGTTATTAATAGCTTTGAAGGTTTTCTTTCTCCCATAAGAAACATTATATACAAATACAAATTAAATGTAAGATTTCAGGGTTTTTGGCAATACTATTTTAGAATAATTTAGCCAACTGTAAGTAAAGGCTATGCCTTGCAAAAAATTTGATTAGGGATAAATATCTAATAAGAATCTCCCTTGTCTTAATGAATTATGTGTCTATCTTAACAGTAATGGACTTAGAATTATTTAGGTTGGAGGGAATTTTCAGTCATCACCTTTATGTGATGAAGATGCTAAAGAAATCACTTTAGCAGGGTGATTTCAAACTAAAAGAGGGGAGATTCAGGTTGGATATAAGGAAGAAGTGAGGTGCTGAAACAGGTTGCCCAGAGTGGTGATGGATACCCTGTTCGCGAGGACATTCAAGGTCAGGCTGAATGGCACTCTGAGCAACCTGATCGAGCTGTCAATGTCCCTGTTCATTGCAGAGGAGTTGGACTAGATGGACTTTAAAGGCGCCCTCCAACTCTTCTTAGGATTCTACGAATTCCTAAAAATCTTCTTTTCCGAGAAGCTGGGAATTTTGCATAAATAATGTCACAAATTAGCGGGCTAATCATGGCGTTTAAACATGCATCTTCATCTTGACGATGAAAACAAAAGTCTTCATCTCAAACAGCATTATTTTAACAGTGGATTATGAAAACTCTGTTTCATCCAGTGCAGTTGTTATATGTATCTTCAAAACAAATGCTTTGAGACCATATAAGATAATGTATGAAATTATAGCAAATGCTCACAAAAAAAAAAAAATTAAAATGGCTAACAAGGATTTTAGGGTATTTGCTACAGATGCTGGGACAGTAAATTTAGTGGCAGAAATGTACAATACCTTTTCAATTAAACCACCTGGAGTGATTTGTTTGGATGGCTGAAGATATTATAGCATTAGTGAAGCTTTATTCATGCTAGAAGGCAACTGATAACATAGGAATTATTCAGCTTCAGCAAATGTTAAGGATTCTGGAGCAGGTATGTGAAGTGTTTCTAAATAATGCAGATCTCATAATACCATTTCTTTAGTAGTATACTGAAGATATCTGATCAGAAGTTTCCTTGTTTTGTGCTAAATAAAGGCATGAGAAAATCTGGTGGTATGTCCAAATTCAGTATCCACATATGTTTAAGAGTTTTGGTTGGTTCTTCTTTTTTTTTTTTTTTAAACAAAACAAAAACTCTTTAAACTTTTATTCATCTGTTTTTATTGCAAGGAGAATTTACAAAGTAAAGACCAAATAATAAATATAATTTTGTTAAAAATGAATTTTAATGTATCCTTTGACATCCTATGTATGTCTACAAATAAGCTATTTTCCAGGTTCCACTAGCTCTTACACGGAAGTCCGGTATAAACCTTCGTTTTTAAAGGATGATGAGCTCAGACAGTTAATCCTCAGGGTAAGTAGAAGGCAACCCTTGGTGAAATTACGTCCTCTTTAAAGCTTGTTGTTAACTTTGGTTTTTAGTTTGAGAGAGCTTCCCACCCCTGCATCCCCTACGTTTTTTTCTTCAAACGAGTGCTTTGATGCACTTAGTTGGTTTGATTTATAACCTCTGTACAGGAAACAAGATTTTTCATGAAGAGATACAGAAGATAGCAGATGGCAACCCTTCAAGGGATAATAAATCTGTATACACTCTGCATTCTTAATGCTTAAACTGTTTTTTAATACTGATACTGAAATCTATATGCAAGCATATACAATAATCTCAGTTACGTATAAATACAGTTGTTTGCTGTGCATTTAAAATCTTAGCAATGTAATTTGGAAAAGATGCAGAAATAATACCTGAAAGAAAATCTTTCTTCTGGTTTTTGCATGCAGTCATACGCCCACACCCCTTTACCCTTTCTCTTTTGCAGCTATTTTCTTTTTCCTTTGCTGCAATAACACAATTTGGCAAGATCTGTAAGATGACTCCATGTTAATCTGTTTTGCAGCTGCTTTCTTTTTCCCAAAGCTATGTTTAGGAAACTCTAGCTGTCTGTAGTTGAAGGTCTGATTTGGTCCTTGCAATTTTTTAAATTGCTTTTTGCTGTGACTTTTAACTTATTTAATAAAAAGCATACAAATGTACTTCCTTTTGTTCATCAATATTAATTGTATATTTTAATGGTTAGTTTTTAAAGATGCTGTCTTTATATTTTCAGGCTGCGGATGGATTCCTGTTTGTGGTTGGATGTAACAGAGGAAAAATTCTGTTTGTCTCAGAATCAGTTTGCAAAATACTTAATTATGATCAGGTGGTTATAATTGAGTTTCTTTGTGTTTATCTTACAATTTCTTTTATTTAGAAGTTTTTAAGTTTTGTTGGTTTATTGTATTCTTTTGTATAATTTCTTGGAATATTGTTGGTTTAACCTCTTTCAGATTAAGGCTGAATTACCCAGAATGAAAATTTTAAAGTGCAATCAATGTTCATGACCTGAATAATAACTGGATTTCAGTTGATGATACTGTAGAATTGCAAGTCTGAGGGAAAAGGATAATTCGAAATGTCCTAATTTTATCCCTAAGAGATTTCCTTTAAATGATTATTTTCTTTTTTTCTTTTTTTTTTTTCTTTTTTTTTTTTAAGCCTGAGGAAAATTAGTTATAAAGCAGCATGCCCAGGTGGGCAAGAAAGCCAATGGCATCCTGGTCTGTATCAGAACTAGTATAGCCATCAGGAGCAGGTTGGTGATCGTCCCCCGTACTCAGCTCTGGTGAGGCCAAACCTTGAGTACTGCGTTCACTTTTGGGCCCCTCACTACAAGAAAGACATTGAGGCCCTGGAGCATGTCCAGAGAAGGGCAAGCTTTGCATTAAGATTAGACAGAGACTGGGTTGAAATGCTGAAATGAAATAAACAGAGAAAGGCTGAATGTTTATCCTGCTTTCTTAGAAGCTTTGCAGTACGTCCATTTCTGACTCTAGTTTATTGGAGAGGTGTTCCCCTTTTATGCAGTGATCACATTGTATGCAGCAAGAGTCCAAAATGAGTAGAAATTTCAATCTACAATACAGATCATTAACTCAGCTCCTTTCTACTTTTTGGTAAGGAATCGAAAAGAAAAGAAAAAAAAAAAAAAGGTTGCCCACTTCTTTGAGAGTTCCTTCCTGTTTCAAAAGATGATAGTAGTGCTTACTGTAGTGCAGCAGACCAGCTTTGGTCAGCAGAATAAGCAGGTTGAAAGGATCCCAGCTGAGGAGATCCCTGTAAAAATCTTCAACTAAGAAATGCAGAGGTGGAAGCTCTGTGCAGCTTCCAATCAACTCCTGATTAGCAATTCTCTTTTGTCCAACTAAATGAGAACTCAGAGTCACAGGTAGCATTAATTTCTTTCTATTTCTTCCCTTGGCACACCATTCCCAAAATAATCTGTGCACATAAGCTCCAGGATCAGGAATCTTGTTAAGTAAACATACAAAAAAAAAAACAACCCACCTTTCTTTTTTACAACACTCAATCTTCTTGAATATGCAACTAAATAGTTTTGTTTTTTCAAAGGGAAGTTACAGCTTGTATATTTTGCTACCCTCTTTTGATAAAAATAATGTTAAGTAATGGAGAAATAAATGCAAACTGATCTATAAAAGTTCATAGTAACTGTGATGTTTTACAAGGTGTTTTTTGTTTTTCAGTAGTGCAGAATGTTGTTTTTCTGAGGTCGGTAATATGAAGTGTCCTGTCCTAAAACAGTGGGGTTCTTTTTTTCTTTTTTTAAATAGACCAGTTTAATTGGACAAAGTTTGTTTGATTACTTGCATCCAAAAGATGTTGCCAAAGTTAAGGAACAACTTTCATCTTCAGATGTCTCTCCCAGAGAAAAGCTTGTAGATGGCAAAAGTAAGTCATATTTGAATGCACTCAAATTTCTTTATTTTTTTAAGATATGTTAATAAAGTCAGTTCTTATGTAGGAAATAATTGTGTGCATGGATGTACAAGCTTGAAATACAATTTACATGAAAAAACATGTTTCAGTGCTTATCCGCTGCTTAAAATTCACTTGCAGTTCAACAGAAAAAAACTTATTGTAGGTAGTAAGTGTGATTGAATTTAGCATTGTTGAACATTTACCAAGTTGTAGTCTGACATTCTTCCTTCCAGGCTTACTACTTTTTTTTCTAGTATTTTATAGGTCTTGTCATTACAAAAGACCTGATATAAAGAATCACTGTCTTCTCTGAAAATGCTAAGTGTCAATCCTAATTTAACCAAATATATTTACTGTTATTTCTGATATGAAAGGCATTTTGTACTCTGCAGCTAATAACTGTCTTATAGCTGGCTTTTATAGGCATCTTTGCACTTCCTCTATGTACCAAATAGAAGTTGAAAGTTGATAAAGTGTATTTATTAAAGTATGATTCAAAATGTTAAATACAGCTTAAATTCAGTTTTGTAGTTCTTTTTAAATTTGGAGTCTGTGCAGCAGCCACATTTTCTTTGCCTTGTTTAAAGTTATTAGACGTTTTTTCTTTTGTAATTATAAGGACAACATTTAGGTAACTAAACAGTAAGGAGAATATATGAGAAACGGAAGATAAGGCCTTGGGCTCAGCAGTTTTATTCTTGGATTTTTTTTGTTTTCATTAACTACTTTACTAAATTTTTATAAGCTGGCTTGCAAGTACATACAGATTTTCAAGCTGGACCAGCTCGACTGAATTCTGGTGCTCGACGATCCTTCTTCTGTCGGATAAAATGTAGTAGGACCACAGTCAAAGAAGAGAAGGAGTGCTTACCCAATCCAAAGAAGAAAGGTATTCAAACAGTGTAGCTGAAATGGGGGCTTTCTGTCTTGAAATTCAGTATATTTAAGTTCCAAGCCAGTAGTGTGATCCTTGTAATTATCGCTGATTTCACGTAATAGCTGTAGAGAAGTGTAAATATGTACTGCAGGCGTGTTCTGAAAAACAGTCTAATTGTCCTTTTCTCCTCCCTATTCACTCCTGAGAAGAGGAAGGGAGGAAGGAACCTGGGTTGCATTGTTGGTTTAGGAGACACGGTCTGTTCTAGTCAAATTTTTGAAAGCACTGGAGCAGATCAGAAGAGTTAAGATAAATAACATATGTCTTGAAGATAACTATATGAATAAGGCCTGCAAAGTCTGCTGTTTTGGAGGAAAAAAAGCAAGTAAAATCTTTATCTGATTTACGTTTTGTATTGTGTGTACTTACGAATTATACCTTTCCATTTTTGCATTTTTTTAATAGTAAAGTTAATTTATCAGTGTAATATCAGTGTTTCTCCAATGTCTTTAATTTAGTCCGTAGTTTTAATTTAGTTTGGTATACCTGTAGAGCAGTATATTCTTGGCAAGTTTTCTTTCTGATCTTGAAGGAATCTTCCTTCTTTTTTATTTTAATTTAACCTGCTGCTGTTGAGATACATCATAAAAGAACACATTCTAAAATGGGTCTGTCATTGTAAGTCAGAAGAATTCTGTCTATCTCCCTTGATGTGTCAGCTAACTTGGTGAGAGTAGAATTTATCTCTTACAAACGTGCTTTCAGGCAAGCAGCATTCAGAGAGATCGCATTAAAAGTTTGGGAAACTGGCAGTTGCAGAAGGGTAACTCAATTTTTCATTTGACAGGGTTGATCGATATTTTCCATAGTTGAGAGTTAATGCAGTCAAATCTATGTCAATCATAATTTGGTAAAATAAGATTGCTTTGCCAATTTGGGGGGAAGACAGTAACTATAGGATACATAATCTCTGGATGTTGAGGTTAGTGGGATATTGTATAAGTCAGAAAGTTTCTACCAGTCATAGAAAAGGATGATAGCGTATGCTTAAATTAAATGTTCTTTAATATTTATGTTCCTGTAAAAATTGAGGAATTCAGAAGTCTGAGATAAATGGAAAGTAATTTGGGTTATTTTGGGGTGCTCTCTTCATGGATTCTTTTAGTAATTGCAGTAAAAATATGTAGAATCATAGTGTTCACTTAAGATAAACATTCTGTAGCTTCCAAATCAATTTATTTAGTTTGTTGTGATTTACAACACATAAGGAATCATGTAAAGGAGAAACAGTGGGTTACTAAGCTGTTGTTCTGTTGTTGGTTTTGTTATTTTTTTTCAATGCCTATAATTTATCTTCCTAAGTCTTACATAGGGTTAGGAGCACTCTCTTCAGGTAAGCCAAAATTAAGTAGTAAAAATGTACTTCAAAAGCACATTGTAACATTATCCATAGCCTTTTACAGTTGTAGTAAGTATGCATAAAATAGGATTGTTGGTCTTATGGTGAAAGATTTTTTTAATTACATTTTGAACCATAATTGCTTATTTTACTTCTTTTTATTAGATCACAGAAAGTATTGTACCATTCACTGTACTGGATATATGAAGAACTGGCCTCCTAGCGAGGTGGGAGTAGAAGAGGAAAATGATGTAGAAAAGAACAGTAGTAATTTTAACTGTCTTGTTGCAATTGGGAGGTTGCACCCTTACATTGTTCCACAAAAGAGTGGAGAGATAAAAGTCAAAGCAACAGAATTTGTAACACGATTTGCCATGGATGGAAAATTTGTTTATGTAGATCAGCGGTAAGTTTTCTTCTTTAATGAAGAGAAAATGACATGACTTGGTTAGGTCTTGTGAACTTTTCTGACTGAAGGGACTGCAATTTTTTTAAGCATGTTAGGATTTCGGGATGCTGAAGAGCTGTGTCATGAATCTGAGTCCTTGGACTTCATTCTGTTAAAAATAAAATATAATTTATGTAGCAAAATAAGTGTATTGTCCTTTAGGAAAGTGTAGGTTCGCAAGATGAAAATGCATCATAGGATACTCTTGTATACTATATATTAACACAATAAAAAATTTTGAATTAGAGTAGCATAGCTATACATGTGACTTATTTGTTTATAAGTTATGCTGACAGAGAAAAAAAAAATAATAAGCCCTTCACAAAAAAATGACTGCTTATTTATATCTTAGTATTTGGAGCAAATACATTTTATCTCATCTCATATCTAAAAGTGTCGGTTCAAACTTATTCCTTAGAGCAAAAATTAACTATTATTTTTTTCAAATGACTCATTAAGTGGATTTGGTACTTTGATTGCCTAATTGGAAGAGCTAATAATCATATGTACTTTTTGTTCATTTAAATTGTGCATACAAATGGTTTGCATTTTCAAACACTGTTATTCTGTGTTTGAATTGATACCCTTACACAGTTTTGTTATCCTGTATTATACATTGCAAACAGATCCAAGGTAAACTGTAGTCTATATTTGCTATTATTTTAGAGCTATCCTAATGATGTATCTTTTCTTAAATGTGAAAGTAAGAATCTATTTTATTAAATATTCATTTTCTGCTTCACCTGATACTGAAGAAAACTAGCTTTGCAATTGTCTGAATCCACCGCAGTTCATCTTTTTATTTCTAACAGTGCAACAGCGATTTTAGGGTATCTGCCACAAGAGCTTCTAGGAACTTCTTGTTACGAGTACTGTCATCAAGATGATCACAATCATCTAGCTGAGAAACATAAAGAAGGTACAAAACGATTGGTTCTCCCAGGCTATATAAAATTAGAAGCTGGGAAATAATGAAGTTAAACAGTCTTAGCATTGTCCCTTTCTATGTATGCGTTAAGACATGCCCTCGTAAAGTGTGTAAGAAAACCAGGGAGTTTCTTATTTGTTGTAAAGAATCTTGTCAAGACAATCTTCAGTTGTCTTGGATCTTGGTGCAGTGCTGGGCAATAATGCTTCTTTTGACCCTGTGCCTCAGTTCTTCTTTATAAGAATAAAGGAGTCCTGAAGAGCAAATGTGCCTAAAAAGACACTGTTGATGAAACTTCACCAAATCAGGAGTCTCCCTGTTAGTTGTCTGCAGAAACTTAGTGCATGGGCTCTCATTTGAGATTAGTAGCACTGTTAAAACAGTAGTTTAATTTCATAGAGGTCTTATCTTGAATATTTTTCTGGCACTTAATTAGAATATCTGATCATCAGAAACATTTTGTTTTTATGGTACCACAAAACAGATATTTTTAGCTCAACTCTGTCCTTGGAAGTATGAATATAGTGATTGTAATTCCTCTTTCTTATCTAGTGTTGCAGAATAAAGAAAAAGTATTCACAAATTCCTACAAATTTAGAGCAAAAGATGGAAGTTTTATTACTTTAAAGAGTCAATGGTTTAGTTTCATGAATCCGTGGACCAAGGAACTGGAGTACATTGTATCAAACAACACTGTAGTATTGTAAGTAATTCATTATATGATTACCCGTGTTAGTTTTTGTCTTAATTACAGAAAAGAACCTCTTTAAGAAGCAGAACATGATTAGAAAATACCAACAGTGCATAAAGAGGTTGAGTAATATGGAAGAACATATTGCATTTGATTTGCACCAGTTGATTTTGATTTCAGGCTCAGGTAATGGATTTAACTATGAACAATGCAATTTACTAGTTGAAAATTAGATGAAAGAATTTCTTATTACAGGAAGAAAGATCTTTTAGGAAAAAAGGCACAAGTAAATGGAAAGTGATGGTTTTTTTTGTTTGGTTGTTTTTTTCCTTCAGAGCTTCTAAGTCTGCATGTATTAGAATAAGGAGAAGTTTAACTGATAGATCATAGGAAATATAAGGCAGAACAAAAAGATACTCTCTAAATTGATTGCAAGGCAGCTGCCCACAAGACAGCAACTGAACTGTTGGAGTGTGTGTTTCATTCTTATTTTGTTACATTTTATTCCTTGTGCCTTGTAATTGCGTGCATCGGGTTTTGCGTAGCGAGTGTACACGTCTGCGTGGGATTTAGGATGGTATATAAGGAGTGTGACGCAGCAATAAATTGAGAGAAGACATCATGGCATCCATGTTTGTGTCTCTCCCCCGGACAGTCGAGGTCCCGGGATAGGTCTGGTTAATTGGCGGATACGTCCAGGCATCTGCAGCTAGAGGAGGGGAGGTAGGCAGCAGCTGCTAGTAAAAAGTAGCTGCTGATCTTTTCTATTAGCAGTTGTTTCTGATTAATGGCTCTCCCTCTTATAAGTAGATACGACAGTCTTGTTCTCGTTAGGAAACACAGATGACTATATTGGCCTTAGTTATTGATTTTGGGAATAAGTGTAAATGAGTATTTTACTCCATGCTTTAGAAATAAAAGTGGAAAGGATTGAATGTTGAAAGATACAAGGAATGCCTAGTTTTATTACTAGATTGAGCATGTTAGTTTTGCTTTGTAAAGTACTGATTGAAATAAAATGGAAATACACTGGATTTTACCACTGAAAATGTTTCTGATTGGTTTGTTTATTTGTTTGCTTTTTTATATAAACCTTAGAGGTCACAATGAGTCTGCTGAAGAACAGGTCTCCTATGGTTCCCAGCCTGCAGAAGGCAAGTGTTGCTTCTTACAATTATCACATGAGTATCTCCTGATCAATCCTTGAAACTTTTGGTTTATTCAATTCAGGATTTTTTTTTAATGCTTAGTTATTGTGCAAGGGAAGATAATTTTAAAGGTAATTCTAATGAGGTCATTTTAGAAGTAATTCCATTTAGTTACAACATTCTAACTCAGGTAATGCATGTAACTGTGATCAGAAAGGTTTGCAGCATATCTTTTTCCTCTGGTAACTTCTGATGTGACTTGGTTTTTGGTTGATAGGACATGATGTTTCTATCACACAGTCTCTTTGTGCTTTTTCTGGTTTTCTGCAGAAATACTGGTGCACTGAGTTTAGCTACAGAATAAAGGGTAACATAGGTACATATATTGTTAACAATTCACTGCTATGCATAAGTTCTGAAATCTGCGTTGTTTTTATGTGGTATCCTGTGTGGTTCTTTTATCTAGCTATAAAGTTTTTCTTTTAATGCTTGCTTTTAAAGTATAATGTTTGTGAAAATACAACATTTTTTTCCTCGTTCTTTTTAATTGCCTGAGAGAGAATAGAGGTGATAATGATTGAAGCTACTAATTACATTGCTGAAGATCATCAGTTTTCAAATTAACATTATTCACTTATCTTTATATTTTGAGTAAGACTTATAACAATTCCGATAAGGTTAGGGCTTTATCGAATTTTATTTCTGACAATAAGAGATTAGAACAAAAACTGCTTTAAAATGAATCCTTCTTGCTGAATAATGAAACTGCTACAAACTTTTATTTAAAGATTTTATTTTGTTAACCGCAGGTGCTGTAAAACAGTCTTTAGTGAGTGTACCTGGAATGTCCTCTGGAACGGTTCTTGGTGCTGGAAGTATAGGAACTGAAATTGCAAATGAGATATTAGAATTACAAAGGTAATAAACACTTGATATAATATGTTAGGCTTTTAAGTAAAGATGGAGAAGGGGAATATGTGATTATGTGGGGCTGTTCAAGTTTCATTTCTATTACATACGTTACATATGTTTTGGTTGAACAATGGCATTGTATGATACAGATTATAAAGTAATGTAGATCTCATACATGGTGATGCACATCACAGGTCTTGATAGATAGTTTTGTTCTGGGGATGCAATAATAGAAGAATTATGTAACTATGTCTTCAAAAGTACTACTGTAAAGCTCCTTTGTTTGAAATTAAAATGAATAGATAAATTGTTAGGGAATGGAAAATTATTTGCCTGTGAATTGTGTTTATATTTTTCTGATAGCTTCACTCTGCAAACAGAGATTTCCTTGAAACAGTACCCAGTGGAGTGCTTCCATAGCCTGTTTTGTCTCTTCCTGATTGTCCTGAACACAAGCTAACGGGGTGGTTCAATTGCTCCTCACTACTCACTATCAAGGCTTCATCAGGAGTTAGAATCATTTTTGTTAAGGTCAGATCTAGCATCATAGTACTATCATCAAGACAGGACCAGTCATCTAAATGGTAGCTTTGGCTAATGAAGCCATCCCCCTGACTTTAGATCATTTATTTCCGGGTCCAGGTAAAGAAACACCAAGGAGTTGTTTATTTCTTCAGATGGAATGTATTCCAAGATCCCATGTAATTTTTTTCCAGCAGCACATTTGCAATCACACCTTAAGGACTGCAATAATATTAAAGCTTCCAGTAAGAAGTATGCCACTTTTGTAAACAGTGGTAGAGGTGTAAGGAATAGCAAGCCAAGCAATCTTAGACTTTGGTGGATGTCCAACATCTCAGCTTGTCTGTGATAATGTTATGGAAAGCAGTGTTAAAAATTCACTGAAGTCATATCTTCTACTACTAACGCCTTCATTCCACCAAGCTAGTCACCTTACTGAAAAAGGCTGTCAGGTTGTTTAAGTGTAGTTAGCTCTTCTGTGTGCTGAATTCCACGATTACGTATGCTTCTCATAGCAGGATTGTCTTCTCAGCTGTCTTTTCATCAGAACAGTATTTTATTTTCTGAAACAGTGAAAACCATGGCCAGAGCCTAAAAATGCAATGAGTCACAGCGTTTCTTCTTTCTGACTCTGTTTCCCGTAGTTTGGAATCCCTTTCCAGCAATGAAGTCATAGTTCTTCACAATAGCCAAATTGCACAGGGAATTGTTCCTTTTGAATGAGAGGAAGAAATGAATAAGTGCATCAGAAGTGATAGGATGAAAGGATTGCTATTAAAAAAAACATAAATCCATCTGCAGCATGTTGACAGGTTACTGACATTATCCATAAAGGACAAGGAAAAGCACTGACAAAAAAAATTCCTATTGATACCATCTGCATCAAAGAGGAAATGTTGCACTTTAGTAATACCATTCGTAATGTCTTCCCATCAGTACTACCTCTAAAGGGAAAGAGACATTCTATTGAATTTTTTAAAGACCAAAGTAAGTTGGCAGAAGTTCTCATCTCTGATGGTAAAGCATAGAGCTTATCTTGATGCTTATTCTGGAGCTTCTAACATTGGTGTTATATTCTTGATTTAGATCCCCTGCCTTTTGCTGAACTCTTGTAGCAGTCAAGTTAGACAAAAGAAGTTAACGCCAGCTATTTTATTAATTAATTTTGTGACCAGAGACATATTCCAGTAGAATGGATGTAGTATCATCTCCTGTTATTTAATGTCCCTGAGACACAGATGACTTAAGAGCTGTGCATTAAGCATCACCAAATTTAAAAGAATGTCAGAGCTTTATCTATACCTTTACTTATGAGCATATCTGAATTGGTTTAGGATCTGAGGAATGATCACTTCAGTAACAGCGATGCTAAAAGTTACTCAATCTGTTCTTCCTGTCACAGCATTTAGAAACAGCAGTGCAGCTTACCAAATTGTATACTGGATTTTGAAATGTGGGGAACTAATGGATATTTGGTTCAAGTAACTATGCTTACTTTAGATAGGCTATTTATTCACTTATTTCCTGCCTTTCCTCCCTTACCACATTTTGCATCTGAGGATGTGATGTGAACTAAAGCATTTGGAGTGCCCCACTCCGGAGAGCCTTTCCCTCTGGGAGTCAGGAAGAGCAGGTGGAGATGGGAAGAAAGATCCAAAAGGCCCTGGTACAAAATTCCCAACATTACTTTCATATCTGGCATGTTTGATAAGGGAGGCTGATAAGATGGTTATTAGTTTTCCCACCACCACTTAGCAGAACTTGCTTTCACTGTCTGTATTTGGTATGTGTTTCAAATATACTTATTTATTCCAGTATGCATAAATGAAACCTTGTACTCTTTGGTCTGTCAGTGTTGATGACTGAAGGAAAAAGAAAAGCATTCTCAAGTAGTTAAAAGACGGATGGACTTTATTGATCTCTTTTTCTTTTTGCACTATAAAAACTAGAGCAAGAGAATTTAGAATCTTCGGGAGAATTTAGGACAACATCTCAGTTTAACTGGCTCATACTTCGTCACTGGGGAGGAGGGATCTAGCGGGTTCTGCAGCAGGCTGTTTTTCATTTCACAATCAGCATGACTTGGTAAATTGATAAATCAACTCTGCCTATAATTTTAGGTTGCATTCTTCACCACCTGGGGAATTAAGTCCATCACATCTCTTGAGAAAGTCACCGTCTCCAGCTTTAACTGTAAATTGCAGCAATGTAAGTATATCGCCGTCTTTAAAAAGCTGAGAGGTTACTGTCAGATAGCTCAAAGCTCATGTTTAAGACATTTACTCAGGCTTGTGTTTTTGTGAGAGAATGTGTAAGATACTGCCAGCATCATGGCAGCTATGAAAATTTGTTTTGTAAGATGTTTGATAGCAGCAGAAAAGCCAACCTCGGTTACTAGGATATCACTTCAAGCCTCAAGGGGGCATTCTCTGAAGCCAAGTCTGCAGTCACTGTTCAGTTACTGTGATCTTTGCTAAAATTATATGATATGCTCAATGTGATAAATGTGACTCTTCTGAACCTTGTGTTGCCTCAAACCTTTTACTAAGTGGTCATCAGAGTGTGAAAGTGTTTCTTACCTGCTTGAGTTCAGATTGGCAACCTGAGTTAAACACCAGGTCTTGCTTTTTCTCAAACATTTTTTCTCTACTTTAACCTTTGTGTTCCTGAAGACCCCTTTAAAAATGTATGCTTCGTGTTCCCAGTTTTTGGTGGTTTTTTTTGTGTGATGCTCAGTTAACCCCTTTCCTACTTCAGGTCTGTCTTCCTGAGAGTTAGTTGACATACATACATGTACTGAACTCTTTCTGGCATACAGCATCTCATCATAAGGATAACTTACTTGTATTCATTGAAGATGTTCCTTTGTTCTGTCCTTTGGTATCCTGTTTGTTTTAAAAGGCTTTGGTAAAGCATTTCAACTTTGTTATAATTTCCTAACAGACTATACACAAGACAGGCATCCATTCTGCTAAATTGTGTACGTGTCCTACATGAAGCAAAGGGAAAGATATTTTTTTGCTGGTATATTTGTATTTTGATGACTTCCACCATCCCTATGGTAACAAGATGCAAATTAATAATAGAAAATACTCAAGTTCGTGATTCATATGGCATAATGCACATAACGTATAGAAATACATGGGTTTTTATCTTTTAGCAAGATGTGTCAATATTGACATAGATTGATGTCACTGGGAATTTGGAGTTTACGGTATTGGACATGGAAATTGTATGCTGGTGCATCTTGTTGTGCTGGATTTATTTACTGATTGCTCAGTTAGACACACAATAGGGCAGATGCCAAAACTGTGAAGTATTTTTGACAGATATGTTAGTATCACCTCTTATTTTAGCAAAGGCCGGGGCTGTGTGTACTCTAGTTAAAAAATTAAATTAAATTAAAAAAAAAAAATAAATATTTGTATATGCAATAGGTCTGCCTTGATGCCTACCTTTTACTGACTCATTTAGTTCTTAATGCTTTGGCTGCTATTTACATTAATTTTAATAATACTTATTTAATATTAATAATACTATTTTAATTTTAATAATACGTTACTACTGCTACAGTAATGTAGTAATTATGGTTAACTTTAGAATTTAATTCTACTACTTCTGTTTTTACAGGTGCCGAATAAAGAGTTGATTCAGTTGTGTCCTTCAGAAGCAGAAGTTCTGGAGACTTCAGAACAAAACCAAGGTGCTATTCCATTTCCCAGTAACGAGCCTCTCCTCGGTAAGATTTATTTCACTTTGGCTGTAGGAGAAAATGTTTATAATAATTCTCTATTTGTTTTAGTGCACTGATATATAACCATGTACAAATTATAAAATTTCAAGGAGTTTGTCAGTATCTTTAAGATGAGGGGACTCTTAATAGAGATGCCTTGTCTTATAGCTCTCTTCCAGTTGAGCTATGATCTTCAAATAAGGATTTGAAAGAGCATTCATCCAAGATAGGCAAGGCAGCATAGTAGGAAACACCTGTCTACATCAGTGGCATGAACTTCCCTGCATGGATAACAAGTTTCAGTAGCTAGCCTTTGACTGTCTGCATACAGCCATTATTTCTATTATCTTGTTTTTTTAACATTTACCGTACATGTTTGCCTGAACTTCAGAGAAAGATGCTGTTTAAAAATGAATCTGGTGGGGGAGTTACCATATTATTTATGCTTTGTACTGCATACATAAGTGTTTCAATCATTTTTAGGTGGTAACTCTCAGCTGGATTTTGCAATATGTGAAAATGATGACACTGCCATGACTGCTCTAATGAATTACTTGGAGGCCGATGGAGGACTTGGGGATCCAGCTGAACTCAGTGATATACAATGGGCTCTCTAGTTTTGACTGAATTTAAACTCCTTAATGCACAACAACCGAACATCCTCAGTACTGTATTTTTTTTAATGTTTCATTTGAATTCCTATGTACTATCAGTATATTTTTAAAGACTGAAGCCTTGTTCACAGAGCGACAGTTTCTGCTGCAACCATGACAAAATGCAATATTTTTTTTTCATGATGGGAACTTTGAAATTTTAATACTGAACTATCTGTAACTGGAATGCTTATATTTTTTCTAAGAAGCTTTAACCAAAAGGTACTGTACAATATACAGAAATATTTTTCGTAGTTTTAACACTTAAACTTTTATTTATTCTGTCTTCAAATGGGACAGCGTTGATTATATCTATGTTGCTTTCTCTAGAACCTAGTGTACTTAGAGTCTAAAAATATTTATAACTAATAAATTTCACTGTAACTCTGATATGCACACGCTATAGTTAAAAATCAGGTATTGTAATTCCCTAACTGATGCAGTTTTTGATTCCTTGCTCTTTTCAAAAGTGCAGTTTTTGTAGTCATAAGTGAAAGCGAAGCATATGCTTCTGGGATCATGGATTGTAATTAAATCATTGTACCAATCAGAAGAGAAGGTTTTAAGAAAAATAATTTTGGTCGTTTCTCCAGTACACAAACATGGTAAAGGCGTGAGGAAAGAGAAACAAAATCGTAACTGTTATGCTGATGTATTCTGATGTATTATTAGAGGGACAGTGTGTAGAACCCAAGAGAAGTAACGCTATACCTGTAATAAAGCATTTTGGTTTCATGGCAGATTATTTACTAACTAGAGAAGTTTGGACATATTGTCTTAGTTCCAGAACAAGGATAGCACTATTAGTGACAAATGTTAAAATTCTGTAGTATCCTTTGTAGTATTTCTGTTTGGGAAGATTAGGGTGATTTTCTGTTTCTGGTGTCTGTGACTTTTTACAAGACTTGGGTAATGCAGTGCTATGTAAAATGGTCTTCTTTTGAGAGACAGCTTTTCTAAGACCTGTACCCTACTTACAGCAGATTACTCAAGAACGTGGCATTTAATAGATTGTATTAAAACAATATAGCATAAATATAAAAAAAAAAGATTTTTTTAATTTCTGACATTAAATGTATAGACAAGTTTGTGTGTGAATTATATATCTTAAAAACATCGATTTTTTTTTTTTAAATTTTTGTTGAAGTTCATGTAATGAAAGGAAAGCACTGAAAGGCGTTTGATATTTGTGCATCTTTGTTTAATACAAATATGAAAACTTAACTACAGGCACCACCACAAGTCACATTTATTTGAAGTTTGAAGGTGGGAGGCAGGTAGCCCTTTCATATCTTACAAAGGCTGAACGAAGTGTGAACAAATAGATGGCTTCTCTCTAAGCAGCCGCCAGATGTCATGCTTCTACTGTCAGAAGCCACCTTTCCATGAATGAGTGCACAATTAGTCAGCACTGACTTGCTATGCTTTGGCAGAGCAGCTTTATATCTTATAGATATGGATTCTTTCAGACATGCTGAATTTTTGGTGACATCTTGTCTGTGTTTTCTAGAGTGGTTTGTTGGGGTTTTTTTTTACTGTCTGTAAATATTTTGCACTGACCCTGCATGTGATTTCCTGCATTCACAGTTTTTTTTATGACCTGGGGCCAAAATTCCCTGTTCTTTAGCTTTATTGGAATAAACTGTTTTGTTTCTTCACAGAAAAACTAATTTGGGGCTGTGTCATGCAGCAAAGTAGGGAAAAAAGAACAGTGCAGGCATTTTCTAATAATTGTTGGACTTGTATTTGTACTAATTGTAAGCTAAGATTTTTTTTTTGATTTGCCATTGTGAAACATGTTTTCTCTTTTTTATGATTTTGACCATCAAGGTAAAAATAAATTCTAAATAAAACAAGAAGTACCGCGGCTGAGACGGAGAAATAAGTAAGTAAATGACTTACAGCTGCATAGAGTCTCTTCAGCGTGGTTTCTTTCTTAACTGATCAGTTTGAAAATGATGCAGGTGTTGTCATTGAAGGAGCATATTAATTCTTTCACAAGGTTTATATAATCTTCCAGAGTTAACCCACTACTTTGGAAGCTTATTGCATTTCCCTAACAAATAAAAACCAACCAACGAACAAAAGTAAATCGTTTGCAGTCAGTAATCAATATTGTGTGTCGCAATTCATTTTTAGGTTCTCCCTTTACCATTTCCAAATCTTCTGGTTTAAAGCAATCCTAGAACAAAAAGTGCCATTTGTAAGTATTCATGATGTACGAAGAGGTGAAATTTATCTGCACTTCTGAATACAGTTGAAATGAGTTATATGCTTATTTCTGTTTGTGTAACAGTACCATCCTAGTAAGAAGACTGGTTTCTTGGTATGGTACAGGTTATCAGAAGATGTGGTTAAATCAGCTTGATAAAATACTGTTTCTGCGCTCAGCTGTTGGTCTGTTCACAACACTACCTACTCACCAAATTTAAACAGAAATAGTCATGCTTTGAAATTCCAGGCTCATTCCCTAAATACCTAACCAGGGAGTTTGAAGTAATACAGTTTCTGGTAGCTCCAGTCAGTAGCAGGGGTAACATTTTTTTGTTTGCTCACAAGCACAAAAGGCTGAAGTTGGTCTTTTTTTTGCTGGTTGCTGACTGGAGTGTGTTCCTATTTGTGATCTAAACCAAAATGCAGAATATATTCTTGCTGCTTTTCCTCAAAGCCTGACCTCTGGTTTTTTTCACTTAATCTTCTCTGTATGCTGACATATATCATGTAAGTCCATAGAATGTCCTGGAATTCCATGAAGTAATCAGCTGGAAAGTTTTGCGTCATTTAACATTTCTCTGAAGGCAGCCATCTTTTTCTCCATCCAAGATGAGAATCGTTGTATTCTGCACAAATATGGAGGTTGTGGAGGTATTTGTGGGTATTGGTTCTTGCAGGCTGAAAGCTGTAAAGCCATATTTCAGAACAGCGCTGTTTATAGGTCCAGGAAAAATTAAGTGGGGAGGTGAATGAGCTGCTGAGGGACAGCTTGTGCTGCTGCAGTACATTGTGTCTTCTAGAAGATTTATCTTGATAGCTCCTCTTTTCTGTGGCAGAGGGCAGTCATAACTAAGTTAAGAAACTTCCCATCTTCCTTGTGAGGAAGAAGTCTGCTTCCTGAGGTGCAGCATAAGTTCTCATGTCTTTTGGAAGCAGCAAAGAGCTGTTTCACTGATACACTTCTTATCTGTACAGCACTTTTTATGTGAGGTCCCGGGGATCTGCTGCCAAGCCATTTCAGCCTACTGTTTTTTCTTTTAAAGAATATCTAAGGGTCCTAAGATTGGTGCATGTATGTGTCAGCTTCTATTTTATTAAGTGAGGGAAAGAGAAATGAAGTAGTTTGGAATGTCTGATTTATTGAAGGATACAACTGCATGTATGGGCAGTTACTACGTACAACTTCTCCTCCTCCAGTTGTTTTTATGCCAAAAATTCTAGATTTGTAGTGATTTTAAACAAAACTAATTTCAAAGACTGCTTTTTTCTTGTATCTTACAGATGAGGCTAAACTGTGTGGAAGACTAGGGCTTTAATAGTTACAAAAACAAGTTATTCAGTGTGAACTGATAAATTCTTCAACCGGGGTGGTTCCGTGCTTAGATTTTGTTTTGTCAAAATGGGATAATAACCAAATTGGTTTCTTAATCCCTCATACTTTGAGCGCGTCTGATTTGCCTGCCCTTTAAGAATACCTCTTTCTTGGGGACAGATAATGCTTTTGTTGTTACTGTTAAAGGGATGGTAAATCTCTTGTTCTTCAAGCCAGGCCAGTGGACTTAGTATTGTATTAGCAAGATACAGTCACCTTGCTAAACACTTGTGCTGAAGAAATGAGTTCTGTAGGGCACAGGGCTGGCTGGGCTTTGTCCTACGTGGGGCGTGAGGGAAGCTGTGGTGAGTAGGGCTGTCCTGTTCTGGAAGCAGCCATGGGCACAAGCTGACTCCTAAAGAAGATGAGGAATAGGAAGAGCGCGGCGACAGCTTTAAGTGCTTTAAGCTTGGGGGATTTCCTCAGCTTCTCTTGGTGTCTGTTCAGCAAACCCCAAGGGATGCATTTCAAGTGTGTCTATTTGAACTACCTGCACTGAGCGTGTGGAAACATTCTTGCTATTGCAGGAAGAGCTGCTCATATCTGTTTGGCTCTTGTTAGCTTCATTTTTGGATTACTAGTTCATTTTTGGGTCACTTCCTCTTGTTCTGGGAATGACAGCAAACAGTTGTGTCTTCTCTCCTGTCTACGCTGGGTCTCTCATGACTTCTTAGGGTTTTATGATGGTACCCCTTTATGAACCCACAGATTTCAATCTTAAATCACAATTCTTTGGAGCCATTTTGCTGGTGGTTTATTACAATAATTTCAGCTAGTTCATGGGTTGTCTCTGGAAAAAAAAAAAAAGAAAAAAAAAAAAAGAAGAAGCACGCCAAACCAATAGCATGTATTTTGTTTGTTATAACCTTTGGGGCATTTTATATCCTAGTTCTGGAAGGAACATCAAGTTTCCAGTATAAAAACATGTGTATCTCAGAAATCAGAGGTCATTATTTCAGAGTTCTTACAGTTGCTTTGGTGGGAAGCCATGGGAAAGAGTCCAACGTTGAGAGAATATGTAGATAAACAAAAAGATCAAATGAAGTGAAGCTCCACATAGGAAAAAATAAACAAGCAGCAGACAGGACAGCTACTTCCATAAATAATCTGAAATGTAATTTTCTACCATGCTGCAGGCAAGGGACGTGTATGGTTGAGACTGGGCAACGGGATCTTGATGGCTGTGATAAAGCAGAGGAGGCTGGGTTGTTGGTTCTGCTGTCTCCCTGTTGGCCATATTTAACCTTTATTTACAGATTCCGGTAAGCTTTCTTATCAGAATCACTTTAATGTTGTTACAGCTTTTGTTGATAAGCATAAGGGGTAGTAACTTTAAAAATGCAGGTACTGCCTTTTCATGCACTAAGTTTCACGGAGTACTCAAACATATTCCACTCATCCAGCCTCAGTCGCATTTTTGTAATTATTGATTTGAAGTTTCTGGGATTATCTGATAGCAGAAACAGAGCCTTATCAGTCTGAAAAGAGCCAGGAGCTGGGCTGGTTGAAACAAACTGCTCCAGGAGCACAAGTTAGTGTTACAAAGGTGACCCTTTTTGAAGGGGTGGGAATTTATCGCTTCCAACTCCCCATCTTGCTGCCCTCAGCCTGGTGCTGGTGCCTTGCTTAGGAGAGCTTTAACTCAAGGGTATAAGGAACAAGGCATACAGAACTGGGATTTGCTGAGACATTTGCTAATCCTGATGACTGTTTCACTATAACAGATGTGGAGTCACAGTTGTTCAGAGCTCTGGAAGATAGAACTTTCCAGTCTCTGAAATTGCCCAGTAATGGGATTTTCATGCTGGGAGTTTTTCATCATCACAGAACTTCTCACCTGTCTTGGTAGTGCTAGCTTAGTCTGCTTGTGTATCATGAAGCTGCTGCTGTGGGAATTGTGCGCGTGCTGTAAGGTGTTGGGGTTGTATTTTCTTCCTAATACAGATGCTGTGTGGTAACTGTTCAGTCATGGCCTGAACCACTGATTAAGCAGCTGGGGAAAGGACCGGGTCAGCCTTTGGAGCACAAGTGAAGGCAATTCAGCTGTGTGACTGGAGGGGGTGGAGCCTGGTTGCACCTCTCTTAGACCCCTTTTATTGCACTTAATGTTGGATAGGCATATGGACCTTACTTGTATAAATAGATATATAAATAGATGTTTATGTATTTAATTCATATATAGTGCAGATGAGATCACCGTAGCTGTACTTTATCACTTGTATCTATAGTGGTCTATCTTTTAATGAGAGCAAACTTTGTAAATGCTGCTGTATTTCAGGAGTTGGTAGAATGAAGCCTTGTGCAGCTGTTCATAGCTAAGAAGGGAGAAAATATACAGTAATGTTCATGTCACACACTCAAAGCTAACACCACTGTTAATCACATGGAGAACAAGCTCTATCAAAAGGCAGGTAGGATATGCCAAAATAACAAAAGAAGCTCGCAATTCACATAACTTATTTAATAGTAATTCAATATTTCTTCAGAGGATGCAGTGTGTTTCTGTTCTGTTGGGGTTGTGTGTCTTTTTATGAATACTTTTAAAATTGTATTTCGGTATCTTGCTGCAAGTTTGGGTCAAAATGGAGTTAAAATATGCCAGTGCCAACTGTCTGCTTTCAAATTAAGAGGTTGTTAAAATCTCAGGCACAAAATGTTATGCAGTCTTTGTGTTTATTATCATCACTCCCTCATGATCTCAGGATGGTTGAACTTAGCCATCAGCTGAAAAACTGCTGCCCTTGGTAGCTGCTCAGGGGTTGTAAATAACAAGAGGTTCGTTTTATGAGCTTTAAGTTTGGGACGGTAGCCTAAAATTGGCTGCATGTTTGATTTTCAGCTAGGGAAAGTGTAATCCCTATTTTTGTTCAAGTGCTTTAGGAATAGCTGCAGAGCATAAAGAAATGCTGGCTCTTGTTGCTGTTGGGAGTTTGTTGGCTTGTAGTTTTTAAGAAGGTTTAGTTATTTCCCGCAGAAGGGTCCCTGCTTCAACAGTACTGCCAGTTGTGTGATAGCACTGTGCTCTCTTGAGGGATTGCAGTGCTGGTCCTGAGAAAGCTGCGTTGTACAGGGTATGGTACTGTGCAAAGTGAATCCTAGAAGTCACCTAATTATGACGACAGTGGACAGGACTGAAGTTATTGGCTTGTCTTCCTCCACCTCGATCCAGGGACAGACAGCCTGGACACCGCTGCACACCAGTACTCAGTAGAGTCTAAACCTTGCCCAGAAGCTTCATCTTCTATGAACGTATTTCTATGTAAGTAGCTTTCTTCACAGGCCTAGCTCTGCTCTGAATTATTGCCATGTGTGTATGTAACTGTTTGTTCGTGGAGCATGTAAGGTAGAATAGAACTCCACAGATTAAATTGCATCTTTGTTTGGTGGCTGAGTGGAAGTTTTAACAGCTTTATGCCAGCACAGTTATAGCAAGTAAAACTGTGTTTAAAAGTGACAGAAGTGATCTGCACCTCAATTTTAATCCTGACTAGGCTTTCAGTGCAACAACATTAGTTAAATTTTAGTTAAATTTGTCTTAAATAATGCTTACTGACAGATGACCAGGATCTTTGTGCATCTGAGACAACACCCGCTCAGAAGGCATTTGCTGAAACTTCAGAGCAAATGCAAACAGTAATGAGTGGCTGAGCAGAGCCTCCAGTATGGAAATAGGAAACTTGGCAGGAGAACAAAACCAGGACAAACGTGAATTCAGCCATCGTTTAGCTTAAGCAAAGCCGTGCATAAATAGCTGCGAACTTTACCGTGCAGATGTGACTTCCCTTTTGTATACTCAGAACCCTACTTTGAGACGTTTTAATTTTGCCTCTTAGTTCTCAATGTCCTAGTTGTTATTGCTGTGTATTTTTAGCAATTAAATTAACTTTCTTTCCTACAGCCTATAAATGGAAGTGAAAACATTTTCCAGTCAACTCATGCTGCTAGAAGAAAGAACCATAAGGCCAAAATGGGAATGGAGAAGGGAGCACAATTCTCTGCTTCACTGTTACAAATGGGAGTTTCCTGACATGACCGCAGGACCTGTAATCAAGCTTGAGGTGAAGGCTGACCAGTCAGTGCTGAAGTTGCTCTTTTTTAGGTAGATGAGATCAGTACATACCCCTAAATTGTAATGAAAATCAAGAATAATTATGAGTTGCAGTTTGCATCACCTTCACTGTGTGTGCTTCTCTCCTTCAGCCTATGTACAAAAGAGGAGCGAGTTCGGTTTCCCACTTGTACTGATTTGGTTGGTCAGTACTCTGGCAGAATTACACTGTTTAAGTGCTGAGAAGACTAATTAGAACATCAAGTCTGAAACCCTGTGAGGATATCGCAGATGTTGCTGCTGGGGGGAGCTCAGTGACTGTGGGTTCTTTACTCATAGTTTTGGAAGTCAGGTGATATCTCGTATAATAATCCTTTACTAATGATAAAATAATATGGATTAATAACAGTACCAATTAAATCTCACTGCTTCAAGGACTGGCACAACGTAAAGTAAAAAACATATATTTGCATGCCTCTTTTTGCCTGTTTAGGCCGCACTGAACGAACAGGAAAAAATCAGTGCAAATGGAGTCACAAATATATAAAAAAATCAATGGTATTTTTTTAAGTCTCGAAATCTATCCTCAATCCCTTTATCAAAAGGAAAAGCTGGGCTGTGTATTTTTTATTTATTTTTTTTGCTATTCATGGGACTGTGCTTAGTCAACATATCAAAACACTTCCATTACTTGAGCTTGCTATATTTTATGTTGCTTTTCAAACATCATTATGGTTGGAAACAGCACAGATAAATTGATCTTCACCTTGAAGACAGTTGTTTAACTCATGTAAATGATTGGTCAAATCCACTATAAGTGCTAAATCTGTGAGCCATTTTTCATCCTTGTGTTCTGGCACAAATATTCCTTTGGATTCCATAAACAACTTGATTTCATTTTGCAAATCATAAAATCTTTTTAGCATTTTGCTCAAACTTAGCTGTCATGGCCTCAGAAAAGTAACTGATGTCCATGTGGTCAGTATCTATACATTTAAGGATCTGTTGGAATTGGCAATGGCTCAATCCCTTGGATTTTGTGAAATTCACAGCTTTCTTGAATGCTTCCAGATGTGGTGATTTTACCGCCTCACTGGGCAGCCCATTCTAGCACCTGACCACTCTTTCAGAAAATTTTTCCCTAATATCCAACCAGAGCCTCCACTGGCACAACTTGAGGATGTTCTCTCTCATTCTATCACTAGTTGGAAGGGAGAAGAGGCTGACCCCTACCTCAGCACAACCTCCTTTCAGGGAGTTGTCCAGAGTGATAAGGTCTTCCCTGAGCCTCCTCCACACTAAACAATCCCAGCTCCCTCAGCTGCTCCCATAAGACTTGTGCTCCAGACCCCTCACCAGTTTTGTTGCCCTTCTCTGGACACATTTCAGGGCCTTGATGTTGTTCTTGTAGTGAGAGGCCCAAAACTGAGTACAATACTTGAGGTTCAGACTCACCAATGCTGAGTACAGGGGGATGATCACCTCCCTGCTCCTGCTGGTCACAATATTTCTAATACAAGCCAGGATGCTGTTGGCCTTCTTGGCCACCTGGGCACACTGTTGGATCATGTTCAGCTGAGCGCTGACCAACACCCCAAGGCCCCTTTCATCTGCATGGTCTGTAGTATTGCCAGAGGTTGTTGCAGACATAGTGCAGGACCTGGCACTTGGTCTTGTTGAACTTCATCCCAATGACCAGCTATCCAGCCTGTCCAGATCCCTCTGAAGGGCCTTTTTATCCTTAGGCAGATCAACACCTCCTTCTATCTTGGGGTCACCTGGGAACTTACTGAGGTTGGACTCAGTCGTCTAGTCCAGGTCAACAAGGAAGATACTAAACAGGACAAACCCCATGACCAATCCCTGGGGAACATGATGGTGGTGGGAAGATGGTGGCCACACTGCAAGCTCTGCCAGGCTGCGGATTGAGCATGCTTGCTTAGATACTACCTCATAGAAGTAGAAACTTGGCTTTGCACATCAAGTGACCTTGTCCTAAGGCCATGCTAGAAGCTTCTAGCCTACAGATTGTTTCCCCACTCTACTGCTTCCCCGTACCCCTCAATTTGGAGGTAGAGAGATTTCCTCAGCCAGGGAGGATGCATCAGATTCACCCCTGGTTTCTTTGGTTGCTTCACCAAGAAGCTTGCAGACCTGGGTTATGCTCTAGTACCTGTTGTGATCATGCTTGTTTTGTAGGATGTATCTACACATCGGATGCTGGGTGACAGCATTCACTAGTTATGGTCCTCGCAAATTTAGAAGGCTTTCAGTTTGTTGTCAAAGGGTGGTGTGCAGATGAAAGATGCTTGTAATGCTTAGTTCAGCCTCCAGGTAGAGGGGGGGGGAGGTTAATAATGGCAAGCAGGGAACAAGGCTGAGGTGCAAAGAAACTAGGGAAACTGTTGGGACCGTGTTTCCTCTAATTCTTATTTCAAAGCCAGACGGAATCTAAAGCCAAAGTCAAGAACTCCAGCACTTTACCATCAGTGTCTAGAACTTCATTTGCCCTTACTTCTTTGTCCTCAGCCTCACAAGACCCAGAGCAGGCTTCTTTAGAAACAGAAGTGAATGTATTCAAAGATGTGCACTGATGCAGAAGTTTTTTAAACCCATATAAAAGGAGGAAAATAGCAGAAAGTGCTTGCATCGCTCTATTTTTATCTTACCTTACATTGCATGTAGAAGGATACTGAATTTAGCAAACATCCATTTTAAGTACCTAGCCAATGCCTGGGATAGATGCATAGACTTCTGCTGCTTTGCTGCAGGCAGCCTGTGTGACCTTTGGAATTTGCTGCTATTGGTGAAATCAAGGCTCAAAGTACTCCACGTTTCAAAGGCCTTTTTTGGAGAGTAACTGCTTGACTGTTATGGTACAAGGAGCCATAAAATGCAAAACGAAAAGGGGCACTAGATATTTGGGATACTCTGCTGGTTTTCCAAGGGATGAAGTACAAATGGAGACCTAATAATTGCCAGAAATGTAATTATTGTCAAGCTAGAGGCTACATTTATGAGCAATGTAGAGAGTATTTAGCTAATCCCATATCAATGTAAAGAAATTGGTTTCATAGCCAGGGATAGGATGGGAGGAAAGTTCTTGGGAATTTGTTAATGAGTTGAATTGTGTGTTATACCATGTGGTAAAGCCATAAAAAGGAACACTGGATAACACTGGAGTGTCTGGACTTCAAGATGAAGCTGCTGGTTCTTGTTACCTGATGAGGAATGTTGCAGCCTTAAAGTAATGATACAATCGTAGAATCACAGAACGGTTTGGCTGGACAGGGCCTTAAATCCTACCTGTTTCCAACCCTGTGCTGTGGGCAGGGCTGCCACCCAGAGCTCAGGCTGCCCAGAGCCCCATCCAACCTGGCCCTGAACACTTCCAGGGATGGAGCATCCACAGCTCCTCTGGGCAGCTGTGCCAGGGCCTCACTGCTCTGAGAGAAGAATTTCCTCCTGACATCTAATCTGATCTCCATTCTTAGTGATTTTCTTAGTAACAATTTTGTAATGATAGCAGAATAAGGATGATTTACCAAACCTGAGCTGCGTATCAGAAACTGCACTTGCAAGCAGAAACACAGTTTTTCAGCTTGATTAATTAAAGTATAATCAATAGCTGGGACACAGCTGTTGATTAGGAAGTGAGCATATGGAGTTGGCCCGTGGTTGTCTGAAGAAAATATGAAGTTGTGCGCACATTAGCCGTACGCTTCTGTTACAGCAATTGCTGTTTATATTTAAATCTTGTCAGATTGACAGTAAGCCTAACTGTGATTTGATGTTTTTAAGGGTTTGGAGAAAATGACAAGTCAAGATGCGCTTCGTGCTAAAAGCGATCACAGCGCAGTGCTACTATCTATAGTATTTCCTGTCTCACAATAGTCCAGCTGCCTTCTGTATAAGCTGCATGCTCAGTCCCAAGTAATGATGCACAGAAGACGTAATTCTGCAGTGCAGCACAGTGCTGATGGCAGCTGTGGATTCACTATCCCTGCACGTTAACGAAGGCTACAGAGGTCTCTCACATTCATCAGAGATGCGCACAAGCCAGTTGCTGAGCTGAGATGTGCTGTTGCTGATAGTTACTCAGAGCATTCAGAAGACAAAGACAGCGCTCCCATCAAGCCAGAAGCAAGCATTTCGGTTTCTCTGAAATTCTGCTAAGCGTTGGTCCCAGTTACTAGACAGCCTGTGGGAGCAGCTATGGCAGAATTCACTCATTTGCTTTTCTGTCTTATGCAAGTAACGTAGGTAGGGAGTTCACAAGGAACCGCCCTGGTTCAAGGACAGCTCCAGCCTCAGAAAAGGAGGTGCAGCAGAAGGCAACCCACAACCAACATCTGCTCCTTCTCAGAGCCTCTTTCACTGCTTCCCACCTTTTATCTTTTAGATTAGATATGTTCTTTGTTATTTCTGACTTTCTAAAAGCCCCGGCTACGGTTATCTCTTCTGGTCAGAAATCAGTGTGCTGTGAAGAGGAAGGCTTGCCACTGCTCACCTTATCTAAAGTCCCTCCTTCTCCCTTTGTAGCAGCATCTCTCAGCAAGGGGTGAGCATCCCAAAAGAAATGCCTGTTGAGGACCAGGTTATTCCATCTACTATTTCACCAGAAAGTTTTCAAGCTTTGTCTTGTCCTTATGATAAATATATACCAGACCAAATATGTCAGGAAACTCCTGCCTGATGACACACTTCCCACGGCTGAGGCCAGTCCTGTCCCCACCAGTGGGCATAGCCAGCCCAGCTAACTTGCTGGCAGTGCCTTGCTGCACAGTTTGGTGGGCACAGTGCACAGCATGATATGCTGAGATGTATTATGATCAATGAGAAAATACACTATAGTTTGCCATTGGACAAAATCCAGATCATTTACACCGTGGGTGGATGTGTAGGAGCTCACTTGCCACAGGCTTCCTTCTCTTGCTACAGCTCATTTCCATTCTTCTGGGTCTTTCTGACATGAATTAGAAACAAAAGAAAATTACCCCCTTTTGAGTCATCCCAGAAATGATGCTTTATACAAGCGGATGCTGAATTTTCTGCCATCCGGACTACTTGTCTGTTATTCTAAGCTTAGAAGCTGTACCTTTCTTTTGAAACATCAGTGACCCAAGGAAAGCAGATAGTTTCCTTCATCACATGAACGTTATGTGAAATGGATATGATGAGTCAGGGCTGGGAAAAAAAAAAACAACCACCTACCACACTGCATTTATTGCTCATAACAAATTCCTTGCTGTATGAGGGTCATCTAAGATAACCATACGTTAATGCTGATCCCTAGCTCGCGTATGCCGGCATGGCCACGAGCAATCACTGCAGTCACACCATCTTCCTTAGCTTCTGGCCTGATGTATCAGCATGTAGATCTGTCATTTAATAGACAGATAAAGACACAGAGCCAGGCGAGTGCCCAGTGAGTGTACATGCAGCAAAACAAGTTATGCTAAACAAAGTTTGTGCTAGCTTAAGTTCAGAAACGTTTCCTCCAGATCTGCCTGCTTTGGCTGCTAACACTTGCTTTAAATGTCATTCTGTGCTGTTTTGACATTTCCTCCACTCCTGCAAGCTATAGAGCTTGTCTAAGAAGCCGGAGGGGCTTTTTTCATGAAGTGGAAGCATTCAAAGAGATATGCAGAAGAGCTGCAGGGCACCAACAAATAAATGATACCAGCCCTCACTGAACATAATTTGGAGGCAAATTTCAGCTGTCAGAGAGATATGTTTGCTCCTCCTGCTCCATCAGAGGATGTACTTTAGAAGGACGCCACAACACAGCTCTGTGGTGTCCTGGTCTTGCCTCCACAAGATGCTTATGTGGTTTTCAACAGAAAGCAAGTATCTGTGACAGGTTACAGCAAGGGATGGGAGACAAGACTGGAGATTGCCATTGCTTGACTTGGCATTTTGCAAATAGGTCAGAATGTTGGAGGCAGAGGGTGTAGACTGTGTCTGGGTGACATCTGCTACCCTTTCCTACCAAATAATTGAGTACTTAGCTGCACTTCTCCTCACAGACTTTGCAGCACTGGCAAACTATCAGGCTGCAGTAGGTGTTTCATTTGTAGAGAACCAGCTGCGCAATTTGGTCACCTGGGACTCCAAAACCCACAGGTCAGTGATTTAGACAGCTGGAAGGTTTGGTGGTCTGCATGTCACTGCTGAACCTGCCTTCCTCACTTAGCAGCTCACCACATTCCCTGGTGATCTGTATCGTCAGATTAGCTGGTGTGAAATTGGCAGGTTTCTCTTGTACATCTTGATCAGCTGGAAGAGGTTGCTGCTCCAGGTTCTGTTAGCTAAGTGTCCTGCCTCTACTGTTTCATGTCCCCTCTTGGTAACATCTCTGTTGGTAAGGATTAATTTCTGTTTTTTGTTCAAAACAACACCATCCTTGCCTGGGTCCTTCTTTTCGTGCTGCCCTGATGGAAGATTGCTGCATGCTGGCTCATGCTTTGTGAGGGATGATGAAGTTCATAGGAAAACACTTTGTACAGCATCTGTTGGAGGAATGGCACACATTCCTCAGAGATGCATGTAAGCACATCTCCTGCTCTGGAAGTGCCCTAAGCCTTGTTCTCCCTATTCATTTCCTGTCAGTCTATCTCCTTGCCTCGTGATCCCACGTGGCAACAGGTGCTGGACTCTTCTTCAGTCGTTTTCACAATAATATTTTATTGATTCCAGAAACTCAAGTCATCGTTAACAGAGATTATTTCCACGTGTGAAATTCCAAGAGGTATTGGCAGATGTGTTTGGCCTAGCTTTGGATAGCTGCTTCCCCACCTAAAGCAAATTCTTGCTTAAACAAATCTTGAAACTTAAGGCACAGGAGGCAACACAAGCTCAGAGCAGAAGGCAAATTTACTCCCACCACCCATTTTGGAAACACCATTGCTATGCTACGGGTTAGATGAGACAAAATGTCTGCAGCTGCCTGAAACTCATCTTGGTTGAAGTCACGGGGGTCTATGTCAGTCTCCCCACATGCCTTTGATGTATATCTCCCAGTTAATGCAGGAGCAATCAGCTGCATAATTTTTATGAAAAGCAGGAGTGCAGCTTGCCTTAATACTCTCCTATATGTAAAAGAAGATATGTTTAGTTTAAAAATACTACTACATACATAATGCAGCTGTGGTAGCTGACAGCCCATACTGATCACTGTAGGCAATAGGGGTCCTGTGGGCTGTGTGATGATGGAGGACATGAAAGCCCTATGATTTTTAAGTCTGTTTTTTTCCATTATTCTTTATAATAAGAAATGCAGAACAGATTTTGTTCTGCTTTACCAAAATGTCCTGATGATCTCCTGTCATCTGGGTGGGGATGTGGGCCTCCTGAGCTGCTAGATAAAATAGGACACAACTTACTGCAATCAGTACGTTACTGGCAGCTCCTTATTAAATGCCAAATGCTGCCCTTCCAGCACGTGATGGGGAGGATACATGGTGCTGGTCTGGAGGACTGTAAGCAGAGCTGCTTGTTTCTGCAGATCCCTGACCTTGACTAAAACCTTACTGAAGTTGCTCTTTTGCTCAGCCTTACCAGTAATGTAGTAGCAGGGTTGGCTGGGGGCAGCCACTGTGACCCAGATGATGCAAACCCCCAGGCAGGCTCCTGCAGTAAAGCTCAGATAGAAGTTGGGCCCCCAAACATCCACTGACTGAAACCTGGCTTAGCATCATTCAGCTCAGGGTCAGCCTGCTAGCGGCACCTCAGCAGACATGCAGGTTCCTGCTGGGAGGGGGAATGGAAGCACTAGCAGGCGGGTGAAGAAAGGAGGCTGGATGACAGCCAACATGGCAGGACTTGGGCCTACGGCTCTGCAGGGAAGGTGTCTCTCCTGAAACCTCTGGGGGATTTCATCACCTACAGTGGCAGTCACAAGCACCTCTGATGGCATCAAATGCTTTGCCCTGTGTGTGCTCTTCCTGCTCTGGTGCCTTTTCTTCAGTGGCATTTGGTACAGCGCCTGTGGTGGGCCTCAAGGCCAGGCTTTGTCCATGGACTGACTCTAGCAGCTGGCAGGCCCTGCCCAGCCACAAGTGGCCATGCCTTCTGTCTCGGGGTGCCACCTTGGCCTCACACCATGGAGCGCCATTTTGATGCTGTCCTTGAGCCTTGGCCTGGTGGCGCCAAGGAGTGGTTGTGCCATTCCCAGCCCTGTTTCAGCTCACAGCATTGCCTGAGGGCTAAGCAATCTCAGGAACTATGAGCTGTTCCTGACATTAATTTTCAGGCTCACTTGAGTGGAAAGTTTTGTTCTGTTCATTCGGTGCTTTTTTTTTTGCCAGCCTGTTGGTCAGCAAGCCCCCTGAGGAATATGCAAAAGTGGAGGTGCTGCACAGGCCTGTGGTGCTGCCACACATGCCGACAGGGTACTTCATTAATTTTCTAACATACACTTTTACCCACTCAGGGGCATATGGTGTAATGTGCAATGTGCCCCCTGCCACACCTGTCTGAGGGGTTAGGGTTGCTGCAGATAGTGCGTTAAGAGCTTATTTATGCACATATTTATTTCACGTATATCATTCTCTCTTAACACAGGTGCTGTTACACGCATGTGGGTCCTTAAACTAAATACAAGTATGGGCTGCAAAGAGAAGCAGCAGCTCGCCACTGGGTTCTCAGTGCACACGCACATGAAAAACCATTTTCTCCTTCAGTATTTACAACCAACCGCTCAGTTACCAACATTCTGTTGACAAGAGAAACAATGGAAAGCTCCTCATAGCGTATTATTCATAAAACCTGACTCATTCAGACAGATCATTTGCAGCTAGTGAACTCGAAGTGATTACTTCTGACTGCAGTGTCCCTCAAAGCATGAGGACTGGGAGAGGTGGTGCTTTCATTACTCCTCTTCATTCACATCTTTTTTGGGCTTTAGTTCCCAGTTAGTTTCTTGGCTTTGAATCTTTTGCTATATTTTTATTTCAGATTATTCAATGTGTTCAGCTCCAATATTCTTTCTGCACATGTAGAAAAATTACAGTTATCAAAAGCTGGTTCAGTTCAGCCAGTTCTTGTTCCAGATGTTCAGATGGTAATTCCATCACTTCAGAGATTTTATGTTCCTTTAAAACTTTAACAGCAAACGCTTATGGTTTTCACCTTAGATTTTATGAAACTCATCTTTAAAATTACATTGTTTCAATAGCCCGTGGAAGAATGTCACACTTGATTTTAAATAGGCTTATCTCTAAGTAGGATATTGAATTACTAATAAGTCCAGTTCAAGTGTTTACATATGTATACGTAAAAGCATACGAATATACTTTAAAAGAAAACAAGATTTTTCAGTGCCGTGTAGTCTGCAGTCCTGGTTTCTAGAGATTAAGGGAACATTTATGTTTGCAAACTACCTGCCAAAAGATAATGAGTACTTCTGACTCGTGCTCTATCTTAAATGTGAAAACACCATTCTTTAAATGCCGTAGATGGACTGAAGCTTCTTTTGAATGTTCCTAGTATGTGTTTTGTGTATGAATCAAAGACCTCGCATCTGAATTTAATGACATTTTGGGTTGAATTTTTGGGTGGCTTATGTTCGAATATAGCAGTGCCGTATGCAGCTTTACAAGAAGCCATCTGAGGAGGGAGAATGGGAGGATACGTTAGTTGGAAATACTAAAATGGTTCTTACTTGAACCCAGGATTAGCAGAAATCAGGCACAGATGTTAAGAAGAAACAAGAATAACTTCGAACATGTAAGTTTGAAACTTTCTGTGAGTTTAAAATAGTTCTTTTAAGAACTAAGGATGTAATTATAGAAAATGGATGTAGGTATTCTCACTGAAGCAAATGTTCTGTGCTCGTTACCTGAATTAAACAGGAACTGTTTCTTTAAAGATGTTAACAGAAGTTTTTGGCAGGGAGACAAAAGCCCCACAACAAGGCTGCTGGTGCAGAATCCCGGCCCTGCTGCCTGTGCATTAGCAAAGTGTGCATTAATTAGCTGATAGGGCTCACAAAACCACTTTGTAGAACAGCGTTTGGCCATTGAGGAGCAACAGCCACGTGTATTTTCATGAAGCCAAGCTGCCAGAGGAGGTGCGCCTTCCACCTTCAGCAAGATTAGACTGAGTGTGTAATTAATCTTGTCTGAAATGCACATTGACAATTGGCTTATCCAGACTTCGTTTTCTTGTGCTCTGTTTTATTTACCTTACTTTTTCTTTTGTACAAGTTTAGCTTTTTATCGTTCACCAGCCTGCTTGTTTCTGCAAGATAATTCCACACATGTATTTGTCCTGGTGGAGAAGCTGCAGCAGCAGACCTGAGAGGAACAAAGAAGGCCCAGCTCAATGAGGAGCCTGGCAGAGCTTCTGTGTTGCTCTGCTTGCCTGTGAGTGTTCATTGCTGCACAGCTTTCTCTTTCTGTCTTGTTCAGCACTGCTCGTAGGGCTGAAACTTGAACAACCAATCACATATTCCCAGGAAATAGCTCAACACCTATATTCTGATTTTAATACTAACTTCCTTGCCTCATGTTCATGGAATATTTCATTTCATTTCATGAAAATCCTCAGTATTCCTATTTTTATCTCAAATGCATCGCTCAATACTTTGTCTGGGATGGATGCTAAAACATGTAAGCAGCCTTAATGAAGACAGTGCCAAATAAATGCAATCTGGAAAAGCCTCGTGGCATCTAAATTGTTGTGTAACAACTTCAGCAGGGTACTTCTGTAACGGGAAGAAGCCACCATTTCTCCTGCTAACCAGCAGACAGTTGATATTGTGATCATCCTGCACACCCTTTGATGAGAGTGCAGAAGTATGGTTTTAATTCCTCTCCATTCTTGTCTTGTGAACGATGCCTGGATGGTTCATTTTAGGTAAACAAGGTAATGAGCTTTCCAAAGTCCTATTTATAAATCCTTCATATCAGCCATACTAACTCAGATATGACTTATTTCCCCACTTAAACAAAATCCCTTTGTCTCTTCTTTTCCTTACCCTTAATACAAAAAGACAGGGCTCTCAAGTGATGCGGAGAATAAAGATCATTTTGATGTTTTTTTGTAACCTG